>NW_022900932.1:13676676-13681552 GCF_012274545.1 Fukomys damarensis
TTTTTTTTTTTTTTTTTTGAGATGGTTCTCCGGTTGCCCTGACCTCATTGATTGAATAATGCATTTTCACACTCAGTTTGAAATACTATGTTACCTTAGGCTAAATTCTCGTATGTAATTTCTGGAACTCTGCTCTGTTCTGCTGAATTACCCAGCACCACATGGCTATAATACAGCTCCATATCTGATAGGCAGGCTAGGCCCCAACTCATCTTGGTGCTTTTTTCCGATATGTCTTGGTTATGCCTGCTGTCAAGCATTGTGAAGAGTCTACCTGGGTTTTGATTCTGTTTGCAAACCAGCAGAACAGCCTGTCCAGTTTCTTGGGTGCTGGCAGAGATGCAGACTTCTAGGTCAGAAAAAAAGGCCTTTATCATTCACATCAATAGCAATAGACAGTACCAGCATTTGTGATGGTCACACAAGCCCCAGATGGCACAGCGAGACACAGAGAAATCCATGTGATACCTGCACGTGGTAGAGAAGAAAAATCTTGCTTAGAGAAAACCCAAATCTTTTATAACAGGCAGCAAGGCTGCCTGATTTCTGCCCCAGAAGGACACTGTATTTTTACCATGCTGGGCAGTAAGCAGATTTGCCCTCTGCTCCCAAGGGCGGCACTATATGTCCCAAGCATCCTAGAGTCTGACCCAGGGTAGGCACCCATCGGCTCCTGCAGCAACCTGAGGGGTCTGCAGAGAATTGCCTCTCAATGCTTCTTTATTTTTTAGTGTGAACATTAGAAACAGTTTGTCGAAACACCAACAACAGAGGCTTTATTTTTATTGAGAATCTTATTAAATGCCAAATTAGCTGAGGGAGAATGGATCATTTTATGATGTTCATTTTTCCACGCTTTTATTCAAATGCTTTTTTTTGTCCCTTGGAAGCATTTTAATGCTTTCTCCGCTTAGATTTTTGCACTTTTCTTCTTATGTTTATTCCTAGGTTTTTATCTTGTTCGTTGCTGCTATAAATGTTTTCTATTCCCATTTTGTCTTCTCACAGGTTGTCATTAATTCTTGCTCTTTAAATGAATGGCTTTCCTCCAGGGTCTCTCCTCGACTTTCTCCTCTTCTTACTTGAAGATTTCCCCAGATGATCTCATTCCCTCCCAAAACCTCAATGAGCATCTGCTGGCCGAGGCCTCCCACACTGTCGTCTCCAGCCCTAGGCTTCCTGAGGAGCTTCAGAGGAGCTCCTGGCACATATGTCATACGTACTCGACAGGCCCTTCACGCCCAGCCTGCTCTGAAATTACCCCAAACCAGCTCCTCCTCGGGGCTCCTGTCTTGGTCAGCCCTGCCACCCTCCCCTCAGGTGCCCCAGCAACAGGAGGGCTTTCCCGAGTAATCACCAAGTCATGTCCATTCTGGCTCCTCAGTTCCTCTTCGACTTGCAGCCTGACCTCCATCTTGGCTGCCATAGCCTAAACTCCACACCGGTGACTGTGGTGCCCTCAAGAGTCTGTCACTCTTGCATCTCCTCTCTCTGCTAGTTCTTCTCACCCTGCTTTGCACAGTGTGGATTGTCTGTTCCCAGGGGCTCTGGGAAAAGAGAGAATGCAGCCAATGTGGCCTCCTTGGCTAGCCATTAGCAACTACCCCACCTCATGAGCTTTAAGTCTCCTGTTCCCATGCTGTCTTGCACCTGGACGTTGGCTGTGACCTTCACCAGGAGTGTCTCAGCCATCACTTCCCTTGCCTCTGGCTACCTCTCCTCCCTCCCTGAGCATTCAGCTCTAGCACAGCTCCTGCAAATTTCTTCTCATCTGGATGAAATGCTTTCAATCATTCACTTCTTCATATCTGTAGCCATTTACTTGGCTCCCCATTGTCAAAGTTCTAAGGCAGAGAGAGCAAGGTGAACTGAACATAAGTCACTGCCCTCAGGAGACTCACTGCCTGGCTGCACTACCAGGAACGCTAGTCAGAAGGTCAAGGGCTCAAGTCCCATCCCAGACCTGCTGGATCAAGTACACCTGGGAAAGATATTCTTGTAATTCATGTGAATAGGAAAGTTTGAGATGCACTGGTCTGGGGGAATGATGTGAAATAACGAACGATGTGAGAGCAACCCCAGAGCAATGCTGGGGTGTTCTGAGAACATGGTGAGAACACGGAGGAGGTGGTGAGGGAGGGCATCAGAGAGATAGGGACAGCAATGCCTACAGAGTTGGAGTTGGGGAGAGGAGCTTCCAGGTCCGAAGCACAGCTTGAGTGAAGGCATAGAGAGGGATGTGTGTGCTGGGTAGGGCACGGAGGACCTCCTGGCTGCTAAGGGTGAGGTCTTCACAGGATCAGGAAGGTGACCCTAGACCCACAATCTCCCCTCAACCAGCTCCTGTGACCACCATGCCATGGTGTGTGGGCATGCTCAATGACACGTCATTGTATTGTAAAAGCAGAGCAGTGAGACTGGATGGAAGGTATGGAGCTTGCAGCCGGATAACCTGGCTAGGGACACCTCTGTAAGTCAGAGGTGACATCAGGACAGACGGGAGCAGAGGCAATCCTGGTGATGGAGACTCAGGTTCCAGCAACACTGCAGAAGTCAAAAGGAGAGTAGGGATTGTTCAGGAGCCAGGCTTGGTGAAAGCAAAGCCCAACCAAGTCAGGGAGCGATAGGTAGCAAGGACCTTTATAGGTGCTGGTATTTACTAAGCACCTGTTCTGGGCTGGGCTCTAAAATCAGTGTTTTGCATGAATCTCCTCAGTTAATCCTAAACACTACTCAGAGCAGGTAGTGGTATTATTAATTTTTTTCCTTTTTTTCTGAGACATGGACTCAGTATGTAACCCAGGCTGGCCTGGCCTTGAATTCACAGAGATCTTCCTACCCCAGCCTCATGAGTGCACGAATCATCACACCTAGTTGTCATTAGTCTAGGAAGGAGGAAAAGGAGCACACAAGTAGGAAGCCGGAGTACTGGGGCCTTAATTCATGTCATCATCCCTTTATCACCCCACTTTGGAGGCTGGCTTTGGACATACTGGGTCTCAAGGACCTGCCAGGCTTCCAGTAGGGGACAGAAGGGTGGGACAGAGGCTCAGGTGAGCCATGAGGCAGGGCATCCACCCTTAGGGGTAGATGAGATGGGTAGGGTAGGAGAAGGCATCAGGGCTGATGGGCAGGGAGGGACTGACACCCACAAAGCTCTCCACTCCCCAGGGGCTGCTGGTTTGGCCAGATCCTCACATCGTGCAGAGCCTAGCTATGCATGCATCAGAACTGGCCTCTCTGGGAAACAGGCCTCCTCATCAGGCAGAGTCTGGGACCAGCCAAGTCAGAAAAGGGGTCACACAGGAGCAAGAAGAGGACACTGGTACTCCACAGGCCTTTCTCTCCTTCGCACCCCAGGATCCTATGGGAAAGGCAGCTGGCCCCAGCCCCACCTCCCTGCCTCCTGCACTTTGCAGCCAGGCAGGCATCCCATGGCTCCTGGGCCTCCATCTCCTTGGTTCTAAATTGAAACAGCAGAGCTCTTCTCCAAGAGACCTGTCCAGGATCCCAGTCCTCACACAAAGAAGGGCCCCCAACACCATGCAGGGCCAGGGTTTTCCTACAGTGAGCATCAGGTCTGGCGTTAGTGAGGAGACCCATGCCCCTTCTTCTGTTCCCAGCTGCACAGGCAATCATGGGCTGGGGTACTGGGAGCCCCACCTGTCCCCAAGGCTGCCAGTCAAGTGGCCATAGAGAAGGAGGTGCGGATAGCCAAAATGTGGAAGTGGGCAGCTAGGTGAGACTAGGTAACCCATAAGTACCACCTCAAGGGACCCCCGCTCCTTAGTCCCAGTTCATAATGGCCAGCTGGGAATGTGACTCAAACTGTCATAGCATCTGACCTTGCAAGAGAAACCAAAAATCAGGAGGATTTTTAGGTTGATTGGTTTTGGGGTTTGGTTTTTAGTTTTTCCAGTACTGAGTATTGAATCCAGGACCTTCACACTAAACTATGCATTATGATTGAAAAATATAGTGGGGCTGGGGATTTAGCTCAGTGGTTCCACCACCTGCTTAGCAAGCACAAGGTTCCAAGTTCGATCCCTGGTACCAAGAAAAAAAAAATATGTATGCATATATGTGTGTGTGTGTGTGTGTGTGTGTAGTGAATGTTTGTTTTTTTAATGTTTTACAGTGAAAGTCACTGCCCCCTCAAAGTATGCCTCTTACTTTAAACACACAAATCCCATCATTCAGGAATCAAACACAAGCATCCCATCTTGCTTTCTGAGGCAGTTCTGCAAGGCCTCTTTTGTGAGTGTCTTTAGTTGCACTGTTGTGACTCCCTGGGTGTTCTACTTGGTTCAAAACATTTACGTTTCATGATTATTTTGACTTTGGAGAAGAGTCAGAAGTCACAGAGTGCCAAATCCAGGTGAATAAAGAGGGTAGGCAGTAATGCTTGTTTTTTGTTTTTGTTTTTGTTTTTTGAGATTGCCATTTTTTACTTTTTATTTTGGGACAAGAACTCACAACCTTCCTGCCTCAGCTTCCAAAAAAGTCCAGACCTCAGGTGAAATCTCCAGGTTTTTAAATATGAGTTCTTAAATGTAACTAATTTATTAGCAGAGTAAACAAGAGAAGGGACTAGCTACCTCAGCTGTGTCCAGGAGTACTGCGTGTGCCTATGTGGACACTTGTCTGTAAGTCTGTGGGCAAGCACAACCCTCCCTCCTTATCTGCAAATACGCATGAATGAGGTCAGGTTACAACACCTGTGACCCTGGGCTCCGCACCTGTGTGTTCATGCACGTGCATGTGGGCCCGAGTTTGCACCCACTAATGAGGTGGACCACAGGGCTCGCTGTTTCTTGGAATTGTCACCAGCTCTGGAGGACGCGCATGCGCGCCGGGCCCGGCTCCCGCGCGTCCC
>NW_022900932.1:13681776-13688297 GCF_012274545.1 Fukomys damarensis
ACCTACAGTCCTGGATTCGCTGAAGCTCGGACGCCTGGCTCCGAGCCCAGGCCGCGGCCCCTGCCCGGCGCCAACCCCTCCCCAGCCCTTGGCATCTGCTCTACACCTCAAGGCAGGTATCACCTCCTGCGTTTCCCGCCTCCCTGCCCCTCCTCCAGGTCTCAAAGCCCTGGCTCCTTGCCTAGAGCTCAGAGCCCCGTCTCCGGATTGGCCTTAGTTCCTCACCCCCACCCCGTTGTAGGAGCCTCTCTTTAGATGCTGAGGTGCATTGCCGTCCACAGTTAGGAGCACTTGCTCCACCAGAGACAAACAACCCCTCCTCATTTCTGTGACTGGAAAAGATGACTAGAATTAGGCAGAAGAAAAGTCACAGGAAGGGTGCTCTAGGCAGGGGATCCAGCCCTAGGTTGGGAAAGGATTCACCATGACCAGGGGTGACCTCAGGCCAGTAGGGCTGCAGGTCTCAGCAGGGGAGAGGCTAGAAATCAGGTGGAGGAAGCACAGGCTAACAGGCCTTGGAGCTCTTCTGCCCTAGGGCGTGTCAGGCAGTGTGGCTGAGGAACAACAGGAGACCAACAACAGTGTGGCCAAGATGGGAGGGCAAAACGTGAAGCTGAATCCTCGATCCTGTAGGCCACTGTGGAGCCACTGGACAATGGCTTCTGAGCCACTGGTAGTGCAAGACTTTCAAAGAATATCAAGGTCAAAGAAGAGTTAAAAAGAACTCTAAGCAACCCTCTTCCAAAACGAAGTCCAAAACGGAGAACCGAGCTCTTAACACGCCACTGTTTCATAGGTAACACCTGTTCATTCTGGAAGTAGTACAGAAGGCAACCGCTGAAAGGCTCTGGAAAACATCAGAACAGAATTTGGAGGCATGAGACGTGGAAGAAAGGACAGTATGTGATAAGTTTCCTACTTTTATGGCTGCTGTGTGACATGGTGCAGGGCACAGATAAAAGTCCAACAAAAAAGATGTCTTTATGGCTAGAAGAAGCAGAGGATAAAGCCTAGGGCAACCAGAACCACTGGGAAGTGAGGGAGGATCCTGAAAAAGATCGGAGTTCTGTTAATAAATTCTGACCAAATGTCTGACTGACTCCTGGACTACAGGTGCATAGAGAAAGCACAAGATATTTTGCAGTTTAGGCTAAACAAACTGAGCTGTGGTTTGAGGTGCTGTCTGCTGTAAGCAAACCCAACTGAATGGCCTGCTACAACAGAAGCATCAGAACCCTTCAGAAGAATGTGACAAATTCCAGAATCCCTGCAAAAAACATTCTAAAATCAATTTACAAAGAATTGGGAAAATATAATCCATCATCAGTGAAAAAAACTACCCAGAGTCCCACCCTGAAACGACCAGAAATTATCAAACAAGTACTGTGAAGCAGATCCTATACTGTGTTCAACAAGATAAAAGAAAATAGTCTTAATGAATTAAGAGATAGCAACTTTCAAGAAAAATAGAACATATAAAAAGAACCAAATGAAAATGCTAAAAAGCACATCTAGAATGTTTTAAACCCTCCTTCTACAGGCTTAAAATAGAATGACGTCTGTAAGATGATATCAGCCAACAGAAACCATTGGTCTAAAGCAGAAAAAGAGGGATAGAAGGGAAACAGAGATAGAGAGAGACTGTATTAGTCACCTTTCCTATCGATGGGGCAAAATACTTGACACCCACAACTTAAGGTAAAGAAGTTTATTCGGCTCACAGTTTCAGTGGGTCCAGTCCACAAATATCAGAAAATGGCACAGTGGAAGGGACTGGTGAGAGAAAACTGCCTACCTGGAGTGAGCCAGGAAGCTGAGAAGAGAAGCTGAAGACAAAAACACTTCTTTCCAGGTTCACCCCTAGTGACCACCCCTAACCAGGCCCACCTCCTCCTAGTACATCCAACCACTGAACTCATTAATCCACTGATGAGTCCACTGATGAATACAGCACTCCCACAATCCACGTAAGGCTTTTGAAGGACATTTGGGATCTAAACCATGACAAGGACCAAACACCTGAGCAGTCTCAGGGGTTTATGGTATGATTTCAAAGATATAACATGTGTATAATTGGAGTTCCAGAAGGAACAGAGCAACAGAAGAGAGGAGGAAAAGAACATTAAAAGTTAGTGCCCCCCCAAAAAAGATTCCAAATTTAGTGAAAAAATATAAATTTACATATACATTCTTACACAAAATGCTAAAAATCAAAAACAAAAAGGAAATCATGAAGAAGCCAGAGGGAGAAAAGAGATATATTAATACAGAGGAACAAAGATTCAGGCAGCCAGAAGTTCCACATCAGAAACAACTGCGGGGGAAAAAAAAGAAATGAAAAAAAGAAACCACCACAGGTTGAGGAATCCAAGTAACATTTAAATGACTAAAAAGGAAAAAAAAAATCTGTTCACTCAGAATACTAAAGCCAGTGAAATTATCTTTTAATCAGGGAGTCAAAATAAAGACATTTTCATTGTTTTAAACATAAAAGATTTATCACCAAAGACTTGAACTAGTCATATGGAAGGAAGCTGTCTACGACAGAGAAATGGATACCAAGAAGTACTTCTTGGATACCAAGAAGTTTTTGGCTCTTCAGAAAAGGACAGACATCATCAGGAATGGCAAATACCTGGGTAAATATGCAAGGTTATGGGATTTATTATCTTAATTTCCTTAAATGCATATAACTGGTTAAAAGGAAAAAAAATGAGTATGTTATCTTGTGGGATTTGTGAGGTTTGTAGATAAAACAAGAAAACTACAGCATACAGCAGCAGTCCCCAACCTTTTGGGCACAGGGACTGGTTTCATGGAAGACAGTTTTTCTATGGACTGGGTTGAGGGTGGAGGTCAAGATGATTCAAAAGAGATTGCAACCCAGATCCTGGCATGCACAGCTCATGGTCAGGTGCGAGCACCTATGAGATCCTAATGCTGAAGCTGACCTGACATCAGGCGGAGCTCAGATAGCAATGCCAGAAATGGAGAGTTATTGTAAATAAGATGAAGCTGGGCTTGCTTGCGCACTACTTGCCTCCTACTGTGCTGCCTGGTTCCTAACAGAGCACTGACCAGTACTGAGCTGTGTCCTGAGACTTGGAGATCCCTGGTATATGTGATCAGAGCTGGCAAATATTTGCAAGTTTCTACTTGGGGTTAAAAAAAAAGTAAAGGAGCCCTCAATTGACTATGATAAGTTACAGATGTATATGGTAATCTCCAGAAGATAAAAAAAATAACTTTAAAAATGCAAAGCAGTGTGTTTTCCCTTGGTATCCACTGGGGATGGGTTGCAGGACCCTCTGTGGATATAAAACTCCAGATTCTTAAGTCTCTCCTATAAAGCAGTGTAGCATTTGCATATAACCTATGCACATCCACTTATGTACTTTAAGTGCTATGGAAATGCATATTATACTAAATTGTCCAGGGAGTAATGACAAGGAGAAAAGTCTACGTGTCTAGTACAGATGTAATTTTTTTCCAAATATTTTGACACATACGTGGCTCACTTTGTGGGTGCAGAACCTGCAGATAAGGCCGACTACACAGCAAAAGGGACAAACAGCTGGGCCAGAGTACAATTCTAAAACAATCCCCCCTTCCTGGCTTCTGGTGGGCTGAGGGAGTCTGGCAGGATGTTATTGAAATGACGCAGGTGGTGACAATAACGATGACTTGGAGTAGGAGGCTTGCAGTGGGAGGAGTGAGGGGTGGCCCAGTTCTGGGTGACTTCTGCAGCACAGCCAAGAAGTTTTACCACTGGACTGGATTTGTGGGGTGGAAGAAGGAGCGGGGTGACTCAGACCTGTGACCCATGCCACATGTAGGGATGGTGCCCCCACTTCCTATGAAGTGTTCTCTCTTCTCACGTCTCTGGAGCTCCTGAGGCCCAGAGAAGCCCTTGTTGGGAAGCTGTGCTGACTGGGGTGCAGGTGAAGGAGAGGAGAATGGAGTCATTTGCTGCCAACGTGGCTCCCTATCTGGAATAAGAGGTGGCAGAAAACGTATGGCTCTCAGCAAAGTTCATAGCGGATCAAAACTTCGTTCTCGGGGCTTCTTTCAGCTTCCAGAGCCCCATGTCCAAGAGTTGCTTTCCAACGAGAAGTAATTGAGAAATAATTGCTAATATTTCACGGAGACAGCAGAAGCCTCAGCCCCAGCCTCTGGAAACAAATTAAAGATGAAGATGAGGTTTAGAACCGAAGAACAGCCCTGCTTCTCATTAGCTATTGCAAATAAGATTATGGAAAAATGTTTGTGTCATGAGGCCGGTGTCTGCCTGGAAGAAATTACAACAGTTACAGGGCAATGTGGAGACCCTGGACCAGGATCCAGGAAACTGGGCCTAAGGTGGGACCTCTGCAGCAAGCATGTGAGCCTCAGCCTCCAAATTCGTTTAATGGCTGCAAAACTGAAGAGCAGAGCAAAAGCCAGAGGATGACTGACCTCCACAAGAGGTTCCTTCTGTGGCCCAACAAGGGAGCCTTGGAGCAACTGCTCAGGTGCACAGACCACCAACCCAGAGAGCTATCAGAGAGCCCTTGGTTCGAGGTCTTGCCCCTGCTGTGGCCCTCGCTGGCCTGATCCCCCCACCTCTGGCCTCCCTCCCAAACAACAATGGCTGACTCTTCTTGACTGGCAGGCACTGTTAAAAATTATTTATACTTGCACATTTATTTAATCCTCCAACCCTAAGAGGCAAGCACTCCTATTCTCCCCATTTTACAGAGGAAGTAAGCCACAAAGAGGCAAATTAACGAAGAGGCCAGATTGCAAGCAATCACAGAGCTAAAAGAGCCAAGACAGTCGGATTTTCCAAGCTGTGCTCTTACGTCCCAGTCTAACCAGCTTTCCAGGCCTGTGGGTTGTCTTGGCTCTGCCCCTGATTTCCAGTGCTCTTGAGGGTTTAGCAATGAGCCTCTGGAAGATCCTAGTCTCCAAGGTCCCCACAGACCTGGGTATCAATCCTGATTCTGCCACTTCCAGCCACATGACTCCAGGCCTGTTTGTGTACATGTTCTTAAATTAATTATAGATTTGGTGCAGAATTGCTCTAAGGAAGAAGGAAGACCAGGGTGTAAGAAACCAGGCTCTGTCAAAGGTGCACATTCCAAAAGGGCTACCCAAGTCTCAGTGAAAGGGTCTCTCCCCTCCTGGTCTCTCTGGTCAGGATCCAAGGCTACCTTTGCTGGGATGCCCTCATCCAGCCTGTTTTCCTCCTCCAATCCATGTAGTTCTCCTTGCTGGGCTTCAAGTGTTGTGTGGCCCATTTCCATGCAGAAAATGCAGTCACCTGATCCTTAGGGTTCCCTGTCTTCCATTGTCACAGAAGGCGAGGTGGAGCATGACCAGATTCTGCTGCCTGGTAGTTCCCCTCCAGCCTTGGTACTGTGCAGAAGCCCACCTCATCTCTGCAACCTCCTCCACCCACCCACATGACACACAGACAGAGCTCTGTCCAAATCCCACCCCCAGAGCCTGCCCAGGGATCAGGGGAGGGGGTGCTTTCTGAAATACAATGATGTTCTGGCCAGAGCTGTCCTGGGGACAGGCCCTGAAAGGGAGTCCCAAGGCCAGGCAGAAGGGTCAGATTACTGAGCGATGATCTGATTAGACCTAGTCCAGGGGAGGGGTCAGGGAGCCAGAGTCTTGACCCTAGGAAAATAGAGAATGCACCCTCCAGGACGCCGAGGCTAGAGGTGGGGACAGAGCAAAAATACAGAGGCAACAGGAGGTCTCGGGTTCTCACCCTGCCCACTCTGCCCACTCTCCTGCATCTACCAGCTGGGTGGCCCTGCACAGGCCACCTGACCCCAGGACACCAACCCCTGCCCCATCCTGCAGGCTTTCCGGTGACTGCCCTGGAAGCACAGGAAATAGCCACGTCCAACCTGTGCAGAGTTTTCTAATGTCTCCTCCTCTCCTCTCTGAGCACAGAGCACAGCCAAGTGGCCCCACGGCTCTCTGGGGGTGGATGAGTACCCTGCAGCACAGCAGCCAGCAGCTGGCCTGTCAACCTGAGAGTGAATCTGCCCCCAGGGAGGCCCCTAATTTAATCAGCCTCACAAATCAGCTCGATGGGTTTAATTGATCTTTTTCACTCCTAATATTGTTGCTGTCACCTTCTGAGTTGTGCCTCCCCCAACCACCCCAGGCAGCGTGCTCAGCCAGCTGGAGGGGAAGCAGAAGCCTCTGTGAGAGGTGAGAGCCCCCGCAATGTGCAGCCCCGAGGGACTGCCATGGGAGGGTGGAAGCTAAGAAGGGCAGGCACAGGGAGGGACCACAAGACCTGTGCTCTCCAGTCCATGCACAGTGCCACTGTGGCAATCAGACCAGGAAGGAGGAGGTGGAAGAGGGTTTCAGGAAGGAGTCCTGTGCCTTTGCCTGGAAACCAAAAGAGCCGAGCAGGGAGCAGCAGCATGGGCAGAGGCTGAGGGCAAGGCTGGGGACCCTCCCTGAGACAGGAGATCCTGGGTGCGCCGCCCCACCCCCCCCCGCCCCACCCCCAGCTC
>NW_022900932.1:13688435-13748605 GCF_012274545.1 Fukomys damarensis
CCCCACCCCACCCCGCCCCACCCCCAGCTCCTAAGAGTCTCACCAAGGCCCCTGTTAAGAAACCCTGACCAGCTCTAAGACACACACAGAGCACACGTAAAGGACACCCGCGGGCATCTGTTTTGAAGACTGATGGCAATTACTCCTTCCTGCTCTGAGGTGACAGCTCTGGGAATTTCTACTCCATTTCCATCGCAGCCATTTCCCTTCCTTTGATTTAAGACAATGCTGGTCACAAGCCACAGCCCTGATCTCCCAGCCCTCCATGGGACGCTGCTGCAGACCCGAGGCCGGTGTGCTTTCGGTGTGGGGGGCGGTGCTCGTCAGCTGTGCTCAGGGATAAGAGGGCGCCCCAGTGGCCTTCTCCGGAGCAGGCTAATGAGACTTGCCTTGGGAAATGTCACCCTGCCTGTGTGTGGGGAGTGACTCAGAGGGCAAGGCCAGTGAGGGACTGCAGTAAAAAGCCGGCCACAGTGGCAGCTTGGATTTGACAATTCTGCAAAGCAAAGATGTATGAATCGATCGAGTACCCTTAATCCAAAAACCTGAAATGTGCCAAAGTCCAAAACCTTTGAGCCCTCACATGACTCTAAATGTAAAATTCCATACCTGACTTCATGTCACAGGTCACAGCCAGAACTCAGGCTCTGGGCATAAGGGATATATGCAGCATAAGTGAAATGTGTTTAGACGTGGTTCCCAGCCCTGTGACATCTCACTATATATGTGAAATTGTTCCTACTTTGAAAAAAAAATCCAAAATCCAAACACTTCTGGTCCAGTATAAGACACACTGAGCCTGTAAAGGGGTACAGTAAACTTTATGCCAATTAAAAATATAAAAGTATGTTTTAAGCCAGGTGTTGTGGTGCACACCTATGATCTCAGCATTCTGGGAGGCTGAGGCGGGGTGGGGGGGATCGCAAGATTGAGCCCAGCTTGAACAATTTAGAGACTTACTGAGACCCTGTCTCAAAAAAAACTTACAAAAGGCTGGGAATGTAGCGCAGTGTGAAAGCCCTTAGTACCATGCACACACACACAGTAAGTTTTAGGAAAAGTTGGGCCGTACCATAGAACTACAAGATCTCCAAGCCTGGATTCGGGAATCCTGGGTACAACCCACAGCTGCATGACTTCCCAGCCGTGACCTCGGGAGATCACTCTGTCCCCATGGGTTTCAGTTTCCAATGGGTAAAGTGGATCCTGAGAAGCCCTTACCCCATAGTCATTGCCTGCATTAGGTACCACAGCACCTGGGCCCACAGCCAGCCCTCACCAAGTCGGCTACTGACACGAACAGAAAAGTTACAACTGTCCACTCACCACTGAGTTCAGGGCCTGCTCTGTCCCAGACACAGGAGACACGATGGGGACAAAGTCACACAGCCTGCCCTACAACTCCCAGCCCAGGAGGAGTTCCTAGAGCTGTAGTGGATTTCTCCTTATTGAGAATGATTTCGAATCTGACTCAGCTGCCGGCTCACCTGGCCACCTCCTGTCATTAACAAGTGAGCCAGTGGAGGCCAGACCAGCTAAGGTTCATTATTAAGCAAGTCAGGCCTTCCTACAGCCGAATTGCTCCTTGCAGAGTAACACTGCAATGCCAGTATAGCTGGTACTTCTACATCAGTACAGTATTATCTCTGTTTGTTTAGTTGTTTGCTTGCTTGGTTGAGACAGGGTCTGTTTGTTTACTTGCTTGAGACAGGGCCTCGCTACATAGTTCAGGCTACCCCTGAACTCACTAGGTAGCACAGGCTGACCTCAAACTCTCAGGAATCATCCTGCCTCAGCCTCCTGAGAGCTGCGAGTACAGGCATGTACCACCAGAGTATCATTTTAAACACACAGCTCAGTTTTCCTCCCCTCCCCCTCAGAGGCTTCTGCGGGGCAGGTTTGGAGAGACCAGAGTGTGACAACTGGCTGTGTAGCCAGAAATGACCCAGGAGGGCAGGCTGTCTACTTCCTGCAAGACAGGATTGCAGAGCAGATGGGAATGGTCTGGGGCCCTCCTGACAGTGACCGTCACCATCTCCGAGGCTCCGTAGGTAGACAGGAGCAGCAGGGGCAGGGACTGAAGTGCACACCTTGTGCCACACTCAGTCTGTGCTGCAGGGTGGGTGCAGGGGGAAGGTATGGCCCATATCCAGTGACTTCTCAGGTGCCCCAGACTTGCTGGCCCCAGTTCTGGGCTGTTGCCAAGTGACCATCAGGGGACTCTCTCAGCCTGCAAAGGCTTCATCCAATAAACGCTGATGTTACTCAAGTTACGATGGGACTACACCCAGATAAGACCATCTGACTGAAAATGTCATAAATCCAAACCACATTTCATCCACCTAACATGTCGGACATCCTATAGCCTGTCACTTGTTCACCTCAAGATAGTGTGGCTGACTGGCAGCTGCTGGTCACCGTCACCACCCAGCATCACAGGAAAGATGTTGCAGGCCACGTGTGGCTAGCCTGGGAAAATATCAAAATTCAGCATTCAAACTATGGCTTCTACTGGATGGGCATCACTTTCAAAAAAAAAAGCAGTCAAAAAAGCAGTAAGTTAAGTGCCGTCCTGTATCTTCTCCAGTCCTGGCTCCTCTGTAGCGAGCAGGGCAGGTGTGGCTGGCTCTGCTCTGTCCCTCCCTGCCCTACTCTACTCACTCTTCGACATCCCTGGGTGCCTCCTACCGGGGTCTCAGCCTGCTCAGGCCTCTGCTCATCTCTCTGGCTCTCACAGGCTCCCTCTGAGGTCTCTGGCTTGCACCAGTGGGAAGCTTTCAGCCTTTCTTCACTTGTTTCCAGTGGTTGTCTCTGTCTCAGCTTACTCTGCTTTCCTTTGTCCATCATCTCCGTGTTTATCTCTGTGCAACTGAGCCCATCTCTCTGACTCACCTGGATGTCACAGCACCTGCCCTGGGTGAACTACTGTCCTTCAAACAAGACCATCAGCCTGCAAAAGCCACCCCCCTTCTCCCCACCCCACCTGCCGACCTCTACCAACACACACATAGACACCTGCTCCCATGCAAGCAAAGTGCTCAGGAGACCCTGATGCTGAGAACAGCCACCATGCTGACCTTGGATCCTCAGCTGCGTGACCTTGGAGAAGCCCCGTCGTGACCTCCCCATCTACAAAACATCAGGTGGCCTTTTCCAACTCACCAGGAGAGCACAGGAAGGACCAACTGCCCATGGAGAAGCCTTCTCCTGGAGGGAGGAAATGCCAGATCTGCTGGCTTGAAATCTGGCCTTCCCAAGAGAACATCAGCATTGCAACAGAGAGTGTCCTCTCCACCAGAGATAGGGCCAGCCATCTACCTGGAACGAGGTCTGCTCCTGAGGAGCTGTGGCCCTGTGCAAAATGAAAGGGAGTGCTGTCACAGGCAGCACTGGCATGGGACGCCTCCCTGGCCCCCAATTCTACCTTGTAGAGATGAGGAGAATGGAATCTGCCTCATCTGATGGCTTCTATCTAAGGAGAGAATAAAGTCAGGTGGCCATGAGCCTCTGCTGTCCCCAATGCCCATGGATGCTCTCAGGGCCAGGAGAGGCGGGAGGGGGAGCTGCCCATGCTCTACATGGGCAACATTTCTGGCCCATGAGTTTGGACCACATGACCAGCAGAGCTGCAGCAGATGTTTACGGTCCCTGTGTCCTGGGCCAGGAGCTACACTCAGGCCAGAGTCAACCAGCTCTGACCACACAGCCCCATTTAGCATCGGAGACATCATTAGTGCTTGTTACCTCCAGTGCCTCAGGTGTCAAAGGGAGACCCCATTTTACAGATGGGGATGGTGAGGCACAGGGGGTGAGGAACTGGCCCAGGTGGTCTCAATCTGGCATCTATGCTCCTAACTAGCACGGGATCTGGTGGACTAGAGTAAGGTAGGCCAGGCTGGTGAGCGTGGAAGATCGCTGTGTGCGCGCGAACACCCTCACAGGACCAACCTCTCAAGGATTTGGAGAGGACGCCACCATTACACCTTGGTTCTCCTTGACAATGGCTTTATAATGCATCAGTGACCAGGTGGGCCAATTCTCATAGTAAATCTCCACCTTTATTGTTTTCAACGTTAAATCAAGGTGACCAACACTATGGACGGTTTCAAATGTTTACATTTCACAATTCAATGCTCTTAGCCCTGGAAATAACACTTCAATGAAAAGCATGCTCCTTACAAAAACAATGCGATTTCCTTGCAGGGCCTGAGCACTATGGGCTGGGCAGGGCCGACAGGGCGGATGTGCGTGGGGACCATCGTCCCTCTTTGCCTGTTGTTCTGTGGCTCCCAGGCTGCCTTCTGAAGAGGATGGAGATTAGACATTAAACCCCTGATCTGGAGGGAATCAACCTAATGTTGCTGGCTGAGATGATAAAGGAAGTGGGCTGTGAGCTAAAGAAAGGATTTCTAATCTAGAGATTTGTAAAATAATGAAAAAGCCTCACATGGATACTCCTCAAGAATCTGAAGCTCTCCTCCCCTGTATTCCACTCCCTTGGAAGGTTCTAAATATTCACAAGGAATACAAGTGGTATAGGAAGGCAGCGTAGGCAATCTTACTAGGAGTGAGAGTTGGGAATCAGTCAAGGATGGCTTCACTGACATGGTAACCACAGAGCAGGGCTTCTGGAGGATGCATAGGAGTTCGTCCACAGATAAAGAGGGGAAAGGTATGTCAGGCCAAGGAAGAGCTTATTTTACTTACATCTATCTCTGTAGATTCACCCTTTATGATTCAGGACTACCTAGACATGCATGGAATACTAGAACATGGGATGGTTTAGAGATCAAGGTGACAGTCAAGGGTGTCCAAGGACAGAATGAGCCACTCAGAGTGACAGTGAGATCCCATCACTGGACGTATTTTACACAGTGCCAAAGACCTGCCTGGCAAGGAGGTCAACAGGAGATTCAAACAGCAGGGGGCCATTGGGCTAATCTCTGAATTCCCTTCCAACCATGAAAGTCTAGGATACTATTTTTTCTTGCATTAGAATAGATTCAAGACATTGCCTTTGGGAGGAAAATAGTAATCAAAATGTAAATACCATGGGAATAATAGATTTGGCCTAATTATCAGCGATTAGTCAGAGTTTGTCATTATTTCTGTACAATATATCCCAAAGTTCCGGAAAACAAATCAAAGAAAGTACCATGGCCGGTGCCATTAATAGAAGCAGAACACTTCAAGACGAGAATTTAATTTACTGGGTGAGTTCTCGAGGCACGTTTTTGTTGATGAATATTTATAAAAGTGGGTTAGGCTGGACCTGGTAATGATTGTGAAATATTTTAATGCCATCCCCCCCATTAATTTACTTTTAATGAATGACTTGGTAAAGCATAACCATTTGTACGTAATGATTTCATTAATAGCCGCAGCACAGACAACCGTTTTTCACACTTTTGAATGTCACCCGAATAAAATGATACCTTAAATTATACAGTATACTAAAGTATATTTGTTGAAACATGGCTAGCTTTTGCCTTTTT
The DNA here is from genome assembly GCF_012274545.1 of Fukomys damarensis. Taxonomy (NCBI): domain Eukaryota; kingdom Metazoa; phylum Chordata; class Mammalia; order Rodentia; family Bathyergidae; genus Fukomys; species Fukomys damarensis. The sequence goes on from NW_022900932.1 coordinate 13,693,931, forward strand.
GTTCTTAGGCTCCAAGAATTCGTTGCTTTTGGAATAGCAATAGAGCAAGGGGATTTGGGTGATGGATTTCTTATTCCACTTCTGAGTTTTCTCTCAAAACTCCATCTTGGTCCTCCATCTTGGGCCCCGTCAATCCCACGCAATGAAACCTCCCCCACCTCACTCTCCTCTCCTTGGTTCTGGGGTTTTACATAAACCCACTTTTCAGAGCATAGGCCTAGCCAGATTATGACCTACTAATAAAGGCGCCTTAGGGCAGAGGTGGGGTGGGTGGAGCTTGGGTGGGGAGTAGCCAGGGACCGGGAGGAGCCTGACTAGGAGGCGGGGTCTGGGCCGTTGCCTAGTGAGGAAGAAGCCAGTAGAAAAGATTCCTGGCATCAATCACCCTGAGCATCCAGCTGTCTGGCCCTCACCTGCTTCGTTAAGGACCTGCCAGCATTTGTCATAAGTGGGTAACGCCAACATGTTTAAGCTTCGTTGAAGCTGGTCTGGGAGCACTGGAAGGCCTCCTGTTTAAAACGGGTCCCCTTATTACCCCTAGGCTGTGTACCTGTCTCTCACAAAGCTCTTCTGCAGGCCTGTTTTATTTATTTGTTTATTTGTTTAGTGCAAGGACCAAGCTGCTTACATTCACTATCGGATCCTCATGCTGCTACATTAGCTAGTGAGCAGGAAATATTTGTTGGCAGAGAGAGGAGGGAGGGAAGCAAGGAAGGAGAGAGGAAGAGAGGGAGGAGGGGAGAGAAACAGGAGGGGAGAAGGGTTGATTGAAGGAGATCTGGAGCCTAAGGCAAGGCAGGCCCTGCCCTGGCCAAGGACAGAACAACCTGGGATCAATGCCCTTGACCCGGAAGAGCAACGAATCCCTTCCTCCCGGCCCACACAGGCAGGCTTGTGCCCCTGCCCAGGTCTCTCCTCTGCTCCCAGTCCCTGGTTCCCTCTATCATGGTGTGGGCCTGAAAGGTGCAAGTGGAGCTCCTCAAATTCCTGCCCTTCCTGTCTCCCTCCCAGGATTGTTTCATTATTCCCATTTTCCTCCCAAAGGAGACAGACTCCACAAACTCAAACGCTGCTCAAGGTCAGAGTCAGGAAACGGCTGAGCTAAGACTTCAGCTTCAGTCCTGGATGATGCAGCTGAACAGCTTTTACCATCTCCCAGCTACTTAGGGGGTTACCTCTCCCAGGGGTGTCTGTGTTCTAAGTGGTCTAAGAGGAGAGGGAACTGTCTAATCCAAAGAAATGAATTGTGAGTGGTAAAATGTCCACTTCAAAAGCATATAGCCAGGTGACATTTTGACATGGGGGCCCATGGGACCAGGTGGCTTTCAGGACCAGGCAAATCTGGATTTAAAGCTTTTCTGTTCCACTTACTAAGTTGATCCTCTCAAACCAGTTATTTCTATGTTCTGAGCTTATTTCTTAATCTGTGAGATGGGAATAATAGTGTCACCTCCAAAGCTTGATGCAAAACCGGTATAAATACAAAATTGGCACACAGAGGGTGACCATGAATGGTAGCACCGGAAGAACAGGGCCTGCCTACATCCGGGGCATGCATCAAGGCCTGCTCCTTGGCCCAGCTCTGCAGAGGAAGGTCTGGAAGGACCGGAAATGGAGCTCTCTGGCCTGAGGCTGCAGGTCTGCCTCTGTGCCCAGCTCTGGGTTGGGGCCACCTGCCTTTGTACTCACTGCACAGCCATCAGGTTGGCGCCTGGATCCCAAGGACCAGGGTACCTGCCACTACCCCACAGCCCTCATCTCCTCCGCGTCTTCCCCCGCCTCCCCAGAAGATTTATGGAAAGATTAAGGGCCTTTTTTTTCAATATCTATTAATATTCATGGCAGTCTTCACAGCCATCTGCTTTTAACGATTTTGTTTGCAAAGACCTGAGATTAAAATATGGCCTGCTAGTGCTCTCAAGCATCTGAACTGAAGGTGATAAAACAAAGGCCTTTTCAGGAGCTCAGTGCTGGCCTGTCACTCTACCTGCAGCGGGGGAGACTAATGACTCCAGGGAAGGAGGGGAGGCCCAGGAAGCATCCAGACCCGGCTGAGATTGGATCAAGGCCACTGCTTCCCTCGGGCCCACTGGGTTAATTGGGGGGGATTGAACAAGCCCGGCTCCCTCCCCACCATCTTTATGGGGGCTCCGGGGGTGGAGGCTTAGCTAGAGCAAAGAGGAGAGATGCCGGCCATGGCACTGGGAAACATGAGGCTCTGAGGGCACTGAAACCCTGAGATAAGCACGCTGGAGAGAGAGCTGTCCACACTGGAGGTCCCCAGGCCAGCGAGGGCAGGGGGAGCCCCTCGCTGGGGCACTGTGACACAAACCCCAGAGCAGATGCTGTGCCCTGCACCCCACTGCACTGGTGCATACCCAGAAGTCCCGCGCAATGCAATCTGATGCTCTGTGTCTTTGTCCAGATGCCCCCAGGCAGCCACCTTGACAGCTCCTCCTTGGGTGGAACCCCAGCTTGTCCATCAAAATCCAGGGGGACCTTGGTGGAGCTGGTGTACCTCTCGATTTCATCTGGACCAGGAGTTTTCAGGAGCTCCCAGAAGTATCTTAGGGACAAGGGGGCCACCAGGACAGCAGCCCACATGACTGATGGTGCTTTGTACCCCTGGGGTGCCTTTCCCAGCCTTGCAGTCCCCCCAGGTCTTCCTGTATTCGCTCTGGAGGCTCCACCAAGGACTGAGGAGCTGAGGCTCCTGCTGCCTGATGTTTACACAGATTCCATCACTTCCCCTCACCCAGGGAATCTGAGGAGGGGCGGCAGCTTACCTCCACGAGGTGGCCAGCCCAAGGAGAAAGGAGAATGAAAAAGATGTGACAAGAACGCCAGAGGTAAGGGGGAGGCACACCTGTAATCCCAGCACTCAAGAGGCTGAGACAGGAAGACTGCCAGGAGTTCGAGATGTGAGTTCAAGACCCTGTCTCAGAAAAACAACAATGTAGAAGGAGGAAGAAGAGGAAGAAGGAGAGTGAGGACGGACAGAGAAAGGAGGGAAGCAGAAAGAGAAGGAAGAGGAGGAGGGGAAAGGGGGGAAGAGAGGGAGGAAGGAGGAAGAGGAGAAGAGAAAGAAGAAAACCAGAGTTGATGGCCCCTGGATCATCCAGTCCTGGGCCAGCTTGTTCTGAAGGTTGACTGCGCCCCTAGGACACTGCCCCGGAACTTTGCTGTACCTCCTGTGACGCACTTGTGTTGCACCTGTGTTCCTTAAAGCCGAAGGCCGCAGTACCTGCCGTGCCGCCCTCCCCACAGTCCCCAGCACTTCCTGAGCTCCCTCCTAGCCTAGGCTGTGCCCATGCCTGTGGTGTTGTCTCCCTCCTGTCCCCAGAGACCTGGCTCAGCCCACACTTTCCCCCTGGCTCAGGGCTGGACACCTTGGCCTCTCTGGAGGTTAGCAGGTAGCCATGGTCCTGGGCCATCCCTCAAGCAGGAAGGTAGTGCAGGTGGAAGGCCTATTCCCAGAGCTGCTTCCTCTCCGGCTGAACTCCCTGCAGCTCCTAGCTCTGTGTGCTTGGCACTCAACTGACTTTTGTTTTTGGTTTTTTTGGTTTGGGGTTTTTGGTTTGGGGGTTTTGGATTTGGGGTTTGGTGTTTGGTTTTTGTCTTTTGGGTCATACTGGAGATTGAACCCCAGATCTTCACACTGAACTATATTCCCAGCCCTTTTTATTCTTTATTTGAATGTTGCCAAGCTGCCCAGGCAGGATTTAAACTTGCGATCCTCCTGCCTCAGCCTCCAAGACTGAGGATTACAGGCACTACCGTGCTTGTACTCAACTGACTTTTGTCCAAAAACATATTTTTGTTATAACAAGTTCACTACTTCTTTGGGCACGTCTTTGTACACTGAAGTACAGCCTCATGGAGATCCCAAACAATGTCATGATAGGGGTGACTCCAGGGGCTTTAGCTCCCCTATTTTATAGCTGAAGAGACCAAGGCCAGGGCCAGGTGCCAGGTCTCCTGACCCCGCAGGCCAGGCTGTTGTCAGACCTCATTCAGACCATGTTCCTGCTCTCCAGACCAGCGGAGCACAGCAGGAACCCAGAGTTTATTGGGCAGCTTCCTCCTCTCGTGGCATCTCTGCTGACCTCTGCTGATGGGTGAGGCCACTGCAGAAAGAAGGAATCTGACTTTAGAAGTCTTCCTGCAAATGTGGATTGGGAAACAAGAGGGAAGGAAAGTGTGTGTGTGTGTGTGTGTGCACAAGTAAGCACACTATGTGTATGTATGAGTGTGTGTGATAATTGAGGGGGTGGTGTGCATGTGTACATGCATATGTGTGCCAGTGTGTGCCTGACAGGAGTGCCCACTGTCGCCTGGTGCAACCTCCTCCCTGGCCTCCGCGTCTCTGGGCGTCTCATGCTGCCGACACCGTACCCCCTTCCTCCCCACTGATGGTGCCCAGAGACCCCTCCACCACCACAGAACCCAAGGCAGGTACTGCCCACCTTCCAGAACTTTCGCCCTCCCAGTTCACCGGAATGCCCACACTTACTCATGACACACACATGCCCCGCTGTGCCTCTTAGACGTTGCACACCTGGTTCCCTCACCTGGAGTGTGCTGCTCTTTTCCTGTCACCTTCAAGGCCCCAAACTCAAATCCCACTTCCTGAGGGAGCCTTCCCACAAATCCCAGACTCTTACCTGGTGCGCAGAACCAGCCACTTTACACACCTGTAAGTAGCACCTAGCAGCCAGGCACGGCGTGTGTGCCTGTCCCACTTACTAGGGAGGCTGAAGCAGGCAGATCGCAACTTCGAGTTCATCGTGGGAAACTCAGTGACTTAGGGAGAATATGTCTCAAAATAAAAATTTTTTAAAACAGGCTTAGGGATGTAGCTGGGTTTCTAGAACCTTTGCCTCTTATGCACAAGGCCCTGAGTACCATCCCCAGTACTGCAAAATAAATAAATAAATGCTAGCATGCAGGGAACTTTCTACCTGTCACCTTACCCTGTACAGGATGTCTTACTACCCTCACTCCACAAGTAAAGGTGTCAGTGCACAGAAAGGCTGGATGACTTGGCCAAGGCCATGCACCTGCCATGTGGTGGCACAGGAAGCCCATGCCCTGCCCGCTCCCCAGGCCATTCCCGCTCACCCACACAGCACGGGTCAGCACAGAAGCCAGGCTACCGACCACCTGGGCATCTTCCCTGCCATCCTGGGAGGAGCTTCTTGTAAGTTTGCGTCCTCGGCACAGCCCTGGGGGTCTGGATGGGGCTTGGGAAGGGCTCTGAGCCACCTAGCAAGGAAGGAATCCTTGTATGTGCATATGTGTGTGTGTGTGTGTGTGCACATGTGTGCTAATGAGTGTGGCAGCAAAGGTTGTTTAAGGGCCAGCAAGAGGGAGGCTCCCTGACTGTGTGCTGTGGGAAGGAGTCGGTGTAAGCAGACACGAGTGCATGTACCTGTGTGCCTGTGTGTGTGTGTGTGTGTGTACACTCGTCCTCAGATGCTCTCCAGTGCCAGAGCCCTGTCAGACAGGTGAGCTGGGGCCGGATCTCAGCTGCATAAATAGTTAAAGCCCTGAAACCGCATCGCTTCATCACTGATATTTTTACAAAGTTGTCACAGAGAAATATCATTTTTCTTCCTCTTTTATTTCATTTTCTTTGGGATATAGTAATTAACAAAAGCTGTTAGATGCCAGCAAAACTGTTTCTTTTGAAGTTTCTACATGGCTGTCACCCGGGAGATAAAGGCAGATTATTCAATCTTGACATTCTAATTGTGGATGCCAGATAAAAGCCTGGATTAGACACTTCACAGCCCCGCGCAGGGGAGATGGGCAGGAGCCGGCGGGAGGGGCTCTGCCCCAGAGGGAGGGGACCATGCCTCTCCCCAGCCGCACGGTGTCAGGCGGAAAGGGTGAGAGTGAACACTGAGGGGAACATCACAGACCTAAGGGCAAAACTCCGCGTCCCGGTGAGCTGTCCCCAGGCGGCTCCCCGCTGTCCCTCAGGCCACTCTGTGACTGGCGGGGCCTAGTGGCTCGCTGGCTTCGTGCCAGGCTCCTAAAGGCAGGGAGGGGCTGGATCTTCCTAGGCGGGGATCTGTAGTCCCTGATGCTGAGCATGGCTCTCACCCACTCCAGAGGGGGAGCCTGGTTTCTGGGCCTGCCTGTCCCTCTGCTGTGACTTGGGCTTTGGGGAAAACAGGAGAGGACGGAGCTAGGGGAGTCATTGTCTGTGTACCGCCTACCCCAGCTGGCTGTAACCAGGAGGCCCCAGGCATGGAGCAGAGGCCAGCTCTAAATGGAGGCCAGAATCGGGGTGCCCTGGAGTCTGTTCACTCACCAGACTCAAAGCTTCCACAACACAAGGACTGATACTGTCCCGTCTTGGGATTCAGCTTATGCAAACCAGTCAGGAAGTGGCCAATGTCCTCGGATGGGTGCAGCCCACCCACAGAGAAGGGTTTCACCCTTTCCTTTTCGGAGTTAAGTAGTGAGGTTCTCAACATTCGGGGTCAGGGCCGAGTCCGGACGCAGCATGGACCCACAAACTGCTCCAGGTATCTGAACAGAGGGACCTGGGCCCAGGGCCTGATGATGCAGAGGACCCAGGACCAGCACGCAGCACCAGCTACAGCAGGCAGGGAGGTGCTGTTACCAGAGCCCTGGGTCAGGAGGACCAAGCAAACTGGGACCTCAGCAAGCCACAGAGCCGTGGGCAAGGCCAGACCTGGCCCAAGGCAGAGACAGGAGGCACCAGCTTCTCCCGCCTCCCACACTCCTCCCTTCCCATCTGGCTTCACAGCCTCCCTCAGCCTCACTGCCTCCTGCACACCTAGAAAACCCAGCCCTCAATCACCCCAGAAATACAGAACAGGGCAGGGTGAGTGAAGAGGTGCCCAGGCGCATGCTGGCCAAGGCTAGCATCCTGGCAAGACTGGAAAACTGCAAACTGAACTCCCAGCTTCTCCTGCAAAACACAGCCTGCCCTCCCCAGTAGGAGAGAACACGGAATGGGGTGGCCAGAGGCTATCCTCGGGCTCCTCTCACCCACAAGGCCCCTGGCATGTGTGAGTGGTACCTGCACATCCTAGCTTTGCCAGCCTTGGTCTAACATCAGTGTGCCATTCTGTAAAGAGAAACTGCGGTGGTGCCCACCTGTAACCCCAGGTCCCTGGGTGGCTGAGGCGGGAGAATGGCAAGTTCAAGCCCAGCCTGGCCAAATCAGTAACTTACCAAGGCCCTACGTTAAAATTAAAAATAAATAAATAAATGCACCGGGCATAATGGCCACACCTGTAATCCCAGCACTGGGAAGCTAAGGCAGGAGGATCACAAAGCTGAACCCAAGCTGGGCAATTTAGCAACTTAGTAAGACTGTGTCAAAATTAAAAGGGCTAGAGATGTAGTTCAGTGCAAAGGCCCTGTGCCCAATCCCAAGTTCTGCAGAGACAGAGAGAGGCTGAGGCCCAACCAAGAAGTGATTACCCAAAGTACAGGACGAGTCAGGATCAGAGGCAGGATTAGAAGCTAAGAGCCTTGGCTTGTATTTCCTAAGGGCTAAATTGATCAGCAAGAAGGGGAAAGAGCCGTATTTACCGGAGTGCTTGCAGCCGCTCTGATGTCCCTGGGCCACCTCATTTTGCAGTGGGGACAGCGGGAGAAACACAGCAGGATGCAGAGGACAGGACCCCGGCAGCTGCGAGCTGTTCCGGGTGTGACACGGCCACTCCACTGCTGTGTGACCACAGCCAAGTCCCTCTCTGTGCCCGACGGCGTGTGGTGGCCTTGGACCCGACACTTCCAGGAACCTTCCCCGGTCATGCCAGCTGGGGCTTCCATGCCCTGGGCAGAGGTGGGAGGAGACGTCGCCCACAGACAGCACGGGGGTCTTCAGAAAGGAAGGTCGAGGGGGAGACGCCGGGAAACAAATCTGCTGGCGCGGCTCTCTCAGAAAAGATTTTAATTAATTGTTTTTATACGACATAAGAGCAACTCATTACCGAACAGCTTTGATTTGTGACACCTGCATTATAGATGATTTTTAAATTAACATTTCCCCAATAAAAGGTGTCAGTAGAGAGCTGAAGGCGCCCAGAGAAGTATAAAAGGATAATAATATGAAAATACAAATAAACACCATCCCAGCCTAACAAAGGGGGCTGCTTAATCAATTTTACAATTAATTAAGGCTGGCTGGGATAGCTGGCCCAGGAGGCAGTGGGGCTGAGGTTCTGGCAGCCAGTGCTGAGGTCTGGGAGGTGCCTGTGGTATCAGACAAGTTAGCCGGAAGCAGGAAGCTCTTCCAGACTAGAAGCGCAGGGCACAGGGGGAGGCAGGGTACCCCGTCCCCAGAGCCATGTTAGGGTCTGAGGGGCCTGGCTGGAAGATAGAAGGGGGGAAGAGAGGGCAGCCACGCTGGACACACTGAGGGACTGGGTGGGGTCAGGGAGACCTGGTGGAGGTGGAGAAACAGGAATGCAAAGACTTTTGATTCTGTGCGGTTTTTGTTGTTTTCTTCTCTGGTACTGAGGATTAAACCGGTTGCACTGAGCTACATCCTCTGTCTTTTTTTAAATTTTGAGACACGGTGTCTCTGAGTCACTAAGATGTCCAGGTTGGGCTCAAACTTGCAATGCTCCTGCCTCAGCCTCCCGGAGTGCTGGGATTACAGGTGTGCGCCACCACGCCTGGCTCAAGAGAGCTGTGAAAGGGAGAGACCCCCTTTGGACTTTGCTGCTGGGGCCTGTTGGAGGAGAAGAAAGGAATCCCATAACTCAAGCCAGAGCCAATGCTGGGAGGCAGCTAGGAACAGTGCATAGACACCCTCCCTGTCCTCAAGATCTTCACTCTGATCCAAAGAAAGAGGAAACAGACCCACAAAATCCATAGTCAAGAGAGTTCTGGCAGGTGAAAGAAACCAAGTCAAGTGTTGCTGAGGCAGTACCATGTGGCATGGGGCCACCAGGGAATACTTCTCTGAGACGGTGACATTGAAAATGAGACCCAAAGAGTGATGAATGAGCTTTGAGCTCTAGGCTTCATTTTCTTGTTCAGGCCAACAGGTGGCGAATGAGTGGTTCAGGAACCCATTCAGCAAGTGCAAAGGCCCCGAGGTTGAGATGAGCAAGAGGGGACTGCTCCTTTCACGAGTCTTCTTTGTTTCTTTTTGTTTTGTTTTGTTTTGTTTTGTTAACGTATCTTCTTTATCTCAGAGTTTTACCTTTGCTTTTACTCTGGTTGACAAAGAGGGATCTTGTCTATGGGAAGAAGCCCTGGAACATGGAGAAAGGATTCCAGGCTCTCTCCCAAGTTTCCCGGGCTTCCTATGCTCTCTGGCAGAGGCGTCTGTCTCATGCAGGAGCCATCTCCATCTTGATGTTGATGCTGCCCCATCTCTACAGCTCTCCTGGACATCTCTTGACTCCTGATACCCTCGGAAGGCTCCAGGACAATTGCCTTCTGTCTTAGTTACTTTCGCATCATTGAGACACAACACCTGGCACCCCCAAATTAAAGGAGAAATGGTTGATTTTGCCTCACAGTGTGTAGAGGTTTCAGCCCATAGTCAGCTGGCCCCAAGGCAGGGCAGCATACAGAGGGGCAGGGCAGAGGAGTAGTCATGGCACGGCAGCAGGAGCAGAGGGGGATCAAGGGAGGAGGAGGGAGACAGACCCGTCCCGGCCACACCCACTGACCCACTTCCTCTATCCAGGCCTCACCTTGTTAGCTACAAACTCTGCAGCGGATTAGTCCACTGATGGATATCACACCCTGATGATCTGGTCACCTCCCCAAAGTCTCCTGTGAGTGCCTGAGTCTTTGGGAACATCCAGATATAAACCATAACATTTCCCTCCAAAGCCTCTTCTTCCATTGTTCCCAGCCTTGGAGACAGATGCTGGTCTCTGCAGCCACTCAAAAGGAAGACCTGGGAACAGCTGACCTCCCTCTTCCCACACCCAGGTCCAAGGAGCACTTCCTCCGTACAGCTAACTCTTCTGCCCATCGCTGCCCATCCTGCCCATTCCAGCCATCTGCATGTCCTCCCAGGGGCCCATGACAGCCCCTCTCCATCATCCCTGGCCATGCGACACAGTGGTCTGGGGAATTCTTCCAAAGCGAAAGTCCACCCCATGCACGGCAGCCAGGAAAGCATCATGGCTTCCCCTGCCCGAGTGCCAAAGACAAACACAGCTAGCACTTGACTGGGGCCCCAGAGTCTGGCCCTGCCTGCCAACAAGCCTCTCCTTGCTACCCCAATATAACGTCCACTGTACCTTGCTGTCATTGCCTCTCATCCCTGTTTTCTTCTGCACCTGTGGTCCCTCTGCCTGGGACAGTCGGGTGCCCAGAGCATCCCTGCACACCACACATACACCCTGCTGCTGCCCGGACACCCTCCATGCCACACCCAGGCTGCCAGTCCACGGAACAACTAGAATGGCTGCTTAGTCCCCACCCTGCCCCAGGACATAAGTGCCAAGGCCCCAACAAGACTATTTCTGTCTCATTGGCACCTGCGCGCCCAGCATCCAGTGGAGGACACAATGCTGAAAACAAGAACACAGGTGGATGATTAATGGATGAGCTGAACAATACTGTGCAATACCACATTCCTCATGTGTAGTAGGAGTTCAGGGGCCAGGATTTAGCTCAGTATTGCTGCCACCTGCCTCGCAAGTGCAAGGTCCTAAGTTTGATCCCAGGTACAAAAAAAAAAAAAATCAAGAGTTCAGGTGCTTAATGAGCAAAGTTGACTTTAACCCAACACATATAGTTCACCATGAAGTTCCTCTGCCAGGATAGATATCAGATATCACTGGTGCAGCCTAGGAGCGTTGCTAGCTCCCATTAAGTCTAGGGGGTGGGGGATGCCACAGAGTGGTTGCTTGGCATGTGGCTTGGTTTCTTCTGTCCTCTCTGTGTTACCCCAGGGCCCAAGAAGACAGAGCTATCAAAGGCTCTTGGCCAGAGGTCAGGGACTTCTGGTCCCCTTAGCCTGGAAGGTGGCTACTGCAGACCAAACCTATGCCTGAGAACCTAGGCCCAGAGTCAGGGTCTGTAGAAGGATGACATGGTTGCCAGGGTGGCCAGGACGAGCCAGACAGGCGAGAATGGGTGGTGGGCTGTCTAAACAAGGATAGTGTGAGGTCATGTGTGGCCCTGGGGCTCAGGAAGCATTAAAAGCTCTAAATGGATCTGGTATTTGTTGCAGACCTGGGGGTGAAGGTCAGGTTCAAACACATAGGTCCCTTAGAAGGCTGGAGAGGCTATGCCTAGAGGAACCTGGAAAAAGATCTTGGAGGAGGCAAGCATGAGTGCTCCTGGAAGGATGGAGAGGGTTGGAGGGAGAGCAGGAACATTCCAAAGACACCACCACTCCCTTCCTCAGGAGGAAGACATGAGTGCTTGGAAGGATGGAGAGGGTTGGAGGGAGAGCAGGAACATTCCAAAGACACCACCACTCCCTTCCTCAGGAGGAAGCACTCAGAAGTCACAGGCCCAACAATGAGGGTCACCATTGCTGACTGTCACACAGGAGCAGGACATGATTTGACCCATCTCACACCTGAGAAGCCCAAGCCAGTGAGAGGCAAAGGTGACCCCATACCCTGGGGTCAAAAGGCTTGCAGAAGTCACCCAGGACCCTACAGAACCAGAACTTAAATCAAGGCTGGTTTGACCCAATCTAATGCCCTTTGGTGACATTTTCTATCTTTGCTTCTGATTATTCTCCAACACAGAATGAAGAACTGGTAGCAGATGCTAAAAATACATATCTCTGAGCTGATTGACAGCAAGTACTCAGCAATGTATGAAGAAGGAACAAGTCTGTTTTTTCCCAATAGCTTTGGCCAGTCCAGAACAGGGATAGATGTGTTCTACTTCCAATGACAGGGGGCCCTTCTGTGGGGGAAAGGACTGTGCTCTGCAGGTTGCAACCACCTGTCTACTGACTCTGCACCAGTGTTCTCACCCAGCTGGTCCCTAGCACTGGGGGAGGCCAGCTTCAAGCTCCTTCCGTGACATTGTGAAAGACCATCACATTCTGGACTGACACCCTCTTCCTGACCTCCTGGCAGTGGATACTGTTCTCTGTGGCGTGGCCTCTTTTTCTCCTCACTCCTGAAGTTTCAGAATGGTGTGGGGGGTTGTTCCTACTCAGTGAATCCTGGCTCCTCTCTATACAGAGAAGAGTGCAAGGGTTCATGAACTAAGAATGGCTCTTATATATTTTAGTGGTTGAAGATAATATTGGTGACACTTGAAAAGTAGATGAAATGAAAATTTAGATGAGAACAAGTATCATCTATGATGCTTCCAAGCTATTAGGGCAGAGCTGAGTTTTTTCAAGAGAGAGTCTATAGCCCATAAAACTAAAAATATGTCCTATTTAGTCCATTCCCCCAGAAAACACTTGATGACCTCAGATCAAGTTTACATTTCTCAGACTCCCTTGCAGCTATGCAGGTTACCAGCTCCAAGGCATGGAAACGAAATGAGATATCACCTTGGACTTCCCTGTGCTCTCTCTCGCACCTTAGGCAGAGCCAAGGCAGCTATAACACTGAGGCTATAACAAGGCTCCAGAGCAATGAGATAGTAACTTGGAAGACCCAGGTCACAGAATGACTATAAGCATCAGCACTGCTGCCAAAGTGGCATCCACTGTGGAACCACAAGGTAAGAAAGAAGGTAACTTTTGTTCTTTGTAAACTTTCTACCATCACCCCAACTAGTACATATGTCTGCATCCACATGGGCACTGGCGCCCAAATACCTTATCTACCTGTCAATTCCAGAGGCCTTGTTCAAGAATACCAGTCTTGTGTGGGAGGCCTGCTTGATGGGTGGATGTACAGTGTGGATGCACCTTGGTGCTGTCCTAGGCTGCTGGTAGTAGGACCACTCACGTCAGAGTTCTTTAGTTTGCAAGGAAGCGAGAGACTGCTGGCTAAACCTGAGAGGCTTAAAGAAAGCAGCAGGTGCAGGACAAGGCATATGCTCATCAGAATCCCCCAGGAGAAGGCCAGGAACAGCCAGGCAATACGTGAACCAGCCTGGGAAGTATCGGGACAGAGGTACCCTTCCAGGACCAAGAATCTCTTCTAGCATCCATGTATCTTTTCACCTTCCCTTCTGCTCACTCAGCCCTGAGTTAAGCCCACTGACTCTGCTCACACCCAGACTTGGCCTCCCTTTCACATTTCCTGGAATAGAAACCAGAATGGGCCAGCTGTGCATCTGGGCCAGGCCATGGGTCAGATGGTGAGTGCCTCTTCCAGATCAACCTGCCGAGGTTTGGGGGACCCCACTGCTGCCCACACAGCACACACCGGAGCACAGGGGTTGCCTTAGCCAACCTGTCAAAGGACTCAGGAGCTCCATGGCAAAGGCACAGACTCTGGCCTGGAAAGCTGGGCTCTCCTCTACCAGCTACATACACATGACATGGGCATTCCTTTCCACTTCTATGAAATAAAAATCACAATAAAAACACCTGCCACTTAGGGCTGTAAAGAGGATAAAATGAATTAATGTGTCTAAAGCTTTAGCATCTCCTGATGCATAGTAAGCTCCCAGGGAAGGTCAGCGATTAGAATTATTGCAATCATTCTCTCTGAAAGAAGAAGGAAAGTGTAAGTGAAGGTTTCATTCCTTTGCTGTGCAGTCTCTTACCATGTGCTCAGTGAATGATTCAAGTCAGAGGAGGACAACACAATGACTTGGTCATATATATGCCTGCCCAAGGGGCCCAAGGACTACCATCCATCAAGGACTCTTGTCCTCACCCCTGAGGATCATGCCCTTGATGCCAGGCCTGGGCTGGGTCCCCCAGGCATACTGGCCCCTGCTCCTGACCATGTACCGGTGAAGACGAAGCTCTGAAGGAGGGTCAGCAGTTGCCCAAATCTAGCTCCACTCACTGCGTTTCCATCAGCCCAGATGACAGCAGGGTCCATTGCTGCATCCTCCCTATTTAGAGACAGGACAGGATTCAGGTACCACAGGATGCCCCTGGGAGAGGGGAATGTGGGGTGATGTGGACAGGATAGAGGAGACTCAGAACTAGAAAAGAGAGGCAATTCCACCTTGGGAAAAGTGCAGGAGGATCTGCATGGGGAAAGATGCAGCCATGTGCTTGGTGAAACCTCTTCTGCTAGGTTATCCAAATATATGCAGCAAACTCTTCATTTAGCAAACAGAGTCCTGGCTTGGAGCAAGGCCAGCAGCCTGGGCACTTGTCCCAGCTCTGCATCCCTGTCCCTGTGTGACCTCAAGCATGAGGCCTAGCCCCTGCCCGAGCCACAACAGCCACAAGTGGTAGACCAGATGACCCTAAGTCCTTCTCAACTAAGTTTCTAGTTTCTCTGGTTTTCTTGAGACCAGCCCTAGGTCCTGACCACCCACAACTTCCATCTCAACCTAAGACTGGGGCATTTCACTCCCCAACTTATTATATGCTTTTGAGTCATGTGGAAAAAAATAAAACTATTATCCTCCAAACCCCAGTAGGTCTCTTAATGACTACTCCGCTAATTAGTAGCAGCTGTTAATGAAGTGTGCAGGTACAAGCCTAGCCTCATCAATTAATCCATACATGCTCCTGGGCTGCAGTAATATTTAAAGGGGAAATCGATACCTGGCAGCTGAGCCTGGGGAGGTCAGTCTGGGTGGGTAGAGAAGGTGTAGCATTTCAAGGAATTTGTCACTAAAACAGCCAATACCTAGAGCTCAGTGTGGAGGAATAGGGGCAGGAGCACAGGGACACAGAAGACCTGTAGGGGAGCCCCAGAGGGGCTGGCAGGGCAGGAGGACAGGTACCTGCTTCCCCAAGGGCAGGCAGAGAGCGCCATGCCAGCCTAGGAGGGGTACACAGGACAAACTCCCTGTTCGGTTCCTTCCAGTCTCATCATATCCAAAGATTTGCTTATTCCTTCCGGGGAGGGGGTGGGGTGGGAGCTCACTAGCGTCTCCTCGTGGCAGATGTGGGCACCTGGGCTCCACTGAGAGAACAACGTCTCCCTAGCCTTTGCCAGCTAACCAGGCTCGCCTCACTTCACCCTGGCACCAGCCCAGTGGGGTGAGAATGTGATCCCACGTCTGGGAGACAGAAATACTGCAGACCTGAAAGGCTTCACTTCAGCAGTAGAGCTGGTCACTGGCAAGGCGGGCACTGAACCTCACACAATCCAAGGCCACACACTGCGCAACCCATCCTAGGCTCCTAGGCAGTGATAATCTGAGTTCTGCAGAACAAGATCTACATTTGTCACCATGGGCAAATTGGGGGACAAATGTCTTGATGGCCAGCCCTGTAAAAATTCCCCTGGCTGCTGCAAGAACCTCAAACTTAGACAGAGGTCAAGTCTGACGCAGTGTCGCTGGGTAACTTCACAGTGAGATTGTGCTTTGCTCCTTCTGGGGCCTCCAGAGAGAATCTGTTTGGCCCCTTTTTCAGTCTTCTGGAAGCTGCCTGTATCCCTTGGCTCACGGCCGCTCCTCCACCTTCAAGCCAGTGATCACATCCTTCCCTTCTCTGCTTCTGTTGTCTCCTCTTCCTCCCTGACTCCCCTCTTCTGCCTCCCTGTGATCCTATTATAAAGACCTTTGGGATTACACAGGGCCCATGCAGATAATCCAAAATAATCTCCCCATCTCAAGATGCTTAACTTAATCACATCTGCAAAAACCCTTTTTCTCTGGAGGATAGTCATGGGTTTCGAAAGTGAGAGCATGGCCATCTCTAGGGGAAACATCCATCTACCTACCACAGCCTCTCACTTTCTGTTTCTCTGCAGCCACATGCTCCTCCCTCCTGAGCACCTGCTTCAGTCAGCATCTGGGGAGAGACAAGACCACACTCAGGATTTCAAACACAGGAGATGTAGTACAGACAGTGAGTGATTCGGGATCAGGAGAACAGAGGAGCCAAACGGGGGTCCCTGAAGCACACTAGAAGTTTTCAGTAATAGGCAGTGGCCTTCCTAACCTCCTCCCTCATGCACGCAGACACATGTGGACAAGCTCAGGGCTCTCCCTGAGCTCCCATGGCCTAACACCCAAGAAATGGCTGAGAGCTGTGAGCCTCTGTCCGCTCCAGGGCTCCTAAAAGAGGTCACAGCAGCATGAGGCAGGTGGGTAACGCACAGCTGTTCAACAGCTGGCAGCTGGGTACTGCAACCAGCAGAGCAGAAGGGGAAGGGACAGAGCCCGGGAATTCTCCTTCACTCAAGAAACCTAGCTCAGGGTCACATGCAATTTACCAAATCCATCATGCGACTTCATCACACAACACCCAGAGGCCTTCTGCTGGGCCTGTCCTAGTTAACGACACCTCTCACCCCTCCCACCCTATCAGCTGCAGGCTATACTGGACGGGGGTGTCCTGGACCGGCTTCTCCTCTCAGGTCCCCTCCTCGCACTCCAACCAGTTGGTCACCAAATTCTAGTCACTCTTTCTGTCCCCTGTCCTTGTCCTTGGTGCCACAGCCTGGATCAGACTCTTGCCACTCCCTCTCTTGGCTCCTGTTGGCAGCCTCCCAGGGAGAGTCCCTGCCTTTATCCTCACCCCTAACCTGTTCTTTATACCACTACGAGCATTGGTTTTGCCAAGCTAGACCTGAGCACACCATTCCTTCACCACAACCTTCTGTGGCCTCCCAGCGTACCTAAGGACATTCAGGCCTTCACGCTACCTGCACATGAATATATACATACGTGCACGTGGGTGCACACACAGATGCACACATTTGCATGCACAAGCACACACAAAAGCATACAAACACATGAATACATACAAACATGAGTGTGTGCACACATGCATGAGGGCATGATGCATACACCTGGATGCATGCACACACACAAGCACATATGCACAGTGACACAAGCCCTCACCCATGCAGGCACACCCACCACCGTTTGCACCTTTACACTTGCTGCCTGGGATGCTCTCCCCTGCCCTTGTGAGAGCTCACAGCCTTGTGGCTTTTTAGAAACCTGTGTAAATGTCACGTCCCTTACACAGGTGCCACACCCTTCACCCTTCACTCGCTGCTGCATCCCTGACCTGCTTCTCGTCTGTCTCCACCTGGTCCCAGCATTACCAGCTGTCCTGTCACAGATGTTGCTCTACCTAGCTGTGACCTCCTAGGGGCAGAGACTCCTGGGCCCAGCTCCAGGTCTGGCATGGAGCTGAGTAGAGGGTAGGAGCTCACATCGCCACCCACTGGGCACACCACAGGCATGGCGAGAGGAAGTGGCTATGTCACTGATGGCCTCCGTGAGCACTGAGGAGCAGCCGCATTTCCTACCCAGACCCTCCCTCCTTTTGATGTCCCTTGTCCCAAAGGGACCTGAGTCATATAGCGGGGGACAGAAAGCAGTCTGGCTGCTTGGAGATCAGGAAGTGTTAACAGGATCATAACGCCCACGGCCATCATAGAAGGATAGACACTTCTCAGTCCATCTTTGAAGGATCTCATCTGAATCAAGGCTGTATGTTATTCAAAAATGCATGCCCCCTCTGTGATGTTTTGTCTTCACCATCTGGTTGATCACAGTCACCACCATGACAGAAACAAGCATGACAGGCCATGTTTATCAGGGCACCTGGAGGAGGCTGCCTGACAGGATAGCCCTTTGGGATCATTGTCACCATGTTCTTGGGAGCTTTGAGCATTCTGTGTAGAGCCCACCACCTCTGAGCATCTCCAGGCCTCAAACGGGGCGTTGGATGAACTACTTGACATCCTGCCACGTGAATCTGCCTCATGGCACACAGTGGAGGGCCATCCATCCACCTGCCATTCACGTGCAGTTCCCGGAGGGCTTGGGGTACAGGAGCAAGCCACAGAGTGAGGCTCCTGCCCTCATGCAGCTGGGATTCTGGTACGGGAAACAGGGAAAAAAAGGTAGTCGGTATGTGGTAGGAAGACGGAAAGAAATGAGACGCAGAACAATGCAGAGGGAGGGAATAGGAAGGCAGGGTGGACAGAGTCTGCAGTCTCACGAGAGAAAGGCAGGGCAAGTTATTTCAAATCCCAGCAAGGGCACTTGTTCCACGTTTCAGAGCTAAGGAAAAGTAAAACAATAGGGAACCATAATGATAAGGCTTAATCCTGGAGAACAAAAGGAGGAGAAAATGTTATGCCACACTGTGTCATATGTGTGGAGGGCCCAGGATAGCCCCCCCAAATGCCAGCAGGCTCCCCACACTCAAGCCTCAAAGGTCTGAACCCTCTCTTCTCAGCGTCAGTGCACCTTGCTTATGGGGGGGCGGTCACACACACATCCGTGGGGTGGCTTTCTCCAAGCTCCCATGCATCCCAGTATGGGCTCAGGCAGCTCCCTACCAGCCCCCTCCACACTCAAGCCAGTATCATCTCCCACAGCTGCTCTGTCCAGGCCTCTCTGCCCCCTGAATTCCCAGACTCGGGTACACGGGTCATCTCCAACTCCACAGTGAAAGGATTTCTGGACAAGCATCCGGCTGCCCCGGCGTGGGTTCGTGTGCACTTTGGGATGGTGGCATTTCCCAAATAGCCTTGGTGTCTCCCATGATGCCTCGAACGATGTGCACACAGTCAGCGAGGAGAAGGAAGGTGGAGTGAAGTCTTCTTCGCCATCACCTGCAGGCCAGAGCAGGCAAGAGGCACGGCCACATCCCAGGGAGCTGCTTGTCCAGACAGAGGTGGAGCTCGGTGCACAAAGAGCTCTGGGTGACGGCAGACTTCTTTCCACTCTACCCACTGCCAGATCAGACGAGGTGCTCAATAGCCATGGGATGGTGAGAGGGGCTGAAAGACTTGTGCGTGCTGTCCCATGCCTAGTCCCAGATGTCCCCCACATGCCTCCCTCCAGGCACACTGGCCGGGTCTGGGCTGCAAGCTGCCCCAATGTCTTGCCTCTTAGAAAGGAGGCATCTACAGGAAGAGCCTTTGTCCCACCAACAATCAGGCCTCTTAGACTCAGTCTTCTAGAGAACTTTCTAGAACCTCCCTCTAACCCGGAAAATGGGCACCAGCTGGGAGATTCTGAGGGTTCCTCGGTGACAGAATCAGCTGGTACCAGGTCTAAGGGACCAGCCCTCCACTGTCATGGAGAAGAGGGGACTTGTTCCCCAAAACACAGCTAGGGAATGGCAGACTGGGCCTCAGCCCCCAGCCCTCCACCCCACCAGCCCTCCACACTTTCTAAGCTCTGCTCAGCACACACTGGCCTCGTCAGCCACACTGATGAGGTTCACCAGGACTTCTGTTCCCATCTGAGGCTGGAATGAATGTGAGCTCTGTCATGCACCAAGGGAAGGGTGGAAGTGAGCTGCTTTTCTGTCAGTTTTCATCACGCAGCCCAGGGCAGGTCGGCAGAGCTGGCTGAGCAAATCAGACCAGCGCTGTCACTGCACTAGAAATGGGTCACAATTATGTTAATAGGAGGCATACAAATTTCTCACCTATCTGAAGGGGAACTCGAGGAGAAATTAATTCTCACAGTGGTGATGTGGATTTGATTGCCGAGGGTTTGGAAGGTATCAGCCTGGCCTGGTGTGTGAGCACCCCCACACACACCCTGCTCCCCTCTCCAGCTCCTCAGAGCAGGCTCGGTCCTCCCTCCGCAGAGCCAGCAGAGCACAGGCAGAGAGGAAAACAGTCAGCAGAGCTAATGAGCCTCTTATAAACCATCTAGTTTCCAGTACTCTGCTAGAAGCACACAAAGTGGGCTAAGCAAGGGGGGCACTTTTCACCCCCTGCTCCCTGCCAGGCACCTCAACCTCCTTGCTATGGACTACACAGGATGCCAGCAGCTCCCTGCAGATGGCTGGGGAGTGCTGCCCACCTACTCCTCCAGCCCCAGAGCAGAGTGGGTGCTGGACCCCAAGTCCGTGGGACACAAGGGCAGCTAAGGAGGTGGGGCTGGGACTTCATCTCCAGTGCCTACTGCCAAGCTCATTCAGGCCCTCCCAGTCCAAAGAGCTCATTAACACAATATACCAACTCGTCGAGTACTCTCTTAATGCTGAATCCACTCAAGCTGGAAATCACACACCCTCCAGACTCCCCGCTCGGGATTCCCACCACCCTGCACCCTGCCCACCTATTGATGACTCTGCTCAAGTGATACTGGGGACTCCGCCCTCTGTGTGACACTGTGCCAGGGCCCTGCCCTCCTGATGCCCCCGGTCCCCCAGGAGGTCCTGATGGCCACCTGGCCACACCGCACAGCTGGCAAGTGCTCTGACAGGGACGTGCAGTGCACAAGAAAGGGTCAGGGAGCTACAGAGGAAGGAGAAACCCCTTGTGATGGATCCAAGCCAGGCAAATTGAGCATCTGGCAGATTCTGACCACCAG
The DNA here is from genome assembly GCF_012274545.1 of Fukomys damarensis. Lineage (NCBI taxonomy): Eukaryota > Metazoa > Chordata > Mammalia > Rodentia > Bathyergidae > Fukomys > Fukomys damarensis. The sequence goes on from NW_022900932.1 coordinate 13,714,262, forward strand.
GGGAACTGCAAGTCTAGTGAGCCCACTGGTCAGGTCACGTCAGCCTCTTAAGCTGCTTCGAGCTCAGAATTGCTCCCAGGAGTTCTGTAGAGCTTGAAGGCAGTGACATAACCAGATGTGTGATGGAGAAAAATACTTTTTCTGGCTACAGAGAAGAAAAGAGATCAGGAGGACCTGCAGAGGAAGCCAGGCGGCCGGATGCAAGGCTGTTGTTGTGGGTGAAGACAGAGAGGAAGACAGATGGTGACAGAAAGGGGGTCCCTGAGAAGAAGTGGGGCCGGCTGCCTGATCCCAGCTCCTCAGGAAGCTGAGGCAGGGGGACTTCATGTGTAAGGCCAGCCTGAACAACTTAATGAGAATCTGTCTCAAAATCAAAAAATAAACCTGTGGGGCCGGGAATTTATCTCAGTGGTGCTGCCTGCCTCGCAAGCGCAAGGACTCCAGTTCAATCCCCAGGGCCAAATAAATAAATAAAATAAGCCTGGAGATGTAGCTCAGTGATAGAGCACCTACCTGCCTAGGGTGCATGAAACCTAGGGTTGAATTTCCTAGTAGGAAAGGAAGAGAGGGGAAAATAAAAAGAATTAAGATGTGTTATGTACATGTACCGACTCCCCGTGATGAATCCAATCATCACCAACTACAAACATGTACTGTTATGGTTTATGTACTGTTATGGTTTGGGTCTAGATGTCCCCCCAAAGCTTTTCCAGAGGTGGTTGAATCTAGAGTGTGTGACTGATTCATGGTGGGGCTAGGCCTGAGGCCACCAGGATTAAGGACATGAGTGCTATCCACCCTAAGTAGTCTGAATAAGATAGTAGGGGTAGGAAGACCCTAGTAAGGCCTCTTTTTACCTTTGCTCAGAAGCCTGTTTGTGATCCCTGCCTTGGAGACAGCCAACTATGGACTGAAACCTCTACAAACGGTAAGCCAAATAAACCCCTTCCATTTTACTTTTGGGTGTCAGGTGTTTTCTCTCAGCAAGAAAGGAAAAGTAACTAATGTACCGATAAAAATTTTTAAAATAAATAATAAATTGATAAAGTTAAATGCTAACTTATCAGTTTGTGGTGGCACCAGTACCATTATTCTCTACACCTTTGTTGACAGACACAAATGTTATTTAGACTGGCATTGAACAGATTCCTGGGATATTTACATAATTTTTACTCCATGTATTTACTAAAAACTAATCTACCTTTAAGACAGCGAAGAAAGCATTAATGACAAAACAAAAAAAAAGGAGAAGATGAAGAAGAAGAAGAGGAGGAGGAGGAGGAAGAGGAAGAAAGGAGAGGAGGAGGGAGGGAACAAAGGTGGCAGAACTTCTGATAGGCAGTAACGAGTAACCATGAAGAATGGCAGAGAACAGGAAGTAGAGACCCTTGCTGATGATCAAGCACCTGGATGTTTACCTCATTTAATTCTACTACAGCTTTGTGGTCTAGATGCTGCATTTACACCATCAACATATGTGGACTCTGAGCCTCAAACAGGTCAGCAACCCTGACTTCCCCTTGGACAAAGTGTAGGACTGAGATGACCTAAGGGTTCTGGGGCCAGGTGGTTTGACCTGAGAGGGGCCAGTACAGGAGGATGAACCCAGAGAAGCAGCAAGGGGTTAGGTGAGGCAGGTCCCGAGAGCTGGAAAACAAGGGCATCATGAGCATTACACAGGGTTGAGCTGAGGCTGCAGGGTGCAGAAAGGTCTGGAAGACTGTGTGCATGGAGAAAGGAACCTGCAGAAACAGACAAAGAACAAGGTCCTCTAGGAAGAGAGTGTGGAACAAGGAGAAAGGCGGCCAGGTGGTGGGTGATGAAATCATCCTCGTGGAGGCAGTGGGCACAGCAGGATCCGGCAAGAAAGGGTTAGCAGCTGACTGCCATGCATTCTCCATCCACTCCCAGGGACACCTTGGCAAGACAGATAGTGACCTCGTCAAATCCCCTCATAATCCTGCTGGTGACAGAGCCCCTGGCAAGCCCCCTAATGATGCTGTGGAGCTGGAGAGCTCTTATCTTCGGAATGCTTTTAGCAGGATGGATCCTGTCTGCCCAGGGCTGCTATGATAAACAAACCTGGAACCTATGGATTTATGGGGGTGGCTGCAAGTGCTGTGCAAACTGAGCAACTATCACAGAGAAGAGTGGAGAATTTCATGACCAAAATAGCTCCTTTTTTTAGAAAGGAGGCACCTCACATATTGTGTAGAGACCCCTGGTGATATACCCACCTGGGCTGAGCACAGCCTAAGTCAGCAGGAGCTGTGTTGTGGTTCATGACTTTGCACTTGACTGGTGCTTCCTGATTTGTGTCACTGCAATTATTAGCAAAGCTTAATATACAGGGTATGACCTCTAATTCTGACGAATCTGATTTGACAATGTGACCCTTTGTATTTTATCTCATTGACACAAACTCAACTAAACTGGGTGGGCCATGGTCTTTGGAATCTTCCACCGAGCCCTGGTACTGAGCCAGGCTGGAGCAGTGGCTCCTGGATCTTACAGAGGGATGAGGATCTGGAGATGGACAGGACCTCAGAAGGCCTTGTGTGGTGGCCTCCAGGGCGGACTTGGCCCAGGAAGAGGTAACAGGACACCATGGAAGGCCTGAATGGAGGAGAGTGATGAGGTCACACTGAGGCTCTGGAGAGGTCCTCAGTCACTGGGCAGAAAATGGTGGCCAAAAGTAAGTTTGGAGACTGCAAGAGCAGGCTCATCCTGAAGGAAAATGACAGGGCCCTGGACAGCTGTACAGTGGGAATGAGGAGCAGCTGGTAAACTGAAGACCTAGTTGGGACTTAGAGTGTGCAGGACTGGGGATTGATTGAATTTTTAATAGGGGCCAATGCAAAAGAGGAAGTTGAGGTTTCGCACTTGGATAGTTGGGTGGGTAATAGTGGCAGTCACAGAGAAGAGACAAGAGAGCCAGGAGAAGATAAGAGGTTTAGGCCCCCATGGAGATGTCATAGGGAGATAATGTTTGGTTCTGAAGCTCAAGAGCAAAGGCTGGGCTGGTGATAGACAGCAGACTCTACGTGGTACCTGGTGGCTCAGGCCAGAGGAGATGACAAAAGAGGGGGATGGGAAAGATGAGAAGGACCAAGCCAAGGATCACCAACAATTGTGGCAAGATTTCTTGACGTGCCTCAAATAACCAGGAAGATTTATAAAATGCAGATTCCTGGGCCTTCGTGCACCCCATCAAATCAAAATGCATGAGAGGTAGGACCCGAGAATCTGATCTACATTTTAACAAGTACTCTGGATGATTTTTAGTGACCTCAAACTTTGGAAATCACTGATGTGAAGTACAGGTAGAAGGAGAGAGAATATTGTAAAAAAAAAAAAAAAAAACTGATAATGAAGAGGAGAGAGAAGAACTCTGCATAATTCAATGTCATGAAAACCAAGAGAGATTTTTCAGGAGAGAAGTGTTTGCAAGTTTGAGCAAGGTAAGGACTGAGAAGAGGGTATCCCTTGGATTTGGCAACGGGAAGTGATTTAGAGCAGGCTGGGAAGAAGATGGGGGTGGAAGCCCCTGTAACACAAACTGAGGGGTGGATGAGACATGAGGAAGACAGGAGGGAGGGTGTGCACCATCTTTACAGTTTATGAATGGGGAGGATGATAAGACAGAAGCTGGAGATAGGTATGAGGAGCCGGAAGGAAAGAATTCCATTGCAGATGTAGAGAAGATGCAAACATATCTACATGCGGATGTGAATGAAGACGGAGCAGTGGGAGGGGCCGATCCATACAGCGAGGCTCCGAAGACATTAGCAAATTATAGGCCAGGAAGCAAGTGGTGACATTCATCTTGGTTAAGAAGAGACCAGTGAGACAGGACACAATGGCAGACAATGTCTGCCTCAGAGTTTTGGTAGCAAAAGGGGAGGGGTCCTCACTGACCGTCTCGTATTTTCTCCCCTGGGCCAAAAGAGGTTAAAAGAATGAGGGAGGCAGATACCTCACAGATCTGAAGGGAAAAGCGATGGACATGAGGCCATGCTAACAAACCCTCACCTCCACAGTGAGGTTATCTTGGCTCCAAATGTATCATGCATTGAAGGTCATTTGCCCAGGTCAGCAGAACCGGCCCAGCGAGTTGTCCTGCTTTCAGCAATCACCATCCTGTGCCCTTCTGAGTCACATAAAGTCAAAGACCCTGTAGTAATTGGACCTTTTCTTGTCCATCTGTCCCCTGGAAGGGGTCCCATGAGCGAACACCACTGCGGCCAGCAGTATCCAGCGGAGAACCCAGAGGAGGAATGGGCCCTGGGGGCACGGGAGTGGGGAGCTGCTTTTATGCTCAGCCCTCACCTCTCAGAGATGCTTCAAGAGCAGCTCCAGCCTCCCTGGAGCAGAAAGCTGGGGAACAGCAATGGGGGTCACCCGGGCAATTTTGGGCCAACAGGGGTCATGACAACCACATCTGAGCTAAGTCACACCATTGTGGGAGCTCCCCCACTCCTAGATGCTCTCTCTGGGTCAGCCTCCCGGCTTTGTTTCCCCTGTTCTGTGTACACTCTCGGGCACACTCTCCCCACCTGGTGGATCCCAGAAGTTCCAAGTGGACAACATCCCAACCCCAAATCCAGAGCTTTGTCCTCCGTGCAACCCTACACGCATCCTATCACTGCAGACCCATCCCTAGCCAATCCATGTGGCCAGGGAACCCTGATGCTCTGACTTCCCAAGCCCGGGTCAATGCCCATGCTGTCACTGCCCTACTCACTGCTCACGGAATCAGGAGTGAATGGAGTGGATCCACAGCTGATAGAAAAGACAGATGACACCCGGGCAGGTGATAGATGCCTCCCTTCTTAACAAAGACCCTGCCTGGAGCAGAAACAGGGATCTCTGGGCCCAAGCCCACAGCCTAGGAGCCACTCCCCTCTTTATGGCTGCAGTGGGCTCAGCTGGCACCCATAGGCTGCACCTGTCAACCGAAGGAGCCCCACAGGTTTCGGGAGTGGGGTTTCTATTGAAAAAGAAAGCAGAGGAAGAATAGAGAGAGAAGGAAGAGAGCCATTGTCTGGGGTTTTGGTCCCGTTAAATATTACGGCAAGAAAGAGCTGGGTTTGTCAATGCCCAGCATTGCAAGAAAGACACATAAGTGGGTTCCTTCTTGGGCATAGGAGAAAAGGAGTTGGGGGTAAAGTAGTTCTGTGGGCAGGAAAGACAATTTGAATAGCTGAAGAAAGGAGGCAAGGTTGTAGGCGTAGCTCTCTCAGAATGATAATAACAGAAACCTGTTCTGAGACCCCACTGCCTCACAACAGGAACTGAATGTCTCCGATTGCGCACCTGGACTTCTAATCAACTCTTCTCCTGGCTGGTTAACAGCAGAGCACAGATGGGAGAGATTGACAGCTAGGAAAGCCAAGCCAACACTGCAACTGTCAGCTTCCCCTCCAGGGACAGCCCGGGCCCATCCACAAAGCCTGCCCAGCACACATGGTCCCCAGCCCCGGGGGCCTCACTGCCCACAGCTCCAAGCCCCCTGTGCCTCATATGCTGGGTCCACATTTCCTGAAGGATGATCTCATCTTCTAGCCGGTGTCCGAAGACCAGCTCAGAACCACAGAGGGCTGTGTTCACATTCTGATGCCTGGTCCCTCCTGAACATTCTGACCTGACGCGCTGGGCTGGATGATGGCATCTGATTCATCATCGGTCTGCTTGAGAGCCCGCAAGTGAGTCCTGCTGGAGGACCTCTGTCATGGGGTCACATGGCTGGACAGAGCTGGAGGGAAACTCTCTGCTATGGAATGATAGTGATCAACTAGAACCAGGACAGCACTCTATGACCCTCAGGCCCAGGCTAGCTGGTGCTGCTTATTATAAATAAAGCTTTACTGGAACAGGCCACACCCACTCACTGACATGCTATCTATGACTGCTTTTGCAGCATTGTGGCACAAACCACACTGCCCACAAAGCCAAAAATGTTGACTCTCAGGCATTTTCCAGAGAAAGTTTGCATCCCCTTAAATTAGCAAGCAATCCCTGAGCCCCAGAAATGTGTCTTTTGGTGGAAGAATAGGCCCAGAAGACACTGCTTCTTCCTCTCTCGCTCTATGCAGCCATCTCCCTGTCTCCCCACTGTTTGGAATGAGTAGAAACCGTATCACACCTACTCAGAATCCACACGCCATCTGGAAATAACCTCTTAGTTTGCACAGCCCCTTGCCCTCTTTAGAGGAACTGTCAATCAAAACATCCCGCCCTCTCTTTGATCATGTGACCCAGACTGAGCCAATCCCTGGCCTCGAATTGAGAGGCACCACATAGGCAGCCATTCTCTCTCCTCCTACACACAAGGCCTAAAGGAAGATTGCCCCAGAGCCAGCTCCTCAGTCTTCCCTTTGAGGCTACTGGTAACTCTGTCATCTCCCAAAATAAACCTTTTATCAGAAATTAGTCACACGAAGTACACTACAACTAATCACACCCCCAAATGCCCAGCTGATATCAAGTGTGAGGGTTGGACCATGTCATTGGGCACAGGTCAGCCTATTTCACAGGTGGACAACTGGCCCCAGAGAACACAAGTGACCACTGGGAAAAGAATCCCAACCCTCTTCCTGTTTCCCCAGTTCCTCCTATTCCAATATCACCAATCCCTGGAATCATTCAAAGTCGACGACATCAGACAGTGTTAATCCCAAAACACAGGAATCATTTGAGAAATTAATAAATACCCCACAAGGCACCCTCCTCACACTGAGAGAAATAATGACAACTCTCTAGGAAGAACACTCCCCAGCAAGAGAGATGTGTGTGTATCATGTAATATCAGGAATTAGAAAGCGTCAAAAGATCAAGTGGGAGGAACATTAAATATGAATGGGATGAAAGACACACTCCTGTGCGTGGAATAATGGCTTTAATGAGTCTCCTCACCCAAGTCCTCACGTCATAAAGTACAAGAGCTGAGCAGGGATCTGCGAAGGGAGCCGGGAGAGTAGGGAGCTCCATGTGTGAAAGCAACTTCAGCAGGTGGATAGAGGAGGCAGAAACAAAAGCAGAAAGAAGTGGTGGTGTGTAACCTGGCCTGACATAAGTCGCCACTCCCCAGGAGTGCCCCTGTGCTTCACGGATCCACCACCCTGTGGGTTTCTGTTATGGTTGAGATCGAAAATGCTTCCCCGTGGTCTCATGTATGCAGACAGAGATTGAATTGTGGGGGTGCTGTATTCGTCAACAGACTCAGCCATTGATCAGTTCCATAGCTAAATGTGCTATTAGGAGGTGGGGCTTGGCTGGAGGTGGTCTCTGGGGCCTGACCTAGAAGGCTATGTACTTCTCCCCAGTTCCTCCTTTATTTCTCTGCTGTGGACACCATAAGATAAACAGTTGTCCACCAGGCCCTTCCACCATCCCATTTCTACCTCGGAGCCAGCCCACCCTGGACTGAACCCACTGAAACTGAACCAAAATAAACCTGTCTTCCTTCAAGTTGTAGATATGGATTTTTTTTTAATCCCAAGGACAAGAAAGCTTAACAATACAGTGTCCAATAAGCAAGTTCTCTTCCCCTCATCTCCCTGCACCATGCACATAGCAGCCACCCAGTAATGTCGTCATCACCAGCATTACTCAGAGCTTACATTATCTCCTGCCAGGTTCGCAGCAGTCTGGAGCCAGAACAATCCCACATTACTGGCCCTAGTGGGCAGAGAAATCTGTAGAGTCAGGATGGAGTCACCAGCATTACTCAGAGCTTACATTATCTCCTGCCAGGTTCGCAGCAGTCTTGGAGCCAGAACAATCCCACATTACTGGCCCTAGTGGGCAGAGAAATCTGTAGAGTCAGGATGGTGGGAAGGAAGGACATCTTCTGTCCAGTGTCCCCCAGACAAATACTTAGGTTAGCCTAGTGCAAGGCTCACCAAGAGTTCAGTTTGCAGTGACCTGTGACAGGTGCCTTCCCATCAGCCTCCATTTCCATGGTCCTGGCTGGCTCCTTCTAATCCATAGACTATCCCAGGTAAATTTGCCCCCTGCCTTTGACTGCTGCAGAACCAGTGTTCACTAGGGAAGTTAGTGTCATTTCAGATGGTCCACAAGAGAGATGGAAGATTGTACCTTGTTTGCATCCTCCGCCCAGCAGGCTAGGAAACCAGTCACAGTAACAATGATTGCAAAGCTCAGCTGGCACTTACAGTGAACCAAGAACTCCACACATGACAATTCATTCAGTCTCCACGGTTACCATATGAGTAGGTATTGGTGCTCATGTGCCCATTTACAGACAAAGAAGGTGAGGCAAGGGAAGTGAAGTAACTTGTCCAAGGTCACACAGCTGTTAAGTGCTAGAGGTGGGATTCAAACCTGGGCCACCTGGTTCTAAAGTCCATGCTCCTAACCCTGAAGAACTTCATGAAAATGAGCCCATCAGAGAAGGGGCTGCTAGAAAAAAGCTGGGATGTGGAGCTTGGTGAGTCCCATTGGGAAGGGAGCACAGAGTGAAGTAGGAAGAGACTTTCACACCTTCCCAGATGCCACTCAGGACTGGCAAGGCAGAGACAGGGGCTTGGAATGTTGACAGAGACCTCTGTCACATCCCGGGTTGTTTTCATTGTCCCTGACTTTTTCCCTGCAGTGATCAGCAGTAAGGTGATTAACTGGGAAGGCCTGTGGCTTGTCAAGGGGTGAGGCCATGGGGTGACCGCAGCTGGCCTGCAGATGGCCACAGATGGCCTCCTGCCACCAGGAGCTGGGACAGTTTGGTTTATGGCCCAGATCCTGTCTTAGAATCTGATACATAGTAGGAACTCGATAAATACTTATTAAATGGATAAGAAAGAGTTAGGTCCAACCCAGTGTTCCTTAGCCTTGGCACTACTGGCCTTCAGGGCTGGATCATTCATTGCAATAGGGCTGAGCTGTGCATTGTAGGTTGTAGGGTGTTTAGCAGCATCCCAGTCCTCTGCCCACTAGATGTCTGTAGTGTGTTTCCTCCCAGACATAACAAAAACATCTCCAGACATGGCCCACATTGTCCCCAGTGAAGAACCACTAATATAAGCAAATATCATTGCCTGGTGCCACCAGTTGAAAGCCAAATTCAATTTGCAGGAGAGGATCTGAGCCCCAAAAGCTGGAAGATCTGGGAGGAAGAAGGTGTGACATAAGGGGCAATTCCCAGAGTCTCGAAGGAGTACTGACTTCGGGATCCGGCTTGCTTCTGGTGGCCACCAAACAAAGGGTAATTGGCACTGACTTTGATATCCAGGATCAGACAGGCAGGGAGGAGGAGGACGATGGCAGCCTGGGAGGAGAGGGAGGTGGACTCAGACCAGACACCAGCATGGTACAAAAACAGCCCCAGGCTTAGGCCTGAGAGCAGACTGGGCAGCAGAAAGCCCCACGCAGCTCCCAATGGGGGACCCTTTGACGGGTGGCCTTGCAACAGCGACCCTCTTGCGTTTCGGCTTTGAAGCCTGCCCTGTGAAATGTGGCCTCATGCCCAGGAGGCCCGGGATCAAGGCGGTCTTGGCAGATCCGCTCGGAGGGACGGTGACATTACAGCTACATGATGGCATCCTTATGATTACACACACACTCCCCCTGTCTGAGCTTCAGGGCCTGATTTGTGTATTTCTGAAAAAACTGTTTCCAACAAGACACAGAGCTGGGCTACAGGAGGTAGCACTGACTCAGCCATTTCCCTATCTTAGGCATAAAAGGGTCTAAAAAGAATAATTTAAGCTTCTCTGGAGTGAGATCATTTAATGAATCTTCTCGATGCTAAGAGGTTTTATATGCCTTTTTCAAAACCCTTCCCCAAGCACAAGGCTATGATATTACCTTGGAGAGCAGAGAGATGAAGTGATACATGTATGCGTAGCACACGGGGAGGAAGGAGGTGGTTTCCTTGGCAACGACATCCATGTTCTGGCTTCCCTCAGCTAAATTGGAATATATTGAAATATCTGCTTTGGGCGCCTCTCTCGCAAAGGGAAATGAATGGTTTTCTATTCAAGGACTCTGAACTGCAGGCCTGCAGCTGAGGCGTGATGTTCTGTGAGTTCTCAGGCGCTGAATGGGACAGGGCAGTCAGCAAGCTGGCAGAAATCCTCAGCCTTCTTTTGTAAACCCAAACCATCCTGACCTGACCTGAGCCAAGGGAAGAGGAGCGCAGCAAACACAGGAGGCTCAGCTGGCCCAGGTGCGGCACTAAGACTGCGTCTCCTGCTGTGTGTCCACTGGTCCACAGCACCAAGCACACCCAGCTCCAGAGCTCAGCCTCCTGAATTCTGTACGCGGTGTGCTCACAATGGATAGCAGCTATCAGAAACATAGAGGTCACCCCCAAAATGGCCCTCTGATCTGATCTCTTCAAATCCCTGGCAACAGGCAAGCAGACACAGACCCCAAGAACACTACGTGGTGCACAGCAGGATGTTAACATCTTGTATATGGAATTAGACTCAGAGCCAGGCAAACCATTACCTTCTGCAGGACTTAGCAACTGTTCCATGAACTCTATAGCCTCCATGTCCTCTGCAGAGTAGAGATGAGCATCCTTCCTATGGGACTGCACTGGAAATTAAGTCTGGCACCAGTCTTGCCACCAAAACCAAGTAGTGTTCTATGTTTTTCTGACAGTTGAATTGTACACAAAAGAGGAACAGGCTCTTGGAACAAGTTTTGTCTAAGAACCTATCACTTTGCTATCTACATATCTTTATTCTCTCGCAGAGCTGATACGGCCCTGGCAGAGAAGGGTTGGACAGGGAAAATAGAAGGATCAATGCAGGTATAACTGAGGGCCACTCTGAGGGAGTAGCTGGGAAACCCAGCAGGGCTGAGGCCTCAGCAGGCCAGGAGCAGGAGGTGCTGAAGAGCCCAGTGGGATCTTCTGTAAGACACAAGCTGTAAGCAGGATCTGTGGAGGGGTGGGCAAGGTGGAAAGGTAGGGTCCACCAGAGAGCAGGACTGGCTGTGTGTCAGGGACAAGATCTTTAGCACCAGGTAGTGTGTTTGAAGTATGGTAGGCCCTCCAAACTCATGCTGGAATTTCATTGTCGTTGTGGCAGTGTTAGGGAGGTGGGGCCTGTAAGAGGTAATTAGTTATTAACAGGGATCAATGCTTTTCCCAGGAGAATGAGCTCATTCTCCCAAGTAGTTTGTAATGAAATGAGACAGACCCTTGGGTTTTTTCCTCTCCCACATACACCTGCTCATCTCCCACTTTACTGCATGTTATGATGCAGCTCGAGGTCATTATAAGGTACTGCTGCCCAACAACATTTCTGGGACAATTGGAAAAGTCTGAGTGGTGTTTGATGACTAGCCAGAGTCCATGTAAGAGGTCATCTTTCTGATTTTCACGGTGGCATGGTGGTTGTATGGGAGAATACCTTTGCTTGTAGGAGATACACTCTACAGTAACCAAGGACAATAGGTCATCAGGTCAGCAACTTACTCTCAAATGGGTCTGTGGGGAAAAAAGTTTTATAAATTTGAGATAATTTCATAATAAAAGTAAAAACAAAAAAATCATATCAAAATGTCAAAGACAAACCGAAAAACTTAAACATATGATAAAAAGGAGTTGCATCCTCAACCTAGAAACAGTGCTTCAAATTATACCATAAAAATATGAATACCCAGATGGAAAAAAGGATGGCCAAAGATATCAACTGGTAATGTCCCTCCCAAAATTGGCGTCCAATTAACAAAGTTTACCTTCTCACAGAACCAAAGAAATGCAAGTGAAAAGGAGACATCATCATTCTTGGCCCTTTTACTTGCAAAATACATCTTTAAATATATCTCATCTTGGCGAAACAGGTACTTTTACATATTGCTAGTGGGAGCAAAAATTCTCATGTTAATTCTTGGTGACAGTTTAATAATTCACATCACAAGTCTTAAAATTCTGCAAACCCATTGCCCTAGTAAGTCTATTTCCAGGAATGTCTCCTTAGGAAATAATCATGAATGTTCACATGTATTTATTATAATTGCCTGTAGAGAAAAACAACTTAATTTCCCAACAATGAGACATCAGATAAATTAACCCTAATACACCCAAAGAACAGAATACTATGGCAACCATTAAATAGTATTTAATCAAATATTATTTAATGACAGCTGTGCATATAAATATACTTAGATTAGCATTAATATTCAAATCCTGGTTAACTCTAAGCTACCATCTGCCTAACTGTGAAATCACTTCCCTCCAAAATTCTCCTCCAGGCATTGCTGGAAGATGCAAGAGATGCCTCACAACCTCAGGAGAAACCCTGGCCACCTCTTTATGGGGACTGTGTGCCATTCAAGAAGGCATCATCGGGCCAGGGATGTAGCTCAGTGGTGCAGCACCTGCCTGGCAAGCCCAAGGTCCTAAGTTCAATCCCTAGTACCAGGAAAAAGAAGAAGAAGAAGAAGAGGAAGAGGAAGAGGAAGAGGAAGAGGAAGAAGGCATCCTGGGTGGGACCTGCCTCCCTTGGGGGCTGCTTCCTGGCTCCCACTCCACATTGCCACTTGCTGCCAGCACTACACTGATCCAGTGTTGGGCCTCCTTGAGCTCAGGATCCCATCAGCGTCTTTTGATAACTGTATCCCATCAGTCTCTGCCCCATCTCCTCTCTGTCCAGGCCAAATTCCAATTCCCCACACCAGACAGGGATCTCTCCTCTTCGCTCACCCATGTGCTCCAGAAAAAAAAATCTCTGCAACCTTTTCCTTCCATTTCAATCACAAAAAAAGAACACCCTCTTATGTAGGCAACGGGCTGGGCATGGAGAGGGAGAATGAGCCAGTTCCCCCTGGAAGAATCATCCAGTCCAGGTTCCATCTCAGCCCAGACAAACATCCAGATAGAGATCAAAGCAAAACAGCAAACACATTAACAAGCAAAATGCTCCATGATAGCTGAGTGACCTGTACCCAAAGGTGGTCTCACTTCTCTTCTTGGAGTGAGATTGTAACTGCTTTATTCTTTTATTTATTTATTTATCTGTATTTTTATAAAATTTCCCCCTTTGTGTCTGTTATATATTTCCTAGGATACAAAAATAACAATTCTAAAATGTTCATAAGGCTAAAATAAGAACACTCGTTGCCCAGCCCTATACCCATTACCCAGAAGAGTACACTGAACTCGACCGCTATTTTGGGCCTTGTGTGGCTCCCAATCCATCCTTTCCTCCTCCATCTCAGTATCCACAACACCACTGTATCAGTTAGGGCTCACTGGAGGAACACATTTAATATTTAAGATAGATATAGATATATTTAGGGAGGGGGAGGCAAAGGGGCCATATGCACACTGAAGAGCCAGAGGATCCAGTCAAAAGCGCAAGACCTAGGCCTTACTACAGAAGCCAGCACAAGTCCATATGAGGAAGCCCAAGTATCTGCACTGGAAGGCCAAGAGTCTGCCCTGGAAATGTGCATGAATGTCAAGGTGACGGCAAGGATTGAAGGACCAACAGGGACAGATCTGCTTCTGCAAGCCCATCGGTTCATGCCACCCACACCCAGGGTGGGTCTGCCCTCTACCATAAATCCACTAGCTACACCCAGAACTGTTCAAACTACCCTGCTGAGTGTTTCTTACTCAAGCTGATGCCACAATTAACTACCACCACCCACCATCCTGAACTGTGTTCTTCTCATTTCTTGGCTCTTGTTTGTCATTTCATTGTATGTGTTTTTATGAAAACACTGAACTTGACTGCTATCCTAGGCCTAAACAGTAGATTAGATTTGCATATCTTTAATTAAAGGCAAACTCACCCTCTGTGTGTTCTTCTGAGACTTGATATTTTCACTGGTCATTGTATTTCTGAGTGGTATCTATACATAGCTGTGGTTCCTTTACTCTCCACAGTGTGACACAATCTACTCACCCTTTCTGCTGCGATGGGCACTCAGGCTGTGTTCTTCTGTTCTCCTCCACCAGGAGTGCTGCACAGAGTCATCCATGTCCCCTGGAACACAGGTCTGGGTCCCACGCAGAGGCATGGACTTGCTGGTCAGAGGGTGTGAGTATCTTTGACTCTTCTGGATAAGGCCCAGTTGTTTTGCGCAATGCTGGGCCAACTTCCCATCCTCTCGGTACTGTTCAAGTGTCAAGGTTGGCTTAAATTTAGAAAGTTTGAGATGAGGACCTGCTCTACGATGAAGGGTTACCAGGAAAATTTTCCTTGGCTGTTGGAGCTGCTCTCAGCCACACAGAGTGACAAGATGGCATTCCTTTCCTAACTCACAAGCAGTATTTGAGAATGACTGTCCTCCCAACTAGTTTTCCGCCACTCCTTCTCTTTGAACTTGACTCTTTACAGAGTCCTTTGCACACTGGAGCCTCCCTATAATACCAGGGGAGGAGGCCAGTGTGGACCAGAGAAGAACAGATCCATGGGCCACTCCTGGTCCCCACTCACCACAGGGCTTCAGGTAGTTCAGCCTCCTCTGGAGTGAAGGCAGAAAGGGCATCACTGGGCATCCTGCAGCCCCTTCCTCCTTCCAACTCCCTAAATGAAACTTCACATTGCTTTGCCACCTGCCTGAGGACATCAGCCACATCCCAGCTCCTCACCATTCCCCCACCCCAACAGGGCACAGAAGCAGTGCACAGACACTGTCATTTCCTAGGTCATATCTCTATCTGGCCTTGGTCCAGGGATGAAAGCCCTGGGACCACTGCAGCCTATTTTTTCTGCCTCGTTCCCCTGAGCTGCCTCCTTCCAGGAGCCCTCACATTGGGGCTCCACATGAGAGCCAGAGGATCTCTTTCTTTCTAGCTTTTCTTCCATACTGTGTGGAAAAATAGAATCACCAGACCTGGACCCAGTTCTGGACCCAATTCTGACTTTCTCTACCTTTTGGGACTGTGTGACCTTCCTTGAGTTTTGCCCTTCAGCTCTCTGAGCTTAAAATGATGACAACAATACCCACTCCACAGATCTGTTAAGAGATGTAAATGAGCTCTCAGACCTGCAGCACTGCACTCAGGGCCTGGCACACAGGTCACCACCCCCCTTGGAACAAGCACAGACCCCACGAGGGCCCAAGGTTAGCCTGAGCTCAGGGATCTTGGCTCTTCCCCATCTGCTTCTGTTCATAGATAGTGGCGTTTTAGAAACTTCTGCAGGGCGTTGGAGATAAGGGTAAACAGTCTTTCCCCAACCTCAGGAGAAGGGCACAGCAGCCTAGAGAGGGGACCAAAGGAAGAGGGATTTGCCACGACCTTGACAAAGGCATTGGTGTGTGATTGCAGCAGGTGGGATGGGAGGGGCTTTTGGTTGTTGGCTTTTGCTTGTTTTGGGGTTTGGTTTGGCTTGTGGGGTTAGAACACTTGCTAGGCAAATTCTATCACTGAGCAACATTCCCTACCTTTTCCCATCATCACCATTATTATCACTATGATTATTATTATTTTATTTTGAGACAATGTCTCATTACATTGCCCAGGCTCAATTTGAACTTGCGATACCTCCTGCCTCAGCTTCCTGACTAGCTACAGGATTACAGGTGTGCACCACTGCACCCTGACTATTTTCATTTTCCTTGCATGCTATGTTCCTAACACTCTGATCACCATCAGCTGTGTATGGACGTGATGTGTGGTGTGTGTGTGTGTGTGTGTGTGTGCACATGAATACACCTAATAGACCCTCCTCCCCATACTATGTTATCATCTGAATACAAGGATTGTGTTGGACCCATGCCTGGACCTGCTAGACTAGTACAGAGGTTTGCACGTGAGTGCACTCAACACACACAACATGTTCATCAACCATCATCAGTGCTGATTAAACACCTACTTGCCTCATTATGAGACAAAGCTTTTGCAGGTGCTGAAAGTGCAGGTGGCTCCTGCCCTCAAGGACTTCACAATTCAATGGGAAGAAGGGCCAAAGTCAACTCCGAAAGCATCCAGAGTGAAAGGACTACAGAAAGAGGCATCCGTCTGAGCAAATACACGTGTATTTCTGTATCCAATGTGGTGAACTGGCTGGTGCAGCTGCAGCCTTGGTCACATGAAGAGGCTTAATGGGATGAGGCTGGAGAAACAGACTGAGACCCGCAAGTCATACTATGAAGAAAACACTCCTTCTGCAGGCAGGAGAAAGCAATAGAAGACTTCAGTCTGATGAGTCTGTGTTTTAGCAGAATGTGGTTGCACAGAAAATGATCTGCAAATAAAATGAGAAGAGAAGAACATAGCAAAACTCAATAAAAGGTTTGGAAGATAAAGATGAATTTAAAAAGAGATCAAAAATACAAATGGAGAAGGATTTCCAAAAGATAAAGTTAAAAGATCAATCCATAAAGTCTAATATATGAATTATGGAAGTTCTCAGAAAGATAGAACCAAAGAAATAGAGGAAAGAAACATGTCCAAGAAATAATTTAGGAAAATGTCCCAAAACTGGAGAGCAGTTTTGAGTTTCTAGACTAAAAGTTCCATTGTGTGTTCCACATGATGTAGAAATACAGGTCTTCTCCACAGCACTGTGAGGCTAACTTTCAGCTCTCTGGCAAAAACAAAAGTCATAAGCTTCCCAATTAAAAAAAAAAGTAATATACAAAGAAAGAGGAAGCAGGATGGCACTGATTTCTTTATATCATTGAAAACAAAAAGTATTGGTGAAGGTCTTCACTTTTTAAGAGGAAAATAAATCAGCTTTGAATTCTATATCCAACCAGATAATCAAGTGTGATCTTCAGATAGGCTTCCCCAGCACTCTTTGTGAAAAGCTATTGCAGGGTGAGCCCCACCAAAACAAAGTTGCAAGCTGAAATCAAAAGAGGCTCTAGGAGACTCTGCAGGCCAACAAAGCTGTGAGAGGAGGTCTGCAAGATCTGCAAGCAGCAGACCTTGAAGTGATCAATACATAAATAAGCAAGCAAAGAAGCTGAGTGTGGTAGCACACACCTTTAATTACAACACTTAGGAAGCTGGGACAGGAAAATCACAAGTGCTGAGGCCAGCCTGGATTACACACTGAGACCCTATCTCAGAAAGAACAAAAAAAAGACAAGGCAAGTGCAAAAGAACAAGATAGTTATTAACTCTAAGGAAAACAAAGTCAAACTGAGGCCAGCCTGGATTACACACTGAGACCCTATCTCAGAAAGAACAAAAAAAAAGACAAGGCAAGTGCAAAAGAACAAGATAGTTATTAACTCTAAGGAAAACAAAGTCATGCAGGAAAGAAAAAGTATATCTCCTAGAACTCTTCTTCTCTTTAAACCTTGAGTATATATAACTTTGACAAAATGAAAACATCAAATATATGAATATGTGTGTGTGTGTGTATGCATGTATGTATATTAGAGTCCTCCTGCCACCCTGCCACCCCAAAGTGCCCAGAGAGAATAGCCAGACTCAGGTGTTTTCCCTTGCTGAGCCCAAGCATCAACTTCCCTTTCAGGAACTGGAGTGACTAAGCACCAGGGGGATGGGGAGACAAAACAAATTTGAAAAGAGAACTACAAGACAAAAGGAGAGAAAACTGGTAATTAGTGCTTCAGTTAGACGATAAATTCCAAATCTCACCAATACAGCCTTGGCAGTGGATGTGTAGAAAGGATACCCCAGCCTGGAGAGCCTCTCAGATCACCTAAATCTCACTTTTTTGTCTTGTGCATTTTAAATTCGAAAACCAGAATTACTGCCTTTGTAGAATCAGACAGCACCCTCCATGGGGTACCAGTTTAGGGTCTCCACAGTGGGCTTGCTGGCTGCTGGGATTTCTCTCCTTGAAGTCTGGACATGGCTATCCAGTCCAACCACAGCACTCAAACCGGCCCCAGCTCAAGCCTGCTGCATTCTGCCTGCATTCTGCTGCCTGAGGGTCTTGCCGCCCAGCAGGGCTGAGAGATAGCCATGTGAAGGCACCAGGCACATGCAGAACAAGGTGGCAGAAGGCTCAGAACACTCTGGGATGCTTAGACCTCTCGCAAAAGCTCATACCCAGGTGCCCAGATCTGCCCGCACACATCCAGCAGGAAGCGAGTGCTGGCTACTCAGTTCCAGGTGCTGTATTCACTGCAGGCCACTACAAGAGTTAACACTCCCTATTTGTGATGTCAGATGATCTTCATAACAGCCCCAGGAGGTGTGGGAGATGCTATTAGAACCATTTCACAGATGGCAACTGAGGCTCAGAGAAGCAAAGAAGCCCAAGACCCCAGGAAGCATGTGTCTGAATTCAAGTCTTTCTACCTCAAAATGCCACCTTACCATATTGCTCTTGAGGCCTCCCTCTGGGTCAGACCCTGGCATGGGTGGAGTGGGATTAAAGAGGACTAAGATGAGGCCACTAGGATGAATACATGTCATGGAGGGTCAGGCATGTAAGAGACGGTTTCTATACACTACAGTGTTTCTTGACAGGGTTGGCTTTTTATTGTAGGGACCAAATACTCAGCATTATTAGAATGTAAAGAAGTTTATTTTGGCTCACGATTTTGGAGAGTTCAATCCATGGTTGGCTGGCTCCACGGCAGAAAAGAGCATGGCAGACGAGAATGGCTGGGGACAGCTGCTTACCCCAGGGCAGCCAAAAAGCAAAGAGAGGGGAAGGGGCAACACCTCCTCCGAACAGGCTCCATCTCCTAACACACACTGGGATGGGAACTCAGCAATGGATTGATCCTCTGATGAGATAGGCACCCCATAATCCAATCACCCTCTATGAGCCCCACTTCTGAACATGTGAACCTTTGGGATGACTTTTTTAAAATCTAAACCATAACTGAGGGTGTTTGAGCATAGGTCCAGAGAACAACCGGGGTGACAAGGATGATCAAGGGGCCAGTCTTGGTCTCCTATTGGACCAGATTGGGGAACAGCAAACTTGAGGCACAGGAAGCTGTCTTCAAATCTGTGAAGGTCATGGCCATTCTGACAAACCCCAAGAACCCAAGGTGCAGAAATGACAGGAAGTCCAGCAGGCTCTGGGGGACAAGAGCAGCCACCTGGGCCGGAAGGGAACACTTTGCAGGAGGCTAAGGTCTTTGGCATGGAGAAGTGATCCAGCCACTGTCAAAGGAACCTTGTCAGAAATTCAGCTTGAAGATTGATTCTTCAGCTGCCAAGTGGAAGTGGGAACACTGCCCTCTGGGCTGCTCTCTCTCCCGCTTGTCCCAGATTCAGACATCAGCAATTTGGGGTGATAATAGCCCTTGCTTCACCAAGTGGCTGGGAGGACAAAATGAGGAAATATGAGCTCAGAGAGATTAAGCAGTATGCCAAAATCACACAACTTGTGGCTAGGAGAGTAGGGTTTCTTTTGTTGCTTAGTCTTCCTTTTAAATCAACTGGGTTGTCCCTTCTTCCATGGTGAACCTACATGGTTGGTGATTCTCTTGGGGCTGCAGGCCATGGAATGGGAAGATGTGCTTTAGGTAATAGAGTGGAAAGGGTACTCTGGGTAATGGAGTGGGAAGAAAGTGCTCCAGGTGATGGATGAGAAGAGGGTTCTCCGGAGGAGGCAAGGAGAATTGAAGTCTGATCTTGCACCGAGATGCTGGTCTGAGCTCTCAGGACTCCGCAAGTGGGTATAGCTGGAGGAGGGTGAGGCTTCACCCTGGGACATACAGTTCACAGACCACCTTTTCCAATTACCAACTCCAAGACCTTGCACATGGGCCTAACTTTTACACCCACAAAACAGGGTGCCAATTTCCATTCTGAGAAACTGCCGGGCTTAGCTCACACCTCTAGGGAACAGTGTGTGGGAGGCCCTCCAGTAGACTATGCGGGTGACAAAAGTGACACAAAGAAGAAGGGATCACTACACATGGAAATCCTGCTGTATGCCAAGTCACACACAGACCCAGACATGAAGATTCATTGGGAGGGATGTGTAGGAAGTCAGTAAGTGAGAGCCCAGTAAGTGAGTGCGGGAAGCCAGCCAGCACAATGATAGAATTCGGTTGAATCCACACTCTGATCCTGGGGGCAGCCCTAGAGTGGGATTATATCACTGAGTCTGCCCCACCTCAAATCAAAGGACCTGGGCTCTCCCACTATTGTCTCCTGCACTCACAGGCCACCTGCACTTCCACTCACAGCAGCTCTGAGTGCAGCTGCTGCCAGGGCCTGGAGGTGGTCCTTGGAAGAGACCTGCCCTACATACAGGTCATGGGGACAGAGGCAGGAGCAGGGTGGACACATGGGGATCACAGAGGATGTCCAAGGAGATTCAGGTAGAAAACTGATATTTCTACTACACAGATCCTCAACACACATGCTGTCATTTAATTAACGTTCAGTTCAGTGAAAGGGGTACCATTAGTCCACTAATAATGGTTGTATTGGTAGTATTCTATTCAGTGAATGTGTTGTATGAGTCCCACTTCACAGATGAAAAACGAAGGCTCAAGAAAAGTAACCCATGCCAGGCCTCACAGAGAATGAGAGCTCAATCCTATGTTCTTTGCAAGGCATGCTCTCCCTGTAGCAATCTTATGACCCCAGCCCTCTGCTCCACCCTCCAGATGCCCTAGCACTGATGATCCAGCCCCTCCCTCCTCAAAGATCCTCCCCCCTCCCCCTGTCCTCTTTGCTTTTTCCATCAGCCTCACACAGGGTCCTCAAATCCATGGACTCTGACAGCAGAGAAGCTTTGAGTGCTGGTGCTTCAGATTTAAAAACAAAATCCAGGGCCGGGGATTTAGCTCAGCGGTTCAGTGGCCTGCCTTGTAAGCACAAGGACCCGAGTTCAATCCCCAGTACCAATAAATAAATAAATACAAAATCCACAATCTTGATGGTCAATTAAAGTGGATAAAATGAGAACAGTGGTGTTGGTGGTGAAGATGGGGATGGTAGGGGCAGAAAGAGCGGTGATAACTGAGAATTTTGATGGTGTTGATGCAAACTGATGGCAAGGATGTTGGTTACAGGTTATAAGTACTGGGAAGGTAGGGATGTGATGGTACTGCGGCGATAGTGATGGAGATGGTGTTGGTATTGGCTTAGTGGAGTTGGTAGTGGTAGAAGGGTGATGGCACAGGTGGTAACAGAAGTCATCATGGTGGTGGTGAGAGTGGCAGTGGATTACCAGGGTGAAGGTGATGATGGTGGTGCTTATTATGACAGAGGTGATGGAACTGGTGATAGCGATGGCCATGGTGATGGTGGAAATGACTAGAATAATGGTGGTGATAGTGTTGGTAGTGATAGAGATGACACTGATGGTGATAAAGTGGTTTTGGCCATTTTATCATGGTAGTGTCAATATAGAAGAAAATATGGAGGTGATGATAATCAAGAAGATGAAGGTGGTGGTGACAGAAGTAGAGAGATTGTAGAGATGATGAGGATGATGGCAATAAAAGTGGTGATGGAAATAATAACAGTTGTGGCCATGGGAGTTCTCAACATGGCAGAAGTCATGGAGGTGGTGATGGAGGAGATGGAAGTGGTGGCGATTAGAGCTGGGTGCACTGATGGCAGTGGTGGTGGTGAAGATAACTATGGTGACAGTGGTAGCACTGGCATGGTGGAAGGGGAGTTATGATGGTGGACATGGAACTTTAGCAGAGGTCAGACTATTGTTATGGATGAGGACAGTGACTCTCCCAAAAGGTAGTAGCAGTCAAGCGCAGTACCTCAGACAAAGGGAGCCCTCTGACAGCCCAGGTTATGACTCTGAATCCCATCTCTCTATGGAGAGTGAGAAATCTTCAGAGAGTAAGAGGATGGTAGAGCGAGCCAAACAGTGGAGCAAGTCAGTCACACCATATTTCAGTAACAGCGTGTAGTTGCTTGTTAGCAGAGATCTGCTTTCCAACGGCAAATAATAAAATTATGCTTTTTGTGCGACTAATGAAATGCAAATTGAAGCTGGATGCACATTAATGCAAAGAGTTGAATATCCATTTAATCAGCTCCTCCCTGCAGGGGCCAATGATAAAAATGACAGAGGAATTGCATTGCTAATTCTGGGCCTGTCACATCTTATATGTCCTTACCTTGTAAGCCCACCACTCCTGTGCCTGAAGGGTCCAAGGTTTATGTTGATCAGGGTTCTGGGAGTCTTCGAGTCCCTTTAGGGAAGAGGCAGTGAGGTAGACAGTTGGGCTAAATGGGGAGGAGGGAAGCCTGGAAGGAACAGAATGGAAAGATCCAACCTTTCCCATATTCGCAAAATAAGCTCTTAACCACTCTCACATTACTCCTACCAGGCAGCCTGCCTCCCATGGGAATGGGTGGGATGATGGTCAGAGAGCTCTTTTCTCTGTGTTATGGCTTTAATTTGAAGCATCCCCAAAGGCTTATATTGAGACCCAGTGTAGCAGTGTTCCATGGTGGGGCCTAGAGAACTGATTGAATCATAAGGGTACTGACTTCATCGATGGATTAACCCATTGGTGAGAGTTTATAGCTGAATGTGCTACTAGGAGGGGGGGCCCAGCTGGAGGAAGTAGGTCACTGGCTATGCCATCTTGTCTCCAGCCCCTTCTTCTCTGGCTTCCTCACCCTGTATGCTTCCTGGCTGCCATGAAGTAAGCAGCTTTTGTCTACCATACATTCCACCATGATGTTTCTGCCTCACCACAAGCCTAGAGCCAGCTGACCATGGACTGATCTCTGATATCTTGAGTCAAAAAAACACCTTTTCTGCTCTAAGTTGTTGATGTCAAGTATTTTTGTGACAGTGCTGGAAAGCTGACTAGCACACTAGAAATCAGACATCAATACTAACAGCTAACGTGCACCAACTGTTTACTTTCTGCCAGGTACTATATTGTATGATTCACCTGCATCTCCTCATTCAGTCAGTGCCCATGAGCTGAGTATAATGACTCCTGGTTATAGATGGCTCAGAGAGGCAGAGGGCCTGGCCTAAGAACATGCAGGGTTGAACCCAGACAGTAATTCTGAAGGCCGTATTCTTAACTTCTCTATTATACTGTTTCCCTGGAAGGGAGGAACACATATGAAAACAATCCATTGCTGGTGATCTGGTCCTCTGTGTCCAGTCATGAGGAGGAGCTCAGAGGAGGATGAGGTGGTCCAGAGCCCAGCTGAAGGAGGTGACACCAGTCCTAGGGAGGAAACATGGGGAGGATCTTCCTAAATAGGATTGAGATTATTTCTGTCTAGCTCCCCTGTCATCGACTACAAGCTTAAGCAGTGTATTATTAAGTAGGATTCTTATAAAGTAGGATTCTACTAAGTGCCTAAGCTGTGGATTCTAAAGCAATGCTTCCAATAGAAGGCTCTGGAATTATGAACTGTCCTGTATCTGTACAATCCCGCACAACATCTCCAGCAGCATGTGATCACAGAGAACCTGACACATGGCTTATGAAACTGAGGAACTGAATGTCCAAATTTTGTGAGTTTTCTTTCATTAAATTCAAAGTGCCACACATGACTAGTGGCAACCATGTCAGAAGTTTCTAGAAGAATAAAGATGAGGAAAGCTGCCAGCACACAGTAGTCACTTGCTGGTTGTGTCATGAGAGAAAGAAAACTCTGAGGATTGAGAATGAAAGGAAAAGGCCAGTGAGGGAAAGGGTTTTAGCTTTGGTGAACTTCTATATGTCGAGCCAAGGTTGGGTCAAGCTGACCTTGCCCACCCAGGTCACCCACGGGTCATGTGGTTTCCTCAAAGCCCAGAATGCAGCCCGCCCCTCCACCGAAATCATACCTGAGCTGAGTTTGGGGTGGCCTAAATTGTCTTTGTTTGGAGCTGTTCGTTTTGAGTAGTATCATTATTTTATTTTTTAAATTACCTATAATGCACCCTTTAAAAATTCCCTAATTACAGATAGGATAAATACATAATTGCAGACTTTTAAAAAGCACATATTATTTACTCAATATGCCATAATTACGGTCTTTTCCACGAAATGTATTATTTCCTGGATGGTCCGTAATTGCTTCTTTGAAGCTGGCTGGGAAAGGCCCAATTGCTCTCCACTCAGTTCACAGGTCACTGGTCCCAGTCCATCAGGCAGTGTATGAGCCACTGCTACTGGTGTTGGAGCCCAGCAGGCCATCACCTGCAGGAGTGTCAGGCCGGGTAACTGTACAGGCAGATGCTGGCCACCCTGGGCACTGGTCAGGTTGAAGACAGGAAAAGTCAGAGTTGGAGGGTGGGGGCTCCTATTTTTCTCTTGGTTCTTCCAGTGACAGTGATCACGAGCTCCAGCTCAGGGCTGACACACCTGGTGTGTGTCTCAGCGCCATCTGTCAGTCCTCTGACCTTGGATGAGGGACTTAGTTTGGGTTATGCCAAAAGCAGCCATTGCACTCAGGATTTGGGGGAGGCAATACCAGGAAGTCCAGATAAGGGTTATGGAAAGTGAGCAAAAGGAAGAGAGAACAGCCACATGAGTGTACCTGTGTGAGCGGGTTCCTGCCGTGCATACCCTGAGACTGGAACACAGATAAGCATTGTCTCCTGGGGGCCAGCAAAGCTGGGGGGAGCAATACCCACCAACATCCATCCCTTGCTTCTGGAGGGTTGGCACTGTGAGCACTAACTTTCCAGCACTCCTGGGCTACCCTGCACATGGCAGCCTAACGCTGGAAGCCATGGGCATGTGCAACAATGTCCTCAGTGACAGACAACCTCTGAGAAGAACCAAAGGGTAGACAGAGGTTGAGACACTGATCACATCTAATGCATGCTATGGTCCTTTCCCTCTCTCTGTCTCAGCTCTCCCATGTGCAAAGAGAGACAAAAAAAAAGCCTGTCTCATAGAACAGGAGGAAGGAAAGGGGAGGATCCATAAATGGAAGTTTCTACCCAAGAAAGGAAGTTGTTATTGTTGTGCGACCATGGCCAAGAACTGAGCCCACCCTTGAATGGCTCCCCCCAGGCTCCATCTGGCCCACCTGGCACCTGGGTAGCAGCCAGCACCATCTCAGGGAACTTGCAAGACTCTATTGGCATCTGCAAAGTCCACCCTGATGCGATAGCAGATCCTTCACCGAGTGGCTGGGTCCTCATGCCAGTTTCTGCCAGTGGAACTGGGTGGTTCCTGGTTCTGCCTCCCTTCTTTCTCACTGTGGAACTCAAAGTGGTCCAAGCATGGGAGGCTTCAGGAGGAAGATGCTGGGTTGGGCTCTGCCAGTTTCATCAATTCCATTCTACTCTCCCCCAGGTAGCTAAAGTATCTGATCCACTTCTGTCAATGACATTAAAAGCAAATCTTCCTTAGGGCCAGGGATTTAGCTCAGTGGTTCTGCCACCTGCTTCCCAAGTGCAAGGACCCAAATTTGATCCCCGGTACCCCCTCCCAAAAAAAAGCAAATCTTCCTTGACCTCTCTTCTTCTTGTCATATACACAAAGAAACCTCCTATTCATTTAGCCATTTTTACTTGATTCTTCTATTTCATGCATGTGGGACTATCTTAATTGATATCCTTCACTGAAATCATAAAAAATAAAAATAAAGGTGGATGTGTAAGTCTCAGCTGGGCAACAGAAGAGTGGTACCCAGGAGCTCAAGTCTCACACCTTCCTCAGACAGGACCTCCCACTGAATGTGAGTGACAAAATGCAGTTGTCACTATTAAGCCAGCTTATTGTGTGCCCTAACCTGTGCTCAGCCCTTATGCAGACCATCTCCCTTCATCCTCGAGCCAACTCTACAAGGCAGGCTTCATTCAGATTACAAATCAGGATGTCAAAAGAGTGCTATCTAGCATGGTTAGAGTTGCCAGCCACAAGGCTAAGTACTGTCCACCCCTCTTTTCACTTAATTATCACAGCAATCCATCAAGGTCACTATCATTGGCACAGGAAGAAATTAAGGCTCAAAAAAGTGAAGTGTTATGCCCAAGGTCACAAGAAGAAAGGCGGAGTCAAAATTCAGACTCAGTCTGCCTGACTCACAGGTGGGCTGGGGTGTGCAAGAGGGAAAAAAGAGCCACCCAGACAGCTAGCCCTGACTTCCCAAGAGGTGGCCAGGAGCTCATCCAGTCTTCTGGTACCGTCAGTGATGGGGAGGGAGGGAAGAGGGGAGCCTTTGCTGTCCCGTGAGGCTGCTGAGAGGGGAGGGGCTGCCTGCTACAGGGTAAGCTCCCCATCACCAGACAGGTACAAACAGAGAGGAGCACAGGATTTGAGTTGCACACAGGAGACTGTTCAAGACCTCAGTTTTGGAGAAGAGTAGATTTTCAGGTTCTAGAATTCCATGGCTCTGTATGCAAGCTCTCTCCAAAGCCTTAGAGGCCTCGAAGCCCGTGTGCTTGCTGTTTGCTCAAGCAAGGCCACAGAAGGAGTACTGGACCCAGAGTCAGGATATCACAGACTTGTAACTCTGCGTCTCCTGGCTCAGTGACTTACACCACTTTATGTTGCCTTTCCATCACCAATCCAGGACAGAATGCCAGGCATGGATTTCTACTGGCCCAATGAGATAAAAGCATGGGCACAGATTTCAAAGTGTTTGCCATGTAAATACCAGCCTGCCTGCGGGATTTCTGCAGTGACTTCTGCTGCCTGGCCAATGAGCCCTGCCCAGCCATGTTGAGGTCTTCAGACTTGCAATGGCTGCTCAAGGCAAAGGGCGACTGCCTGGGCTTGGTGATTCTTCATAAGGAGTCTGAGGCAGTTCTCTACCTTAGCCTTAGTTTTCCTTTCTGTAGAGTGGGGGATGTAAATCTCAGCTCCTGATGTCACTTCCAGATCTGCAGGAGAGCATGCAAGAGGTCTAAGCAGGGTTGCCGGCCCTTGGGAGAGGAGAGCTCTTCCTTGGCTTCTGAGAGCTCACCCAGGGAAATGGGGGAATCTGTACCCCTCTCCCTAACCCACACCCGACACCTTTCCTCCTGGGTACTCACGAAGTGTCTCCATGACACACCCCCAGGAAATGTGTTTTAAAGTGGTCTGTCTTGCCCTTCAGTTCTGATTGCTCTGCCCCTCAGAACACAGAATGACCCAGATGGAGTCCCTAGCCCTGCCCCCACCTGCCAGCATACCCATGGGCAAGTCCTTCTCTGGTCTTTAAAATGGGGTGGTATCATATCATCCCAGTATTGTGAGGATGACAGAAAATGGGTATATAAAGGCAGAATATATAAAGCACACAGTTGGTTCTTAATAAATATCCATTCTCTTCCCACAGGCAGGAATATAGTTCCGTGCAGTTCCTTGTCCCCTTGGAGAAGGCAACTGCAGGCCTCTTTGTTGCTGGCTGGGACAGGGTGACATCCTTCACCCAGAGACATGGTTCCTGCAGCGTGGGAGCCAATTGGGATGCAGACACGTTCTCGGCCAGATAAAGGACAAAGGAGGGTCCGAGACGGAGCTGTGTCAGCAGTTAGGAAGGGCAGCGCTGTGACAGTGACACTGAGCACAGCCCATTCTTCTGAGCCAGTGCACCAGAACTCGCAGTTGGCCTGAAGAAGGGTGAGCTGCCTGACAGTCTGACACCCCTGCCTGTCACCCCCTGCCACCTCTCCCCCATCGGGGCACCCAGGCCTGTCCTGTCTGCAGGGTCCCCACTGTTATGAGCTCCTGCCTGAGTGACAGGTGGCACCATCCAGCGTGCAGGGGCTCTGAGCTGTGGGGGAAGCAAAGGTGGATGGGCCACACCTGCCCATCTCCCGACCCCAGCCACCAGGGCGCTCCGCCATGAGGAGCTGAAGCATGGCTTCCTGCCTCCTGCCTCCCCCTGCTGCTGGTGCCCAGCCTCCTTGATGCAAGAGTCCTGTCCCCGAATCTCCTCTGACTGGCCAAGGAGTGCACGACGCCCACAGCAAGACCTGCTCATTCCTGGCAGAGATGCTGGCTGGGAGCATTGGAATGACCGATCATCTTTGCAAAGATCTGAGTCATGACCACACCACCTAATCCTTTTGAGGAGTCCTTGGGATCCACGGATTCTGGGCAAGGAGGGGCTGCCTCCAGCTCTGCACAGTTAGAGAAGGGGCCAGGGTGGGGGTCTCTAAGACCCTCCCAGAGCCATCTGTGTGTCTGTGAGCCCCAAATTGGGACAGTCCAGCCCTGATTCCCATTTGCAAATAACCCCACATTCAAAGACCTCCCAATGACCATCGGGTGGGTTCTGGGAAAGCAGCCAGGCTGGGGAGCTGGGAGGGACAGGGCAGCACTCCCTCTAGGACACTATCACTGAGTCCACTCCCTGAGCCCTTTGCATGCTTGGGGGAACCTTGGAGAAGGTGACAGATGAGTCATCAGCTCCACTTCTCACCTCAACCCACTCCACTGCACATGTGGATGCCCTGGCCTGTGCTCCCCAGGAACGACTGTGATCCAGTGGGATACTGCTGGGTGGCCAGCTGGGTCCCTCCACTCACCAAGGGGTGAGGACAGAGTGTGACTTCTACACTCACCCAGGGCCCACAGTGGGGCCGAGCCTCTCTTGCCCACTAGCACATTAACACATGGTCCCCAGCAGCCATGGTGTCTCAGGCAAGCTGGACTGGGTGGTCAGAGGTAGCTGCCTAGAATTATGAATCTGGGCTAAGGACTCACAAAGCAGGGCAACAGAGTTTCCACTTGGGTGACAGTGGCAGCAACTGTACCAACAACCTGTTTCCAAAGGCCACCGTGGCCTCAAGGTCCATAGAGCTGTCCAGTGCAGGCTTGGCAGGGTCTTCTGGGACAGCCTCTGTAGCATGATCGTCGCTGTGATCCTGGGGTCACCAGAGCCCTCTGCCTCCTGCCAGGACCTGGATCTTAAGGCTGCCTGTGATGGAGCGCTTCCTGATATCCTTTTGGCAAACCCCTCCAACCTGTATCAGTCAGAGTCCACATTGGTGGCCTGAATCTAAAAGCCCCAGCTACTGTACATACAGGGAGCAGTGCAGGAATGACAGACCCAGGCCCTCCCTGGATCTCCAAGGCCTGATTTCCCAATCACGAGATGATAGCTCTGGAAAGAGGCAGAGATGGGAGATTCTGGGTTCCTCAACTGCAGTGACAGAGGCTACTTGATGAAAGGAAGCCATAGCCTTGCCTCCTAGGGACCCCTTGTTGTGGGGACAGCAGGGTACCTCATTCTATTGCACTTGACATTAGTGCTCTTTAAAGACACTGCTTCTTTTTTCTTTACAAATTAAAGGCTTGTGGCAATTTGCGTGGAACAAGTCTGTTGGTACCATTTTACCAACAGCTCAGATGATTGTTAACATCTTTTAGCAATAAAGTATTTTTTAATTAAGGAATATGCATTGTTTTTGAGACATGCTATTGCAACACAAAATAGACCAAGTAGGGTACAAACATAACTTTTCTATGCACCGAGAAACCAAGCAGTTTGTGTGAATTGCTTGTGGTAACATTTTCCTTATTGCAATGACCTGGAACCCAGCCTGCAGTATCTCCAAGGCATACATGTAAACCAGGTTGAGAGCAGAAAGCTAGCACAAGGAGAGGGCCAGGGCAGAGACCAGTGGGGGCTTCCATGTCTGAGTGTGACTAAGTGAAAGAAAAGAAGAAGGGAAAGAAGCAGAGAGCAGGCAGCTCTAGAGACTGCCATTACCTAAGTTTCAGTTTCTCCATCTGTGGGATGTAGAGGGAATTTGTCTGCATCAGCAATGGGAAAGGGTTGGCATTTTATATAGTGACACTAACCGATCCATCATGGCTGCCCAGAGTGCTGGGATGAGAATGACCCTGGGTTGGCAAAGGTACAATCGATTAGTAATGTCTGTCCTAGGCACAGTGAGTAAAGGAGGCACTCGAGCTACTGTATCTCTTGCCTTTGGAGTACCACTGTCCAGTGCAGAGATGATCTGACTCCATGGGTCTACACTGGGCTCCAGCCTGTGTCATGATGGAGATGGGCCGCTACATCGCCTCACTCTCAAGGTCCCACATATGCCCAGCTGTGGAACAGACACCCAGGAGATGCCGCCATGGGAGTCATCCCCCACCTGACATGCCCATTGCTGTCTCCCAACACCCCTCGATTACCAGAAGGAGAAATTGAGACCTAGGAGGGCATCCAGCTACCTGTCAGGGGCCTACCTCATTCGTGCTACAGACAAAGCACCCATGCGTCTACCTCAGAGCCTCAGAAACAGAGGCTGAGCCCACAGAGGGTGAGATGTTTACCCAAGGTCACAGAGCCACCCAGAAGCACATCCAAAACAGAAATCCTGAACCTCAGTGACCTTACATGGGCCACAAACTCCCCGCCTGTCTCTCCTCACCCCTGGCCTCCTTAACAGTCTGTAACATGTCCAGGGCAGGGTTGGGGGTCTGCTTCCCCTGCTCTCTCCACCTCTGGGGGTGGACAGCACCAAACTCCAGTATCACCTCAGCAACCAGGGAAACTGAGACCCCAGGCCCACATGGGCCCCCATCTCCAAAGGGTTCACGGCCCAACCCAGCTTGCTCAGGCTGTGCCTCCCAGCTCTGCCTCCTCGGGCTGCTGCTTAACATGCACACGGGAACCTCCATGCTGAGCGTATAGATTTCTCTTTGTCTTTGGTGGTAATTATTAGCTGTCTCTGCGGGTGAATGCAAGCAGAAACAAAGGCAGCAAGGGTTGTAAAACCTTTTATCTCGATCAGGCCGCATTATTTGATAAGGTGCTAAGCTAATAGCAAAGCATGTCAAATTGTGTTTAGACAGATCAAGGGGCTGGCAATGGAGGGTGTATTTGTCTCCGGAAATCCACACCTGGAAGGAGAAGAAGAAAGGTGCACTGGTCTCCGCAGCCCCGTGCTGACTGCTGGCTCCTGGCACAGAGGCTGAGAGGGACAGAGAGAGCCCAGTCTGTGCTCATTCCCACTCCAGCCCAGCCCAGGGCCTTATCCAGGGCTCCACAGATCTGCAGCAAAGACTGAGATTTGAATTCAGGTTCACCAATTCTCCTGCCTCTAGCATTAAGCCCCAAATGTGCAAATCTGTCCCATGCATAACACTGACTCTTATAGACAAAGTCACTACCCACAGGATGTGATGTTGACTTGGTACTAAGTCTCATGCAGCCTGTAGATGGGGCCCACAAGGGCTCAAGAAGTAGAGGCAGGTTTCCTAGAGGAGGTGGGCCTTGCAGGATGAGAAGAGTTTGTAATAAGAACCTGAGAAGAAGCCTCCTAGCCACCCAGCTCAGGACTCCTTGCTGTGAGCTTCCTCATGGGATGACTCTTGGCTTTCTTCCCGCATGCTGCCAAGCCCTTTCTCTAGTCTGCCTTCCCCGTCACCTCCAAATCCCCACAGCACAACCACTGCTGGTTCCTCTGCACCATTTGTGAGCTGCAAGGTGGCTGTAGAGTAAGACAAGGGGAAGGAAGATCCAGATGCCACAAACACTTATCAAAGCCATGAGGCCAGTGGCCTTATGTCTAGGGAGTGTCCTTCAGGCAATAATTAAGCATGTGCACAGGTATTGATGTAAAGGATGGCCCTTAAAGGAATGTTTATAATAGCAAAAAATGGAAACAACTTTTACTGTCCAGTTCTGCAGGATCAGCTGAGATAAATACTTAGGACATTCACATGGAGCCGTGCAACAGTACACATTGGTCAGTTGGTCTTAGATGGGTTCTCCCTGCAGTGACCCAGGTGGACCTAGAAACAAGGCAGTGAGGCCAGGAAGGATGGTAGTCAATAGCAGGTGCACTTTCTTGCCAACATCCACAGTGGGCTCTGAGCACATCCCTCTGGAGAAACCTAGAATCTATGGGAAACACTGGTCTCGAGTCCTCCCACCAAGGGCTAAAGGGAAAGGATCTTACCCAATCCTTTCAGTTACTCATTGAGGGCTATTGGGGCCCAGGACAGTGTCAGACCCCACTCCTGACCTGGTCTAACCCCCACAGTAAGAGCAAGTCCTTGGGCAGCACATCACACGAGCCAGAGGAGGGGACTGGGCCCAGCACTGAAGTGGCAGATCCAGGGCACATAGGCAGGATGCTGTCCTATCCATTACAATATGTGCTTCCTGATCTGAAGCTCTCCAACAGGGAAGAGCCAGGCTAAATGAAAACAAACCTGTCTCTCTGCTTCAGGACATCTCATGACACGTGGCCACCAGTGAGGGTCCAAGAGCATTTCTGTGACTCTATGATTCTACCCTGAATGTGTTCACCGGTACACTGGACTTCCTGCCCTGTCTCCCTAGGCTAACCTGTTAGGGCCTTACCATTTGGGAAATGGGAGAAAATGGAGAAGAAAAGGGAGAAATAGAAAGCAGGTTCTTACAGCAGTTGGCCCAGGATGTTCCCATATATTTTGTGTGCATAAAAAGAGAATGCCTAGCAATCTCTGGTTCCCCATTGGACCCCAGAGCAGGCATGGGCATGCATACTCTCCCCAGGAGCACAGGGGAAGCCATCGAGTAGCCCATCACAAGGGGAAGCTAAATAAATAAAACTCCAGTGGGTCCCTGCAAAGGAACTCCACCCAGCAGTTATGACAAATGAATTAGCATTACGTGCAGTGGCACTAAGAGGACCCTGAGACTAGTAGTTAGGTGACAAGATCAAAGTGTAGAACGATACATACAGTGTGATATCATTTGTGTTGGGAGAAAATATCCAAACACACTAAAAATAAAACCATGTATCTCTGTGTGAACTCTTTCTAAAGATCAGGAACGATATACATCAAAGTTGTCATCGTGATTACCCCTGCAGCAGAGGGAAGCTGGGGTTGGGGAGAGGGAGAGGAGGCTTCAGCTCGGTCTGTATTGTTCAAATTCTTGTAACAAGAATGTTTTCCCATATTATATGTGTAATTAAAAATAAATGAAAATTTTCTAAAGAAGAAAAAGAAAAAGGCTTGGTGGTATAGCTACCAAAATATTTACAAGGTTTGTGTCTGAGTGCTGAGATTATGTGTGTTTTTAATTTTCTTCTGTTTGCTTATCTGTGTTTTAAATTCTTTTCTACAAAGAGCATGCTTTGTTTTTGTAATAAGAGGAGGAAAAACATGAAGTAATTTTTAATTAAATATCCACTATACCACCACCCTCGCCACCACCCTGGGCCGGGAGCTGTCCGCCCTCCCCAGTACCCC
This sequence comes from Fukomys damarensis, assembly GCF_012274545.1. Taxonomy (NCBI): domain Eukaryota; kingdom Metazoa; phylum Chordata; class Mammalia; order Rodentia; family Bathyergidae; genus Fukomys; species Fukomys damarensis. The sequence goes on from NW_022900932.1 coordinate 13,747,214, forward strand.
TCCCAAGCAGTGGACTTTCCACTCAGGCCTTGCTCTCTGGGTAGGCTCAGCCCCCACAACACCACCCTGGGCCTACATGTCTTCCCCCACCCAACAGCAGGTTTAAGACCTGTACTGTCTCTTCCTGAGGGTCAGTGGAAACCAGACAAGTCTGATAAGGAGCCATGGCCGGCGGCCAAGTCCAAGGGCCAGACGTGGTCCAGGAGACTGTGGGTCTTCCCAGGAAGCCCGCTGGAACCCAAAGTCTGGCTCTTCCAAGAAACGTGTGAGATGCAAATCAGACACGTGAGCGGCGCCTGGGGAGGAGAGCTGGGTCTCCTCCCAGTGAGACTCTGAGTGTCAGATTTTCCACTCTGTTTCTCTGAGCATGTTCTGCACATCCCAGTGCTAAAAATAACTGTGGCATGTGCGTGAGTGGGGGAGTGGCCCCCAACTGACTCCTAGAGCCAGTGGGGCATGACAGTCCCCCTTCTTCCGGGCAGCATGGGCCCAGCTACAGAGGTTGAGGGGTCAGTCCTTGCCACACAGACCTCTCCTCATGGGGCTCTCCCACCCTCCTGACCTGGATCTGCAAGCCCTTCCTCCCCAAGAGACCCCTAGGGACCCTGGGAACTGGCAGCTCTGGAAATCTCAAGCTTACAAAGGGCAAAGGGCTCAACTTATCCACCTCTGGGAGATGCAGTCACACCTAAGTCCTTCAGGACAGCAGAGAAAGTCCCCTGAGTCTAGGACCTGTCCTGGAATCCAATCACAAGGCCCACAGTTTGGACTACCAGGACAGTTATTTAGCCGGGCTCTCAGCTTGCATTTAGCTGGGCTCTCAGCTGCTCTTGCAGCCAAAATCCACTTCCTATGTTCTCTCCCTAGGAAGAAAAAAGAGAATGGCTGATCCAAGTTCACTGAACACAGGGGTGGAAGTGTGCACCAATGGTATCTACCGTCCCGAGAGCCAGGGATACTCACACCAAAGCAAGAAGACATGAGCCCCTTCCCACATCCTGGTGAAACTGAACAAGCTGGCCTGTTTGGCCTAGTATCAAAATGTCTTTTCCTCCTAGACATTCTCATGCCCACTGCCTGCTGACCAGCCATGAGGACATGTTCCTGGGGCCTTGGAAAAGGTGCCAGGACAGCCTATGGCCAGCATGCCATCTCCACCTTCCAGGAGCTTCTTAAAGCCTCTGAGGTTGGGGCTTGAGAGTCGAATGTAGAAAGGAAACCTCCTGCACCAACCAACTTCAGAGAGACGCAGCGTCAGCTATGGCCCAGGGCACGGGGCCCTGAAGGAGCTGGTACCTGAGCTAAATGGAGGAGGTTGCCTGTCTGGACACAAGCAAGGAGGCCTGAGGCAGCAGAGAATGCTGAGGACCAGGACTTTGTGGGGGGGGGGGG
>NW_022900932.1:13749016-13769180 GCF_012274545.1 Fukomys damarensis
TAAGTGTGAAATGGGACTGAGAGCCACTGAGTGAATTGTCTTGAATTCAGGCCACATTACATAAAAATTCTAACAAAGGAGGATGTTAAAAAGCGATTTGTGAAATGAAATGAGGGAGATATGATAAATATGCTAAAGACTGATTGGATAAAGAAAGTTAATGGTTCCCACAATAGTTGGCCCTGAGGTCCTAGAGTCTCAGGGTACCCTGTGGGGTAGGGGTCCTGGAGTACTAGTGCCAGGAGAAGCACAGTGGGCCATGGAAAGGCCTGACAAAGGCCAGACTCAGTGGGACGAGTGTTCTGGGACAGAAGCTGGTGCTGGCTGTGGGGAGGGCGGCCTGGCTGGAAGAGATGGTGGCTGTGAGGAGACAAAAATGTGAGCCCAACAGAACAGACAGTCCCAGAGAAGTGGCAGTGATGGGGCTGGGACGGGTGCCGTGACAGTGCACGTGGACCCTGGAGGAGACAGAAAAGCCACAGCACAGCCATGGGGACCAAGTGTTCCCTCTAAGCCTCAGTTTCCCGAACTTCTCCTGAAAGGGTACAGCCCCTCACAGGATAGCCAGAGGACCCATGAGTCTGGAAAGCTGCAAGAGGCCAGAGCTCTTCCACCTCCACCCTCAGGAGCAGGAGCAGGAGCTGGAGATGGAGTGGCCGGACCAGAGTAGAAGGGCCCAGGAGGGGCCAGGAGAGATGGTTCCGCAGGTCTCTGATAGAACCTGGAATGTGTGGCAGGACGGTCACTCCTCTGTCTCTGCCTCCCAGGTGCCCTGGCCTTATTCTGGCTATGAGAGTCTCAGAGGAGCAGAGAAAGCAACATGGAAGGCAAGGCTGACCTTCCAGCCCAGCTCCGACACCCAGGAGCCGTGAGACCTGGAGCCGGTCCCATAACTTCTCTGAGCCTGTTTCTTCCTGTGTGAAGAAAGAGAAGGACAGTGGCTGTGCCAGCACATCTGGGGCCTTGCTGCCGGCCAGGCTTAATGGGGTGTGCACAGTCTCTGTCAATGCTGACTTGCCTGGGATCAGCAATGTGCGTTCTTCTAAGATGCCCACAGCACTGCTACAGGTCCCCAGGCTCTCCAGCCACATGACCTTGAAGAGGGGCTGCATCCTCTGCCCTCTTGAATCTGGTTATGTCCATGACAGCTCTGTCCAGTAGAATCCATGGGAAGTGACACCGTAGCAACCCAAGGCCCTTACTAGCCTGACAGCTCTACTTTCTATTTCCTGGGAGCTACCTGACACATAAAAAGTGTCACCACCCTGAGGTCACTGTGCCAGGAGAGGCCAAAGTCACATGTAGGGGCCCTGAAGGAAGAGACACTGCATAGAAAAAGAAGCCAAGGACCACACAGGGCCAAATGTGTGCTTCCACGGTCCCCAGCAGTCACACAAGAGACCCCGGAACATATAGCCAACCCCAGGAAATGGGAGCCCTCATAATAAATTGCTTGAAACTCCAGTTCAGTAGAGACCAGATTGATGACTCCCCACTCCACTGCCAGGCTCAAGGAGGAAGGCCACCAGGAAGAGAGGAGGAAAAGAAAAGAGGGTTGAGGTGGGGCTGGGACACCCAAGAGCCTGGGCACAGGACAAAGGAGAACCTGCCCTGGCTCAGGACCTCACACATGAGTCAGAGGAACCAGGAGCCCTGCATACCAGGGGCACAGAGCACTGGGCCCTGGCTGCCCTCTCATGTCCTGTTACATTAGGAGCCAGGGTCAATGACCCATGGGGCCTGCTCTGGCTGGGTCCCGCCATGGAGGACACCGTGGCCCTGGAATGTCCAGCAGATCAGGATGCAGGGTGCACTGGGTCCAGCAGAGCCACTGAGCCAGTGGAGGACCTGGGCGGTGGAAGGCAGGACCCTGCTGACCCTCAAGTAGCTGCACCGTGTCTCTGGGGCCCAGGGGCTCCCAGTCATGCCCGGCACTGCCACATGCCAGGATCTTTACATGATAACCCTGTTTCATCCATCTCCACCATCATCCAGAGAGACAATTGCTATTGTCTGTTTTCAGGCAAGGAATCAGAAGCTCAGAGATGTCTGTTGACAAGGTTAAAATCACACAGCTGTGAGTATGAAGCTGGAATTTAAACCCGGAGGCCTGATTCTAGGGCTCTCCCTTTTATTCGCCATACTAAATCCCCAGCAGTTACCTCGGACTCCCCACACAGCCCCACGCCTGCACCCAGGCACCCACAGCCTCACACACGTGCAGGGCCATGGACTTTGAGCTTGAACCCTTGCATGGCACTTCCTGCCTGTGCTGAAAGCACATGCGTGCGGTCCCACCTGTGCACCAATGCCACTCCAAAGCCCAGGTCTCACCAGCACTCACACGTATGCACACGCACCCTGTGCTCCGGCCCCACCCACTCACAGGCATACACATGCACCATACATCCTCATAACACGCATCGCACCCACAAACACTGCACCTTGTTTAATGATGCCCAGGAAATGAGAGTCATTATTTTTATTTTTTTTAAAAAAGCTCTCAAATGCCAATAGATTCCAATGTTTTTTCAGTGCTAAAAGGTTCCCCAGGCAAAAGCCGCCCAACAGTGCCACCTGCTGAAGGCTGGCTATTCTTGATGCTCTCCCCTCTTGCCCCTCCCACTCTCTTCTGGCTGAGTCCCTTCCTCAGTTTCCCCCAACTGCTCAGGACTTGGGCCTAGACGGACAGAGGAGAGGAGGTGCTGCAGCCAGGAGTCTCGAGGAGACAGGTGGGGGAGATGAGGGAGGGGACCGCAGGGAAGCAGGGGAGAGGTCAGGTGGGGAGTGGAGGAGGACAGCAGCCCCAGAGAGGCTGAGAAAGAAGCCCTGGAGGGAGAGCCAGCTATGCGGGAGACAGAGAGGGCCGGGAGTAGAGAGAGAGGACAAGAACAAGAAGGGGCTGGCAGGCTGACCAGTACACCTGCAGGCCCTCCCAGTGCCAGTCCCCAGGACCCACTCTTGGAACAACCTCACCGGCTGGCTTTGTCCTTCCTTGAGGGGTGAGGGGGGTGGCTCTCGGCAGGACCCTGAGGCTCAGGGTGGACCTGGAGCTGGGCAGCCCTATGCCGCCTCAGCAATGTTTGTCAGGTGGTCCCCAGCCCATCCCACTCACCAGCCTCCCCCCGTGTTGTCTTCCCATTCACATGTACACACTTGTGCGCGCACACGCGCACACACACTTCACCTGCTCAGGAGCAGCTACCCTGCCTGGTGAGCTCTTACATGAACTGCTGCTAATATACAGAGGAGAGATGCATCCAAACCCACACAGGAGCCACAAGGAATCGGTCCTAGAAGCTTCTGGGCCCAGGCACAGCCCTTCAGTCCCTGTTAACTGAGCAAGGGTACAAAGCCTCCTGTATGTCAGTAAAGATACTAAGGAAAGAAATCTGGTAGAGGATTTTCAATCACAGGGGTCCTAGGAAACTTCCAGGCTCAGTTTGGAGGCAAAGGAGGCCAGGATGAGCCCCCTGGGAGGCCAGGCCACTTTCTCACCACCACCATCTCCGGAACCATGGGGTCAGCCACCTGAGCTTCACCTCTACCCCAGAGGACACCCCAGACCCTCGACACCAGGGTGCTGGTTCTGAAAGATCCCACGAACCTTCGTGTGGGGACGGAGCACAGAGGAGTGGGGTCTAGGCAGAGTGGAGGAGAACCCCAGCTGGCCCAGCCTGCCCCACACCCAAAGGAACTGACCCTGAAGGCCTGAGGCCTGAGCTCCCTGGAGGGTGGGGATCTTGGGCCTTCATTCTGCTCCCGAGGCCTGCACTCTGGTCTCTACTGCTCCCAAGGGTGCCTCCCACAGAAGGGTGCCTGGCAGAGAAAGTCTTGGGCAACTTTCTTCCTGGTTCAGCCCTGGATGCTCCCCTAAACTCTGCCAGAGTCACAAGGTGCCACCCTTCTCACCTCAGTGGCAAGACAGCCCTCCCGCTGCAGAAAACGGCTGCCTACACTGAGCACAGCAGGTGCTAGCTAGCATCTCATTTGCATATGGTTTGCCTATGCTTGCTGACTTCTCAAAATACCAGGGAACCATCCCCTCTCCCCAAGCTATAACTTCCTGGCACTCACAGGCCCTGCACATTTTCACTGGACATTTCCATGCTGCACACTTGCACTTGCCTAACCAGAGAAGGGCTTCACCTGTAAATCAGAGCAGATCTAAACCCCGTGAACGAGAAGACCTTGCTCCAAGTACCTGTTCACCTCCTGCCAGGCAAGACCATGTACCTCTCCCCGGGAAATAACCCAACTTCTCTCCAGCAAGAGGCTGAGGTGGAAGAGTCACAGTGAGTTCAAGGCCAGCCTGGGCTACACAGCGAGACCCTGAACGTTCACTTTTCAATTCCACCACCCCTGAGCACAGTGCTTGCTTCTCAGGGGCTCCCAGTATTTCCACCAACCAGCCGTCAAAGAGGAGATCTGTCCTATCACCAAGTCATACTGCCCAGGACTGTGTTTCCTGCTGGACAGTGAATTCACAAAGGGCAGGGACCAAGGGGGACACATGCATCATGGCAGAGCCTCCAGCTTCTAGCTCTGGAAAAAGGGCTGTTCAATCAGTGCTTGATGAATGAATAAACGAGTGCATAAATTTACTTTCTCCGAGCTTCCTCCTGCTGAAACCTTCTGTGATTTCCCCCCTTGATGGTGAGCTCCAGGTGGGTTACACAGAGGTGGTATTATTCCTCCCTGTATTCTACAACTTGAGACAGAGTGGAGCAGAGGGTCCTCGAACACCCAGCTCCCTGTGGACCCTCATCTACTCTCGCACATCCAACTCTTCACAGGCCAAAGCCTGAGCAGGATCCAGCCCCCTGGTGGGACTTGGGGCCCACAGGTGAGCGAGTCAAAGGGGCTGAGGCTGCTGCTAAGAAACAAATAACCAAACAGGGAAATTTACCGTCAGATAATTGGCAGCTCTGGTACACAGTCAAATGCAGTAAATTAAGTGTTTCCCCGTAAATCAAGTTTATGATTTGCACTGGAGATGTAATTGTTAAAACTGTTCATTTTACCCACAAATAGCAGTTGAAAGAAACCAATTTGGGAGTGACAGATTGGTTTTGATTTTAAATGTAGTGCTAAAACAGTTAATTTTAATAACTTCCATTGGACTGGAGTCCGCTTGTTACTTAATATGATAGTCAACAATTTCAAACCTGCACATTCAGCCTGAGCTGCTTCTGGTAAAAATTAATCCCACTTTCCCACAAATGGAGGCATTTTTCAGCAGGGAGCAGCTCATCCACACAGTTCCCCAAGGTTACGGCTCTCCGAGGGGGAAAGGAGGCCTTGGGAAGGTCAGGTGCAGGCTAACACAGACAAGACAGGACCCGGACGGGACCAAAAGGGACATTTCCCAACATAGGACAGCCGCAGTGTGGCAATAGGGTCACAGTTCCTGTTGCTCCCACCACCCACCTCCGCAGCCAGCCTCACCTTCTGCCATGCCTCCTGTCCCCGAGGACGTTTCCTGGCTCTGCCATGGGAAGTGTTGTAGGCATGTACTCCGTTATACACAGACCTGCAGAGCTGCTGAGGAGCCCCCAGGTCGCTCTCTCTCCAGCAACAGCTGCTTTCCCCAGGCTTAGCACGTCCACGCCTCTGCCACTGCCCACTTGAGGGACGGGGCAATGTGCTGTGCAGGAAGGGCCCTAGGCTCAGGAGGGTGCCCATCAGATAATTCTGACCATGCAAAGCAGGCCTCATCTTCCAACGAGTCACCGTCCTCCTCACCAGCCGAGGACTCATGCTCCCACCTGTCACCGTGCAACCTGACTCTGTGATGTGCAACCCCGGACTCGTTATTTTTGTCATACTCCAACTGGAATCCTCAGCATTCGGTGGCCATCCAGCTCCCAGGGCCAGAAGTCCACTAAAACTCTCAACAGGCTCCTGCTCTGCGGCCCAAAGTCAGGCCTTCCCAAGTTCTCCATGGATCCGAACCACTGCCCAACTGAGCCAGACTGGGCAGAGCCAAGGGATCTGTATCTCTAGCAAGCTCTCCGGGAGCTGGCACTGTCAGCAGCAGGCCTGACTCTCAGCAGCACTGAAGCAGATGTGCCGTTACCACGGGCCCAGCCTCTACAGATGGGGAGCTGGGCCCAGAGAGAGAGGAGCACTAACGGCCCCTGGACACCCAGGCAGCTTCCACACCAGCTGCCAGGGTTTTGCTGCCCAGAGCCCAGTGCTTCCCAAGACATCCTCCGGCTCTCAAGACTCCCCACCAGGAAGATGTGCAGAGCAGCTCCGCAACCCAGTGTGTATTCAATTAATCTCAAGAGGCCTTGAAAAGGGAAACTTTCACCCAAGAAGGAAAAGCCTGTTCATTTTCACGGCCACCACTTGGAGGAACACTTCTGGAACCTATGCAATCGCCTATAGAGTCTATTATAAAGGGAAGCCTAAATCACATTTATGGCTCATACTGTACAGCAAATGTAGGTATTAAAATTGTTCCTTTTAAGTGATAAACATCCACCGAAATGGCGCAATAGAGCCGCATCAGAGACTGTTTTCACCCAAAATAAACTGACTCAGGAAAGGCAGTAAATAGGGAATCTGACTGCAGTCCTAAGTGCCGTTTCCCATAAGGATGGGAGGGAGGAGGCACTTGGAGAAATTGCCATGTGGAGACAAAGTTTGTCTTTCCCAACCTCCACCACCTTCCTTGGCTCTGTCTTCCCCAAGACCTGAGAGTAAACATTTCTCCCTCAAAGAGCCACTGCTTCCTGCAGGGTAGGTATTTTTCTTTTCTCGCCTAGTTTCAGATCAAGAGGGCTCTGTTTTACTGCGCATATCACAATCACTGTGGTTTTGCTTTTGAGAGAGAAGTAATGGAAAAAATAGTTAATCACCCATTCATAATCTCTTAAACATTATTTTTAAGCTGATAGTTGCAAAACAAAATGCAATCTTTCTAACATCTTCAAGTAATTACTTGTCATTTTCCTGGTTTTCATAATAAAAGGAAATTAGACTGGGATCGAGTGGGGGGGGTACAAATTCCTGACTTTGAATTTTGGAAAGATGAAAAATAGATGTAATGTAGATTTTGCCTGTGTTTCCCCACAAAGATGAAGGCAAGGACCAAGCCAGGGTAAGTGATGGGATTGGGAGGTGGGGCTTCCCCTGGCCCCTCCTACCCCATCCCCAAATATAAGGTAGGGTCTAGTCTCCTGATCAAACCTGCCCCACCTCAGAAAGGCTCAGGGAAGGAGGAATCACAGCCAGAAACCAAAGCTGAGCATTCATATTAAGTGGTTAGTCCATGGATGGATGCATGGATGGACGGATGGACGGATGGATGGGATTAATAGATAGGATGGATGGATAGAAATTAATACTGTTTCATGAGATTCTTCCATGCTGAGACAAGACTTCTCAAATTCTCAGTGTGGAAGAACCAGTCTTCATTTCCGATCAATTTGTTTTCTCATACAGTATAGATCAGCACATGTGCTGCCACAGGCACACAGAGCCCTCTCTGTTGACATGTAAACCAAGATACCCCAGCAGCTGAGCTTCAGATAACAGTTGTTTTCTCTAAACTAAAACCCCAATATTCAGGTTTAATTGCAGTGTTAGCGTTTTGTGATAAATTAGTAGGTTTTAGACTGCTGTTTGCACTTGGTCTCTGAAAGGTTCACCGTCCCTGGTATAGACACTTTTGTGACATGAGCTAAAATAGCACAGGAATGTCAAGTGGTTGTACATGTTTCCAATTCTTGTTCAAGTTCTGACATGGACAGTCTGTAGACAGGGCTAACTCAGCACCACACACATTAATTCACCATTCCTGCAAACTGAGATTTGAGATGGGCCCTTGGATACCCACTTTTCAGATGGGAAATTGAGGCCCAGGAAGTGTGAGAGTGTTGCCCAACTTCCAAAGCTAATGCTTTTAGAGCTAAGACTTAAATACAGACCTGCTGGGCTCCAAACTTTTGTATTTTCCTGAGCGTGGGCTCTGAAGGTGGTCTTAAAGGGTTTGGAGTAGAAAGTTGCCCTTGTATCCCTCCAATTCTCCTCTTGCCTTTTATAACAGCTCTCTTCTGAGAACCAACCAGCACCCCCAGAGAACTTAATCTTGTCCAAGGATGCACCCCAGTGACCTCACCACCTCCCACCAGGCCCCACCCGGTGCAGATTCCTCTGTGTCTTCACATCTCCACAAGGGATGAAGCTTTCAACACGTGAGCCCTTGGAGCACATACTCCACCACATCTAAACCACAGCACCTCCCCATTAGGACACCAGGGAGGGCTTCTCCAAGGACTGCATTAGGAATAGGAGGGAAGGGCTTTGCTGGGTGGAACCTAAGATCCCACAGGACCAGAAGTGTGAGAGTGATGGAGGAGCCCAAGCTGGGTGGGAAGAGGGATGGGCATCCTGGCCCAAGGCTGGCCTGGGGGCTCTTCTTCCTGGACAGCTGAGCAGGCAGTGACCCTGGCCCAGAACAGAATGCTAAGAAAAATGGTGGCCCAAGTACCTTGATCCCCACTTGCCTGGGTTTCTGGTCTTGAAGCCAGAGAGCTGTGCTTGGCATTTAAAGAATACAAATGTGCCAAAGGTACTCCCATCAGGGTGTTTCCTCCTTTAAAAGCCTTAAAGAGATGAGACAGGTCAGAGGAACTCTGACTCAGCCTCTTCTCCTGCTGTGCAGCTTCTGTGAAGCTCTGAGCACTAAAGAGGGTACTGGCAGGAAGCTCAGAGAGGTTGGGAGTGGATCAGAGGCCCTGCTGCCCCACAGGACCACCAGGGAGCCAGGATCCCCAGATATCCAAGGCCTACATGCATCAGTTCCCTGTCCCTGCATCTCCTGGGGACTCAGCCAGCTCTGCATTTGGGCTTTTCAGGGAGGGACCTCACAGATGCTGGAGGCAGACAGTGTCCTTCGCCTGCCTTCTGGATAGAAGGAGCCTAGGTCATGGGGACCAAGAGGACCATGGGGACCCAGAAAATAGGACTAACGCAGCCAGGGAGGAGGACACAACTGGAGTGATCAGGAGGAAGGTGGACAAAGGAAGGGAGTGACATCCCAGGCAGACACACCCACCCCACGCCTACCACAGCCACCTGAAGGAAAAGCTTTTTCCTTTTCTTCTTGGTGGAGAGGGAGGAAGAGGCGGGGTTTCACAGCTATGTGACCCACAGGCCCTGTTCTGCTCCTTGCTTTATTCTGCTGAAAGTGCATCTTGGAATCTCTCTGCATCAGCACAAAATCACTGATTCCAGTCCCTCCAGCAGCAAATGGGCAGGGAGCACTGCTCTTCCATCCTAGGCCTGCTCCTAGGTGTTTTAGTGGCTTCTAGCTGCTACTACACATGCTCTTGGCCAGCAGGCTTTCCTCTGTATCTTTGCACCTTTATGAGCATATCCATGGCCCTGGAGCTAAAGGTCATGAGCTTTGCGGAGGCTGATGGATGTGCCCAAGGGCCTTCCAATGCCGGAAAGCTGCATCAACCATGTCCATGATGTTGTGTTCCCACTTCTATGATACCCGCTGGACCCCTCTCCGATCTGAGCCCCCCTAAGGAGTTGGCTCGATTCCCTTGGAACACCCTGTTGGCACTATGGAAATACATGACGGAGACTAGAAACTTTAGAACTTTTCCACAGTCAGCTTCCTGTAATAAACAGTGCACATTTCTCTTTTGCCTACTGCGTGCCCTGCTTTGGTGTACAGAAAGCAGAGACCAGTCCAAGGTTCTCAAACTTGAGGGCTTCTGCAGCCAAGCAGGCAGGACAGACAAGTGACTTGAGCTTAATGACGGTGATACTGGGGAGGTGACCACAGCCCAGAGCCACTGGCAGCTGCCAGGTACAAAACTCAGGGGCCGGGAGCTCTATCTTTACCCTTTTTTCCAAAAAGCCCAAAACCTGGATTTTTAGGTGAATTTATCCTGACCCACAGCAGAGCCCTCGGTACTTGAGACCCCCATGTTTATTAAGTGAATAAGGGAAAGAACAAACCACTCCAGAGCTCATGTCCTGGAAGAGGGCCTGCGGAAGTCAGCCTTTACCCTGGACAGGTGGCAGGGCTGGGCCTGAATATACTGCCCTTTCCCCTCATGGCCTCACCACCCAGGAGCTGGGAGCTTCCTGGAGTTTGGGGGAGAGGGAAGCTCCCTATCTGCCAGGTTCCATTCCCTGTGCGACTGAGCAGAAACCAGGCCTTAAGAAGCAGGGATCAGGACTGAAGAGTTCTGCCCTCAAATGTGTGTTAACCCTATTCTCTGAGAAGTGTAGTTAGGTGGCAGTGGGCTTATTGTAAAGTAAGTTGGGTCTCTTCTTTCCCGCCATGGGACAACGCAACCCTTCCAGCATCCAAAATGGAGAGATGAACAAATTTTCTTTATAAATCACCCTGTGTCAGTGGCACCCTATTCAAGCAACACTGAACAGGCCTGGGCAGCATTTGGCAAGGAAACTCAGGGACTTAAAAGCAACTTTGTTCTGAAAATCCCTCCCCTGCATATGTGAGTCCCCAGACCTCACCCCTCCAGCAACAGCACAGTGACCTAAACTGGGGAAGTCAGAGACTAGGCCACCAAATGAGGAAGGACCACCATCTCCCTGCCCTCCCTTCACTGACTTCAAGAAAGCTGCATTCTTTCTTTCCTCTGACTACAGGTCAGCTGTCCGAAATCAACCACAGTAAAGTGTGTGGTGAGTTCTCCCACTTCTGATACGCAGTGGACAGCCGTGCGGGAACCAGACAGGGCTCAACAGGTCATTCGCTCCTCCGCACAATCAACACAGGTGGCCCTGGAAAAATGCGGTGGCCTCTGGGATTTGCCTTCAAAAGCACAGCAAGAAGCCCTCGGAGTGGCGGACACGGGAGCAGGCAGGAGCTGCACATGCAGGGGGAATTGAGATGTTCCCCAAGATGAAGGTACCTGGGAAAAGCAAGCAGGTTCAACCGCCAGGGAGCTCAGCATCCCCAGACAACGCTCTGGCCTCGCAGGGCCTCAGTTTCCCTACCTGTAAAGAGCATATTTAGCATGGCCATTTATCAGAGGAACCAGGAAATGTCTCTATGCTTAGATTAAACTGCATGAAATCGCAATTTAGTCCACCAAAAGCATTTGAACACTGACGATGTCAACTGATCCAACCGCAGACCAACAGCCCCAGGACATTGGGCGTGCAGCGGGAATGTCCCCTGCAAACCCAGATGTGCGGTCACCCCGAGCCTCATAACCACGCCACCCGACTTGCAGCACGCAGCCCCCGCCCCGCCTGCCGCCCGGCCCCTCTGTCATTAGGCTGAGGTATAAAGATTAAGTTAATGGCGGGCGGAGAAAATCAGCTTTGTTGGCAAATTGTCTCTGATATTTATTTTGAACATTAAAACGAATCATTCCAACTAAAGAGGGCTGTAGTGCGCGGCCCATTAAAATGCATGCATTATGTATAACTCCCAGCTTCACCTCCAAGGATTATCACCCTAAAAAGCAAATACGGTTTTTTAAAGCCCCTTGTTTACGACATCCCGTGACAGCTGATGAATGGCCACAGTTTCCAGATCTGAAAGCTTAGTAACCCAAGCTAGAAAATTCAATCTTATTCTAATACAGATTGGGAGGGGGGTGGCATACAGCAAAACCGGAATGGAACAGAGCTTTCCAAGTGGGATCCCACAGAGGGTCGTCACTGTCACCGCCGAGCAGTGTGCGTGGAGGTTTCTCCTTGGGCGCTGGATTCTTTGCCCGGGGTTGCGGTCGCCAATTACCATAAACGTGGCAGCTAAAAGCAGCAGAGCTGTAGGCATATTCCCTCAAAATTCTGGGAGCTTTTAGACATCTGAGATCAAAGTGTGGCAGAGCCTCCTGGAGGGGAGAAAGTGGCCCGGCCTTTCCAGCTGCCCGTGGCCCCTGTGCCACTGGGTTTTGGCCACATCCCACCAGTGCTACCTCTGTTCGACCTTCTTGCCTGCACCTCAGGGCTCTTCTGTCTCTTAGGGACACTTGTCACTGGAGTTAGAGAGCAGCCGGATCCAGAATAATCTCACCTGAGGGCCTTGGCTTCATTGCATCTGCAGTGGCCTTTATTCCCAATAAGGTCCTGTTGCCAGGTTCTGGGAACCCACCAGGTGGGAAGGGACATCACTCAACCTTTCACACGACAGGCCACCTCCCCTCTCCCAGAGCATTCGCTCGTTTTCTCCCGAAGGTCCTAAGACTGCAGCTTCTCCCAGATCCTCGCCAGCTTCTCATCCACCCACCTTCCTGCTGCTCCTCCACCCCCCCAGCATGGTCGTCTCAGAGATCTTTGGCTCTGTCACTTGTTCCCTCCCACCTCCGATCACCTGCACAACCTCCCATGCGTCTTCCGGGCACTTGGTTGGTGGATTTTCTTGCCTTTCCAACCCTTCCATATCGGAAAGCTGTGACAAGCCTGCCCCAAACACTCCTGTGGCTTTTGCAGAACCCCAACAGCCTCACCCTCACCCAGCACAGCCCTCCGCATCTCAGCCTCTTCTCTTTTCTTCTCTTCTCTTCTCTTCTCCTCCTTACTACTTGCTGGGTTCTAGTCCCTAGCAGCCTCCTTTTTTCCTCCAGAATGCAAATTCTCCCCTGCTGCAGGGCCTTTGCACAGCTAGCTCTGCCTCAAATGTTCTTCCTCCAGATGTTCCCCATCTGGTCCATTGGCGCCCGATTGGAGTGGCCGGCTCTGATCCCCCTTTCCAGCACAGCCCCTAGGCCCATCCCTCTTACCTCCTTTATTGTCTCAATAGCAACGAGCACTATCTAAAGTGGTGCGGTGTGATGTGGCTTGTATTGGTTTGGTTTTCATTCTGCTTTATTTTCTGGTTTATTCTCTGTCCTCCTCGACTAGGAAGTGAGCTTTCTGAGGACAGGGACTTTGCTGTGTCCCCAAGATCTAGGATGCTGCCTTGTCCTTCTCCAATCTGCTGGATAGGTGAATGTTTTTCTTCTACATATTCTGTAAGCGCCATGAGGGGAGGGAGCGCATGGATCGGTATTCCAGAGCTTGGAACGGTTCCCAGGACAGAGCAAGCCCTTAACAAATTCTCTCCTTGCAGCTGGCTCTGTGCTATGGGTGAGGAAGCTCCTTCACCTGAACTACTAACTTCATGAGGCTCTTAATCACACACACACACACACACACACACACACACACGCACCCCTAATTTCACTCATTCATTCCGAAAATATTTGCGAAGTGATCAACATAAAGCAGGCTCTGCTCTGTACCCAAAGGTGGCATGGGGAACCAGCTAGCACAGTCTGCACCCTTAGGGAGCTGCCAGCCTGGTGGAGATGCCCCTTCCTGTTGTGCCTGTCCTAAGCCACCTCCAGCCCAGGCAGCAAAGCCCACCCCTTCCCTGAGTCTGGGTTTCCAGGTCTGCCCAAGGGGGGCAATACCTAGGCCCTAGCCCTGGACACCCTCAGGCCAACTGTTCCTCAGGGAACAGTCTTTGGAAGGGAAGGGCCCTTGTGCAGTGTCCCAGCCTGGCCTGGGCCTCACCTGGCTGCTCTGCCCCTTCTCATCTCCACACACACCCTGCCATCCCTCTGGCTGGAACCAGAGCCTGGCCCTGGGCCTCAGGCAGACCTGAGCCTAGTCCTGCGACTGTGGAGAGCCACCACCTGGAAAGGTACCACCTAACCTCATCTGGGACCTGGAGACAGGGTAGGGGCAGGGGCAGGGTGAGGGATGGGACACACTTCTTAAAATCCCTGGCACTCCTGGCCCCTGAAGGATGCTACGTCCTTCCTCCCGATCCTCTGTCCAATCCTCTGTCCACGCTGGACCTCCTACTGGCCATTCTGTTTTCCCTCTGGCCATACATTTGGGCAATGACCAGCCTGTCCTCAGTTTCCCTTCAGTGCCTGCTGCTGCTAGGCACATGGCTAAGGGCCATCAAGGACTTCCTTTCCCATTCTTCTGCTGAGCACCTGTCACCACCAGGCCCTGGGCCAAGTTCTGGGAATACAGAAATGATGGAGTCCCCCAGCCGGAGGCTGCCACCATCTGGAAAGGCCACGGTCATTGCAACAAGCAGAGGTGCAGCCTGCGGGGAAATCTGAGGTCTTCCCAGGGGAGCCCCTCCCAGGCCGGCCGGGTGAAAGCATTCACGTATCAGCGCCTCCTGGAAAAGCACCCAGGGAGTCAGATCCCCACTGATGTACCCTGTCAGCCAGAAGTGCTAAGTCCTGACTACAACTTCTTCACAGGCAGCAGCAGACTTCTGTTTGCCTGGTCCTGGTTCTGGATCACAAAATTAAAAATATAATGCACACATGGGCTGGGAGACTGTTCCCTTCGGGGGCCCCATGACACCCATGGGAGGATTGATGGCTCATTTGCTACACTTGTTTGCAAAGTCTAGAATTATATTGCTTAAAAATCTTCCAAAACATTCAAAAGGCAGAACAGTTGCCTTGAGAGCTCTTCCTTACCCAGTCACTCTGTACAGTTGATGTCGTTTTGCTCCAGTGTAGGAGAGGAAGGGGAGGCAGGATGGGCCAAGGTGCCTCCGGTAGGGGGGCGTGCTAAGACACAGCCTCCTGGGCCTGGGGGCGCTGCCCTGGCTGCAGGTACAGGCGCATCCTCTGGGGATAGGGCAAGGAGTTGCCAAGGAGATGAAAGCTGCCCCCAGGAGGAGGATCAGGAGGAGGAGGGTTTGCTGGGCACTGCACTTGGCCGAAGCAGTCATTTAACGTAATAACTGTGGACTAGGCTTCCAGCCACAGGCACTGCCATCACAAGCCGCACACAGGGAGACCGCTGGGCTGAGCTCTTGGCAGGGCCACCCCTCCCAGGGTCCCTTGGTGCCACACGTGGCAATGGCGGGCTTTGATGGCTGTCCTTATCCAGTCTCTCACGCTACAGCCTTCACACTCACTGCACCTGTCCAGCTTGGGGGGCATTCGTACCACCCCAGCTGTCCTTGCAGGCCCGGGAGGGGGTCCTCGGGACGCGGCATTGTGTGGACCCAGCCTGCAGCACCTCTGTTACGTCCCATCCCGAGAGCCTTCCTCCACGAGGAAGCCCCCATGATTGTTCTAGGCCACTGTAAAGCTGCCTACATCTCCTCCTAGCTGCAGACTTAGGGTATATGAATTGCAGTCCAAAGACTACAGAGACTGTCCACACCGTTTTTAACTTATCACAGTAAAAGACACACTGCCAGGAATTCCACTCAGAATCTTCCCCCTCGCTTCCAACACACTCAGCCATCCCATCACCCTCGCCAATTAAGCAGTTCCGGAAGTCCTCTTTCACGAATGCCTTTCGTTGCCCTGTTGTGGTTGCCTTGAAGTCCTGCATGGATTCAAAAGTTTCCCTTCCATGGTCACTTTGACTTTGGGGAACAGCCAGAAGTTGCATGGTGTCAGGTCTGGTAAATAAGAGGGATAAGGGCTCACTGTCGTGTTTTTACAAGTCTGCCAGATTTCTATATTGGACCGCACTCGGCCGCAACATTCACCGTATTTTTTAATCAGACCTCATAAAGACACTCGGAAACAAGGACTCCAGAACTGCTCAGAAAGTGGCAAGAACAATGGAATAAATGAGTTCAAATGGGGTGGGGGGTGAGGGGGATTCACGGTACTGTGTCTTTTCCTGGAATAAATTATTTTTATTTCAACATTCACTGTATATTTCAATCGCACAGCATGTGTGTCTTCTAAGCTCATTAGCTGTCTTCTCACATTGGATCCCATATGCTTACCTGGGCTGTGAGCTCCTAGGTGCAGGGGCTCTGTTTTATTCATGGCTGAGTCCCGAGGGGCCAGCATGTTGCCTGTCACCAAGTGGTACTCAATACATACTTGCTGTTTGTCTCTAATTGGGCAGTCAGACTCTGCCAATTTAGACTCAAGGGAGGAAGATTGCCTGAATTAGTGCCACAGCTATATTCTGGGATGTCTAAAAAGGAATACAACTACACAGCCTTACATCATGCCCCTGTCTCTTCCAGAATTCTCTTCCAGCTCCTCTACCGGAAGAACTCCTGATCCATCCTCCATGCCCAGTGTGGATGTTACCCTTTTGGAAGCCTGCTGTATTAGTTAGCTCTTCGTCACTATGACCAAATACTTCAGGAAAAAACTTTGCAGAAGAAAGTTTTACTTTGGCTCATGGTTCCAGAGGTTTCCGCCTAAGGTCAGCTGGCTCCATGGCACTGGTGCCCGTGGTGAGGCAGAAGCACTGTGGTGGAAAGGAGGGGAGGGGGAAAGCTGCTTACCTCATGGTTGCCAGGAAGCAGAGAACAACACAGACCCAAAGGAATAGGGCTGGGGACAAAGCCACAACCCCCAGACACCTTATTCTTCCAATTAGCACCACCTCATGATAAGCCCACCGATCTATGAACAATCCAGTAGATCACTACGATTCAGTGACCACCCCCAAAGGCCATCGGTTTGCCCTTGAGGGACATTTTAAACCCAAACCACAGCACCTGCCTTGAATTCTCCAGGCTGACCTGTCACACCCTTCTCAGGACCTTCAGAGAACCTGAGTTTGATTTCTACTATGGGGTGAACTGAGTGCCCCCAAAAGATATTGAAGTCTTATCTCCAGGACCTGTGAATGTGATCTTCTTTGGAAATAGTGTCTCCGCAGATGACCAAGTCAAGATGAGGTCATGAGGGGAGGCCTGACCCAGTAGGACTGATGTCTGTATGAAAAGAGAAAATTTGACCACAGAAATAGACACACATAGGGAAAAGATGATATGAAGATATGGGAGAAGGCCACCTACAAGCCAAGGGACACCTAAGGCCACCAGGAGCTGGAAGAGCGGGACACTGGACAGATTCTCCCTTGGCACTGACTGGAAGAACTAGCCCTGAAGACAAGGCATGCAGCTATTTGTTAAACCCTGCTGGTTGCAGGGGTGCTTTGCTAGGCAGCCTTAGCAAACAGAAAAATCCTGCTGTTATCGTTTATTTCTAGCAGCCACCTCCCCCCAAAGCCTTGTGTGCACAAAGGTGGGGCTTCTTAGAAGATGACTGGCTTGTGGGCAGGTATAGCTGGTTTGCTGTTAAGGGTTGGAGTTAGTGGATCGCTGTGGGCATGGTCTGGAAGGGTTATCTCCCTCCCTGAGCTCTTCCCTTTCTCTCTCTCTCTCTCTCTCTCTCTCTCTCTCTCTCTCTCTCTCTCTCTCTGCTTTCTGGATGCCAGGTCATGAACAGCTCTCCTCTGCCTTGCTGTCCTGCCTTGGAGCCAGCTGACCAGGCAAGCACTGAGACTACTAAAATAGGAGCCAAGGTTAGCCTCTCCTCCTTCAACTCCTTCCACGTGCCAGGCATTGTGTCTCACTGAGGAGAAAATGACTAAGACCCCTGCTTCTGCCTCACGCTGGTTCATTGACCTCAAGCAAGCTCCTTCTATCCTTAGTTTCAATACCCCCTCTTTAAAATAGGATCAGCAAATCCAACTCAAACCCCTTTCTCTCTTCCATCAGCCCATATCTAGCCTGCACTTTCAGCAGCACCTGGGGTCAGGTGTGGTCAGGTGTGGCTGGGTGGGCTGAGCCCTGGCTAGAGGACCTAGGCAGAGTGGGGGTGGAAATGATGTGCCTTGTCCCACCTACACATTGCCACACTCCCTCTCACATCCCCATCTGCCATCAGAGACCCATGCGGTCCTGAGAGGTACCTGAACTGTGTGTCAGCAAGAACCTGAATCCCTGAGTGACAGCAAGAAGGTCTCAGCCGTGCAACACCACACGCAGCTTTTCATGAAAGGTTGAGGTTGGTTTGCAAAAGCCGTTAACGTGCCTTAATATAAATACTAGTCATACAGCATTCTCATGAGGATTAGAAATACTATGGTCAGCAGTTAATAGCAGGCTTTTAATATCATTAGGTTCTTTCTAAGTGCCCACCACTTAACACGGAGCTTGGCATAAGGAGGAAACCAAAGGACCCACTGGATGGTGGCCACTGACAAGCTCTCCCATCTGGAGTCCTTGGTTCTAGCTCTGCCTCAAGCTCACACCAAAGGTTCGAGCTCTCAGGGCCTCAGTTTCCACATTCCAAAAATGAAAAGATCAAGCAAGATCAAAACTTGCACCTATGCATCATGTCAGATCTCCCTCTCCACACATTGCAGCATCTGACCTAGGCTTGGGTCTCTTCCCACACTCACCCCTCTCCATGTAGCTCCAGCTTCCAGTGGGTGCAGTGGCACCCATAGGCCCAAAAGACCTCAGGACACCCAGATTTCACCTGAAGAGAACCATTTCTTGAGCTTATTGTGCAGGAGAATCACCTAGACAGTTTTTAAAACCCAGTCTGGTGGACTTGCTGTAGTGCTGGGTCAGCTGGTATGGGGTGAGGTAGGGAAATTTGTGTTTCTAACAAACCCCTTGCTGGTGCTGAGGCAGCTGGTGGGATTCACAGGCCCAAGCAGGGTTAAGTAATAAAGATGCAAACCCAGATTGGATCACAGAGAAGGAGACAAAGAGGTAGCAGAGACAGAGGTAGCAAGGACAGCTCTTACTGCTCAGGGAGGGTGACAAGAGAGGGAATAGCATTTCAGGCAGAGGGAACAGCATCTGCAAAGGGCTCTGGACAGACTGTCAGAAAATGAGCCGTGGGATGTGATCCATGAGAAGAAGAAGGGCAACCAGGGTGGGAAGGTAGCTGCCCACAGGTTGACCAGCTGGACGAATTTCCCCACCTCCCTTGCACAGGACTAAATTCTAGGTGAGCAAGGTGTCTGCCACTTCCAACATGACATGTTAAGAACATTCTGAGCTTTCTGTCTTTCCCACCAGTGCACACAAATCAATGGCCATGCCCTAGGAGACAGGAGAGGCAGGCATGATTCTTCCTGCCATAACAGACGTCTTCTTTGCAGGAGACTTTGCAGGTCCCTGGAACGCTGCGAGGGACAGAGCTGCCATCCAGCTGGAGTCCTCCTACCCCCAGACGTTGTTCTCCTGGAGTCACTTTGTTCCAGCAGCTGAGCTGAGCATCGAGGACACCACCCATCATCCTTCATCCCCACCCAGACTCCTGGCTGATGTCCTGGATTCCAGCTCCTCCCAGGCCTGGCCGATTGCAAAGCAGGCTCCACAGTCCCTGAGACCAAGGTTTCTCCCATACTGCAGCCCCTGGAGACTTGTTAAACACAGATCTGGGCCACAACCCAGGAATTTCTGATTCAGTGCATCTGGGAGAACCCAGAATTTACCTTTCTAGCAAGTTCCAAGGGGATGCTGGTGCTGCTGGTCTAGGATGGTTTGCGAACTACCATCTTGGGTCATCTTTCCATAGCGCCTCTCTAACTCAGAGTGCAAGCACCATATGTTAACAGCCTGCCTGGAAGAAAGGCCTCAGAAAAAAACCCCTGGATCTGAGATGTCAAAGGGTTACATGATGACAAAGTACATCCCCCTCAATACTCTGCAGGAGAAGGGTCACCAATCGGACAGCAGGATCCCCCAAGTTCAAGTCTGAACTTCACATGTACAGAGTCCTCACCCTCAGTTTCCTCGCCTGTGAAATGGACATGTAGAACATCCACACTGTCTTCTTCATGGGAGCAAAATGAGGTCAAGTGCTGTGGGTACCTCTGTCCTTCTCGGAGCCCCGCTGTGCACCCAAACCATAGGGAAGGCTGTGTGCCAAGTGGGAAGAGTGACCAGCCAGAAGGAGCCCGGGTCCCTGACATGCGGCAGTCACTCCAGCCCTGCATCCCTCCAGTAGACTTCTTTGCAGGAGAGGGAAGTAAATGTCTGCCTTGGGTGTCCACCTTCTGCAGCCGAATCACATCCCTCCCTCTCCAGACATGACTGCAGCCCTGGCCCTCTCCAAGTCAGCCTGGCACTGCTTGCCTTCAGCACGGTACTTGTGGTGGTTGTCTCGCTGACTGGTATTAGACATGGCAGGAAACGCAGGAGGCCGATATGCTGAGCTTCCCAGCTCACGGCTGGGAAGCTGCCCGTGCTCCGGGAGGGGCTTCGTTCAGAGAGGCTGGGAGCATCAAGAGGAAGGATGCGTGTCCACGAGGCCGAGCGGAGAGCAAGGTGGCCCCACCATGACATCCCAAGAAGGCTTTCTCAGCCCTGGAGCCATGGACACTTAGGGCTGTGGACCTAACCCCATGCAGTGGGGAGTCCTGGGCATTGTAGGATTTTTTTTTTTTTTTTTTTTTTTTTTTT
>NW_022900932.1:13769201-13786094 GCF_012274545.1 Fukomys damarensis
TTTTTGCAGCATCTTTGACTTCTACCGCTCAGATGCCAGCAACATTTCCCCGGTTCAGTGGTCAGAAATGTCTCCAAGCATTGCTGTGCGTCCTCTAGGGTGGGGGCAGAATCATCCCTGTCTGAAAATTGCTGCTCAAAAGTAGCAGATTGCCCCTTGACTACACAGGAGAACCACAAGTGGGCTGAGAACATTCAGGATCCCAGAGCTCTGATCCTGGGACAACTCAATGGCTTCAGGGTGTGGCCGAGGTGTGGGGGTTTTAAAGTTTCCTCAGGGAGCTCCAGGGAGCAACTAAAGCAAGAGCATGATTCTGCCCCTCCTGGAGTCTCTGCTATGGTGGAATGGGGTGTATTGTACCAAGCAAGGGGTGATTTCTTCAAACCTGAAGGTCAGTAGGACCGGCTGCCACCTGCCCAAGAATGGTGGCCAATTACCAGGTTCCAGGTGGCCAGAGGTAATCCAGCAGGATGAGGGATCTGGTGAAACCAACCAGCCGGCTTGGCCTTCCTCCGCCCATTTCCCTACCTGAAACAAGGGGCTACAGCCAGGTGACATCTCAGCTCCGGTTCCCCCGAGGCCACCTGTGTGAGCAGCCTTCTGATAAGTTCAGTATGGCCCATTCGTCACCTGCCTAGAGCATCCCATTTGGTCTCTACAGGGTTTGCGAGCCAGTGACCCAATGATCTAGGTGGCACTGATATGTAGACATTGTCCCGAGCTGTTGCTGGCCAGGACCGAGAGCTTGGCCACCTCCTCCATGGCTTGTAGACCAGAGGCTCCAGGACCCAAAGCTCCTTGAGGGCTAGGTGTCACTTACAGGCCCACAGAAAAAGGGCTGGATTCACCCTGCCCTCTTTGCCATGGAAAACAATGTCTCCAGGCCAGGTGACTCGTGCCAAGGGTTTTTAGGTGCAGGACTGAGGACCAGGGCTGCCTGAGCTGCACTCACACCACCTGGGAATTTGCTAAAGAGAGAGTTCTCACTCCAAGGGCCCTGAGTCCAGGCCTGGAATAGTGCGAGGAATCTGATTGTTCAAAGCAGCCTGATGCAAGGTCTCAGAACCAAGCCCAAGATCACCCTTTCTAAAGAGGAAGTTCCCTGACGTCATCACACCCAGGGGATTAGCATCCTGTGCTCTGGCACATCTTTGGCCCGCCCAAACCTTTGTATCACACAGCATCTTCTTTCTCAGAAAAGCCCTTATCATTAGTGACTAGATTGTCTTTCCTGGCCTAGAGAGGGTAAGCAAGTTGTGCGAGGTTGTCCAGCAAAGTGGATGTGGAAAAGAGACCAGAAGCCGGTCCTCCTGCCTCCCAGCACCGCACCATCGCCACTGAGCCAGCAGGCTTGGAGCGCGCCTACCGCCTGCCCAAGCCCGCAGCGCCTGGCCGGCTGGCTCGGAACACAGAAGGCTGTTTACGCAAGCTGCCATCCTCTCGCCACAAAAGGCAACTGCTTCCAGCTCAGCCTCTAATAATAGCTCTGCCGCGGAATTCCTCCCGTCTTGGTGGGAGCGGAATATTTAGACATATCAAAGATCCTCTCCCCACCTTTCATCGAGCCAACAGTGATATGAAAGCAGCACAGTGAAAAGACAGGTCTCCACGACAAGCTTCAGACAGAAGCCAATTCCCTGACATCCCTCAAGACGCCAGGTGACTCCACACGGCTCTGATGGGGAGTCGGCGCACTTACATAATAAAGGCACCTTCCACACCGCTGAGCTATTGTGGGGCTGGTGCTGCCAGCGCATTCACACGTCTCTGCTCATTGAGCCCACAAAGCACCCAGGAGGCAGGTGGTGCAGGGGTCCTTCACTCCATTTTACAAATGAGAGAATCGGGGTGCGGAGAGGTTAAGTGACTTGCCTAGGGTCACACAGCAAGTTAGTGGCTTATGCAGAGTCCTGGGGCAGATACCTTCTGGGAAGATATAGGGGGGCCTATCCATGCCAAGGGTCCCCACCTGGCACCCCAGCGTCCTGTCTCCCCTCATGCTCCCTTCTTACCCTGTTCTCCGGTCCCATGGGATGCTACTTGGGCCCCCTCAAACTGCCATCCCCTTGACACCTCCACAAAGAACACTCCTTCCCCTGACTTCAAGACCAGCCCCTCCTCATCCTCTGCACCTGGCTTGGTCCTCACCTCCTCCTCCAGGAAGCCTCCCTGATGGCCATCCGAGTCCTGGGCCACCTGCTCTGTGCACACCACTGTGCTGTCCCGTGTCCACTGCACTGCCACCTGCAAGTCCAGCATCTCCCTCGCCAAATGAGTCCTGATTAGTCACTCAAGCTGCCTAACCAGGCTCCACAGCCCGGGAGCCTGAAGTGACAGGTTCACTTTCTCATTACTCTGGAGACAGGACATCTATGATCAGGCGGTCACAGGGCTTGCTCCCTATGGGGGGGCTCTCCTCCTGCCTAGCAGCCTTCTCACTGAGTCCTCACAGGCCTTTCCTGAGTGCTCCTGAAATGACTAGGACCTCTGGGGCCTCTCATCCTCTTACAAGGGCACCACCAGTCCTATTGGATTAGGGCCCCACCCCGAGGACCTCACAGAGCCTTAGTCACTGTTCCTCCTTAAAGACCCTGTCACCAAACACAGTCACATTTCGGGTTAGGGTTGTAAAATATGCATTTGGAGGTGTTATAGTTTATATCTAGCTGTCTGCCCCGTTCCTCGTGAGTTCAAAGAGGGAACTTTTGAAAGGTGATGGATTATGGGGCGCCATAGCTGACTTGCCATTAGGAAGTGAGGCCTGGTCAGAAGAGGTGGGTCCCTGGGGGCATGGCCCAGAAGGGTTTATCTCTCTCCTCTGCTTCTCCCTGATCTCTCTTCTTGCTTCCAGGTCACCAAGCTGAGAGCAGCTCTTTTCCACGCAGGCCCTTCCACTGTGTCTTTCTGCCTTGGAGCTGGGAACTGTGCCCTAAAACCATGAACCAAAATAAACCTCTCTTCTTTTAAATTGCAGGTGTCAGGTATTGTATCTCAGTGACCAGAAAGCGACTAAGACAAAGGGGGCACAATTCAGTCCACAATATTCCTAAAGGGCAGCCACCAGGTCCGGCCCTTTCCAGGGGTGTGAGGTCTACCCAAGCCTGGCAGGGCTGTGCAAATGTCCCATGCAAGAGTCCCTTTGCACAAGTAAGTCCTGGACACTTCTGTCAGCAGCATCTATGGGGAGATACTTGGTGACAGTGGCTTCTCGTAAGACAGGGCAGACATGGAAGTGGAGGTGAAAACCTCTCCTTACCTCGTAACATCTACCACAAAGCCTGATTCTTCCCACTGAACCATCAGAAGAGCCCATCCTCCTATCCCAATATGTGAAAATAAGTCATCCTCCCCTGAGGCTTGGCTTTCCTAAGCCCATGTCCCTGGGCTGCCAATGCCCAGCAGGCATCACCTTGGCCACCCTCTTGCCTGCACTGCCGTCCTCAGGGAGCCATCCCAGACCTGCACATGGCCTGGACAGAACTAGCCTGGAGCGGTGCCACCCTGCTGCCCCTCATCCTTGCTGCTGGCGCAAACTGCAGGTCCCCTCGGGGTCTTACTCTGTCCTCATTCAGAGACTGCCTGGTGCCAAGGGTCACCTCAGATGTCCTCACCTCCAGGAAGTGCTCTCGGTTCCTCTCTCCAGGACACCAGCACTCCCTGTCAGGCACAGCCCATGCCGTACTCCAGGGTATGTTTTTCAGGTCAGCTACTTACCAATGGTTTCTCTGAGGAGAGTCTGTGTCAGTGCACCTTGATGGGTTTGTGTCACAGAACCCAGCCTGGCTGGGGAGTCTTCACCCACATTCTAGAGGGGCTGCCCTATTGGCAAGGTGTGGGCTTTGAGGAGCAGTGAGAACACCTGGGTGGCACCTGCCCCTAGGGACCCCCCACAGGGTCCCCAGATTCCCCTCCCAGTCCCCCAAACACACTTACCGTCCACACTGCTAAATTTTAACAAACACTCCGAGAGATAATGGTTAATTTCACAGAGCCATGAGTGGAGGCTGTTAAAATGTTAATATTATTTAAATTGTTTTACATTTTCGACAGTTTGAGCTGCAAATATAAATGTTTTCCGTGCTTTCTGTGGAGCCGAGCTCACAAAAATGATCGATGAGGCGCCAAATATGGAATTTCCCATTTTAAATTAAGAAACGCAACATGGAGGCAATGAGAAAAATACCGCCTGACCATATGTGGCTGAGCTCCCCTGCACACCCCCATTGTGTCTCTTGTTCCCCCCAGGGCCATGTGGCTCTGGGCTTCCCAACTCCCCTGTAGGGAGAGGGGATAATCAGTTCTCTCAGGCAGGGGCACCCCAAAGTCCCACAGAGGCAGCACTGGACACTGGGCGCTCCCTCTGCAAAGTGACACCCAACTGCAGCACAGAGACCAAGGTCAGTGCTATTTTCGACCTATGTCACAGTCCCACACCCAGAAATTGCAAAGCCAGTGCTCTGAGCACATTCCCTGAGGCATCACGTGGCAGCAGGTCCCTGACATGGGGTAACTGCTTCCTCCCCTCCCACCCTCAGCTCCCCACCTGTATCCCAACACCCCTCACTCACATCACCACAGTCAGACCCCAGGGTCAGGGCTGGCTTTGGCTGTGAAGGAGGGACACACTGAGGACCAGAGCTGAGGCCATGACAGGGAGCCAGCCTGGAAGACAGTGGCCTGTGTCCTCTGTGCCACGACTGGCTGCAGTGCCCACTGCCACCTTGATGGAGTGCCCAGCCCAACAGCGCCCCCTGCTGGTCTTGGAGAAGCTCCCAGTTTGGGCCTGGGTCCTCAGAGGGAACCCCCATGTCCCCCTCTGGGCCCAGCCCCAGGCAAGCTTGCTGTCCGAACAACCCCCAGGGCCTCTCTCCGCTTGTCCCCTATAGAGGGATTGCTCTTGTGCCCTAGTGCTGGTGAGGACTGGAGGATGCACGGCCTGCCTGGACCGGGATCCGGCTTAACCAGGTGTTCAGACTGCACTAGCTTCCTCTGAGCTGGGGCACTCCTGTGCCTGAGCCTTAAGCCACGTCATGGGATTTTGGGACCCTATCTTGGCCATATAGGGCATCACACTTTCATTCATCACATCTGCTATTTACTCACGGTGGCCTGGACACACCTGGGGGAGAATTAGGCTGGGGACGCACAGGGAGCAGCCGTGTCCCCAGCCCCAGCAGTCAGCGGACAGTGACAGAGAAGCAGGAAGCAGCTGGCAATGCCCTGCCTGTGCCATGACAGACGAGGAACATAGGTTTCCTCACCTGGCCAGGGGCATCAGGAGAACTCACCCAGGCTGGTCTGCACAGGACAGGAGAGAGGCAGGACAGGAACCTCTGTGTGAGCCCAGGGTGGTGAGACAGGGGCGAGGGTCCTTGCAAGCAAGGCTAAGGCAGGTGATGGGAGCTCTGCCCAAGTCAGAGGATGAAGCCAGGTCCCTCTTGCTGCCCTGGGCAGGGCAGACTGATAAGAGAGAGAAACAGGAGTGGGGGATCCTTGGTAGAAGGACTGTGACCCTGAAAATGGGACTGGATAGTGAGTTCAAGAGCAGGGATAGCTGACTGCACGTGTGAGGGAGGATGAGGACACACCGTACAGCTGGCCTGGCTGCTGTCACTGTGTGCAGGGAGACCAGGGCTCTGCCTCCACTCCTCACCCTGTGCCGGAGTCCCCAGATCTGGCCACCGCACCCTCCACTGGGCCCTGTGTACTAACGCCCTGGGATGGCACAGCCTCACTGCCTTCTGAGTACCTGGCCTGCCCAACTGCAGCCCAGCCTGGAGCAGTAAAAGACCTAGGGATTCTGGGCTCGTTGCAACACTAGCACCTCCAAATGATGTGGACAGGTGACCAGACAGCCTTGCACGTCAGATCCCACTTCTATCAGCAGCAATGACCACTGCACCTGGGGGTGGCTCTGGGCTCAACGAGATGAAATCTGCAAAGTGGACCATGATGAACATTGGATAAATGGTGCCCTGGTCATTATTACTGCAGTGACAGCCAGGAATTCTGTCCTTCCTTCTTCTTCCGCTAGCTGGAGAACAAAGCCAGGCTGGGCCCTTGGTGGTCCTGCCACGTGTCACTTGTCTAATAGAAGTTAGCCGGGTGACCGGCCTTTCCCCTTTCCACAGCTCAAGTCTGGCTCCACTCCTGCCTTGCTGTCTCGGGGACACGAGATGCACTTGGGTGCTGGGCTAAGGAAGGAGAGGAGAGCAAACGAAGCCAGGAGCTCCTGTCCTACTCTACGACAAGGATACACAGTCTCCTTCTCGACCACAGAGGCAGCCGGGCCACGCGTCCTGCAGGCAGAGGGAGCTGCACCACCTCAGGGCCCACTCTTCCCAGGGAAGGACCTTGGCTACGTGGGCCTCCTCTTCCCTATCTCCAGAATGGGAATGTGATCGCTGTGGGCTCAAGGTGAGAGACTCAGAAGACACACCGAGAGTGAGAAGGTGCCTGGATGCCCCAGGTGCTCCGTGATGCCAACCCTGAGGATGGGCAGGAAGCCGTGGGCTCACTGAGTGACAGAGTGAGTGTCTGCTCTCGCACGTGGATGGCAGACGAGGGTCTCCACGCTGCCTCTGGGCCTCTGAGGCTCTACTCTGCCCTCTGGCAGGGCCACCCCTGCCGTAACCTCTGCCTTTCCTGGGCTTCTCTCCTGCTCTCCTCAAAGCCAAATCCAACCTCCACATGTGAGGATGTCCAGGTGACTCAGGCCACACGGAAGGGGACACACATGCCTCACCTGCCTCCTCCAGTTTCTCCCTTCCAAGCCCTTTCTCCAGGACCCTTGCCTCCCCTGCTCTCTAGAGCCTTCCTACACCTCCTCTCCCTGCTCCCCTCGCAGCTCCTGTGTGGAGCAGAGTCCACCTGCCAGACTCAGGCCACCCCGTATTCCAGTTGGTCCCTGCAATCCATTTTGCAGATGAGAGAAACTGAGGCTCCAATATAAGCTGCTTAAGGACCAAAAGCCAGGGTGTGGCTGGCGAACTCCCTCAGGCCATCTACTGATGATGACTCTAGGCCTACAGCTCATGCCCTGCAGGGGTGCCGGTTGTGGTCAGCACAGGTCTGTGATAAGGAGACGCTCAGTCAAGCCAGTCACACACAGGCCTCCTTGCCTGACCCAGTCTCATTAGGGAAATTTCTTCTACTGGGCCTTAATAGCCCCTTGGCCTTGACCAAAAAAAAAAGTGCTAAGCAGTGAAGCCAGATGCTTTCCAAACAGCAATAGACAGCAAGGTGTGGTGGTACAGCCCTATAATCCTCATACTCAGGAAGCTGAGGCAGGAGGATTGCTATGAATTCAAGATCAGCCTGGGGTACATAGGGAGACCCTGTCTCAGAAAAAAAAAAAAAATGAGCGATAGACAAAGCTTGCATCCTCTCTTGCCCCCACCCACAGAAGCCCCACAGAGCGTCCCCCAAGGGCATAGGATCTTTAGCCCCTCTTCTTTGGGGCTTCATGCCCCGGAGCTGAGGGATTTCTAACAGCCTCCTCCAATCCTCTCCTCCTCAGCAGTACCTCTCTTTCCCCAACAAACAGTCGTAAGCTGGCTGCCCTGATAAACTGGGGGCTTGGGGACGTTCTTCAAGTGCCTCATCAATGGAGGCGTCTCAGAGCAACAACTCTCGGTGTTCAATGAGATTATATTTCTTATTTAAATAGCTGATTTGGAGGATTGGTTTCAAAGCAGGACGCACAGCCTCCCCTGGGCTCCTGGGGAGATGCAATATTGTGTGGTGTTGTGCAGTGCGGACCTCCCCGCTCCCATTCAGATACCTCCAGGATGGGGGAAACCGGCGGGGGATAAAAGCTGCTTCCCCTCCTGGTTTGGGGGAGCCGGAGATTATGCCTTTCATTGCAGAACGGTTTCTCTAGGGCTCCCCACCATGCTCAGCACCCGTCCCCTCCCCTCTCAAAGTGACTGGTAGATAAAAGGCTGTGCATGCTTCCTCCCACCTCCAGGGAGAGCTCAAATCAGGCTTTTGTCAGCAGAGGATAAGCACCACCATTTTAGGAAGGATTGTTGTTCTGAGTGCTCTGCTGGGAGGTTTTGTGCAGGCTTTCCCCAGCACACCCTCGTGCTCATGCTCGGGTCCTCGGGGCCGTGCTGGGCCCCAGGAAAGCTCCAAGCTGGGTACCCCACCCCCCACCCTGCTCCTGGAGATAGGTAGCATCCTTGTGGGGAGCTGGCGATCACCAGCCTTTTGGAAAAGGCGAGGACTAAATTCTGCTGGCACTGTTATATGGACCCTGCAAGGCCCCAAGCACTTCACTTCGAGCAAATTTTGCAGTTTACTGTGTGTCAAAATAATGTATTAGTAACAGCAGCGTCTGGATCGCGTGCAATTCCTCTCCTTTACAGCCTTTGTCTGCCTGGGGCCAGAGTGGCCTGTCAGGGCATCTTTGAGACAGGCTGGTGGCCCTCGTCAAAAGCTTCCCCAGGATCTCAGTGGCTGTCCCGGAGCCTTGGACAAGATAAAAGGCCAGTGCTAGCCTAGCAGGCTGCCCCACTCTGTCTACAGGCCAGGAGGGGCCCGGCCATCTTCATTACCGGCAGCTGTGACACAGAGGCGGGCGGTTTGGTATGCCAGGCACATCCAGCGCCTGGTGCATCCAGGGACCGCAATCAGGTAGCTGATGGGATGCGAGTCACATTGCCTGGATCGCTGCCGCAATGAACTGATTCATGCTGCTGCTTTGAGGTGGCGAGAAGGGACAGCAGGGCCCAGAGAAGAACCAGCCTCGCCTTATTATACAGCTGCCGTTTCTAAGCTGGACTATTCCGGCCTCTCCTGCTCCCTCTCTTTCTTCCTACCTGCTTAGACAGTGCGCATTCTGGCTGAACAATGGCATTATGCGGTGCATAAAGAGTACCCGGGCAACGGAGACAGGCGTGGCTTAATTCGCTCAGTGCCCAGTGGCTTTTGAACGCCCCTGCATTCAGCCTTTATCCTAAGCAGCCCGGGGCCTCCCCACCCCTTTATTTCCCAGCCCTTCCCATCACTGCTTCCCCAGCTCCTACACAGGTCGACCATGGAGCTGATGGCCATGAAATGCGAGACACAAAGGAAAGAGGAGACGGAAACACGGTCGCTAGCCAGGAGAGACTCCCAGTGTACCTAAGGAGACCAGGCTTTGGGTCTCTCTGTTTTGCCATCAACCCATGGGGTGGCCTTTGGCAAGTCTCTTTCCAGCCCCAGGTTCCAGGTCGAAGTATGCAGATAAAACAGACAAAAACAAAGCTGAGGAAGGGCTTTTCTAGCCCTGACAGTCTATGATTCAGATATACTTGGCTCTGTGGTCTTGTTCCGGCCTCACGTATTGATCACGAAGGCCCTGTATTATGTCAAGGATATTCTTCTTGACTGTGTCCTACCACCCAGCCACAGGTCAGGACAGTAAACCAGGGAAGCAAGCCAGATGATTTCTGCAACTCTTCGGTGGTGGCCCCTGCCCTGTCTAGAGCTACAGCCACCATGAGCCTCAGCTTACTGGTGTCTTCCAGGAATAAGAAGCCCAGTATTGCAAGGTCTTCCAATTTTTGGTTTGGTTTGGTTTGGTTTTTGAGGCAGGGTCTCACTATGCAGTCAGGCAGGCCTTGAACTCACTATGTAGCCCAGGTTGGCCTCGAACTTATGATGACCCTCTCAGTATTTTTTAAAGAAACCAGAAATGTGAACTTGTACACAAAATTGTGATTTTTCAAATATTAGCTCAATTTCTTACAAACACTGACAAGTAAAGCAAAAGCTGACAGGAGACCTTATCCATCAGACAGGCTTGCAGATCACTAAGCCAAGCCTGACAGGGCTCCTGGGCACCTCAGCCCCAGCAGCTCATCCAACAGAACCCTGGAGTCAGTTGATTCAGTGTTCCTGGGACTGGCCAGAGTGCACTGCCCAGGATACCAACCCCACTCTGCTTAATTCTAAGGAGAAAGAGAAAAGAAGCAACCAAAACTGAGCTTGATGCTGCCATCTAACAACTGGGCTAACTCCATACTAGTTCCCTTTCCAGAGTTGAGGGAAACACTTTCTCCAGCACAGCACCAGCTGGTTTTAAACTCCTCTCCCAACCCAGCAGGGCAGATGATGTCCCCCAGCCAGCGTGACTGAAGAAATGATTCTGCTGTGTGAGCTCCTACATGCCCGTCCAGACTCTCAGAGAACCTGCCCCCAAATCCGGCCTTCCTGATAATAGCACTCCTAGCAGGGCCACCTCCAGGACCTGCCACACAGAAAGCCAGGACCCGGGGAATCTCGCACATCCTACAGAGGAGATGCCACATCGTAATCACATACACAGCCATCTCAGGAGTCGTGAGTTTATATCATTTCAACAAGTTTTGAAGATGTGATATTTGCTGGCATCAAGGAAGAAGTTCCTTGAAGACCAGGAGGGGAGATAAACTGTCATACACACGTGCAGGTGGATATAACGAGAAAGCCAGTGATCCGGCACAAAGGGCAAGCATCTCCTCTGTGGATGAAGGGATTGCTGTATTACAGCGCCACACTCTCACCTCGGTCAGACAAGACAGGAGGCAGAAGGCCACCTCCCTGCTCATCGGGGTAATACAAACCCAAAATGCTTCTGCAGCCCTCCCAGAACACTGTCAGATTGCTACTGGAGGGAAGAGAAGAATGGAGTGAACTTCGATCTGTTTTCCAAATATACATGGGGAGGTGAGAGTGGGAAGGTTCAGTTGGCCCATTAGAGGAGTGGTCTTGAACTTAGGGGTAGTTCAGGCTGCACCAGCAGCGGGAACATAGGAGCAGGGTTGGAAATAAGGCCAAATGGGTCCATTAGGACCAAATCACAAGGAGCCCTGCACAGACAGAGTTTGAGTTTTATTCTGGAAGCCATGGGGAACCGTGGGATGTTCACCAAGGGCAAGATCTTGTGAGGACTGGGTTTCAGAATGAGCCTCTACTGGCCGTGTGGAGAGCAGACCAGAGGCTGGGAGAGTGGCTAGGAGGTGAAAGCAATAGACCAGGGATGAGGACGATGGCCTGAGTCTGAGCAGTGGCAGTGGGTTGGGAGGTGAGGCAAGGAGATGATATCAGAACTGGTGCAGAGAAAGAACCCCATCAGCTTGGGAGCTATCTTGACACTGGGGGTGGTGATCCAAGGGACCTGAAATGTCAGGGAGGACAGTGAGGCCACCCTGGGGAGGAGGAGGAGCAAGACTTGGAGGAAAAAATGGTTTTAGACCTCTGCCCTGGACAGATAATCAATGAAGGACCCCTGAGCAGCGGATGGAGGGTCTTGGATAAGTCTGCACAGGAGAGATGGTCCCCAGCGGATGCCCAGAGACAAAATATCCATGGAAGAGCCATCAACCTGGAAACTCCCCCTCAGACCTCTGTCTGCTAAACCAGGCCAAGCCACAAGCTGCAGCCACCAGGAGCTGTGAGGCCCTAGATGCCAAAGTGGACTGTAAATATTTGCCTGGTTGAGATCCACAACTGGAGACCCGGCGGCAGCTCCTTCGCACATGGTAATCGACACATCTCTCATGGAGGGCTTAAAGAGGGAAGCCATCTCAAGTGATGGCACTTCACACGCAGCACTTGACATTCCCCAGGCACTCCACAGGCATTAGCTAATTAATCCTTGAGTCTGTTTAGCCCCCAAAAGAATTCCCAGAGGCTCCACTTCTGCCCTGTGAATGGGGAGTTGCACATCCTGCCAAGACTCGGATGCCCAAGGGGACACGGCCCTGCAGATAGCCACTCGCCCACTTGTCCACTTGCCCACTCGCCCACTCGCCCACACGTGCAAGGAGCTCCAGCAGTTGCCAAGCAAATGATAATGGAGCTGAAGAGAAGAACTGCATGATGTATAAGTCATCCTGAAAAAGATCCAGGAAGACAGAAAAAGGGACAGAAACTGATTCTGCTCGAGTTCCTACTAGTGTGACTTGCTATGTGCTTTATTTTCCCCCTGGGGATTTTAAATAGCTTCCCATTTCATCCTACAAATTATCCTACAATATATTAACTTTCTTAGGTTAGACTCCCTGAGGAGTCCCTGAGACAAGGGTCCAAGGCAGCAGTTCATTTGGGAGGTGGTCCCAGGGAGCACCAGTCAGAAGAGGGCAAGAAGACAACGAATGAGAGGAGGATGGCACCACAGAGCATCCAGTACTGAGGGCATGAAAGCTCTGTCCCTCTGGGGCCTGCTGAAGCACCGCCAGAACCTCAGGCATCGCGCTGAAGGCCAAGTGAGCTGGGGTAGTTTGCTCTGGGGAGCATCAGCTCCCGCGTTGGCTGGTCTATGCCATGTCCCAGTCCAGGTCAGCCTGAAAGCCTTTTGACAGATATCCGCAGGTGCTCATCAGAAGTCGCCAGGTTGGGCAGGGAATGGTGAGTGTCAAGAGATATGGCTGAGGTCCCAACAGCATCTATCACAGTACTGTGCCCCTTTCCATATGTGAGGAACTAAAGGCTCAGAGATGGGCCCCAACTTCGCCAAGGTCATACAAGTGGAAAGTGGTGAAACCGAAATTTGAGTCAAGCCAGTTTGCATGCAGAGTCGCAGTTCTCTCCCCTGTGCACAGCTACCTTCTGAGCCTAGCTTTCTTCTTCTCCTACCTTCTCATGTTGAGCACACAGCAAGGGATAGACCTGTGTGCCAGTGCTGTCCCCTTTCCCTGAAGAGTCTGTCGGCTCCTCACGCTTTCCAGCAGGTGTCCCTGAGATGAAGATTTGCCGATGCGTCCGTCTGCCCGTGAAGGAAGTCTGGAACCAGGACAGGCACCCTTCCTTCAATAGCATTTGTTTCTGCCTAGCAGCCCCTGTGCCTTTTCTCTGGCCCTTTAATTCATTCAATAGATTTGAGATGTGCAGACCTGCTGGGTTCCAGAGGACCATAAATTTCCCGTCCCCAGGGCCACTGCTCATGCTACTGGGTTTGTGCTTTGTTTTGCCTGCACACGCCAGTGGTGAGCACTTATCGCTGGTTGGAGAATTGAATCTGGCAGGAGAGATTTCTGTGCATTTGGGGGATTCATTTGCCAGGCATCTTCGCCAGCAGAAATGCGAAGGGTAGCAGCCAAGAGGAGGGGGAGCAGGGAACCTGGCAAAGGAGGTGCAGGGACAGATCCTCTTTTGTAACGGGTTCTCTCTTGCCCTGAGAAGAAATGTGATATCTCTCTCCCTCACACATCAGAATGTGACTTTCCCTTTCCCGCACTGTCTTCTTCTCCCCAAACTAGCACCATCCTGCCTGACTCCAGCCCAGGGGGGAAGCTGTAGTCAAGAAGGCGGTGGTCTGGCCAAAGAAAAAGAGAAGACCTATGGACCAAGGTGTCCCCTCAGATGAGGCCCGTACTTGGGGTCCTCCTGCTAGGGATAGAGGATCCACAGGGAGACAGGTAGTCAGGGCAACCTGCAATAGAATAAGGTTGGCCAGCTACAGGAACGGACAAGGGAATGACCAGATGTCTCAAAGATGCAAATAGGCAAGATGTGGCTGGCAGGGATAATAGTCATTATCATCGGAAGGTCCACTGGAGATGCTCCAGAGGCAACTGTTAAATTATCACAAAGTTTGCATGGCCACTATTAAAAATTAAATCACATAAACTTCCAACTGAATTATACTCAAAACAAAGGTGAAAATGCTCCAATTCTTTTCTAGGTTTTATTACTATGGCCTGTATCACTGAGTATAGTTAGGCCCACCATGTCTGAGTGATGGGAACTCTATATGACAGTGGCAGGCAACAACAGGGAAGCTTCCAGAAACCAAGGGCCAGATGCCTTCCCCTATTAGATATGTCATTTAGTAGACAGCACAGAGATTTGCCTGTTCCTTCAATTTCCGGACATAATACATTCCGTTGCAAGGGTGAATCACTAAGTTAGCAGTTTTCTGAAGAAAAGCTACTGCCGCTTTCAACATATGCAACAATGATAAAGACAGCCTGACCTCAGAAATGTGCACTGTAAGATAGGAAAATATATCTTCATGTTGCAAGGTCCCTAGGACAAAGGATACAGCACAAGGCCAGTCCCTTGGAGTTCCCTTAAGATTCATTCATTCATTCAGTGGGTACTTTTGACAGCCTAGTGCTGGGGCAAGCTGCACAGGGCAGTGAGAGGCAGACTGATTCCCTGGTCTCCAGAGCTCCTGGCTGAGGGGAGGAGACAGCCATTCCATCTGCAAAACAAGTAAATGTGCCCTCACCAGTAGGGACGCATGCCAAGAAAGTAACAAACTGGATGCAAGAAGAGGAATATCAAAGAGGAAGGCACTGCCTTAAACAGATATGGAGGGAAGACCCTTCTGCAGAAGCCCCCAGCCAAAGGGTGTGGGCAAGGGAAGCCGCTCTAGGGTCTGAAAAGTTTTACACATATGCCAGTCCTGCTCTTGGAAGGATCCTTCTGGTGCTGGGGTAAGAATAGGCTGCTTGGGAAGCAGAAGGAAACCAGCAACAGAGCTACTGCAATAGTCTCAGCAAATGATAGTATGTCAGGGACTATGTGTCATCGCTGTGTCGAG
This sequence comes from Fukomys damarensis, assembly GCF_012274545.1. Taxonomy (NCBI): domain Eukaryota; kingdom Metazoa; phylum Chordata; class Mammalia; order Rodentia; family Bathyergidae; genus Fukomys; species Fukomys damarensis. Next base: position 13,783,717 of record NW_022900932.1, read on the forward strand.
AAGAGGCACAGACTCATCATGATATGGCAAGTGCCCAGCGCACTCTGCGGTTGATTAAGGGAGATGGGGAGCTTCCCTGGCTGTGGCTGTCAGGTAAATGAAGGTGCTAGACACTAAAATGACACCTGTGTGTGTGTGTGCTCCCTTCTCACCCAGGAAAAAGCCAGAACAAGCAAGAATTGACTCCGGTGGAAGCTTCAAGAGAGCCCAAGGGAGAGAGGTCCCTGATGCCACCTGAACACAATGTGTGTTTTTTCCCCAGTTCAGCAAGACCCACCGCACACAGTCTAATGCACAAGTGCATCAGATGGAGAAAGCACCAGCAGGTGAGTGGTCCCAGCAGGCTTCAAAGAGGTGGCAATTTCTCCCCTAGATCTCGAAGGACAAGTACAGCCTAAGTGACGAAGAGGACAGGGTGAGCACGGCCTTCCAAGGGGCAGGGGGCAAAGGTGAGCACATCCAAAAGAGAGGACTTGGAGCCAGCAGGCTGGCCCAGCCTGCCCTGCATAGATCAGCCTCTTTTTTGCGCTGCTTTATCCGATGCAGGTGCTGCTCATGCTGCCATACCCACTCTTCCTTTTTCTTCAACAGCATTATTAAGGTATAATTGATATGCAATAAACTGCACATAATTAAAGCGTACATGTTAATAAGTTTTGACATATAGAGACACTGAAGAAGCCATCACCACAATTACCATAATGAACTTATCCATCATCCCCAGAAATTTCCTCCTGCTCCTCCCTGCCAGCCCCCTGCCCCCATCCTCAGGCAATCACTGATCCACTTCATGTTACTATAGGTTCATTTGCATTTTCTAGAATTTGGTATAGATGGAGTCACGTGGCATGGACGTTTTTCCTCCTTTCATTCAGCATATTACTTGGCGGTTCACTTACACTGTTGCACATGCCATCGCTCGTTCCTTTTCATTACTGAAAGGTGCTCCATTATGACGACCTACCGCAAATTCTGGGTCCAGACACCTGCTGATGGACATTCGGGTCTTTTCTAGGTTTTTGGTGATTACAATCAAAGCTGCTATGAGTATTTGAGAACAAGACTTTGTAGGAACATAGGCTTACTATCCAGTTGTGGACTGGCCGCATCCTATGGTAGCCGCAGGTTTAATTTTCTAAGAAATGGGTCAAAACTGCGTTTCTGAAGTAGCATTGTACTTCCCACTGACAGTGGATGAGATTTTAAAGTCCTCCTGTCCTTGCCAACACCTGGTATGGTCATTCTTTGTAGTTTTAGCCATTCTATTCGGATGTATAGTGGTATCTCCTTGTGACTTTAATTTGCATTTCTCTAATGACTAATGCTGTTGAGTATGTTTTCATGTGCTTATTATTCATTTGCATACCTTCTTTAGTCAAATGTCCATGCAAATATTTTGCTTATTTTTAGCTAGTTTGTTCTATCATTGAAGGCTCTTTAATTCTCCCAACCTATAGCTTGCCTTTTTAATTCTCTTGACAGTATTTTTTAAAGAATAGTAGAGATTTTTCATTTGGATGAAATTCAATTTATGAATTTTGCCTTTTACAGATTATGTATTCAGATTCTGCCTAAACCAAGGTCACAAATATTTTCTTCTAGAAGTTTTACATATTAGATTTTACATCTAGACTTGTCATCCATTTTGACCTAATTTTTGTATAGGGGGCAATTTGGGGATCAAAGTTTATTTTTTGCATATAGGTCTTCAACTGTTCCATGGTTTGTTTAAAAAAACAACAACATGAGCCAGGGATTTAGCTCAGTGGCTCTGCTGCCTGCCTTACAAGCATAAGGACCCGAGTTTGATTCCTGGTATGCCCCCACAAAAAAAATCCTCTGGTAAAAAACAATAACAACTATCCTTTCTCCACTAAATCATCTTTGCACTTTTATCAAAAATCAACTGTCTGTATATATGGGGGTCTACTTATGGACTCCCAGTTCTATTCCACTCATTTATTTGTCTGTTAGATGCCAATACTACCCTGTCTTGATCCCTGTAGCTTTACCATAGCTTTTTTTTTAAATTTTTATTGCATTTATTGGTACAATCTAGTTATACAATACAATTGCATTAATTATTGGGATCCTGTACGTTTACATGACAGGTCTTGATTCTCATTTTTTCCCCTTGTCCCTGCCCTCCCTTCACCCCCTCTCCCCTCCCCATTTACAAACACTTTATTTCCATTTTTTCATTTTCTCATATTTTTTTCCTCTCCCTCATTACCTTTCCCCCACCCTTCCCACTTTGCCTACACCTTTAGCCCTTTACTTCCTATTTCACATTATTAATGATCTCATTAGGATCTTGTGTACTATTATAGTTCTTCACACCAGAGAAACTATTCAGTATTTCAGTTAAAGAAATCTCT
>NW_022900932.1:13788416-13807108 GCF_012274545.1 Fukomys damarensis
AGAGAAAACAGCTTATCAAATCAACCATAATCCTTTATCCCAACCAGCAACACAATATGATCAAGCACAACTTGGAAACTGACCACCTGTGGTAGTCACTAGTCTATCACCCTTAAACCATTTGAATTAAATTGAAATCAAGAAGCAGTCCAAAACATGTCTGCAGTGAACAAACTTTTCAATATAGTATATTTACCATTTAGGATGGGGGCTCAGACAGAGCTAGGACTCAAGACCCCTGATCTCAGTTAGCTGATGGCTGAACCCCATGACGCAGACTTGACCTCAGGCTGCAAGGCCCAGATTGAGTTCCCCAACCTTCTGAACAGTTGAACTCCACACCATTCTACTACAGGCTTCCCATGCCCCTTCTTTAAAGGTATTCAATGTTGGGAACTCAGAAAAATACCCTCTATGACCACCTCTGCCTCTGCAGAGGCTCAATCAGGAGGTCTGAGAGTGAGCTGGGGGAGTTGTGGGGGTTCAGGGGCACCAGCATGGCTACCTTCCTGGTGCTGGAGTGATGGTGGCTCCCAGTGGGGGAAGCTACCATACGCTTTTAAATCAGTCAGTGTAATTCCTTTTTATTCTTTCTCAAAATTGTCTTGACTTTTCTGGGTCCTTTTCATTTCCATAAGAATGATACAATTCATTTGCTGCTTTCTACAATCCCCATGCTGTCTCATACCCTTTCTTTCTACTTGGAGCACTTGAAGAAAAAGCAAATAAGAGGGATAATCTAAGCTGGGGTGGACTCCAAGACTGAGAAAAGCAAACACTGGGGAAGACTGCATGTAACCAAAGAGGTGATCTCCCCACCTCCAAGGTGGAACAAGAGTGGATCCCGAAAACAAAGCATCTTGGGAACAAAGGTTGTGGGGCACTGAGATGTAACACACTCTCTTCACTTGGGGCTTTCAGGGCTGCTGAGTGTGGTTCCTGCCCCAGGGAGCTCCCAGACCCAATCTGCAGGTTCCCCCTCCAAGTAACTACACAGCTCAAAACAGACAAAAGCCTTCCAGGGCAGTGGGAGAAGGACATGGAAGAGAGAAGAAGTGTGCACTAGGAAAGCTAAAGAAATAATAATAGCTGGGCATTGGTTTAGTAGCTTTAAAAGCTTCTTTGGAGGAATCTCTAGAAATAATAACATTCCCTTATAGAACATGACAGGCTAAGCTTTGCCGTGACTGAGTTTTCCTGTTCAGTGTGGGAGGAGTGTCTTTATACCCATTTTTTTTTTTAGATGAATTGAGGTTTTTGGAGGTTGAATAGCTTACACAAATGTTGTTAGAAATGCAACTGACCAAACAAGAATTCCGGTCTCTCTGATTCCCAAACCCACACTTTTGACTAAACCCTGAGGTGATTCTGCCTTCGGGGTGGGAAATGAAAAAGCCCTATAAATGCATACAGGCAGATTACTCACAGGATTTAATGAGCTGCTCCTGCGAGCCAGGATTGTACCCAGGACCATCTGACATGGCCATATGTGACACCACACCCAGGGAGGAGGCCTGACGGTCCTCCAGCCAACATGGAAGCCATGCCCGGCCAGGCAGGGGAGGCCTTGGGTGATGGGATGGAAAACAGAGCAAAAAAGGATGTAGCCATGCCAGCTCTTTGGGAAGAGGATCACCTGGCCGATTCTGAACCCCAGAAGCTTTTCACACTGGTCTAAGCACAAAAGAACATCTATCATGCTGGTATCAAACACCAGGTCTGATGCGGCTTTGGGGACCCAGTTGAGGCAGAATGAAGTCCTTCTCGGCCACTTCATCCCAGGTGGCACCAGCATAGCCTCCCATACTTCCAGGCTTACGTTTCCCCTCCCAGAAGCCTCCCTTAAAGGGAGATCCAGCAAAAGGCCCAAGTCAGACTTCTCTTGTCCCAAGTAGGCTCATTCCGGATCAAATCACTGGGACTGTACTGGGCCAGGCCTGAGTTCCATGTCCACTCCCAGAGGCAGAGGATGGAGGCCAGCCTGGACCAGCCACTGCCCGAAAGCAGAAGAAAATGGATCCCAGAGGAAAGCAGAGATATCACTGCCAGGATTTGGTCAGCACAGTGGACAGAATGACAGGCATTCATTTGGTCCTTTGACCTGGATAACACCAGAGCAGAGCTACTCAGTTCATGAGGCAGAGACTGACAAAACTGTGTTTTACTGCTTGGGTACCCCTCCTAGATGGGACCATCACGAACTCAGAGGCATGTGCTGACCTAACTGCCTGTTCCTCCCTCTCTATCCTCGTCCAGCCAATGAGCAGTGTCCAGCCAGTGTCGAGCACTTAACAATTTGCAACAGGCACAGGCTTCTTTCTGCTTTCACAGTGACCTTATTTCAGATTTAACATTCTTGTCTTCTTTCCCAGTACTGGAGCCCATAATTTGATGCGTACCACTAGGTGCCACTAAGGGTGTGAGGGGGTGGAATTAGGAATGTCCCCAAGGACACAGGCTACATGGTCACTACACCCATTGTCCTCTACCCAATCAGCATGCAGACAGGGAGAGGGAACAATGCATAGATCAGCAAGCTCGTCACCCAACCACTCTATGATCTTCTGTGTCACTCTTTGTCCCAAGCCCCAAGAGGCCCAGGGGCCTCTCCAAAAGCTATGGCTCACTCCAGTTAACTGGATCAGTTGACATAGGACAGATGAGACTGAGTTGACCACCATGACATCCATACTAAGTGATCAGGCCACAGACTCCTGGGTCTTATCTGCCCAGCCTCCAGGGCAGAGGAATCTCACACAGATGAACGCAGACAATCCCCTCCTGCCTCAGAGAGTGTGTGAGATGTTTCGCATACAGCAGCCACCGCAGCAGAAAAAAGGCAAGTTCAAAGGTAATTGGACGAGGAGTTTTAACCACGGCTGTTCCCGCAGCAAAGTGTTTCATGAATACCCATCGGGATCTGTCCATATGGACAGCAGAAGGGATCCTGCTGTTCTTTTGCTAATAAAAACTGTTGTGATTACATTTCCAACCCTCTTGGAACAGGGCCTCTGTGGGGCCGCAGTGTGGCGTGCTGAGAATGTGTTTTCCAGGCTGATGGGAAGCACCCCTCCCTGCCATGGGATAGGGGGGCTGGGGCCAAAGACGTGTGCAGGTACCCTGTGACCACACAGCCTCACACTCCTCAGGTACACACAGGAAAATAGAAATTCACAGGGCACCTTCTCCAAACGGTCCCTGTTATTGGCATCTTCCAGGTAATTAGAGGTGAACCTGCACTCACTTTTTTTTTATTTCAGTCTTTTTATATTGAAATGCATGAGGTTAATGCTGCCTGAGTGTTGGCCACTGTCTGTGTTAGGAACAGGAACCCCACCCCAAATTTCTGTCCAAACCTCTGTATCCTTCTTGTCCCCCTCCCTGGGACCTACTCAGACTCCCAGTTTCAAGTGGAAAAAATCCCACCAACTGAACAGTCCTTCCTTTCTGGGAGATCCTTGCACAAAATGTTTATCAGCTTCTTTCTGGGCCACAGAGCTGTGCTTTTGTGTCTTCTCTCCCCTAGGAAGCTCCATCCTCCTCAAAGTCATGTCAGTGCCTTGCCCCTGAGGCCCCAGTACCCTGGGGTAGGTAGAAACACACTAACTACATCAAATGAAAGAATGGATGCAAGCAAAATTTTTAGGAGCCCAGGTTCATCAAAATTCAAGACCTTCTGAAGACTAAAATGTTAGGGTTTTACAAAATGAATTCCTGCTTTTCCTTATTCTTCTTCATTCTCATGAAGGGACTAAATATTATCACAAAGCTCAATCAGCTGGATTCGCACTGATGAAGAAAATGTCCTCTGCAAATCCAGACGGTACACACGCGGCCATAGAGGCATACCAAAATGCATGTGCACACTGAAGACCATATGTGCACACAGATGTACAGGCTTCTCTCTGCGTTCCTAATCTCCGACGTGCAAAAATTCTAGTTTGCACAACACAGTAAGGAGAAAGACAGGCAGGGTTCCCCCTTCCTAAAAAGTTCTCATTTCACCTCAAGCCTCACCCGCCAGCCCTTTCAGAGTCCTTCCTCCAACCACTTCTAAGTGTTTCATGGACAGCCACCTCCTGGCTACAAGGGTAGGGAGGTTTCTGCTGGCCCATGACTGTCCAGCCTGAACTGCTCTGAAGGATAATCAGAAAGATTATGATGCATCCCCAAGCAGTCGTAAAGCTAATAGGTAAACGGAATTGACTCTACAAAGAGCACCCACTTCCACACAACCTGTTCAAACAGAGGTTATAAAGTACAGCCCTGCCCCTAGCCCACCAGGTGACCTTAAGTGTGTTACATAACCACTCTGGGCCTCCTGAGTTGAGACAAGATTGGTGAGGTGCTGGGATGCTGTGTGGAACTGATCCCTAAAACATGGTCAAAATGGAACTCGAACAAAAGGCCATGCCTGGTCTCCCCACAACCTTACCTCCATCCTTCCCAGGCAGCTCAGAGTTAGCTTTGCCCGGGAAACAACCCCAGCGTCTCTGGCCCAGCCCATGTGGCTGCTTTTCTGCCCATACTTATACAGCCCTTTGAGTCTGGGCAGGGCCCTGCTCTGCAGAGCCACTCAGGGATGTGGCAAATAGAGTGGCCTCCTCCTGAAACCCATACCTGTGTGCCACTACAGCAAGAGAGAGAAGCTGCGGGCCCACACCCCCACTCTCCATGCTGTTCTCCAGAAGGGTCCCACTGCACTTCTACCCACGGTCCATGGGCCAGAGAGGGCAGAGGTTCTCGGATTGTGGGAGCTCAGTGCTGTATGTGCCACAGCCCAGGACACAGAGACAACCAGAGATGCTCCCCGCGCCCTACAGCAATGTGAAGAACCCCTTGTCAGTGCCCATAGCCACAGGGCAGTGCGGTCCAGCCCTTGCCAGAAGGCCAGTGAAACCCTCCTGACATCAAATAGGCTAAACCACTGCAGCCACTTCCAGGCTCCAGAGCCAGTCCCAGGCTGGATCACTATGGGCGGGCAGGACCAGTCCATCCACATGCCAACCTGGCACTCCTGATTTCTAGGCCGATCAGCTACAGAGGGCCAACCTGGCCAGACCCCTGCATCAGGCCCCTGCTCTGCCTGCCACCTGCAGGACCTGGGTCCCACCCAGCATTCACTGGGGCAGAGCCTCTCCCCAGGCCACCAAGGCTCTCCCTCTGATGTCTTCCTACAGCTCTGGCGGCAAAGAGAGACAGTGACTGACTTTTCCATCCAGAAAGCAAAGAAGATCTCCAGTCAAACAACAGCAGTGACCCTGAGAAGGGAAGACATGTGGCCCTCTCATCTTCTTACATGGCCACCAATGAGCCACACCAGGTCAAAAGAGGGGTGTGTAAATGAAAGAATGTCACATAGCAGGTGCACCATGAGCACCCATTTATTTCTTCTTTGTGGGGTCAGCTGAGGTCACATATCCACTGATTTGTGGTTCTTCCAAAAGAATCAGTGCCCAGAACAGCGATGTCCATGGCTAAATTATTTAGCATTCTTTGATCATTTCTACATTACAGATGGGCAAGGCAAAGCCTTGGGTTGATAGAGAGAACAGCCTAGGTCATCCAGCTCACAAGTGGTAGAGCCGGGCTGTGAGCTCAAGGATCCAATATCAAACACTTCCCAGGCTCTGGGGACCATCGGGTTATAGAATGTAGCTGGAATCAATCCAACTGAAATTTCTTAAGCACCTACTATGTGCTTGTGCGGTCTCCATCACATGATGTGGGGAATCTAGAGAAGATAAACCATGGATCCCGGCCCTGGAGATGTCTGTGGTGCAGCACAGGAGGTATGGTGTGGCTGTTGGGAAACCATGTTGGCTGTCAGTGCACAGGCAGGGCCCTGCTAAGTAGACGCACTGTGACCGAGTGATCCGGTCAACCTGTACTAACCCACGCTCCAGCCCTGTTACACTCTGCTTTGCAATATGAAGTGACTGTGAATTCCAGTTCACCTGGATGAACCAGAGAGGGAAGGTGGCATCTGAGTCACCTTCACAGAAGAAGCAGACTTTCTACTGGCAGACAGCACGGTGGGCTAGACAGGGACCATATGATGGCAAGATTAGTGCAACAACTTATCAGAAAGAACCCCGACCCTGGAACCCCACAATCATGGTTCACATGTTGCCTTTGAGCAAATCCTGGGCTTCTCAGAGCCTCCACTTCATCACCTAGATCATGGGCATGGAGAGGAAGAGCTGGAGGTTGCAGTAGGTGATGGTTGGAAAAGCATCAGATAAACAAAAAATGCTGAACAAATGTGGATCATCATGGTTGCTATGGCTACACGCAGGGCCCTGTGTGAGCCACACTCCCAGCTGTGAGCATCACAAAGAGCTAGAGACCACCATCACCACCAAGCCGGCAGGCCATGTAGCCTCATCATTGAGTGCGTGGAACAGAGCTTCAGAATCAGGAGGGCCTGCTGCTCCTGGAGGGACCCACAGATTGAAAAAAAAAAAACTCAGCGTAGGCAAAAGTGATGTGCTCCCTCCGAACACCATGAGGGCTGCCACCCAGTGACGCAGGAGGGATAGCAGGACACAGCTGTGCCTCCTAAATATAGCCCAACTTCAGCTCCCCAGAGTCAGGGAGTCTGAGCCATCTTCCAGGAAGGGATCCAAAAATAAAGCTGACAACACCCCTCACCAGCTCAGGGCGCACAGGCTGAGTCTTCCCATGGAGTCAGTGGGAGAAGGTGGAAAGGAGGCCCCAGACTGTGGGCTGATGTCTCAGGACACGCAGGCTCCCTGGGCCTCTCTAGAGAGGCAAGCTGGTGCATGTGTTCAACGTCACTGACTTCAGGAAGGTCCAAAATATCTGGACCAGCCACAGAGCTGTCAGGACATCTCAGTTTATCTAAAGTATCCACTACTGCTTTGCAGATGCAGAAACTGAGGCTGCTCAGTGTAGAATTAAACATATGATAAACAGTACAGTTAAGGACATCATCTTTCTAATTCTTATACCATGGAGCCTAACCTCACCCGCTGCCCAGGTGCTCTTCCCAGCCTCCTTCAGTTGCATTTGCCCCTCCATCGCCTTCTCATCCAACCCCTGCCAGAGCCCCAGACCATCCAGTCTTCCCAAGCCATGCATGAAAGAGTCATAGGGTATAAGCTCCATGAGGAGAAAGGATCACTTCTGTTCTATTCTAAACTCTCCTCTGCACCCCTACAACAGTGCCAGGATACCAAAGGCGCTATCTGCTGAATAGCCAATTCTTTCTTTCATTTGTATTCCAGAGCTAACCCATTACAAACGCCTCCAAAATATATCCAGATCTCTTACTCAAATGGCTAATTTGTAAAAAACCAACCATACTAAGTGTTGGTGAGGATAGGGGAAATTGAATCTCTCATACACTGCCAATGGGATGGTAAAATAGTACAAGCATCCTTAAAACAATGTGACAGTTTCTCATTAAGTTAGAAGTGCATCCACCACAGGATCCAGCCAGTCACAGCTAGATACTTACTCAGGAGGAAAGAAGTTGTGCATCTGCACAAACGCTGTACACAGAGCCAGGGATTTAGCTCAGTGGTTCTGCTGCCTGCCTCACATGCACAGGGTCCTGAGTTTGATCCCTGGTACAAAAAAACAAACAAACAAAAAAAAGCTGCACACACATGTTCACAACAGCTTCTATCATAATTGCCCAAAATGCTGGCTGAAGGGAGGGAGGGAGTACATGCTGTGCAATTCTGCCCAAATGAAGTTCTAGGAAACACTGATTAACCTGTGGTGATAGAAAGATCAGTGGTAGCTCAGACACAGAAGGCGATGGGGGAACAAGGAGTAGAAAGGAGCAGCAGGGAGAGTCGCCAAGGGGCACAAAGAGACTTTGGGAGTACATGGAAATGTTCGCTACTTTGATTTTGTTGGTGGTCTCATGAACAGGTACTTTATGTGATCTTATCATATGTCCATTACACTTCAGTAAAACTGTTTTTCAAATATATATCCTAAAACCAACTATTTCTCACCACCACCACTAAACATCCTGCTGCAGGTTCCACCAGCCCCTGAATGCTCATGGACGCCTGGCCCTGCTGAAACGTCCCTGTCGCCAGAACACACTGCCCTCTCTGCAGTGCATGCTGTGGTTCCCTGCTTGTCATGCCCACCTGCCCTGTTACTGGGTCCGTCAGCCTACAGCAATCCACAGCTGGCCCTCTAAAAGGAACTGCTCTTGATTAACAAGAAGCTCCATGCTGGAGAGCTCACACCCCATTTCAGGGACATCCAGAGACTGACTGATCTAGGGGTGCAGAAGCCCAGATGCTTCAAGAGCAAATGAACTTGCAGTATGATTGCTGCTCCAGAGCCACACCTCCACAGGCCAGGCCCAGCCCAGCCCCTACCTTGCTCAGCCCCTTCTTCCTCACCCCATCCTGACTTCCTCCCTGCAGCCTTTTCCTGATGAGCCCTCCCTTGATACATTCCAGAACCCTTTTCTCAGGTGCCACAAGCCAGCCTAGGACAGCTGGTGCCTGCGGTGTCTTGGGAAGCAGACCTAAGAATGGGCACAGTGAGTCGGGGACATGGAGGCAGCAGGAAAGCTGGGTGTCTGGGGCACGTGGCAGCAGTGGCATTGCCAGGACTCACCCTGGGGGCCAGGATGGGCCCAGGCAGACAGGGATACACAAACTGCCGTGGTCTGTCTGAAATGTGAGAGGTACGGGAGGAAGAGAAGGCCAAGGACCGTCAAATCGGGTAGCTGTTGCTGAACACTTGATACTTTAAGGAGAAAATGACAAGCTTGGGAGAGGAAGTCCCAGGTCAAGCAACAACACCTGCTGGGTTCTAGTGAGGACCTTGTGTGGCAAAAGATCATGGCGGAAAAGTAGAAGGGAAAGTAGACATGTGTGAGAGAAAGGAAAACATGTGATGCTTTACAAAAACCCATTCACCAGTTAACTGATCCAATCCTGTGAGAAAGTTATCCATCCCTTTTAGAAAATTTTACCTCTTAAAGGCTCTACCCACCAACACTGCCACAAGGGCAAATTCCAACACCAGTTTCAGAGGAGACGAACCACTTTCAAACCACAGCGATGAGGTGCCAAGCAGTCAAACCATCTAAAAAGAACAAAGCTGAGCCGGGCATGGGGGTGCGTGCCTGCTGTCCCAGCACTCTGGGAGGCTCAAGCGGGAGAGTCCCAAGTTGGAGCCCAGCCTGAGCCACTTAGCAACTTAGCAAGACTCGCTCTCAAAATAAGGGCTGAGGATGTAGCTCAGTGTGAAGGTACTGAATTCAATCCCCAGTACCACAAAGAAGGAGAAGGAAGGAGCGGAGGAAGAGGAGGAGAACAAAGCTGTAGGATTCACAATTCCCAATTTCAAAATTTACTATGAAGTGGCAGCAATCTAAACACTGTACTACCCTCATAAACACGTAGACAAATGGAAAAGAGCTGAGAGTCCAAAAAATAAGGTCATACACCCAATTGATTTGCAAAAATAATGCCAAGGAGAGGAAGAATGATCTCTTCAGCGACGGGTGCTGGATCAACTAGACTTCCAGATGCAAAAGAAGGAAGTTGGGTCCCTACCTCATATAACACACATGCAAGGATTAACTCTAATGGACCAGCAGCTTCAATATAAAGTCTAGAACCACAAAACTCTTAAAATAAAGACATGGGGTAAATCTTCATCACCTTGAAGCGCACAATGAAGCCTTAGATATGACACCAAAAGCCAGAGAGACAAAAGAAAAAAATAAATTAAACTGCATCAAAATTAAAATATCTTGTGCACCAAAGACATTATCAAGAAAGTGGAGGGTTGGGGATTTAGCCCAGTGGTGCCGCTGCCTGCCTCGCAAGCACAAGGTCCTGAGTTCCATCCCTAGTACAAAAAAAAAAAAAAAAAAAAAAAAAACCACAGTACGGGTACCGCCTCACACCTGCCAGGACGGTAATCTTAAAACGTGCACATTGTTGTTGGGCGTGTGAAGTGTTTTCTCAGCCATTGTTGAAAATAGTTTTCCGAAAGTTAAATACAGAATTACCCTATGACTTCACTTTTCCACTCTCAGATGTCTACCCACAACAATTTCAAACTGATGTGCAAACAAGTGTTTGAGTACAAATGTTCATAGCAGCACTACTCCTAATAGCCAAAAGGTGGAAATTGCTCAAATGTCTACCAATGAATGAACAGATAAACAAATTGCAATAGATAGATAGTAGATAATGAAATATCATTCACCTATAAAAAGGAATAAAGTACTGATACATGGCATAACATAAACTCAAAAACATTATACTAGTGTTTCACACAGAAAATGAATCCCAATCCTAATAAGTGGGATTATATAAACCCATTTGTAAAAATGTCTACATTAGACAAATCCAGAGAGACAATTCACAGACTGCTGGCTGCCAGGGGCTGGCATGCGGAGAGAGAAGATGCTTGAGGGGAAGCAGCTTTAATTTAAAGTGATGGAAATGTTTTCCAGCTAGACAGAGGTGGGGTAATACCCCATTGTGAATATACCAAAATGCTGCTAAACTGTTCACTTTAAAATGCTTGACTGTGTGTGTTTTGCCTCGATAAATCATTAAGACAAAAGAGAGACATAAAGAATGAATGAGCAGGGCCAGGGATTTAGCTCAGTGGCTGCACCTGCCTTATAAGTGAGAGGTCCTGAGTTCGATCCCTGGTACCGGACAAAAAGGAGAATGAAAGACAGAAGCTGAGCTCAGACCCCCAGCACACTGGGGTGCTTGGAAGAGCCCAGAGAAGTTCCATCTTCCAAGGGTAAAGGGACTGAGGGGGCGGGGCCCGGCATCGCTCAGGACCCTGCCGGCTGTCCTCTGGGACTAGACCCGGAAGCAGGAGGTGCTGCCACCTAACGGGGTACCCTGGCTGCAATCTGGATGATGAACCTCTAGAATAGCAGTGGTTCTCCACTTGCAAAACCAAAGTGAGGGAAGCGGCGGTAAAAGAAGCAAGGGCTCCCTCTTCCAGACATCTCTAGCAGATGCCAGCAACTACAGCCTATAAGCCAAATCCTGTGCTCACCCATGTGTGTAAATAAAGTTTTATTGGACATAGGCTCATTTGTTTGCACACTATCTGTGGCTGATTTTGAATTCCAAGGGCAGAACCTGCAAAGCCAAAAATATTTGCTCTCTATCTGGCCCTTTAATGAAAAATGTGCTGGCCTCTAATCTATGGAAATTGCTAATAGAACATGAAGTTCCCAGGATCCAACCAGGGTACTGCTCAGCACAGAGCAGCAGCCACCATGAAGATGAGTGGGCAGAAGGCTGGGATTCCATCCCCATTGGAAAGCCACAATCCTCACCCAGCTTCCCGGGCTAAACGAGTCCTCAGACCCAGACCCCATCAACTGGAAAAGAACCCTGCAAACCCACAGTCAATGTAAACAACAGTCACTCCCCAAGTAGACCTGAGAGCAAAGGGGCACTGCCCTGAGGAAATGGGAAATCCAGACCTTCTGTGGGTGTTAGAAACCGGATCTAAGCAGTTTCTGCTTTATTGAGACCCAAAACTCAACACAGCGCCTCTCCTGTAATACAGGCATGTGAGGAAGTAAAAAATGAAACATAGCCCAGGAGCTGCAAGCTGGTCCTTTGCACTTCCAGTTCCAGAAGACATCACTAGAATTATGTATATTCAGCAATTGGCAGAACCTCACAATGATTCCTTGATCAGTAGTGTAGAACAGAAGTCAAGGGGAAAGCCTGAAGCTTTCCCTATTCCTGGAAGAAGATGTTACACCAGAAACTATCCCTTCCTGGGACAATAGCAGAAGTCACACTCAAAGATTAAAAATGCAGGGAGATGGTCCCTGTCACTTACTACACTAGACTAGCCCTGTTATGGTGGATCAAAGTGAACCACTACATGGGGCCAGAGTTTTAGCTCAGTGTTCCGTCTCCTGCTTTGCAAGTGCAAGGTCTCAAGTTCCATCCTCAGTACCAAAAAAAGCAAAAAACAAAACAAAAAAAAACACCGAAGTGAATCACCACAAACTCAACCAGTTAGTGGCCCTGTGCAGCTTCAGAACTAGACATGGTGTCACCTGGAGCAAAGTCTCACACACACAGTCCCAGGTGAGTGGTGTGTAGCTATTGCTCTGGAAAATTCTTTCCAAAGCTCCATGTCCAGCAGAAAGAAGCACCCCAAATGCATGTGGGTGAACAGCAGTATTCACGCACACTCCTGCCTCCTGGCTTGGTTAACACTCTTCATCCCACCACGGTATATCCAAGAGGCCCCAGACCCCTGGACATCCCAAGGAACATCCTGTGACCCTCTCTATAAATGACATTATGTAAAATCAGGACTTAATAAGTACATGGTCACAAGTATCATAACCAGGTACACCTACACTTTGGGTATCTCTTACCCAAGTGCTTGGGGCCAGAAATGTTTTGGATTTCAGATATCATGAGGTATCACGGGGATGGGACCCAAGTCTAAATGCAGTTGATTTATACTTTATACATATGGCCTGAAAGTAGCTTTATACAATAATCATGGCATCATTTTAGTGCTCAAAAGGGTTCAGATTTTGAAATATTTTAGACCTCAGATTTCGGGGTTAAGGTTGTTCTTGTACTCAACTTGTACAAGGTCTTGAGCAATGCATAGACCGCCTCTCCAAAAAAAAAAGAATGAATTTTTGATCCTTGCACAGCTTACCACTAAGACAGAAGCAGACTTGTGGGGTTCTGGAGAAAAAAAAAACAGGCCACGAAGCAGAGAAGCACACACCTTTCCTAAACAGCTCTTCGCATGCAACCGGCTGAGAGCCTGACAGTGACACATGTTTGACCATAAGACACCAAGTAGCTATGGGACCAGAACTGTGCACCACAAGCTGGGGACTGTCAGCCACACAAGGTCAGCCATCCACCAAAAGATAGAAGTGCTACATCCAGGGTCAGGTTCAAACAGGTGCAGTAGGCAAAAGTAACTGAACACATAGGTGATCCAAACTCAGGTCACCAAATGCATGCGCATCAACCCCTCTCCCTCAGCTCCCTCTATTATCTGATGCAGGCTCCCCACAGCCAGCTCCTGGAAGACGGAAAAGCACACATTTGGTTATCAGGTATTGGCACAAACTGAAAGTGGATTTTGCTGCACTGCAGCCCCACACTGGGAGCCCTGAAATCCTTCCAAAGATCAGAGAGAAAGGCTCAAAGAGAAAAGTCCCTCGGGTAGGGACACAGAATGACCCATAGACAGAGCCCACCATTGTGGCACAAACGCACCATCAGTTATGCATGAACCAAACAGCATGGACCTCACATAGACTGACCTAGTTATGGTTATTGTTTTCTGGGTCAGTAGATCGGGAGGTACAGGCAGAATTACCCCATTATCAGGCATACTTGCCCTGATCACCCTAGGAGGTGTGGCTTGTTGCCACACAACAGCAGTGTGGAGAAATGCATTTGGAATTCAAGCAACCCCCTAGGGTGTCCCTTGGTGTCCCCAATATTATCTATTGCTAATCACTCACAGCCTAACAAGGGTGTGGTAATGAGCCACCCACACCTCTCACGGTAAGTACCTGGGTTCCCCACCAGGGATGCCATCCTGACGGCAGAATTTCCAGCCAGGGATCAGAAAAATCTGAAGCAGGGAGTAGAAGAGGAAGATAGTGATGCTCAATTTGGCCTTGAGAGCAGCTACTGCAGTAAGAACTGTAGTTCACTCTACCAAGCTCCCTCTAATGTGCTTCCTTAGAAGTTGTGACTGTAGGATTCTAGAGGTCACCCCAGGTGGGGTGAGCTGAATCAAGAAGACCTGAGAATGTGAACCATGGTCTGTGACATGCATTATTGGTGATACTCTTTCACTGGGTCACAGAACCCATGGCCCCGCTGCTGGGAGAGTTGGCAACTCAGCTCAGAGCCATAACCTCCTCCATTTGGTGGATGGATGTTGCTTCACCGAGATGTAACACAATCCCTCCCAAAGAGGGTGTCCCCAGCAGTGCCTGACTGACACAGGGATATCCAGGGACACGCCTCTGGCCTGGGGAAGTCATGCAGACTCACGATTGCCAGCGCATGAATAAATCTCTGTGTCCGTGAGAAGAACTGGGACAGCTGAGAAGTCAAAGCGTTAGCTGAGGTCACCTCCATCAAAGCAACCAATCCGAGGCTTGAACTTGCAACTTTTGATGACAAACCCCAGCACGGCACTGCCTAAAAGAATGAATGAATGGCAGCAGGAATTCATGCTCACACAAAGGCTGTCTTCGGAAAGAACCAAATGACACAAACTCACAAAAGTTTGAAAAGGGAGATGGAAACCAGTGTCACTTTACATGCGTGACTATTTCATCTTATTAATAATGATTTCCAGTAGACTTTATTAGCACCCCATTTTGCAGACGTCCAAGGTGTTGGTCAAGCAAGGATCCCAAACTCAGGTGCTTATGAGGACTAGGTAGATACAAGATAAGCAAAGACACCACAGTTGTAAGGCAACTGGGAATGATAGGGGCTGTGGCAAGGTGCTTGTCCCAACCAAGCGAAACGGCTCTGTTTAAATCTAGCAGAGTAGTGTACAAATGGCTCCTTCTGATTTATTCAAAGGAACCAGAAATCACAGTTTTATGCAAAGTCCTCTAATTTGTAAGTGCTAGCAACTAATTCAAAAAACTACAAAGCATCGTGAGAGCCATACCCAGCCTGTGGGCTGTCAGTTTTCAACCTCAGCAATCAAGGATCTGGGCATTAGTGGATATTTAAACAAAAGGCCACACAAGACTCCCCACCCTGGAATTTTTGCCCACTCCTCCAGGCAGGCATAAATCCAGGGAGAAAACACGCTGGGCCTTCGGTTTCTCCAGAGGAGGGAAGAGGAAGCATTTCAGGCCCAAGAACGAGTCTTCCCCTTGACATCACCACCATTCGTGGTCCTCTTTTAAAGAGCTTCCCCCACACCCTGACCTCTTCTGCCCCTCAGCTTGACCAGGTGAGTGTCCCCACTTATCTGACCAGGGCAGAAGCCAAGGCTCAGAAAAGAGCAGGACTTGCCCAAGGTCGCACCACAGTGCTGCTGCGCTAGACCCGCGTTTCCTTGGATTTCATCAAGGGCCCTTTCCACACAATCCAGGACAAGGGCTTTCCCGGGACAGCACTGGGACCTCTGCTCTCCACCCAGTAGCAGCACATGCCGCGTGTGCCTAGCAAGTGTCCCATGCCGCCTGGGCCTGGGAGCCGAGGAGCCCCAGTGACCCTCCCGCCCTCACCTTGAGTCACTCAGGAAGTCTCTCCCCTCAGAAGGCAGCCCTGTGTCGCTGGCTGTCACTGTGGCCCTGCTGTCTGTCCTTATCTCCAGCTGGTTCCAAGAGGTTCCTCTGTTTATGGGAACTCTGGGCCCTGAAATGGCCTAGAAGGGCTTTGTAACCGCTGATTCCTGCTGTTGCTGAGAAATGAGCCCTTTAAATTCAATTTACAAAAAGGATGGAGCGAGCGAGCGAGCGAGCAGGAGCGAGGAGGGATGCGGGAACATCTGGTTATCTTCCCCGGCTGTCTCCCGTGGCCAGGGAAATGGGATCAGTACATTGCGAGATGGATGCGGCTCTCCGAGTGCCGCTTCCAACTTTGCTCTAGGCTAATATTGCAGCTCACCCTGGGGCTGATGGCGGTGAAGACGGGGAAATCTGTTTTGGGAAACTTGGCTGGTGGAAGACATTCCTGTCCTCTGTCCCCTGCACTAAGGAACTCGGCCCAAGAAAGGAAGCGTGCCTGCCACATCAGTCATCCGGACGGATTGGCCCCCTTCTTTGTGTGATCCTCTGCTCTCACTCAGGGTTTTCACCTGCACAGCGTGCCCTTGTTGGAGTCAATGTTATTTTCTGCAGTTTGCAGATGAGAAGAGCAAAGAGTGACGTGGCTGGAAAATGTCCCTCTGTCAGGAATGGAGGGGGTCACGAGTCCAGCTCTAGGGCTCAGCTCCTGGCTCCCCTCTTTGGGCTTCAGCTAACCTCACCACGGCCTGAGGGACAGGGTGAGAGAGCCTGGTTGCCTGTGGTGTAGATGCAGCCAACTGTGGGTACCCTGTGCTAAAAGTGAACGTGTCTCCTTCTGCCATGGACTGAATGCTGTGCTCCCTCAAAAGCACATATGGAGAACTCTCGGCCCCTGGGGTAATGGTGTCAGGGATGGGGCCTTGGGCGGTGATTAGGTCAGAGAGATGGTGCCCTTTGGTGGAATTAGTGCCCTCAGAAGAAAAGGCAAGATAGCAGTTGCTTCCATACCCTCTCTGCCCTCTGCCACATGGGGCACAGGAAGGAAGGGGATGGCCATGTGCGAGCCAGGAAGCGGAACCACCCCAGCACCAACGCAACGCTGCTGGCATCCTCACCTCAGACTTCCAGAAATAAATGTCTATCCTTTGACCCACCCGGTCTATGACATCCGGTGATAGCAGCACGAACTGAGAGCCCCTGCCCACGGCCTTCTCAAACCTTGAAGCCTTTGCTGTGCTACAGGAATCTCTGAGAGGAGCCATCTGGTGCTTGATTCTCCCCGAAACAGGCTATGCTCCAAGGATTTGAGTGCAAGTAGTTTATCTGGAAGGTGACCCTAGAAACTTCCAGAAGGAAAGGAGGGAAAAAGAAAGCAGGCCAGGAGAAAGAGTTGTCAAGCCAGTTATCTCCATTGGCAGCCGGACCTTCATTCCTGGCCAGGATCCCTGGGCAGTGGTGGGAACACGGGCCACAGAGGGAGAGAGCCGGGCTCGCGTCCATCCCCACCCGCCAGTCATGGTGGAGGGGTGCGGCATGCATGGAGCATCTCCCCCTTGTTTCCCAGGCATCTGCAGAAGGCCCTCGGCCAAGAGGCAGCAGCTCCTGGCGTCAGAAGAGGAGCCCAGCGCACTTGCATGGCAGGGCCTGGAGACACAGGCAGGGCCTGGACAGCCGGGAGGTCTGAAGCCTCATCCTCGGAGTGACCAAAGCATTGTTTCTGCTCACCACCTCCCCAAAGCCGGGCGATGGAGCCTCACAGACCTTGGTGCTGCCCCGGTTCACCTTCACTGCCCCTAACCCCACGTCTGAGATCTGTCCCCACCTCCGGACCATTTGGCCCGGCCTCACAGCCACACGGGAAGCCCCATCATGTCCAGGACTCGCCGTTTCTGCCTGGGTTTCTGATGTGGGCCGGAAACAGGAAAAAGACCCTGGAGCGCTTCCTGCACTCACCCCTGTCCTCCTGTACTCTGCTGGACCTGTGGCCAATATTCCCTCCAATTTTTAGAGTTCACGCTTGCAGTACATAATGTGCACTTTCCGCATGGGGAGTTGGTGCATGTGCATAACACATTGGATTCTTTTTTCATCCCCCTCCATCTCTTGTCCCTTTCCCATTTGCAAAAGGCCTACCTCCTTCCTTCCTATAATCTATCTTTTATCTTGCTCTTTACTTATAGTTCTTTCTTATATAAGAGAAGCCATGTGATATTTAAGCTTGTGTGACTGATTTATTTCACTTAATATTACGCTCTCAAAGTGCATCCATGTTTCTAAAACTGACTCGATTCTATCCTTTTTTACAGCAGCGTAGTACTCGGTCGTGTGTAAATACCACATTTTCTTTATCCATTCATCTGTCCATGGACAAATAGGCTGCTTCCAAGATTTAGCTGTTATGAGTTGTGCTGCTATGCACATGGGCATGATGACCCTTTATAATGTGATGCTTTTAACTCTTTGGAGAAGATGCCTGGAAGGGGAATCACTGGGTTGAATGGAATTTGTAGTTTTAGTTTTCTGAGGAATCTCCATATTGATTTCCATAGTGATTGTGCAACCACGGTGTTTGACTTTCCCACCAACAATGAAGAAGGGTTCCTTTTTCCCCATAGCCCATGAGTATCTGTTATTATTTGACTTCTTGATGATACTAAATAATAATACTAACCTGAAGAACCTGCAGAGAGGTGGGTGAAAGGCTACACACCTGGGATCAAATGGTACCTCCACTACTCAGTACTGGCTTGTGTGTCCTTGAGCAAGTCATCCGATCTCTCTGGGCCTCTGGTTTCTATAAAATAAGGATGATTACAGCTCTTTCCTTGTAGCATCACTGTCACAATATTAGGGTGAACTGCGCCATGCCTGGGGAGGGTGAGTTCTCAGTAACACTGTCCCCAGAAATAGGGCCATGGTGACAGCTAGGTGATTGAATTCTTGCCATGCTTGAGCACTTTGGTGAGCACTGATGTGTATGCGATCATTTTGTAGAAACTGCGGTTCTTACCGGGTGTGGTGGTGCACACCCGTAATCCCAGCACTGAGGCAAGAGGATCACTGTGAGTTCAAGGCCAACCTGGGCTACAGAGCAAAAAGCCAAAAAGTAAATCAATCAATTGATTAAAAATCAAGCTACAGAGAGGGTCTCTACAGCCAATGAAAGAACTCAGCCCCACAGAGGGTGGAGAAACCAGACTGACCCCCAGATTCCTGTCCCCCTCATGCTCTATGACATTACAGTAACCAATACCATTTCGGGCAAGGGTTTCACATACCTTCTTCCTGCCATGCGGTGGTCAGGACCTGAGCATTCTCAGCTTCTCCTAACTGCTGCTGTTCCCCTCCTCTGACTTTTCTGTAAGCAGGAGTTTACAGAGCTGTCCATCGGTAAGACCCGGATGTCACCACTCCTATCCCCTCTGCGCTGTCA
>NW_022900932.1:13807608-13811302 GCF_012274545.1 Fukomys damarensis
TGTGCCCGTGCAGATACACACACACACACACAAGCACACTGCTACACAATCGTACACATGCAGTTCCACATACCAATACATTCCTACTCCCTTACACATGTGCACCTACAGGCATTCTATGTGAACCCTTAGCTACTCAGTCACATGCAGTCACACAACCAGCGGTGTCGTCACCCCTCGGCATCCAGGGGAGTCTGGCTCCATGACTCCCTCCCTCAGAATATCAAAGCCCACAGGTGCTCAAGCCCCTTGTACAAAATGCTGTAGCATTTACATTGAACTGGACAAATCCTCCTGTACACTTTAAACCTCTCTAGATTCCTCACAATTCCTAACTCAATGCAGACGCTGTGCAGAGAGTTGCTATACAACATTGTTTAGAGGTTCGTGATGAGAAAAAGTCGTACGTGTTCAGTACAGACACAGTTTTTTTCAAATGCCTTTGATCAGAGGTTGGTTGAGTCTAAGGCATTGTATACTGTACCCCCATATTCTCACTCTCTCTCTCTCTCTTTCTGACACACACACACCCCAGAGAGACAGAAGCAATGATTCCTAGTGCTCCCACCCACCAGAAGTCAGTGAGGATTTGAGTGTAGCCTGCTGCCTGCTCTTTATTTCCTTCCTCTATTTTCTTTAGTGCAAATAACAACAAAGATCCCACCCAACACATGCCCAAGCTGGCCCAGTCTAGAATGGGTGCCACCACCCGATTTTGTCATCACTCCTGCCCTCCAGGGGCGACCGGTCACCGTTTTTGTGCTGGGGAAATGGAGGCACAGAAAGCTTGAGAGTCGCCCCAGCTGTCGGATGCCGCTCCCCGTCACCACCGTGTCAGGCTTCAGATCCTCTGCTTCGGTTCTCCTCTGTGCTCCCTTCACACTCTGTACCCTCCCCACCACCCAGCAGGCCCCCCGGGCCAGGCCAGCAGCCTGTTGCTCTTGTCAGAAGAGCAAGAGGTTAACATCAAAGTGAGACTCAGCGCATGACAGTCCTCCCGCTCTAGGGATGATAAAAATGGAAGGAGGAGAAGAGGGCAACCAACCACAATCTGTGCTTCTCACCTTGACTGCCTCACCAAAGCAGGACCTGGACCACCACAGGACGGGAGGGGATGGACTCATGGTCCTGGCAACCTTATTGGCCTGGGGCATTGTTAGGACATCATTGATTATTGCAGAGAAGATGGGGCACTGGGGTTAGTATCACTATGTGGTCTTTGTTTCTTAGCTTCTTTAAGCTGGGGAAGGGTCATTTGCTTCTCACCAGGAAACTGGGCTCTGAGGTGGTAATGCCCAGAATGTAAGCATCCAGTGCCTGACACACGCTAAGGACTCAGTACAACTCAACCATTTTAATCCTGTTACCTAGTATCTGCGTTTCAAATTTTATTCTTAAAGAAACTATAAGCTGGGTGAGAACACTACATGATTTCATATGGTCTATATTAAATGAAACTAAAAGGCGTCCATTGGCTAATACAGCTACCAGTGCCAGTGAGCCTCCTCTGTGGCACAATTCTGTTCCCCACAACTAACCACAGAGAAGGAAGCCCCCTCCCAAGGGTTTAGATGCTCCCTCCTGGAGAAGAGCAGGAAGTCTGGAAATAAATGATTCAAGTAGATGCAAAATGAGAACATCAACCCACATCCCTTTGCAAAGGAGGGAAATGAGGCTGTGCTACACAAAATGACCCAGCCAAGAGCAGGGGAGGGACAGGAGCATAGGTTGTCCCAGTGTCGATCTCACACTCTTCCCTCCGCACATAAGCACTCAAGGACTGCATTTCAGAGCTAGTGTCGATTCTGGCAAATTGGAGGTGTGGGTTCCTTACAGCACCCACAGAGGGTGGCAGAGTCATTCAGACTTGATGACGATAAAAAGGCTGAGAGAATGAACGAAGGAGATAAAATGAGAAGCTTTAACTCTCCCATCCATAAACACAGCGAAACACATAAACAGCCTAGGCGTGAACTCCAGGGAGATAACAGCACTATCCAGCTTTGCAGGAGGACCTCCAAGACCGGAATCCATGAGATTCAAGCCATACGTCTAGATTTGAGGAGTGACTGAGGAGGAAACGCTCATTTTCCCAACTCAGCACATGACTTGAACCCATCCTAATCAAAATCCTAAGGGAATCTCTTTAGCACATGGAAAGATGATTCCAAGTGTCATGTGATGAATGAATAAAGGCAGACGAGAAAATATAGAACGAAGAAACATAGGGATGGGGAACTAAGTTTACTAGTGTGAAAACTGTAGACATCTACAGACTGGAGACAGCAGTGATGGGGCAAGAACAACACACAGGTCAATAAAGCAGGCTATGTAGCCAGGAGCAGGTGCAGGCACTGAGAGAACTTTAATTATCGAATCAAGGCTACATCACAAGTCTTTGAGAACTAGACGATCATTCAGTAAACAGAGTTTGTCAGATCCTTGGGTGAAAATCCTATTGGAGCCTCCCTCGTTGCACTCTATCAGAAAGAAAAACCAGAAGAAAAGAAAATGGCTGAGTGTTTATCTGGGTTCTTTGTAAACTCATACAGTTGGAGGAACCACAGCAGAAAAATTCAGGACTCAACTGTGTACACATGGGAAACTCCTGAATGAATTATCATGTGACAATAGTGAACCAGGAAGATGGGAATGTGGGTGGAGTAGTTTATCACATGATCTCTCCTCTCTGCTTCTGTGCATATTTGAAAATGTTCATGGTGAAGCATAAGCTTTTAAGTTTTAAAATACAAAAATCTAACAAGCAGACAACCAAAGGGAAAATTATATCTGCTGCCAATAAAGCCTATGAGTAACTACCATAGTGACTTAATGCTATCCATAGGGACTCCTCCAGATGAGTGGCATTCACTATAGCATCAGTAGATAGGCGGTGACCATGTGTTGGTGACCCTCAGATCATCCTTATTCTTCATGGTGCTCGCTTTCCATTGAAAGACCCACAGATATCCTGAGAAAGCTAATGCATCTTCCCATTTAAACTCAAGTGGAGGTCATGTGACCCATCTCCTCCAATCAGTGCATCCCATTTTCCGGCATCATGGCTTAGGAAGGGGCCATGTGACCAAGCCAGTCCAAACAATGAGTCTCTGAGCTTCCCATAGGGGAGTCAGGGAGAAAGAATCTCTTTCTTTCCTGCAAGACTTTAATGTGGCCCCATAAGCTCTTGGGAGAACTGTGAACCAGCAGTGAGAAGCCCCATGAGAATAAAGCCGACACTAAGAGGCAGAACCAAGAAGTCAAGAGAGAGAAAGTTCTGGAATATTCTTTGAACCTCAGATCAAGTTCTACTTCAAGCTAGGCCTAATTTTGTTGAAATGCACTGAGTCAAGAAAAATTACCTTTTTTCTAAAGTTTCTCTTACTTGTAACCAAAAGTGGGGTGTCTTCAAGTACACCCACCAATCTGGGAGTAGCAGAGTATAGTGGGTCAGTAGGTGCAGGGAGTCTCGGGGCTCATCCTGCTTCCCCTCTCTGAGGGTGGGGCTTCTGCCTGCACCCTGGCTTTCTTCTCTGACTGCTCTCCTGGGCCCATACCCCCATCTGTCCTCCTCTCTCTGGGGAAATAGACTGGCAGACACCAAGAGCCCTGGAACTGCCACAGCAAGATGAGCTTCCCAAGGTAGCAGAATGTGCTCGGCCCGGAGTGTTCTGAGATGCATGGATGCCATGGT
>NW_022900932.1:13813894-13838191 GCF_012274545.1 Fukomys damarensis
AGATTTTAGATTAAAAGATGTATAGAAACATGCACAGATAAAAATAAGTAAGTGGCCACTGATTTATTTAGTATGAAGGGAAAGATGGGCCATCAGTTCTTCTTATGAGATAGAGGGCTCAGGTTGTAGAACCCCGACATGACCTTTTTTTTTTGCAGCAGCCACTCCCCTATCGCAGACACCCTAGGGAAAGTCTCCCCAGGACTGACAACCACTGACCTAGAAAAAGCAAGGTGCCCAAGCAAAGTCTCCCTCTGCCCAAATACCAATGGCCCAAAATCTGGAAAGAGCCCAGGGAAAGTTTCACCAGGCCCAGAAACAACCAGTAGCTGTGGGCAGGTCTCCCCAGAGCCAGGCACAAAAAAACCTAGAAAGTCAAAGAAGTCCAGGGTGGGAGACCAAAGTCACAGTCACCAACTTCTGAGAGATGCTGAGAAGTCTAGGGTACAACCACCCAGGCCTGACCACCACTTTTGGAAATAACTTTGTAGGGAGCCTTGTGGAAGTCCAACCAGTGTGGTTGGTGCATGCAGTCAGGCCACCCTCGCTCAGAGAACCCTTCCTGCCAGTTTTCCTGGGCAGAAGACCTTTCTTTGGTCCCTTCTTCCTAAGCACCTCCACAACCCACACCTTCACCTGACAGGCCCTGATTATGGGAAGAGACATCACGACAACACGTTTTCAGACTTCCATCTCCTTTGAGGGCCTTTGCAATAAAGTTCGACACGTGTTCTTTTGACCATGAGCAGCTTTTCACCATGAAATTGGTAGATGTGGAAGGAGACTCGAATACTGCATCATCTCAGTTGGAGTTAGAAGAAGCCTTTGGGCTTTCTGAGCTAATCAAGGATTCTGATCGCTTACTTCATACATCACCTTGTGTGCAAGAACATCCTAAAATGCCTTCTCCAGAAGATAAATCCATCTACCGCAGAGGAGCGGCATTTTGCAGAAAGTTTTATTGTGCAAACGGCCATGCTTTTCAAATGTTTCAGTAGGCATGTTCGTTGTGCCATCTGCACAGACCATAGAGAGGGACTTCGACACCAGATATATAAATTCATCAGCTGTAAACTCCTGGCCCATAAGAAGTGCCACAAACTCGTTACAGTTGAATGTGGGCAGCATTCTTTGCCACCGGAACCTATGATGCCAGTGGATCACCCATGGCTTCAGACCCTCCACAGACGGTAAATCCATATAATCCTTCAAGTCATGAGGGTTTGGAACAAGCTGATGAAGAGAATGAGGCAATGAATGTCAGGGAAAGTGGCAAAGCCTCATCCAGTTTAGGTCTTCAGGACTTCGATTTGGTCCAGGGAGAGGAAGTTATGCAAAAGGACTGTTGGTTCAATTTTTTTAAAAATCATATTTATGCAATGAAAGTTGTGAAAAAAGAGCTTTTCAACACTGATCAAGTACAGACAGAGAAGCATGTTTTGGAAAAGGCATCTAATCATCCTTTTCTTGTTGGACTGCATTCTTGCTTCCAGACAGAAAGCAGACTGTTCTTTGTTCTAGATTATGTAAATGGAGATCTACTGTTTCATATGCAGCAACAAAGAACACTTCCTGAAGAACATGCCAGGTTTTACTCTGCAGAAATCAGTTCAGCACTCATTATCTTCATGAGAGAGGGATGCTTTACAGAAATTTGAAATTGGACACTTTATTACTGGACTCAGAAGGGCACATTAAGTTCACTGACTATTGGGTGTGTAAGGAAGGCTTACAGCCAGGAGATACAATCACCACTTTCTAATTACCTGGCTCCAGAAATTATAAAAGAAGACTACGGTTTCCATGTGGACTGGTGGACGCTGGGAGTACTGATGTTTGCGATGTTGCTCAGAGAGTCTCTACTTCATCTTGTTGAGAGCTTTGCTAACCTTTAGGAAACTCAATCGATTACCACTTGCAAGTTATTTTAAAAAGAAAAATTCACATACCACATTGCCTGGCTGTAAAAGCTGCAAGTGTCCTGGAGAGTTTTCTGAGAAGGAACCCAAAGGAACCATTATCCTCAAAGGGGATTTGCTGGAGTTCAGAAGCATCCGTCCTTTCAAATGGACGCAATGGAGCGAAAGCAGATGGTTTCTCCCTTTAAACCAAATATTTCTGGGGAATTTGGTGTGGACAACTTTGATCCTCAGTTTACTAATGAACCTGTGCCTCTCACCCCATGACAGTGACATTGCGAGGAACATTGATCAGTACCAATTTGCAGGTTTTGAGTGCATCAGTCATCTTTGGAAGTATGAAGAGTGGGTCTGACCTCACTTTTCAGCTATGTATTCTGCTCATGTTACCATTTAGTACCTGGAAAAACTCATTGCCAGCCTCGATAGAATTAACCATTTCATAATTGCCTTTTTTGAAGTTATACTTACATGCAATACTTGATTCTTTGAGTCTACAATAGAGGATGTTGAGATTTTTTTAACAGGTAGAATGCTTTTTGTGATTTGACTTAAATAATGAGGAGGCGCTCACTTGTTAACACACCTGTAAAGACATTCTTCCATTTATTAAGTGGAAACTGAATGTACAATATTTTTTCTTGTTATTTACTTTGCAGGAAAATAATTTGTCTTTTAAGTAGACTGTCTTAGTGGTGCTTGTTTCTATTCACACCACATTATCTGTACTTTTAAGCTCCAGTTTATGAAAAAAAAAAAAAGCTCCAGTTTATGTACTCTTCAGGGAAATCCAAAAAATAATAACAATTTTGAATAAATCTACAGAAAGCACATATATTATAATTCGAGCTCCTTAATTAAGTTTTCTCTTTAGTACAATAACAAATGAAATATAGTGGAATTCATTTTAGGAGAAGAGTTGTTCAGACTATTTTTATTAAAATCAGTTGTTAGCAAATTTAAATAATTGTTGGATGTAGCATTCTTTTGTTTATTGTAGCACCATTTTTATGCAAAGGACTTGTAAAGAAAGTAACTGTGATCATCTAAGTTACAATGGCACAATCTCGGTAAAATTTAATTTTAGGGGAGCTATCTAGTTTTAAATTTAGAGTGATTTAAAAATTTTAGGCATTTAATAAATTACCTTTTCATCTCCTTTTGGATGCTCCATTTCATTAGAACTGTAACTTTTCTAAAGCTTGTAGTCATGTGTTGTCTTTTCTTCAAATAATTAAGTCTGAAAGTAATGAAAACCTCAGAAGAAAATGTTTATATACATTCACATGTTTATTTGAGAGGTACTTGTGTTTCTTCTAATTCCTGGAACTTGTTTTAAAACAAAAAGCAGTATTCACAGCATAAACTTAGAATTCTGACATGTCAGAAATATATTTATATTCATGATCTTTAAGTGTTGCTCTTTCCCATAGGGCATTTCAGTATGCAGAATAATCACATAGGGAGTTTATTTATAATATATATTGCTGGGCCCACATTAGAAATCCTTTGGGCCTTTGGACCTCATTTTGAGAAACAACAGAAGCTATATTCATATTAAGCAGCCAGTTACAATCTCATGAACATTTTTAATAGATTTTAAATGAATGACTTCATTAGGTATGTTCTCTGTTCCCCCCAACAAAATCTTATCAGTTTTATCAACAAAATCTTATCCATTTTCTACCAATGGCATACAATTGACAAGCATTTTTCTCTGATGAGGTTTTAACCCTTATTTAGGATGGTCTTTTGTTTTTAGATTTTTTTAAGTAGTCAGATTTACTGTGTATATTTTATGCAGAATTGCATTACAAATATGTTTTTAACTATGTTCTATTTTTTGCAAACCATTTCTTTTCATATTATATAGAAGTTCTCTCAAAATACTCTCTAGTAGAACAAGGCAGTTTACAGTCAGAATGGTTGGCATCTAGGAAATAATTTATTTGGCATAAAATAATAAAATAAAATAAAGCCTGTGGTCAGATCATTTATACTGGATTAAATATCAAGTACTATATTTGTTCAGTACTGTTACATTTACTTTATGAATTTGCTTTGCAGATTACTGCCTTCGTTATCATAATGTAGTTGAGAGGGATGCTTTACAGAAATTTGAAATTGGACACTTTATTACTGGACTCAGAAGGGCACATTAAGTTCACTGACTATTGGGTGTGTAAGGAAGGCTTACAGCCAGGAGATACAATCACCACTTTCTAATTACCTGGCTCCAGAAATTATAAAAGAAGACTACGGTTTCCATGTGGACTGGTGGACGCTGGGAGTACTGATGTTTGCGATGTTGCTCAGAGAGTCTCTACTTCATCTTGTTGAGAGCTTTGCTAACCTTTAGGAAACTCAATCGATTACCACTTGCAAGTTATTTTAAAAAGAAAAATTCACATACCACATTGCCTGGCTGTAAAAGCTGCAAGTGTCCTGGAGAGTTTTCTGAGAAGGAACCCAAAGGAACCATTATCCTCAAAGGGGATTTGCTGGAGTTCAGAAGCATCCGTCCTTTCAAATGGACGCAATGGAGCGAAAGCAGATGGTTTCTCCCTTTAAACCAAATATTTCTGGGGAATTTGGTGTGGACAACTTTGATCCTCAGTTTACTAATGAACCTGTGCCTCTCACCCCATGACAGTGACATTGCGAGGAACATTGATCAGTACCAATTTGCAGGTTTTGAGTGCATCAGTCATCTTTGGAAGTATGAAGAGTGGGTCTGACCTCACTTTTCAGCTATGTATTCTGCTCATGTTACCATTTAGTACCTGGAAAAACTCATTGCCAGCCTCGATAGAATTAACCATTTCATAATTGCCTTTTTTGAAGTTATACTTACATGCAATACTTGATTCTTTGAGTCTACAATAGAGGATGTTGAGATTTTTTTAACAGGTAGAATGCTTTTTGTGATTTGACTTAAATAATGAGGAGGCGCTCACTTGTTAACACACCTGTAAAGACATTCTTCCATTTATTAAGTGGAAACTGAATGTACAATATTTTTTCTTGTTATTTACTTTGCAGGAAAATAATTTGTCTTTTAAGTAGACTGTCTTAGTGGTGCTTGTTTCTATTCACACCACATTATCTGTACTTTTAAGCTCCAGTTTATGAAAAAAAAAAAAAGCTCCAGTTTATGTACTCTTCAGGGAAATCCAAAAAATAATAACAATTTTGAATAAATCTACAGAAAGCACATATATTATAATTCGAGCTCCTTAATTAAGTTTTCTCTTTAGTACAATAACAAATGAAATATAGTGGAATTCATTTTAGGAGAAGAGTTGTTCAGACTATTTTTATTAAAATCAGTTGTTAGCAAATTTAAATAATTGTTGGATGTAGCATTCTTTTGTTTATTGTAGCACCATTTTTATGCAAAGGACTTGTAAAGAAAGTAACTGTGATCATCTAAGTTACAATGGCACAATCTCGGTAAAATTTAATTTTAGGGGAGCTATCTAGTTTTAAATTTAGAGTGATTTAAAAATTTTAGGCATTTAATAAATTACCTTTTCATCTCCTTTTGGATGCTCCATTTCATTAGAACTGTAACTTTTCTAAAGCTTGTAGTCATGTGTTGTCTTTTCTTCAAATAATTAAGTCTGAAAGTAATGAAAACCTCAGAAGAAAATGTTTATATACATTCACATGTTTATTTGAGAGGTACTTGTGTTTCTTCTAATTCCTGGAACTTGTTTTAAAACAAAAAGCAGTATTCACAGCATAAACTTAGAATTCTGACATGTCAGAAATATATTTATATTCATGATCTTTAAGTGTTGCTCTTTCCCATAGGGCATTTCAGTATGCAGAATAATCACATAGGGAGTTTATTTATAATATATATTGCTGGGCCCACATTAGAAATCCTTTGGGCCTTTGGACCTCATTTTGAGAAACAACAGAAGCTATATTCATATTAAGCAGCCAGTTACAATCTCATGAACATTTTTAATAGATTTTAAATGAATGACTTCATTAGGTATGTTCTCTGTTCCCCCCAACAAAATCTTATCAGTTTTATCAACAAAATCTTATCCATTTTCTACCAATGGCATACAATTGACAAGCATTTTTCTCTGATGAGGTTTTAACCCTTATTTAGGATGGTCTTTTGTTTTTAGATTTTTTTAAGTAGTCAGATTTACTGTGTATATTTTATGCAGAATTGCATTACAAATATGTTTTTAACTATGTTCTATTTTTTGCAAACCATTTCTTTTCATATTATATAGAAGTTCTCTCAAAATACTCTCTAGTAGAACAAGGCAGTTTACAGTCAGAATGGTTGGCATCTAGGAAATAATTTATTTGGCATAAAATAATAAAATAAAATAAAGCCTGTGGTCAGATCATTTATACTGGATTAAATATCAAGTACTATATTTGTTCAGTACTGTTACATTTACTTTATGAATTTGCTTTGCAGATTACTGCCTTCGTTATCATAATGTAGTCTATATTTGTGTGCCTTCTTTTTATGTTAAAAATCTTTAAGTAAAACATAACAAAT
Organism: Fukomys damarensis; assembly: GCF_012274545.1. NCBI lineage: Eukaryota > Metazoa > Chordata > Mammalia > Rodentia > Bathyergidae > Fukomys > Fukomys damarensis. Next base: position 13,820,348 of record NW_022900932.1, read on the forward strand.
AATAATTAATTAATTAAATATCACCCCAAAGTTTCATGTGCTTGGAGGTAGGGCCTAGGCAGAGGGGGTGGGTCACTGGAGGTGACCCGATACATCCTTGTCCCTGCTTCCACCTTTTTCTTGACTCCCACCCACTATGTAGCTTCCCTCCACCACACTGCCTCTACCTTGGAGCCAGCCAACTGTGGGTAGAATTGTAAACCAAATTAAACTTCTCCTCCTTTAAATTGTGGATGCTAGGTATTGTGTCTAGTGATGGAAAAGCTAACTGATACAGAAAATTTGTACAAGAAAAATTATCTTATTGCTGTGACTGTTGGTTGTACCTTGGCTGTGATTCAGAAGCTTTCGGAATTAATTTGCAAGAGGAATTTGAGAAAATTTGGAGCTGCAAGCCAGAGAGATTCTAGAATGCTATAAAAGAACTTGATGGGCCCTTCTGGGCAGAGCTCTGAAGATCAGGATGCTGATAGGAATTTGAATAGTAAAGACCAGCCCTGTGAAGTGCTGATGAAAATGAGGACTATATTGGAAACCAGACTATAGTTATGTGTCCATAACTTGACTTCATTACAGGTAATCAATTCTGGCAAAGAACTTTTCTACATTTTGTCCATGTCTTAAGACTGTGTGAGGCTGAATTTAAAGATGGCAGAGTAATTGATCTGGGGGAAGAAGTTTCAAGGCAGCCCAACATTCATGCTGTAACATGAGTACTGCTGGCTGTGTTTATTGATATATATTGAGAATCAAGAGCAAAGAGAGAGCTGAATGATTTGAAAAATTGAAACTTAGACAGAAAGGAAGGGTATGTAAAGTTGGAGCCAAAGAGAGTATGGTTGCTGAAAGAATTAACATAAAAATAAGGCAAGAACTTTGCAACAGAAAGCTTCAGTGCATCTCAGGAAATGCCTATATCCTACCCATCAAAGCTTCCAGTATATAAAAGAGTAAACTCATTTGAAAGATTTTGTTTGAGAAGAGATCCCCAAAGTCCCCAGTTCATTCAAGGCCACCTAGGAAAATATTCCCCTGAGTCCAGCTATCTGGGCACTGAGAGGTCACTGTAACCATAGTACAAGAAGGCCATGCTACCTCTCCCACCACAGCAGTTCTTGGCATCATCCAGGTGGTGCCAAGCATGCCAAATACAAGGGTTAGGGGGACATGGATGCATCCACCCAGATTTCAGAAGGCCTGGAAGACTAGGCAAAATTATGTGACAGGGTCACAGCCAGTGCAAGGAGCCTCTAAGAGAACAACTGGTGAAGCTGTGAAAGTGAGCCTAAAGGTGAGATGAAGGGCTCAGGAAGTTGGAAATGTTGGGAGCTTGGAACATCTACTGAGGAAGGTCACAGGCCATGAGCAGAGCCAGCCCAAGAGAGAGGCCATGTGGGCTGCAAATGGCAAGGCCATGGGTTAGAGCTTCTCAAGCCCCTTGGAGTTCACATCTCACCATAACTTGCCCCAACTGATGGACATAGAGCCACAAGACTTAATGTTTGCCCTGCTGAGTTTGGGGGTTGCTTTGATCCTTCTCCCTTGTATCCCCTTATTCCACCCTTTTCAAATGGGAATGTTTACCCTGTGCCATTGTATGTTAGAATTATTCAACTTTCCTTTTTATTTTTACAGGTCTCACATAGCTAAGACTTTGCCTTAAGTCTCAGAGGAGACTTTGGATTTAGACTTTTGAACAGTGCTGAAACTGTTAAGACTATGGCAATTCTTAGAGAAGAACTAAATGCATTTAACATGATGAGATGGGCCTAAACCTTTCAGGGACAAAAGATGGAATGTTATGGTATAGAACTAGAAGTCTCATGTGGTTGGAGGTAGAACCTAGTTAGAGCAGATCACTGGGTATATAACCTGGGAGACTGTATTCTTGTCCCTGGCTCCTCCCTTCTCTCTGTGATTCTTGATTGCCATGAGGTGAGCAACTTTCTTCCTCTCTGCCATTTCTCCATTAGAGTCATGGAGACTGTGGACTGAACTATGAGCCAAATTAAACCCCTCTTCCTTTAAGCTGTGGGTGTCAGGCATTCTGTCCAGCATCGAGAAAGCTAATTAACACAGTCTGCATTCAGGAACATCACATTGGCAGCATGGAATCAGCCAATGTATGAACATTTACACCACAGACATAGGCAAAGAATACAAACCAGGTCTTTGTTTTCTCAGAGAACCGCTTATTACACATTTGCCAGCATGCCTCAGCCTCTTACCCAAAGTGTCCCGGTGGCTATAGTTCTAGCTCTTGCCATTTGCTCACGTCACTTGGACAAGTCCCTGGCTTCCCCTGGACTTGTTTTTCTGCAGCTGTGAACTGGGAAAGTTCATCTCACTGCTTTTGAAGTCATATTGCATTTCTGGCAGTTTGAGTCCCTGAAAGAAATGTGTGCGTGCATGTGCACATTGGGTGTGTGTGTGCCCACATGTGCATGCTCAAGTTTAAATTTACTTCTCCTGCATCAGAAATCATAAATGCAGGCATCGGCTGTAAACTCCAGCACAATTTGGTGAGCTGTACCTCTTCACTTGGGCTATTAAATCATTTTCCCTCCAAAGGTACACATGCTGTGGCATAAGGAGCAAACTGTTGACAGATGGTGGAGAAACTTCACAGGCCCATAATTGAGACTTATTTTCATACATTCGTGCCAGTTTGAAATCTAATTGCCAATAAAACAATACTGTGATACTGCCACATCTAATACCTCCGCCACTCTCCAAAGTTACACTTGAATCCACTAGTAAATTCTAATCTCCCAGAGAAAAATATTTCCCCCTCTCTGTCAGAAAAGCAGTGCTATAAATCCACGTACAGTGGTTCATTTTCAAATACGAACCTCCTTTGTCTGGTCCCCAAAGAGCCCTTACTTGGCTAATGTTAGTGCCTGCCTGAGAGCAGTAGAAATTCTTTGTTTACTTGACAGAAGCACAGATGTGGCCTGGTAAGCCAGTGATGGGGTCTTTTGCAGGAAAATGCAAAAGGTTTCTCTGGACCCGGTCACCTGCCCCCCTTCCCAAGTGACCGGCGTCTCTGCTTTGGTGATACTTTGTCCCAGTAGCAGGAAGGTGACCAGAGCTCCAGCATCACCCACTGACAGAGGGAATGGGGAGGAGCTCTGGCCTCCCCTCCCGGCTTCTCTGTTTTCACTCTCCTGATGAAAAGGTCTGAGGAGAGATCGATCCAGATCAATTTGGAGCTGTAAATAAAAAATGAGCTTTCAGTGGGATGTCGGAGCACAGGGGCTGGGTTCGTTTGTGTGGACTGAAAAATGTACCTTGTCACCTCAAACCGCAAGCCTGCTAAAAGCAGTAATAACCACCCTTCCCCAGCCAGTCTTGTCCAGTGGACAAAAAGTAGTTATGAAGGCTGGAATCTGTGCCCAGCACAGAGATACCTTGGCAAAGACAGTCCTTGCTCTATTCTGTGCATGTGTAAATCTGCCAAAATGAGTCCTGTTAATCTGTATAACCAATAAAGAAAGGGGGGGGTGGTCCTTGCCTATATCATTGTTACATAAATGCTGGGCAGTGAGTTATTATTTTTCCATTCTACAGATAATAAACTGAGACTCAGAGATGTAAAGTAATTTTTCCTTCAGGATGCACAGTGATTAGCAAAACTGGAATTTAAAATCAGATTAGCTGATTTTCTTCCAAGTCTAAGCCTTTTATTCCTAGGATGAAGTGAAATCATAACATGAGAGCTTTATAAGGTTCAGTCCCCTCCTTCTCGCCCCTAGCCCACTTCCTCTGTGGTCTCAGCCCTTCCATTCTGGACTGCATACAACAAACCTTGAAAGGTTTGAAGGAATCTATCATGGCTTCCTGGAGGCTTCTCTTTTCATGCAAAATACACTCATTCTCTTTAGAAAATCCCCCAAATCATGGCCTGAAATCTAAACCAAGGCTTCTCAAACTAAAGCCAGCACAAGGACCAGTGGGGAATCTGCTGAAATATGAATTTTGACTCAAGAGAATTAGGTAGGGCCTAAGATTCTGCAGCCCTAATCAGCTCTTAGGGATACAGATGCTATTTGTCCAGGAACTACACTTTCTGTGCCAAGGGCACAGGCCTGCACTGTCCAACATGATAGCCATTTGCTGCATGGGGGGAGGGGGACAGCACTGGGGATTCACACACACTAGGTAAGCACTAAGCTATGACCCCAGCCTTGTCTTATGACAGGGTCTCACTAAATTGCCCAGCCTGGCCTCAGACTTACAATCCTCCTGCCTCAGCTTCCAAATAGATTGGATCACAAGCATGTGCCACTACACATGGCTGAAACAAATTTTATGGTATGGAATTTTAATTATTTTTAAAAGTAAAAAACCAAAGCAGTCTGAAATATCTTCACGCAAAACACAAGTTATTGTTTTTTGAAGAACTATATTTCATTTTAACTGTTGAAAATTTAGCATCCGTATGGCTGTGTGCTGGAAGAATAAAGCACACCCCAGCTTTCAAAGCTTTAAAATTTAGTAGAAGAGTCATCACAGAAGGAGTTTGGAGAATTGGTACCAAAATGCAGCCACCTAAGGAATAAGGGCTAATGTTCTATAGCATAGGAGGGTGGCTACAGTTTACAATTTATTATGTATTTAACAAAGACCTGGAAGAGAAGGGTTCAAAGTTTCCCAACACAAGGAAATGATAAATGTTTAAGGAGATGAAAATGCTAATTACCTTATGTGGACATTATACATTGTATACGTGTATCAAATTATCACGCTGTACTACTAAAATATGTATAGCTGTATGTAGTTTTTTGTATCTTTTTTATGGTACTGAGGATTGAACCCAGGGCCTTGCACATTCCAGGGAGGTGCTGGAATTCTCCTAGCCCTATATGTAGATTTTTCTAAAAGACTCAGTACTTGGAGAAAAAAGAATGAAATATCTCACTAACAATGTGTTTATATTTTGTCTACATGTTGAGGTCATAATGTTTTGAATATACTGACTTACCTAAAGAATATTATTGGCTACTAGAAAATTTTAAATTATGTATATATTATGATAAGGTGAAATATATATTCAAGTCCACTGTGTTCTCCCTTGCTTGCTGACCCACTCTCACGCTGTACAGTGTATTTATCTTCCTACTTTTACTTGACCCACACTTGCTCTGCAGAGGTTATTTCTTTTCCTACCTTAAATAAAACTTCTCCAGGCACGGTGGCACACACCTGTAATCCCAGCACTCTGGAGGCTGAGGCAGGAGGATCGCTGTGAGTTTGAGACCAGCCTGGGCTACATAGCTCCAGATCAGTCTCAACTACATAGTGAGACTCTGTCTCAAAAATTAAAAAAAAAAAAAAACCTGAGGCTGAGTGTTTTATGAAGGAAAGAGACTAATTTAGCTCATAGTTTGGGGAGCTGGAAGATCAAACATCATGTCACGTGTGTGTGTGTGTGTGTGTGTTGTCTGTGTAAATTTGTTGTGTTGTGCGTTTGTGTGTATGCTGGTCTCTTCCCCTATTCCCATGATTCAATTACAGAATTCTACCCGACAACTTTACTCAATCCTAATCACTTCCCAAAGGCCCCAGCTTCACACACCAGGGTCAAATTCAGTTTCTGCCCTCTTCCTATCTCACAATGGGTGTTAAAAGCCGATGTGAGTTACCACCTCTTCACTGGTGTTTGTTGTCATCTTGTTGTCATCTTCGTTAGTGATATCCTTTATAATCAACCACTACAATGGAAGTAGTTGTTTCTCCAAGTTCTGTGAGCCACGCTAACACATTAGTCAAACCTGAGCTGGGGGTGTGGGAACCCTGATTTATAGATGATCAGCCAGAAACTCAGGTGAGACAACCTGGGGCCTATGCCTCCTAGCTGAAGGGGAGGCAGCTGGGGGATGGAACCCTTAACTTGTAGAATGGGATGCTGTCTCCAGAGAGACAACAGAGTGGGACCGAACTGGAGGACACCCAGGTGATACCCACTGTAGATCCGCTTCCCTGCTTAGGGGAAACCCCAATATCCAGCCACTGAAGTCTTCTGTGTTGATTGTCAAATGGGAGTGTAGGAGACACTGTTTGGTTTTCCTTGTACCTTCAGATGGGGACAAGAATATGCCTTGCCTTTTATGCCCCTGAGCAGCCGCAGTCTGCCTAGAGCCTCTACCGGCCATATCGCACTGAGGGGCGGGCAGCAGAGAGGGCTGAGCTCCTACTTCCCTGCCTCTCATCAACACAGGGTCTGAACCACATGCAAATGCACACTGCCTGCGTCTGCTGGAGTGTCTTGCCTGAGTTTGGAGAGCAATGGCATCACACTAGTCTCTGTATCTTTGGGGGTACCATCGTTTGGCACTGCCCCAAATCCTCTCTTTTCTCTACCTGCAGGCAGGAGAAAGGCATCCTTCACCACGCAGCTGAAATTGCATTGGTAGAAATGGAATTTCCCAAGGGAAATAATGCATGGGTGTAAAATTAGTGCCTCAAGGAGGTTCAAAACAGTGCTGTTTATAATAAAATAGCAAGCAACAGCTTATGTGACGTCTGCAGTAGGAATTAGTTAAAACAAAGTGTTAGCCCACCTACCAGAATGAACTGCATATGCTTTTAAATTGTGTCACAGAAAACTATATAATGACTTGGAAAATTGTCCTTAATATATATTTAAGTGCCAAACGTGTGTTACAGAACAGTATGTGAAGGATGATGCTATTTTTAACTATTTCTTTCTGTATTTGCTGAAAGACTGGCACAAAAACACACTGAAATGGCACACAGTCACGCTGCAGTGATGAGACCGCTCTTATTCCCCATGGTGAGGCCTCTGCTTGCATCCTCTGGTTTGATACCTGCTCTGACTCTGAGGAGGAGGTGGCATCAGCCGAATTTTACCAGAGACCGAAACTGAGGCTCCAAGAGAGGCTGGAGCTCCAGTCTTCCCATGGCCAAAGCCACCGGGCTCTTGCCCCAGACTTGCCGCCTGCCTCCTAGCAGGTAGAACCCGGATGGTGCAGGAAGTCTGGGATCGCCGGAGTCCCATTCAGTGTCCCCTTGTGGCCACTGCCCCTTGTGCATTAGCTCCCTTCCTTCTCACTCAAGGACATGGTTTTGGCCAATTCTCCTGTTTTCCCACATCCTCCCGCACACCGTCCCTCTCTAAGGCTTGTTCCTTCAGCTTACAATCACATCTTACTCGTGTTTTGTTTTGTTTTTTTAAGAAAAACTGCCTCCCCTAACTCCACTTTTCCCTCCAGTAGCCACTCTAATTCTCTCCACCGAAAGTGCCCAACAGAGGAAGGAGCACACAGGCATCTCAGCAAGTGCTCAGATTGCTAGGAACCTTTCAGACAGGGAAACGAGATGTCAGGGTGACCAGTTTTGCAACACACTTCATGAAAATCGGCTCTGCCGGGGCTCAAGCCCAACATGGCAAGCCACACTTTTCTGCAGTTGAGAACCTAGCTTCCAAGTTCTCTGGGGAGAAGTGGGAGCAGCCTAAAGCCACTCAGGCTCCTATGAACATCAGAGGATCATCAACAGCATTTTCTACTTTCCAAGACCTTGTTTCCCAGCCTAATGGAAAGCCCCTGGTCTCTGGGGTCAGATAGATCAGCATTTGAACCTCGGCTCTGCTACTTCCTAGCTGTTTGACCTTGACAGAGGTATAAAATGTCTCTGAACCTCCTCGTTCGCCATAGCAAGTAAATGACCATGAACACCTACAGACAGCAAGTGTATACCTTTGAGTTCATGAGGCTTCAGGGGAACTTCCAGATAAAACCATAACACTCTGCAAGCCCTGTGACCTCAGTGCTCCCAAGCCCCTCTTTCTCAGGCAAAAGTGGACAACTAAGGATCAGCAGACACATGAAGCAAGTCTCCAACATGAGAGCAATCTGCAAAGACAGAGAGGCCTAAGAGTGTGGGCAGTTTAGGACAGGTCTCCTGGGAGGAGCTAAGACCTCAGAACTGAACCAGAAACATCTTGAATACCATACAAAGGTGTTTGGCTTTTTATTTGCAGGCTTGGGAGAATTTGGTTTTATTCTTTTTAGTTAGGGCCTCACTGTGTTGCCTAGACTGGTCTCAAATTCCTCAGTTCAAGCAAACCTTTTGCCTCAGCCTCCCAAATTGCTGGGGCTACCGATCCCCAACACTGTGTCTGGCTCAGAAAGATATTTTAAGCTGAAGAGTAAGACAATAAGATGATCAGGTCTGCAATGAGGAAAGATCAGTCTGCAGTTCAAAATGCAGGAGTTGAACCGTTCTAGTTAGCAACAGCTGGTAACCACAAACTTAATGACCTAAACAAGCAACAGTCTCACTTGCAGACCTACAATTTGAATGGATGTCAGTGCAGACAGCTATCTCTACTCTTTGGCACCAGCTGGAGAAATTCAAAGACTGGAGGCGACTCCATTGCTTAGGGGGTGGAATCACAAAATAGAAGCAGGCATGGGTAGCTGATAGCCCCAGCTACTCAAGACTGAAGCAGGAGGATCATTTGTGCCCAGGGGTTCAAGGCCAGCTTGGGCAACTTAGTGAGACCTCCAGGCCCATCTCAAAAGGAAAAAAAAAAAAAAAAAGCCAAAGAATAGACAAAGAAAAATGTAATGGCTGCTTCAACTTCCTCCTCTTCAGGAAAAGTAAAAGAATGGCTTTCCCTAAGTTCCCAGAAATGTCCCACGGACTCTCTCAGTAACTGAATGCGCCACACATATACACATTTGGTCCAGGCAATGCAGGCAGAGATTGGCCCAGCCTCCCCAAATGACAAGCCAAGGTGAAGGGGGGATGCTCGGAAGGCAAGCATCAAATCTGCACACCTTTGTCGCCTCCCCCCCCACCCCACCCCCGGCTCTCCTACCTCCTCTTCCAGGGCAGGAAGCTCCCGTTGTCCTGCCTGGCTAGGTGCAAGGAATGCTAATTCCTCGTCCAACCGGAGAGCCTGGTACTCAGAAGGGCCATTTACACTCTGCTCAATACAACTGATGAAGCGTAAACTAATTAATTCTCAGAGTGGGAGCATCCCTATCAGGCTTTTCCCAAATAGTAATGAATCATTACCAGCTCAAACCTTAACATCTGCTTACTCAATCAATCCACTGCTAGTCACATGCTATTAATGTCATCTGTGCTGCTGCTCTCGTGCCAGGCAGCCCACATCCCCAAGCCCCAGAGTCTCATTAGCCTGTGCAGCCAGAGGACCCAAGGCCTGCGAGGGGATGAGGGTTTCACCAGGAACGCAAGTGTGCAGCTTGTTGCGGGGTGGCTGTGGGTGCAGTGGGAAAATTACCTATCTCCAAGCTATAATCAGACAAGCTCGGAGCTGCAGAGATCTTAAAGCCAAATGGTCCTCAGCCTCTCAAACACCTCTGCTGACCTCTCCCGTGACCTCACATGGCAGCACATTGTATTGCTTTGCACATCTGACTGTTAGAACTCCTCGGTCTGGGCCCAGTTAATTAGCTGATTAGTTCCAAATGTGAGGTGACCTGAACGAGTACATCCAATACACGGGGTGAAAATGAACAGCAAAGTAAGGAAAGGGCAGGAAAAACACAAAGCAAGTGGTATGACCAGCGTGCACAAAGTCAGACCGTCCCCTTCTGCAGAGCTACAGGTGAAGCTTCCTGTGGCCAAAAGGAAGAGGGAATCATGGTCACTCTAAATGTACAGCATCAGGAAGAAGTGAATAAATGGCAGGTGATTATGTGCATACATATATTTGGAGGTAGGCTGAGGTGGAGTGCTAGAATTTCAACACGGTCTCAATGGGTCCTCCTAAAGTTAATGTGCTCAGGCCTTGGTCCCCGGTGCAGCACCGCTGAGAGGTGATGGAGCTTTCAAGAGGTGGAGTCTTGCCAGGTGTGGTGGTGCACATCCGGAACCCCAGCACTCATGAGGCTGAGGCAGGAGGATCTCCACTAGTTTTAGGCCAGCTTGGACGACATAGTGAGTTCAAGGATATCCTGAACTACATAGCAAGACCCTGCCTCAGGGAACAAACCAACAAAAAAAAGTCCCTAAATTTAAGTTTCTCAGGAAATCTAAATGATTTTCCAAGTCTCAATTACCAGGAAAAATCAATCAAAAACCAGAAAGCCCGGCATAGCAGTGCACTCCTGTAATCTCAACACTTGGGAGGCTGAGGCAGGAGGATGGCCCTGAGTTTAAGGCCAGTCTAGGCTATGGATAAGACCCTGTCAGAAGAAGAATGAGAAGGAGGAGGGGGGGGGAGAGGAAGGAGAACAGTCCAGGAAGAGGAAGAAGAGGAGGGAAGGCCAGGGAGAAAAAATTACCCTAATTCTCAAGTAGGAATTAAAGTGCATCAATGGAGGGACATGACTGGTTCCAAGGAATTCTCTGAGATCAAGTGAAAAAGTCAAGAGCAGGAAATGTGACTGCCAGAGTCGGAGGCTGAGGTGATATTGGTGTAGCTGTGGCCCTATGAGAGGGGTGTGTTTGTTGCCCTTTCACTGTGCACAGTGAATTACTCCTGGAAATAAAATAAATATTTACATTTTCCCTTGCATGGTGCACTGGGCACAAATCCTATGAGTGAGGGTCCAAGACATAACAAGTTGTGAAAATCAAAAGAAGTCCTTAAATTGGCAATTTTGACGTGTGATTCTGTATGGGGCTGTTGACCTTGCTAGGAAATCTCAAGGTTATTTTATTCAAATGCTGCCCAATACTGTGTGCATGCATTCTCCCAAACTGTAATATCCGCTAGAGGCAATGATTCTACTCTACTAAATATTTCTTATTTCTTTTTTTCTTTCTTTTTCTTTTTCTTTTTTTTCCCCTCATTGAGTTTATTGGTACATTTTAGGTATATACAGTACAGTTAGATTCATCATTGGGATCTTGTACCTCTACATGACAGGTCTTGGTTCTCATTTTATCCCCTTGTCCCTGCCCTCCCTTCACCCCCTCCTCCCCTCCCCATTTACACACATTTTATTTCCATTTTTTCATTTTCTCCTATTTTTTCTTTTCCCTTATTACCTTTCCCCTACCCTTCCCACTTTCCCTACACCTTTAGCCCTTTTCTTCCTATTTCACATTGTCAATTATCTCATTAGGATCTTATGTACTATTATAGTTTGTTCACACCAGAGAAACTATTTGGTATTTACACATATGTGACTTATTTATTTCACTTACGAGTATATCCTCAATATGTATCCATTTTCCTATGAATGAATCTAATTTCTCATTCTTTATGGCTAAGTAGTATTCCATTTTATAGAAAAACCACATCTTCTTTATCCAGCCTCCAACTAATGGGCAAATGGGCTGTCTCCAAGTTTTAGCTATTACAAACTGTGCCGCTATAAACATAGGTGTGCATATATCACTGTGATATGATTCTTTTAATTCTTTTGGAAAGATACCCAGCAGAGGGATGGCTGGGTCAAATGGAACCTCTAGTCCCAGCTCTTTGAGGTATCTCTATGTTGATTTCCATAGTGGTTGCACTAGTCTGCACTCCCACCAACAATGGAGAAGGGTTCCTTTCTCCTCAAAACCCTTCCAACATTTGTTATTGTGTGATTCCTTGATAGTAGCCATTCTTTATGGGGTGAGGTAGAATCTCAGTGTTGTTTTCATCTGCATCTCTCGAACATTTTTTCATATATTTACTTGCTGCTTTTACTTCCTTGTCTGAGAAATGTCTGTTCATTTCAGATGCCCATTTTTAATTGGATCCTTATATTTGGGGGGACTGATTGTTTTGAGTTCTTTATATATTCTAGATAATGGTCCTTTGTCTGAGGAGCAGCTGGTAAAAATTTTTTCCCACATTGTAGGTTGTCTCTTAGTTCTGTTGATGGTTTCTTTTGCAGTGCAGAAGTTTTTAATAAGATGAGATCCCAGTTGTTGATTCTTTCTACTAGTTCCCATGCTACTGAGGATTTGTTCATAAAGTCTTTTCTTATGCCAATGTCTTCCAGAGTTCTGCCTAACTTATCTTCCAGCAAGTTTAGTGTTTCTGTTTTAATGTTTAGATCTTTAATTCACTTGGATTTCAATTTAGTGCATGGTGAAAGATAAGGGTATAGTTTTAATCTTTGGCAGGCTGAGATCCAGTTTTTCCAACACCATTTATTAAAGAGGCTATCTTTCCTCCAGTGGGGATGGTCAGCTCTGTAACTGAGTGCATCTGGAGTTGTTTTTGTGTCTTCCAATCTGTTCCACTGATCCTTAGGTCTGTTTTTTTTCCAGTACTATGCTGTTTTTATCACAGTGGCTTTGTAGTATAGTTTCAAATTGGGAATTGTTACACCCGCTGCCATGTCTCTGTTGCCTTGGATAGCTTTTGCTATTCTAGGTCTCTTCTGGCTCCAAATGAATTTTTGGATTATTTTTTCTAGTTCTGTGAAATACAGTGTTGGAATTTCAAATGGCATTGCATTGAATCTGTGTAGCAGTTTTGGCAGTATGGCCATTTTTACTATGTTGATTCTTCCTACCCAGGAGCAGGGGATATCTTTCCATTTTCTTATATCCTCTTCGATCTCTTTTTTCAGAGTGCTATAGTTTTCAGTGTAGAGCTCTTTTGTTTCTTTTGGTATATTGATTCTTATATACTTCATTTTTTTGGATGCTATTGTGAAGGGAATTGTTTCCCTAATTTCTCTCTCAGTGAGTCTGTTATTTGTGTACAAGAAGGCTATTGATTTTTGGGTGTTGACCTTGTATCCAGCTACTCTGCTAAAAGTGTCAATTAAGTCTAGAAGTCTTTTGGTGGAGTTTTTTGGGTCTTCAATGTAAAGTATCATATCGTCAGCAAATAATGATAGTTTAACTTCTTCCTTTCCTATGTTTATTGCTTTAATTTCTTTCTCTTATCTAATTGCTATTGCTAATGTTTCCAGAACTATATCAAAGAAGAGTGGTAATAGTGGGCATCCTTGTCTTGTTTCTGATTTTAATGTGAGGGTTTTCAGTTTTTGGCCATTTAATATGATGTTGGCTGTTGGTTTTTAATAGATAGCCTTTATTAAGTTGAGATATAGACCATCTATTCCAATTTTTTGCAGGGTTTTTATCATGAATGGGTGTTCAAATGCTTTTTCTGCATCTATTGAGAGAATCATATGGTTTTTGTCCTTGACTTTGTTAATATAGTGTATTACATTTATTGACTTATGTATGTTGAACCATCCTTGCATCCCTGGAATAAATCCAACTTGGTCAGGATGTATGATCTTCTTGATGATCCTCTGTATTCTGTTAGCTAGTATCTTATTAAGGATTTTTGCATCTATATTCATTAAGGAGATTGGCCTGTAGTTCTCTTTTTTAGTTGTGTCTTTCCCTGGTTTGGGAATCCAAGTGATACTTGCTTCCAAGGATGAATTTGGAAGTATTGCTTCCCTTTCAATTTCATTGAAAAGTTTGAAGAGTAATGGCAGTAGTTCTCTATATGTCTTGTAAAATTCATCAGTGACTCCATCAGGTCCTGGGCTTTTCTTGGTTGGTAAATTTTTAATTACATTTTCAATTTCACTGATTGTAATTGGGTGTTTAAAATGTCTTTATCTTCTTTGTTCAACTTTGGTAATTCATAAGTATCTAGAAATCTGTCCATTTCTTCCGTGTTTTCCATTTTATTTGAGTACAGGTTCTCAAAGTAGGTATTAACAATCCTCTGGATTTCCGTTGGGTCTGTTGTGACTTTGCCTTTTTCATTCCTGATTGCATGAATCTGAGCCTTTTCTTTACTTTTTTTGATAAGGTAAGCTAAGGGTTTATCGATTCTAATTATTCTTTCAAAAAACCAACTCTTTGATTTATTTATTTTTTGTATCATTTTCTTAGTTTCCATTGTATTGATTTCTGCTCTAATCTTTATAATTTCCTCTCTTATTTGAGCTTTGGGTTTTTCTTGCTCTTGTTTCTCTAGGAGTCTAAGGTTCATCATTAGGTTTGAGCTCACTCTGTTTTCCTAGTGTGGGCACTCAGGGCTATGAATTTTCCATGTAGAACTGTTTTCATTGTGTCCCATAGATTCTTGTATGTTGTATTGGCATTTTCATTTATTTGTAAAAACTGTCTAATTTCTTATTTAATTTCCTCTGTGACCCATTGATGGTTCAGAAGAGTGCTGTTCATTTTCCATGTGTTTGTGAAGTTCCTACAGTTTCTTATGCTACTGATCTCCAGCTTGATTGTGCTATGATCTGATAATATACAGGGAATAACTTTGATTTTTTGGCATTTATTCAAAAATATGGAACACTTCACGAATTTGCGTGTCATCCTTGCGCAGGGGCCATGCTAATTTTCTCTGTATCATTCCAATTTTATTATATGTGCTGCCAAAGTGAGCACTTTTTTGGGGGGTGGGTACCAGGGCTCAAACTCAGGATCTTGTGCTTTCCAGGCAGGCGGCAAAACCACTGAGCTAAATCCCCAACCCTTATTTCTTATTTCTTAAACAAAAATTTAACTGTACATAATAGTGAGTGAAAAGAATGATGAATGTAGGACTCTTAGGAATAACATATGACATTGAGAATTCCCAAGGACCTCCTGGAATTCTGATATTTTTCTTCCTGAACCCTGAACTTTAACATCATTCCATGAAGACACTCTTGCTTTCTATGTTGTCATTTTCACATTGTCTCAGCTCTTCTAATAGCCTGCTGGATTTGATGGCAAGATTCAAACTTGGTCCCTACGAACCCCCTCCTCTCACCATGTACTGGACGGCAGGGACCCTGTCCACAGGAAACCAAGACAGGATCTCCATACAGACAACATGAGCAGTGGGCCTCAATGTCTGCTTTGTCTCTTTCTTATTGCCCCAACTTATACATGGCTTAAACTTGCTAAGCTTCAGCTTCCTCATCTGCAAGATAGGGCAATGATATAGTCCATCTCAGAAGGTTGCCGTGGGAACCAAGTGTCTAGGAAACACACCCAATCCGGGTTTGCCTCTCTTTCCAGTGAAGGTACAATGCTAATAGGATGGCTAATAGAATGCTGTTGGAACAGATGGGTGGCCAAATTGTATTGGAGAAAACAACAAGTGTTTCCCAATACTCCCCACTCCTACCCGAACCCTTCCCCTATCAGAGGGAGCATCTGCACTAAAAGTACTTAGCAAAGGCAATGATGTTTCCTGGGTTGCCAAAAAATGCCATCAAAAGCTGTGTGCTTTTGTGACATCATATGACAAAGAGAAACAAGAACAGATCTTATGCTCTGCAACAGAATGGCAGACATCTATTGTGTCCCAGAGGTCAGGACCACAAACCAGCTAGGGCATAAGATGCATTTGTTTCCTTCCATATGGGTTCAGACCATGCCTCCCTTAAAAAGAAGGAAGGAAGGAACAAAGGGAGGAAGGGAGGGATATTTGTTAAAATGTAATAAGGAAGGGAAAGAAAAATGAAGGAAGGAAAGAAATTAGGAAGGGAGGAAAGGAGAGAGAGGGAATAAGAAAAGAAGTAAGGAAAGGGAGAGGGAGGTATTGAAGGAGGGAATAAGAAATGAAGAAATGAAATAAGGAAGGAAAGAAGGGAAGGAGGAAAGGAGGAGTAAAATAAAAGGAGGGAAGGGGACAGTGGAAGGAAGGGAGGAAAAGAGGGAGGTGGAGATGGAAGAAAGGAGAGAAGGGAGGGAGAAAAAAGTAGAAGAGGGAGGGAGAGAGGGAGGAAAGGAGCTCTTGAACAATGGACTCAACAGGTCAGTATTCAGTCGCCATACCAAATTATGCATTAGAGGGCCAGGGATTTAGCTCCATGCTGCTGCCTGCCTCACAAGCACAAGGTCCTGAGTTCAATCCCCAGTACAAAAACAAACAAAAATTGTGTGTTAGATTACTTTGCTATAACAAAATAATATAGACTGGCTGGTTTAAAGGACAGAAGTTTGTTTTCTCCCAGTTGTACAGGCTCATGTGAGGTTAGGGCACCAGCACACTGTGGAGAGGGCTCCCTCCCTGACTGACACACAGCCAGCTTCTTCCTGCACATCCTCATGGTCTGTCTTCGGTCCTTGTCCATGTAGAGAGGGGGAGAAGTTCTGTGCTTTCTCTTCTTTTAAGGACACCAACCCTGTCCCAAAGGCCCTGTCTCCAAGTACCATCCTACTGGAGCTTTAAAAACAAAAGTGAGAGGGCCGGGGATTTGGTTCAGTGGTTCTGCCACCTGCCTCACATGTGCAAGGTCCTGAGTTTGATCCCTGGTACCAAAAAAATAAAAATAAAATAAAAACAAAAGTGATTCTAATGTGTAAATGAAAATTTAAAAGACCTAAATAAATAGCCAAAGCAGTCTTTTAAAAAAGTAGAAAATGTATGCTACCTGGCTTCAAGATTTACTATAAAATTACAGTAATCAAACTAGTGTGACATTAGATTAAGACAAATAGACTATAGAAGAGAATGAAATGTCCAGAATGGAAAGTTCTAGAACAGGAGAAATAATCTATGGTGATAAAAGTCAGGATGGTTAGGAGAGAACAGCACTGACTGGACAGAAACAAGAAGGAACTTTCTGGAACTGACTGGACAAGACCCTGTGGCAACTTCTTCAGATAAATGATTTATATCTTAATTTATTTTGAGTGTGGGCTACACAAATATGTCCAAACTCCTCAAACTGAACAGTGAAAATCTATATATTTTCATTGTATGTAAATTAGATGGCAATTCAAAATGTCATAAAGTTCTAACAAGTCCCCAGGGCTGTGTCCCATTGCACAGATGTGGATCACATGTCCATTCCTGAACCAATCCAGTGATTGGAGGAGTCAGGAAATCTGATTGGCCAGCCCCAATATGGGTCATATGTCTATCCCTGACCCAATCACTGGCCAGGAGAATCAGAGAATATGATTGGCCAGGCTTGACTTAACTGTCTACCCCTGAAACAGGCAACAGTCAGCACCCTGTACCATCCGGCCTGGAGTGGGATGCTTCTCATAAAGCCAGGGTGTTAGTCTCTTCCTGCTCAAAAAGTTGTATGAAAGAGAAATGGAAGTGAGGAAGGGAAGCCGGAGTTGAGGCCAGTGTGTTCCTTTCCTACCACCTGAAGACTTGCCTCAAAGAGATTGTCAGGGGAGGGGAGAGGCTAAAGGGATATTTTGACAGGGGAGGTCCCCAAGGAAAAGAAAGCACATGGAGCTGACATCAGCAACAAGAGCAAACATGTTTATTCCTCAGCCCTTATATAGGCCACTACATACCCTTACATCACTGAGTCCTTACATAACCCCTTAAAGCATGCACAGTAGTCTACCCCAAGTCGTGCTTACATAAGTGTGGCCCATTGTGCACATGCTAAACAGCAGGGTCATGTCCTTATGGGTCCTCAGGCACCCTGGGCTTCAAAGCAATCCAGAGCGATTCCCTACAAAGATCCACGAGCATGAATAGAAAGCCAAGGCCATCAGATCTACTTCCTGTGTCTAATAGCACAACTGTGCAAGCTCCAGGAAAAGCCACCCATCCATTCCCTTCCAACACAGCAGAGGGTGATAGCACAGCAGGGACTTCAGGAAATGGCCAGTGGGCCCTTAGTCCTCAACATAGAGGGCACCCAGAGGTACTGAAAGTCCAGAGAACAAGGAAAAGAAGCCACTGGAGACAGGAACTTGTGCCCTGAGGACAAACAGCCAACACCACAGACTCCACCAGCCAGGGGAGGCCATCACACCTTCATCTAGGGACAGATCAGATGAGTCTCTGGATACAGAGGATACCACGCAGAACTGAGGCCCCTCTCCCCGCTGCCTTGAGGATGCAACTATCTCCTCTAACAGCCAGGCCGTGTTGGAGAGGCAGGAGAAGGGCAGGAAATGCAAGAGAACTGAGTGTTTACCCAGGGACTGACTCTCTCTCTC
>NW_022900932.1:13838342-13846527 GCF_012274545.1 Fukomys damarensis
CTCTCTCTCTCTCTCTCTCTCTCTCTCTCTCTCTCTCTCTCTCTCTCTCTCTCTCTTTTGGAGGGGGGTGCAGTACTGGGGATCCAACTCGGGTCCCTGAGCTTGCAAGGCAGGCAGTGAAACCACTGAGCTAAATCCCTGGCCCTACCCAGGGACTATTTCAACCATCTCACTATCTTGCTGAGAAGATGAGAATGAAGAGTGGGAACATTTTAACAGATAGGAGACGGACTAGACAAGTGGACTGCCAGTTGGCACATTGCATTTCTCTAGTCCCCTGCAGGAAAGGGCTCACCGCTGGTGGGGCGGGGGGTGTCAGTAAACTAAGGGACTGGAATAAAAAGGGCTTGGAATGTAGCTCAGTGCTGCTCTGTGACGCCTCTCTGCCTCCGTGCAGCGGTGTCTGTCCAGCTGCGTCTGGGTCCCTCCCTGTTGTCTTCCCCAACCTCGACCATGCCTGTCTTTTGAGGGCTGTTTCTGCCTGATCGAGGCCTCTCCTGCTCCCCACCTGCAGAGAGGATGATGACTCTAGGCAGACACCCCAGCACCGCAGGCTCCACACCCATGGTGCCTCCATCAGTGTGCCCGGCCTCAATCCAGGTGGTTCCCAGGACCCAAGAGAACAGCAACAAACTCAGCCTGGCTTCCCAGACAACCCCGTCTGGCTGCAAACGGCCTCTCCTCTCTCCCTCACTGCTCCTACATACTCTCCACACCCATCAGACCTGCCCATTCGTTGTCCCCAAACTCCTGTGTGTGCTTAACGAAGCACCTTCACCTCTCACCTTTGGCTTCCATCAAACCACCCAACAATGTCCTCTCCCTCCTCCAAAGCTCACTCACTGAGACATTGTTGCTGAGTGTTTTGAAAACTTACAAATCAAGGTTTAAATCTTCTTCTTACTCCTCCTCCTCCTCCTCCTCCTCCTCCTCTTCTTCTTCTTCTTCTTCTTCTTCTTCTTCTTCCTCTTTCTCTTCTTCTTCTTTTTGTGTGTATGCTGGGGGGAGGCAGGGTCTTGCTATGTATTCCAGGCTGGCCTTGAACTCATTATGTAGCCCTGGCTGGCCTCAAACACACAACAGTCCTCCTGCCTCAGCCTCCCAAGTGCTGGGACTACAGCTATGCACCTCTACACCTGGCTTAAATCTACTAGTTCCCCAATTTTGGTCAACTCCCATTATCTCCTAGTGCCTCCTGGCAGGGAACTGCTTAGTTTTAGAACACCCTGGGGGTCCCACAAGGTAACACGGATCAGCCGCTAGCAGAGCCTGGCACTGAGGGGAGGGGTGCCCCAGAAAAGCTGGGTCCGTTCTGGTACATCCTGAGGCTCTTTGTGTGAGTCTCGTATCCACAAAGGAATGACACTGCAGGCATGTCTCTCCTTGCCTACTCCAGAAGGGTCACTTACATAAGGATAATGGCACAGTAAAGCAAAGATGGCATTTAAAGTGCATCCATTTTCTGCCGCCTGCCTCACAAGCACAAGGGCCCGAGTTCAATCTGTGGTACCTAAATAAATAAATAAATAAAACAAAAAAAATTCACTGTCTTGGACTGGGGATTTAGCTCCATGGTTCTATCACCTGCTTTGCAAGTGCAAGGTCCTGAGTTCAATCCCTGGTACCAAAAAATAAAATTAAAATAAAAAAAAAAGAAAGAAAGAAAAAAGCCAGGCGTGGTGATGACTCTCTGTAATCCCAGCACTCTGGAGGCTGAGGCAGTAGTATTGCTACAAATTAGACAAATCTGGGTTCCAGTCCTAGCCAGCTGCTTGCTCTGTGCCATTGGACACGCTACTTGATCTCTCTGAGCCTCGGTTTTGTTGTATGTAAGAAGGTAATAATAGGGGCCACTGGAAAGGATCATGTTGAGGATTAAATGCATGGGCAGTTGGTTAAATAGAGTCTGAAATTAGTGGACCACACATTAAAAACAGCTTTATGGCTTTCTAAGCACTGCCTTCAACCATGCCCTGATGAATCTCCAGTTCCAATTTTGTAATCACATCGCAGGAAGAGCCCCCAGCCTCCTTTCATTTTCAATATTGAAAGTGAAAGTCCAGTCTGGCCTGAACTTGTAATTGCATATCTAATTTAGTGCTTGCATCCTCGGCTTCCTCCTGTGCTTGCTGGGAATCTTGCCATGAGGGACAGGCAGGGTCTTCTCTCTTGGCTTCTTTCCCTCTTCTGAGGTCCTTTCTCTTCATGTGCTCTGGGCCTGAAGACAGGATGGAAAGCACAGGGAGGTGAACTGACAATCACCGTTGGTCAGTAAATATTCCCAGTCCCAGCCTGCTCCAGACACGTGGTGAAATTATATTTTCCGCCCCATTGAGGCTAAGTGGAGCCATGCGACTTGATTTAGTAATGGTCATACGAGTGTGGGTTGCAGTAGGATATACAGAGACAGCCATGGAGATGGAGAAGTAACTATGTCTTCATTGCCGTGAGGCCCTATGCTTTGAGGCTATTTGTTACTTAGCATAACTCAGCCTATCTAAATGATATTGGTAGCTCAGGGCTCTTTTGTGGCAGTCTCATCACCATCTTTGGTAGTTGTGCGTGGTGGGCCCCAAACTCATCTTGGAAAACATGCATGAGCTCTTAAGAGACCCCCCCAAGAAGAGGGGCTTTCCATTGCACCTCCCCAAGAACTGCTCAGATGACCTCTTCTGACCCCCTCACTCCCACCCTTGGTGGGCCATCCCACAGCATCCCGTGAAGCCAGCTGCTTGGCCGAGCTTCAGCAAAAAAGCTCAAGAATGGCTACATTGCAAAGTATACAATCAGCTCGAGAGCAATCCACTCAATTTCACTGTGCCCTGTGTAAACACCCTTTCTCCTACCCACCAGCTCTATTTGTTTCCTGTTGCTGCTACCGTCAACTTTGGGGCTTCAAACAGCACAAATGTGTTATCTCACCAGCCTAGAGGCCAGCAAGAGCTGAAGAGGTGAGGTGCCATGTTCCCTGCAGGAGAGAATCTGGTTCATTGGTGTTCTCAGCTTCCAGGGCACCCTCATTCCTTGGATGGTGACCCCGTTCTTCCATCTTCAAAGCCTTCCATGGCAAAGTGAGTTCTTTAACACTTCTGCTATCTCCTGACTCTTCTTCATGGCCCGATCACCCCTTCTCTGACAGCCATCAAGAAAAGTTCTCCATTCCTGAGAATTTGTGATTAGATTGGACCCAGATGGATAATCCGGGGATAATCCTCCACCTTGAAGTTGTTAACCTAATCAGATCTGCAAAGGCCCTTGGGTCATATAAAATAACATATCCACAGGTTGTCCAGATGGGTACTGAGACGTCTCTGAAGGACCCTAATTCTATTTACAACACTCCAATTATCTTACACCCCTGTCCAAATAAGCACAGAAAGGATCAGCAATTCCCCTGACTACGAAATGAAATAAGTAAGATGCCAGTCTTCCTTTCTCCGGGTTCTCTTCCTCCATCTTTATGACCGGATTCTCTTTCAGAATCCACTACATGGGATGGGGTCAAACTTGCCTTGGGGCTTCCACATGATAAGTGGGAGGAGAGAGCCCCCTTCATCACCTGCTAGGGCTCCCTCCACCCATGAGATCAATGCTTTTAATATGTAAGCCAGCACTGCCCAACAGATATACAATGCCAGACACATGTGTAATTTTAAATGTTCCAAAAGTCAAGTACAAGAAGTAAAAAGAAACGGGCAATATTAATTTTGTTACTGGATTTTATTTAACTCAATTTACCCAAATATCCAATATATCCAAAATATTATTTCAACATGTAATCAACATAAAATATAGGAGTGCCTCCTTTCATGAACTTAATTCTTTCCACAGTTCTGGTCCCAAATCTGATTTGGTCTTGAGCTGAATCATATTTCCCCATAAGGTCAACACTGAACATAATCATTGATTTTGATTCAGTTTGCGACCAATTCAGGTTTTCAACCAGAATTGTGGAAAAATTAAGTTCGTGAACCGAGATATCACCATATTATGAATGAGAAATTTCATATTCTTTTACTGTCCAGGGAATACGTGTTAGGTACTTTTCTCTCGTTGCTGAGACAAAATACTCGACACCCAAAGTTAGAAGGGAAGGGGTTTATTTGGCTTATAGTTTGTAGAGGTTTCAGTCCATAATCGGCTGGCTCCAAGGCAGGATGGCAAACAGGCCTCGCAAAGAAATAACACGGCACACACAAGGTAGCATAGGCAACAAGAGACCTTAACCAGTGCCCCTTTTGTCGATTCAGATTACCAGGGCTGGGTGTGGTGGCGCGCACCTGTAATCCCAGCTACTCGGAAGGCTGAGGTGGGAGGGATCACTTGAGTCCAGGAGTTCTGGGCTGCAGTGCGCTATGCTGATCGGGTGTCCCCATTAAGTTCAGCATCAATATGGTGACCTCCCGGGAGCAGGGCACCACTGGGTTGCCTAAGGAGGGGTGAACCAGCCCAGGCCAGAAATGGAGCAGGTCAGATTACCAGGATGATGGCACTGCCAAACCAGTCACATGTAGTGACTTCATCCCAGCATTCCTCACTCTAGATTCACCCACTTATGACTGCATGAGTCTTTGGGGGGACATCTAGACCTAAACCATAACAGCGTATTTTACATTTATAGCACATCTCAGTCTGGACTGGCCATATTTCAAGTTCTCATCACCACCTTGAGTTAATGGTTGCCATAGTGAACAGTACCAAATCTAGACTTGCATTTGATAGGCTGGGACTATGTGGGATCTGGGTCCAGCTGGCAGTGATAGCTGGAGTTAGAAGGTCCCATCCAGTAACCTGGACAGGTATCAGGAACAAACCCTTTATTTCTGGCATTCTTGATAGCACAAGTCCATCCTTCATCATGGTCCTGTCTTCAGTTCCCGGTGCCCCATTACCAGTCCATGGGAAAGTCAGCTCCACGCAGAGATCATAGCCCATCTTCAGTAAGCATCACTGTTCTCCTACCTAATGCCCAGAATAGGAACAGACACAGCAGATACCCCAAAAAGGACCTGGTGAAGGAATTGGTCTTTCTTTAGTCTCCGAGTAGAACTTCCCAAGTTCACCAAATTAGGTCAAAACCAGGCCCAGGGCCAGATACACAGTGGGACTCATAATCATGTCTTCCTTACAGGCCCCAGTCCTTGGGACTGACCAACCACCGGAATATACTACCATTTCACAGGAAGCAGAAGGAAGGGTGACTGTCTGCAAATGGACACCAGACTCTCTTCCTCAAAGCACGAAGTTAAAGCCAGTTAAGTAACTTTAAATTAGATGACAATGCAGAACATAAAGCTCGGAAAACAGGCCACCTCACCCAGGTCACAAAGTCGAAGCCTGAAAATGAGAAGGGTTTTATAGATCCAGGAAGGCCAACCCAAGTTCCCTGACCCCAAACCCAGGCCCCGATTTGAAATAGATTCAGGAATGCTTCCTGTGGCTTTGTGGGCATGGGAAAAGTGACGTTCTACCTTGGAGTACAGAGGGGTTGTGAGAAGTGGCTCTGAAAGTTCTCATCTCAAGTCTGCCTCCAACCTCCGAGTGATCAAGGGAGATCCCTTCCCTGTGGGGGTCCCCATCAGGTGTTAAGAGGACCAGGAGAACAAACCAAGCAAACGACAGGCTTGCCACACTTCTACTAAGACATCATGAAATCACATGGACCAGACAGCCCAAGACCCATTTCTCAGGTGACAAAACTAAGGCTCAGAGATGAAAGGGACTCAAGATCACCCCATAAATTAATATCAGATCCTCACCTATAACCCAGGGTTATGAGGCCTTTTTTCTTTTTGTTTTTGTTTGGTTTGATTTGGTTTGGTTTGATGTTGTTTGCTGGATTTTTTTTTTTTTTTTTGAGACAGGGCTATGTAGTCTGGCCTCTAACTCACAGTGATCCCCCTGCCTCAGCCTCCTGAGCGCTGAGATTACAGGTGTGCACCACCACATCCAGCAAGACCCTTTCTTTTCTGCCAGAGTCTCCCCAGGTCACGACATTAAGTCTCTATCCTACTTCATTGCCTCTGAGCTCCTGGGGAAGGATGACCACCCCTTCTTTAGAAGGCAGAAGAGAAAAGACATATGGAGCACTCTGACCCTGGAGAGGAAGTGGGAATGGAAGGACCAGGCTGGGGTGAAAGCTGGCAGCCAACAATCAGGCCAAGAGAAAAAATGCAGATGCTATGCAGCTAAGGAGAAGAAATGCAGAGACCTGAGGCTGAGGCCATCAAACGCACGCATGCGCACGCGCGCGCGCGCGCACACACACACACACACACACACACACACACACACACACACAGCCCTGCATTCCACGTCATTCAATTCCCCTGCGTGTTCTAAACCCAGATGATCAGATAATAAGAGGTTGAGTGGTATGCATAACATCAAGTTGATTAAATTTGTTTACTGATAATTCTTTCAGGTTCCCAAGAAGATCGTGTAATTTCCTTGCCGTATTTCAAACAGATTTGGGCTAATGCATTATTGACAGCACCCTTGCAGACCATCGCCACAATGTCATTCAGGATAATTATTTCACAACAGATTTCCAGGGCCTCTGGTTCCTGTTGGGATTCACTTGGGCATAAATTACAGAGCCGAATATTTAATCAGTGTCCCCATTAGAACCCTGTGGCTTATTTTTAGGAATTGAGGAGGGAGAGCGGGTGGGGAGAGGGTATTTGTGTTATTATGGCACGAATACATTTCTTCTGTGCTGGGTGGGTTGTTGTTTTATTTCTTCTTCTCTCCCCCCCAAAGCTCAAGCAAGCTGAAAAGCAGCCTGAAGCATCCTTGCCTTTTTTAGAAATAAACACAGGCATTAATCTTTTGACTGCATTAAATTAAATATTAATGTTAACGGATCACATAATGTGAAGTTAAAAAAACGATTAACATTTACACTGCATTCTCTCTCTGTGACTTTTCCATTACGCAAATTAGTCCCCCTCTTAACTAAAAAGATCTGAGCAGCATCACCTCGGAAAGGTGGGACCCGGGGCTGGGGGCTGGGTGCTTGTCTCGGGCACTGGCGAAGAAGAACCCAGGGGCAGGTGTCTGTGGACAGGCCGACCCCGCCAGCCTCCGGCTCAGGTAGTCTGCGGCGGCTCAGGTGTGATGGGGTCGTCCCGCCCCCTCGCCAGGAAGCGTCTCTCGGTGCCAAGGGCACGGTTTGCGTTTCCGGATATTCCGTTTGCGTTTCCGGGTATGTGTCTTGCAAGCGGCGGAATCTCTGGAGCTGTGGCCAGCACTGGGCCTCACTGCCTGCAGCCCACGACCACCTGCCTCCCTCTGCAGTACAGCGTCAGCCCCGTCACAGCCCACAAAATCATCACCCCAGGCTGCCAGGCTGCTCCTCAGCCCCCTCTCCCGCCCTCAAGGCCAACGTTCTCTGCCCCTGCCTCCCTCTTTGTGAAGGGTGCGCACCCTCTGGTCTTCAGGCTTCTTCTGGCCCCTCTCTTCACTTTTGGTTTCCTATTACCCACTGCCTGGCCCGTGAGAGGCCCCCCGGAAATGTCAGTGTCCCTGCCCCCTCTTCCTGCCTCCCCTCCTCCCACTAATTCAGGCTCTGTCCTTCCCTCTCCTCAGCACCGGGCTCCCCAGTGCCAGATCCCGACTCCACCAATGTTCCTAAGCCTGTGAGTCCCTTGCTGTCCCCACCCAGCCTCTACCTCCCCACCTCACCCCTGCCACAGAAAAACCTTATGACACAGGCTGGGTCAGCCTCACCCAGGCCTCCTGTCACTGCCAGGACAAAATCTGCTCTCCCCAGCCCTCACTCTGAGCCCTGCCTCATCTCTGGCCTCTCCCTGTCCTGTACCCCATGTTCTGGCCATAGGAGGCGCCACACCATAAAGCACCTCCATTGCCAGTAAGAGATGAGGGTGAAACACCTTTTCAGACATCCGAAAACATGGCTGCATAGCTATAATTTGCCAGGGCTGTATGATGTCAGAGAATGCAAACCCAAGCCCTGCTCTAGAGGAGTGAAACTCTTTGTGCCTGGGGTTCTAGCTGTGCCACAACAAAGAGCTCCAGCCCAGAGTCCACACCAGGGACTCTCGTTGGGATGGGGGCCATTTGAACTGGGCCTATAGCAACAGGGAATCCCAAGAAGCAGAGAGAGGGCCGGAGATTGAGCTCATGGTACTCGGCAAGAGGGAGGTCCTGAGTTGGAAGGGGG
>NW_022900932.1:13846579-13849229 GCF_012274545.1 Fukomys damarensis
GGGGGAGGAGGAGGAGGAGGAGGAGGGGAAGGAGGAGAGGGAGAAGAAGGTTCATTTGAGTCATTTTCCTGACCTATTGGCACTTGGTAATGAGAAGAGGGAAATGGGACCAGGCCATGAGAGATCGCTGCCTAGTGTGCCAAAATCATCTTCCTCCTCCCTACAAGGAAGCAGCTGCAGCCCCAGTCAGAGGGAGGAAGTTTCTGAGAATAATCAGCTCTAACAAATCCACATCTAGAATCTTCAACCCTGAGCTCCCTCAGCCTGGGCCAGGAAGGCAAGCTCTCTGGGCCACAAAGCCTCGCCCGCCTGGGTACTTAACAGCCAGCCCCCTCCCTGATCATTGGCAGTGCACAGGACTGGGATCCAGCTCTGAGCCCCAGGATCCTGGCTTAGCCGCTGCCTATGTACAAAGAGGGCTAACACACCCCTCGGTCCCAGGCACACCTAGGTCCAAGTCTTCACCCTACAGTCGATCCTACCTGGTGAGTTCTCAGAAGACAGCGTTCTTCTCCATGGGATCGTAGGTGGGGCTTTGGGGTGACTGGATTCTGAGGCAGTCTGGCTGGCTTGCCTTTGGGAGCTGGGCCTGGTCAGGCAGGGTCTGCTCAGAAAAGGCTGATCACCAGGGACTGGCTTGGAAGGGTCTCTCTGCCTCCCCAGCTCCTCCCTTTCTCTCTGCTTCCGGTCTGCCATGCTGTGAGCAGCTCCCCTCCACATGCCCCCTGCACCATGCTGTCCTGCTTCCGCCAGCTGACTGTGGACTGAAACGTGAGCCAAATTCAACCTCTTCAGCCTTGAGTTGTGGGTGTCAGGTATTTTGTCCCTGCCGCAAGGGAAGCAGTTAAAACATATGGAGAGGAAGAGCCAGGAGTGAAGGCACCCCAGGAGGTCCCCAGGGCACCCAAGCAAGGTCCCATGCACGCACCCAATGAGGACCCTGTATTCCTGCCACCTGGCCACCCCTCTTCCTGCTGATGCTCTGAGTGATCCCATTCTCCTCCAAAAAATTCCTTTACCATTTGCCGGGTGTGGTGGCACACGCCTGTAATCCCAGTACTCAGGAGGCTGAAACAGGAGGATCGCTGTGAGTTCAAGACCAGCCTAGGCTATATAGTGAGTTCCAGGTCAGTCTCAACTACATAGTGAGACCCTGTCTCAAAAAACAAAAAACAAAACCAAAAAAGTTCCTTTACCACTTAAATCAGCCAGAATCCATTTCTGTTGCTGGCAACAATGAACCTGGACTAAGGCTCACTTTGATGTCTCAGGATCCTCTGAAAGTAAATGGAGCTCTTGTCCTGAACTTCCTCCCCAGTGCCATTAGAGGAGGGAGCCATCTGAAAAGTTTCAATAAGTATTGACCCCTTTGACATTCAGATCAAGGCCAGGTGACCAGTGGAACGCAGCAGAGAGGTGGCATGGCTTTTAACAGGTGGTTGGGAGCTGGGTGTGGTGGCACAGGCCTGTAATCCCAACACTGGGGAGGCTGAGGCAGGAGGATCACCGTGAGTAAGGGGGGGGTCGGTGGTTGGGATGATGGGGTTCCCCCTGATGAAAGGATGCATGGCTTTCCCCTAGGGCCACTC
This sequence comes from Fukomys damarensis, assembly GCF_012274545.1. Lineage (NCBI taxonomy): Eukaryota > Metazoa > Chordata > Mammalia > Rodentia > Bathyergidae > Fukomys > Fukomys damarensis. Next base: position 13,848,169 of record NW_022900932.1, read on the forward strand.
AGTATAAAGTGGGTTAGCTCCTTTGTCCCCTCCTGCTCTCCCACGTGCGCCCTCTCCCTGTCTACCGTTTCTGCCATCCAAACAGCTGCACAAGCAGATGTCCACGCCAGCCTTCAGAGCCATGAGCTCAAGTAACCCTCTTCTCCTTTGTCACTTACTCAGGCTCAAGTATTCTGTTGGAGCCACAGAAAATGGACTGAGCCACTATCTCTGCAGGGTTGGGCCTTCAGGGGAGCTTCGTGGCGATGACAATCCCTGACAAGCACCGAGCAGGTCCTCGTCACGGTGTCCTGGTCACCGTCCCACCTCACTGTCCCAACTCCCAGGCAGGAGGCAGGACAGGAGTTTGGCACTGGCAGGTAAGGTTCACAGAGGCCAAGGAAAGCATGAAGACTGCAACTCCAGGCCAAGAGTGTATTTTATCATCATTACCGTTAGTGATAATCATAAAGGCGCCATTTGTCAAGGCTTGGCTGTAGTACTGCACGCTTCCTTTACATCATGGGGCCCTGAGATGGAGAAATGTCGATCCTCATTCTAGGGATAAGAAAGCAAGTTCAAGGGCCGGGGATTTAGCTGAGTGGCGCCGTGCCTGCTTTGCGAGCACAAGGTCCTGAGTTCAATCCTTGGTACCGGAAAAAAAGAAAGAAAGTTCAGAAAGCTTCGGAAACCTGCCTAGGTTACCGCCTCCCCACTGGCAAATCCTCTGCCTGCTCTTTCGGCTGCGTTGTCGGACAGGTGAGCACCGCCCCACGATGAACCCACACACAGACTCCCCGGCCATCTAACTGGGAGGGATTCTATCCCGATGCGAGCCCTGCGGGCTGGACCCGCCAGAGACTGGTCTTTTCATGTCTGGCTTTCTGGGTGACACACAGAACACAGAAGGGCTGGCCAGCGCCGGAGCAGCCCCTCACCAGTCAGGAGAGGGTTGGCACCAGATTGCTGACTCTACCCTTTTCCAGAGCTCGAGGAGGCGGAGCCGCACCCACGTCCAGCCCAGTGGGACCAATTAGAGCATTTACAGCCCGACGCGGGAGGGGAGGCACCGCCTCCGCCCC
>NW_022900932.1:13850217-13855599 GCF_012274545.1 Fukomys damarensis
CTCCTTCTCCCTCCCCCCTCCTCTCCATCCTGCGGGCGCTGAAGGAGCGCCTGTGACGTTACACAGATTAAAACTCCACTGAGAAATTTAATCCTCCGCATTTCACTCACTACCTGTGGCTTATAAATTTTAATTGGCTCTAAACTGCCATCCGAATTGACGTGCCGGTGTGTGATGCAAAGGACGATCAGTAACAGCGCCAGCAACGCGCAATGTGTCTCTTGTAGGAAAAGAGGTGGGATTGGGGGTGTCAGGTGCCAGAGCAGAGAGGGAAAAGGAAGAGGGCATCTTTCTAGGGCCGGTCCCCAGGATGTCCATCTACTTCGAGGTGGTGGGAGAAGGAATGAAAGGAGACCTCTGGACTCTCCTTCCTTCGCACATCCGTCTTTCCAGTCCCACATTTATTCGGTAACTGGTTCGTTTTGGACTGAGCCCCACGCATGCGCCCATCCTGGATAGGGTGTGGAGGGCCGTGTGTGTGGCGATCAAGCAACAGAGCCCCACACAAACGAGCTTCTGTGAAAGCAGAGCCAGCAGTGTGCTGACACCCAGCTGTCCAGGCAAAGGTGAGCAGGGTCTTCTCTCTGCTCCTGTCACTTCCCTTTCCCAGCTCCTTTGAAGGTGGAGCGTTCCCCTCCGGTCCTCCTCAGGCCACTCCCCTCTCTATGAAGTGGGGAACCCTTGGGCCCCTCCTGGCCAGAGCTATCCAACAGGACCTTCTGAGATGATGAGAATGTTCCACGCTTGCACCTTCCGTAGGCCGTAACCACCTACCGTGGGGCAACGGAGCCCTCGAAATGTGGCCACTCCTTTTACTTTCAGCTGATCTCCCAGTCCTGCTAGACTTTCCCTGACACCCTACCCTACCCAAGGGTGGTTCTTGAGTTATTCTCCTCCCTCTCCATAAAATATCAAGTGATGGTTGGGTGTGGTGGCGCACACCTTTAATCCCAGCACTCAGGAGGCTGAGGCAGGAGGATTGCTGCGAGTTCGAGACCAGCCTGGGCTACATAGTGAGTTCCAGGTCAGTCTCAACTACATAGTGAGACCCTGTCTCAAACACCCCCCCAAAAAAAAACAAGTGATGGGAGCTGGGCATGTAGCTCAGGGGCAGGGCACTTGTCTACCATGCATGAGGCTCTGGATTGATTCAACACTGAAAAAAAAATCAAGTGTTCTCTATCATCAGTGTTTCAGAGTAAAGCCTCACTAGCCAGACTAAAAGTCAAGGTTTTTGTACCCTTGCTGCAACTGTCACCATGCACTAAGCCTTGCTTTTTCTCTGCACCTTGCAATTCCCTCTCCCCAAAATGTTCAGCCGTGCGTCGTGGTGCACACCTGTAATCTCAGCACTCAAGAGATTGACTCAGGAGGATCACTGCAAGTTCGAGGCCAGCTCGGGCTACATAGTTCAAGGCCAGCCTGACCTACATAGTGAGACCTTGTCTCAAAAAACAAAAAATAAAATGCTTTTCACTCCACCTTTGCCCCAGTGCTAGAAACTATTCACCCTTCCAGCCCCTGGTGAACGATCACACTGGCTCCTCCTCGTGAACTTCTGGGACCCTTTCTTCTCTCTTCTGGGGGGGTGGGGTTCAAATCCCAAGCACAAGCCAATAGCAGGGTAGATCTGAGGGTGAAAGATTGAACTCTGAGCTGGCATTCATGTCTCTACCCTCCCACACAGTCACTCCACCAGGGTCCTGCGATGCCACAGCAACCCGGGAGGTCTCTGGAAGGATGTGCTTGTCATTTAGCAGTAGCGTGGGTTTGCCTCTTGCTCTGGAAGGGTGATGTGCTGGGGTGGGAGCCCAGCCAGGCCCTCAACATCCACAACCCAACCCCCGTGGGTTATCCTCTGTCGTTTCTGATGAGACCACATGATTTTTCCAATGGGGGGGGGAATGTGTCATCTGATGCCATCTAGAAAGAGCTGCATGGCAGTGATGTATACGATTTAGATACAAATTGAGATGGTCTCTGGATGTAGCCTCCTACACCCCTCAGTCCTCCACAGGAGTTCTGAAAGGGTGGCCCCTAGACCAGAGCGTCAGAGCCTCTGGGGAACCTGTTGGATGGGCCAATATCAGCCCTCCTAGATCTGCTGAATCAGAAACTCCAGAGTGGGCCAAGCACCCTGGGTTCCCATGAGGCCCCTCAGATGGTTTGGATGCCCTAGTCTACACTCATGCCTCTGAACCCACACATTCTACATGGGAGGATTCAAGCAATCTTGGACAGAAAAGACTCAACAAAAAATTACATCTGTACTGACCATGTACAGACTATTTTCCTGGCCATTACATCCTGAACAATGAGGTATAACAACTATTTTCATAGCATCTACACTGTATTAGGTATCATGAGTAATCCAGAGATGATTTAAATAGATGGAAGGATTGTGAGGGTTATAGGCAAACACTGCACAATTTGTATAGTAGCATCTCCAGACCTTGGCATCCATGGGGCATCATGGAAACAATCCTCCACGGATACTGAGGGACCACTGCATGCACGTACGGTGATGGTCCTAAGGCGGTGCCCTATAGTCCTCAGCTCCCCCTGTTCAGCCCCTGGCCTAAGCTCTCTCTCATGCTATGGGGCCTTCCACAGTCCAGTCCATGTGTGCTGAATGAGTAAAAGAATGCATGCAGAGGCCGAGGATGTAGCTCAGTAGCACAGTGCCTGCCTGGCAAGAGCAGGGTCCCAAGTTCAATCCCCTCTATCTAGTCCAGTCCATGTGTGCTGAATGAGTAAAAGAATGCATGCAGAGGCCGAGGATGTAGCTCAGTTGCACAGTGCCTGCCTGGCAAGAGCAGGGTCCCAACCTCTATTAAGAATGAAAGAAAGGAAGGAAGGAAGGAAGGAAGGAAGGAAGGAAGGAAGGAAGGAAGGAAGGAAGGAAGGGAGGAAGGAAGGGAGGAGGGAAGGAAAGAAAGAAAGAAAGAAAGAAAGAAAGAAAGAAAGAAAGAAAGAAAGAAAGAAAGAAAGAAAAGGATGCATGCAGGAGCAAATGGACAGAAAGCTAAAATACAAGAGAAATACCAAGTGTGGTGGTTCACACCTATGATCCCAGCACTCACGAAGCTGAGGCAGGAGGATCACCATGCATTTGAGGCCAGTCTGGGCTACAGAGTGAGTTCAAGGCCATCCTGAACTATGTAACGAGACTGTATCTCAAAAAGAGAGAAAATGAACCTCAGATCCAAGAGGAACTTAGCTTGTCAGGCGTTCATGCAACTTCTGATCCACTGAAAAAGCAGAGAAGTGTGGGAAAGGGTAGTACAGGTGTTGTGGGCTCCCACCCTTACCTCAACCAGCACCCCTGCACTGAGAGGCAGGGTGACAGCTCTTTGTCACTCAGCCTCTTCAACTAGAGGCCCAGGTTTAAAGCTCTGGTGCAAACAACCTTCTCAAACCTCAGCCTCAGGAATGAGGGAGTGCTTGGTCCTAAATGGCCTGTGCAAGACCCATAAATTAATTACTTAATATCATTTACAGAAGGCCAGTTCGTCTCTAGTTGAATGGGGCTAATGCTGTTCTTGGCATCCAACTTAAAGATCCAAGGCGCCAGAAACACAAAGGAAGGCTTCTTTCAACTTCCAGACTCGCTGCTGAATGACCCTAGAATGGGGGGGGGGCTGTTCAAGGCAAGAATAAAAGGTTACTTTGGTGAAGAAATATTAATCTCAATATTCCACGTGGCGTTAAAATATATGTTTGAGGTCTCCAGAATGAGATGTTCATAAATAGATAAGCTCTAAGTGGATGATTTTTTAGCCTTGATTTTTCCTTTACTGAAATATAATTAACACTTCCTGAAACCAGCTAGCTTGGGATAATTTAGTTCAATTGTAAGTATGCAAAACACTTAACAATTAGCTCCATGAAATGAGACTAGCAAGCACCGAGCCGACTTCATTAATGCCCTAAGTGCAATGCCCTATTATAAGAGCTTTCAGAAATATTGTATAAATCTGCAATGTCCCCATAGAATGGAACGGGGAGGGAGTTTCCTATTATTTCCATTCATTTGAAAGCTACATCTCATAAACGCAGCGGCCTGAAAGATGATGGCAATTGGTTTTAATATTTTTACAGCCGCTTCCAAGGTGGTAAAAAGAAAAGAAACCAAGCCTTTGTAATGGGGTCTTTAAAGCCAGAGTGATTTAATTTGCCATAAAGAGGGGCAGCTCGGACAGAGAGAAGAGATCACAGCTCTCAGACTCAGGGGTCCTGGTTCAGCTGTGCAACCTTACACGTACCCTTCTCCCATCCAAGTTTTCTCCCCCGCAGGATGGGGATAGCCAGGAGTACTATGAAAATGAGTGACCGTGCTCACAGCGTGGCCTCGCCAATCAGAATAGGTGCTGGCAGAATGGGTGCTGTGATGCCTCCCTGTGCATCCTGGTTGAACATTAGGAGTCATAGAATAGCAGTCCCTCCCTGAGAGACCTGTTGAGGGTATTACAGGAAGGAGACAGGACCTCAGAAGAGGACTACTAATCAAATGCAGAAGATTTGGATGAAAATGAAGGCTGGGGCAATGGTTTTAGGAGATTAGGATCAACTCTGGCTACTTCCATTTCCTGCAGCTCTGAGTAGAATGAAAAGTGAAAAATTACCAACACAATCCCTGTCTTCGCCTCCCCACCCAACAGCAGAAGTGTCCATCTGAAGGCCTTTACAATGTGGAACTGAGCCAAGTCCCACCCGTGTCCCTGAGGAACAGGTCTTGAATAGTGATATTCAGGCCACCAGAGTCCCCCAAAATAAAGAAGCTCCAAGCAGCTATTTCCACTCCTGGAAAGCCCTGGCCAAAAGCAAGTTCTTCCCCAGTGCCTGGTCCTCATTCTGTCTTTGAGACTATAGGATGGGCTGGCTGCACCCAGGACAGCGCCAGAGACAGGAGGCCCTGACCTTTACCCCAAGCAACTGCATTCACCAGGTAGAGGGGCACAGCATCTCCTGGGAGAAGCAGGAAGCAACATTAATTGGGTGAGCACTGCCCAAGCCCTGATGTCGAGTACTTTACGGGTGTGAAAGTTCCCCTTGAGATATACGGAAGCTAAGGTTCAGAAAGGCCAGGTGATGGCTCGAGATCACACTGCTAAGAAGCAGGAGAGCTGGGATTCCTGGAGGATCTTCTACATCCAAGCCCATGCTCCCTGCATCCATACAGCATGCTGCTTATACACGGTATGAATGACAAATATGGTGAATGTTTAAAGTTTTTAATGTGTTACACTAAAAGACACATTGCCACAAACCCCTCTCAAAACACTCCCTGTGCTTCAAACACATTTATCCCACCATGCTTGCCACTTTCTGAAGCAGCTCTGGAAATCCTCTTTCCTGGGTGTCTTTTTTTTTTTTTTTTTT
>NW_022900932.1:13855869-13909619 GCF_012274545.1 Fukomys damarensis
TTTTTTTTTTTTTTTTTTTTGTACCGGGGATCGAACTCGGGTCCTTGTGCTTGCAAGGCAGGCAGCGGAACTGCTGAGCTAAATCCCTGGCCCTCATGGGTGTCTTTAATTGCACTGTTGTGGCTGCCCTGATGTCCTGAATTGATTCAAAATGCTTCCCTTTCGTGGTCATTTTTGATGTTGGGGAAAAACTAGAAGTTGTACAGTGCCAGATCTGACCTGGTGAATAAAACAGGTGAGGACAAACCATGCTTTTACGAGCCTGCCTTTCTGTTGGATGGCACTGGGCAGCAGCATTCACTGTATTTTTAATCACAACCTGTAAAGACAGACACTCACGAAAGAGGACTTCCAGAACGGCCTCAGAAAGCTACAGAATGATGGGATCTGTGTGTTTGAAGGGAGAGGAAACATTTTTGAGGGAGATTCATGGCAATGTGCCTTTTACCAACATAAATTGTTTTCAGTTTAAATATTCATCGTACATTTTGATCACCCCCCATAGAAACAGATGCAGATGGGAGTATCCAGCATAGTCCTTGCCTGGCAGAAGAGCTTACAAATGCCTGTAGAATTTGAATAGAAAATATTCCACAAGGTTCTAATCTTCTTGTCCTACTGCTGCAGTAACAGATGACCCCAAAATCTGTGGCTGAGAATACACAAGCTCATTGTCTTCTAGCCCCAGGAGTGAGCAGTCCAGAGCTACATTCCCTGTGGAAACTTTGGACAAATCTGTGCCCTTGCTTCTTCCAGCTTCCAGAGGTGTCCTGCATTCCCTGGCTGGTAGTGTCCTCCTCCATCTTCCAAGCCAGCAGTGAACCACCTTCAAATCACCTCCATTTCCACCACAATAGCTCTTTTTCCAACCCTGACTCACCTGCTTCCTTCTTGCAAGGATCTTTGTGGTTACATTGGGCCCTCCAGCTCATAACCTGGAATAACCTCCTCATCACAGACCCTGACAAACCACGGCTGCAAAGTTCCCTTTGCTAGGTAAGGTAACATATTCACGGGATCCCAAATTAGGAGCAGGACATTTGGAGGCCTGTTATTCAACCATGGACCTTAATATGTAAATAAAATGTTAATAGCCATGCCAAGCCAGATGTGGTGGCGCAGCCCTGTAATCTCAGCACTTGGGAGGCTGAGACAGCAGGAGGATCCCCTCAAATTCAAGGCCAGCCTGGACTACATAGTGAGTTCCATCCTGAGCAAGATCCTATCTCAAAAGAAAGAAGGAAAGAAAGAAAGAAAGAGGCCAAAACTCACAGTAGTTAGAACAAATTTAATTTCAGATTTTTAGATTGAGACTTGATATTGAACATTGGCAATTCTTATTGATAACACTAACTTAGTGGCTACCATTTACATATTCAGTATCATGATAAGTAGCTTCCAATGATGGTGTCATGTGATCTTTCAAAGTGCCCTGCAATTTTTTTTTTTTTCCAGTACCAGAGATTGAACTCAGGACCTTGCTCTTGCCAGGCAGGCGACAGCACCACTGAGCTAAATCTCCAACCCTGCCCTGCAATTCTGACATTATTATCCCTAATTTTCAGAGTCAGAACTGAGACTCCCCCAACTGCAAGGCCTGCTTCGGGCCTCACTTAGAAGGTGATGGAGCTGGACCTGAACCTGGGCTCTCTAGGGTTGGACTAGACATCTACTGCCACTAGATAAACAACTGAGACATGAAGGAAAAGTTTCCTGGAGGATATAAAGATGGTCTTAATATTAAAGGGACACACAGGGAATAACACAGAAGGCCTCAATTTCCTCATCTGTAAGGTGGGGTTTGGTTTGGTTTGGTCTTGAGACAGGGTCTTGCTATGTAGTTTAGACTGGCCTTGAACTCATATGTAGCCCAGGTTGGCCTGGAACTCAGGGCAATGCTTCTGCCTCAGCCTCTCAAATGCTGGGATTACAGGTGTGTACCACCACACCCAGTTGTAAAATGGGTTTAGTAACACTCACCTGGAGGGCTGATCAGGAGAGGAAAATGAGATATTGCTTGCCAGCCATGGGCTGAAAAGCTATCTCAAAGGCCAGACCTGGTCTGTGGAGCTTCACCCCCAGACTAGTGCTGGTCGACCTTGAACTACTCCCTCCTGGTGTCCCCTCTCACACAGTGAGAAGAGGTGAACTCCACGCTGTCTGGGCCGTCTCTGATGTGATTCCTGTGGCCCCAACCCCAGACTAGAGACCTCCGGAGCCTGGCTTCTGGCTGCCAGCAGCTATGTCACGCTGGTTCCCAGCAGCCAAGGATGGATGGATGGGACGTGGAAAAAGGTCTTGGAGAATCTTGCTCAGGACCACTTTTCCACAGATGCCCTTCGAGCTGCGGCAGCAGGATCGTTTATCAGGCTTGTGAAAACATGGCAGCGGAGACAGGGTCTGGGGCCCGGTCCCAGCTGTGCTGCACAGGGGATTAATGACTGGCGTGATGAAGTGGGACAGGCTGACACCACACACAGACAGCTCCCAGGGTTTGGGAGGAGGTACCACACCCTGGGAAATGTCCCACGGCTTGCAGACCGCCAGGACGCGAGTCACTGCCTGGCCACCCAGCAGGGCAGCGGACAAGTGGCCCATAATTGTCTGCTGTGCAACCTTGGACAAGTCACTCACTACCTTCTCTGCGTTTCAGCAGCATCAACTGTAAAATAGGGTTGTTGTGAGCACAAGGTGAATTAAAGCACAGAAAGTACTCAGTTGGATGCTTGGCCCACACCAAGAAATATGTATCAGTAGCTGCTATCTTCTTACAGCTTGTTTAAGATAGTCTCACTATGTAGTTCAAGCTGCCTTGAGCTCACAGTGGTCCTCCTGCCTCGGCCTCCCAAATACTGAGATTATAGACAAAGTGACCCCCACACCCAGCTTCATCCTCCTGGGTTTGCGGGGATTCAGGGGAAGCTGAGACACACCATGAGTTATTTAAGTTTGCGTGTCTAGTTTATTTCACTTAACATCATAGTCTCAAGGTGCCCATTCTCCTACACATGACTGAAGTTTATCCTTTCTAGTAGAATAGTGCTCCATTGTGCATAAATACCAGAGCTTTCATTTTTTTAAAAAAGGCAACAGGAACGAGCAGATGGACTGTGGTCTGTAGAATAGTGGCATCTCCTGTATGTTGTGCTTTTTCCTGCAGGGCCTCTGAAGTGGGGTGGACAGGATGCTCCCAGCATTGGACACTTGTGGCTTTCCTCAGGTCTTTTTATGGAACTGTTCACCTGGCTTGAAATTAGAACGTGTAGAAAGAAACAGAGAGTTAGAACCAAGTAAGATGATGATGCATTTGGGGTCATAGGGCATTGTGGTCACAGTGAGCCAAGTGTTCTGCAGATGGAAGCTGGAAGAAGGGGCTTCACAAATGGGGAAGCCAGGAGCAGGCAGAGAAACTCTACCCACAGGGAGGAGAACAGGGCAGAGCTCAGAGAGAGGCAGACAGAGGAACCATCCCACTGTCCGGTGGCCTCCAAGGTCTGGCTTCTACAACCCAGCTGGCCTTGCTTTCTACCTCAATAACTGGGTGCTGCCCAACCCACACATGAGCCAGCCCAGAGGTTGCTGCTTCACGCACCCAGCGATGTTGCCAACAACCACAAGCCTGCTGCTTCCCTGGGGCACCCACCATGGAGCCAGGTGTGTCATCCAAGGCCTCTTGGCCCTAGGATCAGCGATAGACTCTCACTGTTAGAGTGTCCTTCCCAAAGACCCAAAGTACTCGTGGCTGCTAAGAATTCCCCCAGTTCCAAGGGTGAGTGTGTAGACTATGACAGAGCTCAGGGCTTCATGGTGCCATTGTCTTGGAGAGGACAGGAACCATCTGTGAAATATTCCTGTTATTGCTGACCTAGACTAAGCCAGGCAGGACATGAACAATTTGTTTTGACTGCCTGAAACTACAACTCTCCTCTACCACATAAAGATACAACTCTGCAAGGCCACTGCATTATCTGCAAGCAGGCCATTCATAGTCAAAAGGCATGGCTTTAAATTATGACTCTGCTACTTTGTTGCTCTGTGACCTCAGGACAATTACCTAAACTTTCTGTTGCTGACACTTCTCATTTCAGGGTGAGGCTATAACTCAGTGATAAAGTATGTGCAGAGTATGTGGTGCAAGATTCTAGTTTTGATCTCCAGCACAAAAAAATAAAGATAAGGTCTGGAATACATAGCTCAGTGGCACCACACCTGCTGTGAAAGCACAAGGTCCTGAGTTCAATCCCTGGTACCAAAATAAATAAATAAAAATAAAAATAAACTCATTTCCTATGGAGATAGTGTCTGACTGGTGTGAATAGAAAATATTTAACAAAATAATGAATCTAAACTAAACTAGTGAGAAAAGTTGTCTATTCACTACCTGCCTTTCATTCTAAGTGGCCAGCAACAAGTAGGTACTGAAAAACTTGCTATGATAAGGGAAGAGGTAGATGGAACTAGTTTATTGGTTGGTTGGTTGGCTGGTATGAAGGTTGGATGGATGGATCAATGGTTTTCAGAAACTCATTCCTGCTGGGAGGAAATTTCATTGAAATGCAAGAAATTCAGGTAGAAGTCTGAGTACTGTTTTATTGTATCAAAATTGATCCTGCCTTAATGCTTTCACAAATACTGTCTCCTATGCACACCACAGAAACTCTAGGGAGGCAGAACTTCTTTCCTGTCACACACATGAGGCCTGTGATTCTTGGCCACCTCTGCCATCCTCACCATCACAAGGCAATTTTTTTTTCTTTTTTTTTTTTTTTTTTTTTGGTACCGGGAATCGAACTTGGGTCCTTGTGCTTGCGAGGCAGGTGCCGGAACCACTGAGCCAAATCCCTAGCTCAAGGCAATTCTTTTTCCAGAGAAACCAGGAGGAAAATTTAGTAGACTCAGGTAGACCAGTTGTCCCTGCCCTGAATGCTGTCTCATTGCTGGTTTGGGGGTTACTGGGAGGTCCCAAATTTTGGAATCCCTTCCTTTTTACCCCAAGTAAGATGACTCAACTGGGTGTTTCTGTCCAAAACGAAGATGAAGTGAAATAAGCCAAGGGATGCACTCAGCCCCAAGGGGGCACTTGGTAAAAGCTGGACAGATGTCAGTCTCCCTTACCCCATGCAGGTTGCTGGTTGTTTCACCCAATGCCATTCAATGCACACATCTCCAAACCCACCCACAGCTTCTACTAAACTGCAGTCCCCTGGAGAACAGGAGCATAATGTCTTTCATTCTGCTCTCTCCAATTCCCGGCTCAGGCTCCAGTGCAGATTGGAAGAATGAAGAGACAAATGAACGGTTTCCTTATAGCATGCCCAGCCCCAGAACTGCCTGGCTCTGGTTGTGATGAAAGCATATCCTGCGAGTCTCCCACACCCTGGGGAGTCGGGGCCTGGTGTGGGCTCAGGACCAGGATTTCTGTTAAATTGGGATCTAATGTGCCTGCTGTGGATAAAGCAAATGCAGGCACTCAGAGACCAGGTCAGCTGGGAACAAGGGATGTCTGCTTCCTCCGAGCCCAGGAATAGATTCTGAACTTGGGGCACTAGCTCCCTTGCCAACCTCAGTCTCTCTCTCTCCCTCTCTCCCTCTCTCTCTCTCTCTCTCTCTCTCTCTCTCTCTCTCTCTCTCACACACACACACACACACACACACCTGTACACTGTACAACCAGGTCAGGAAATAAAGTAGGCAGTCATAAGTGAGGTATGATGGTGTATGCCTGTAATCCCAGTATTAGAGGGGCTGAGGAAGCACTGCCGTTAATTCAAGGCTAGCCTGGAATACATAGCAAAATACTGTCTCAAAAAAACAAAAAGAGGGGCCAGGGATTTAGCTCAGTGGTTCTGCCACCTGCCTTGCAAGCACAAGGGCTGGAGTCCAATCCCCGGTACAAAAAACAAAAAACAAAAACAAAACAAAAAGAAAGAAAGAGGCGGTGGGGGGGGCGGGGGAGGAAGGAAGGAAAGAAGGAAGGAAGCCCTCACCTAGGAGGTTCCAATCCTCCTGTCAGTGGGTGGAAGCCAGGAGTACTGGGGAGCTAAGACAAGCAGGAACCTACGGGGACACCCACAGCTGGGTCCTTTTCCTGAGGCTATGCCCTGCCATGTGTAAAGTGGCAATATGAGCATAGATGAAGCCCAGGGGGCTACCTGCTCAGGGACCACATTCTGGTCTCCGGGAGCCAGATTCTGCCAGAAATGCAGGGGCCAAGAAAGCAAAGGGAAGTCGAGAGTGAAGGAGATTGCAGATGTAAACCCAGAACTCAACCTAGGAGGAAGGTCTAGGTGAGGACTTGGCACTGGCACTGGCACTGGTATTGGAGTGGCCAGCGTCCCATCCCTAAAATGTTCCTTCCGGCCGTGTCCATGTTCGCCTCCTGGGAGGTAACACTGTGCAGAGGGGAAGACGCCCGTGACCGGCACCCCGATCACATCGTTCCCCTCAGGTGGGATGGTGGACTTGTCTGAGCCCGCCAGAGCTGGCACAGCTGGAAGGGGGCAGTGCAGCAACAGAGACAGGAAACTGGCCCATCACTTATCTCTCTCCCTTCCCTGTACGTTAGAGCCCAGGAACCCAGAACCGCCCTGTGCTGTTCCTGCTGTTCCCTGTCCCTGGATGCCCTTCCCACACCTTGCTAGTTATTACACCTCAAGCTGCATTCTCCTGGTGCTTATCCTGCATCCTGACCTTCTCTTCTAGGGTGTTCGCTCCCACTGAGCCAAGAGCTCCTGAGGGGCAGCAACCATTCCTGGCTGTCCCGGAATCCCCAGAGCTTATTACGCAGTAGGTAATAGTCGCTCAGTGAATGCTTATGTGGCAATTACATACTGTAGGGAAAACACTGGCTTGGATGGTAGGAGAGGGAAGAGAGCCGATGAGGCTGGAGGTGAGATTGAAACTGGTAATTTAGTGGGATGTCCAAGCGGAGATAGAGCCCCAGAGACAGCTCAGGGCTGGGGAAGGAGGGTTGGGATTAGAAGCATGGGAACCACTTGAGCTCTTGAGTTAGGAGGTAACTTGGGGAGAGGAGAGAAGGGCGAGGTGCTTTGTGATCATCCTAAAATCATTCTGGGAATGGACAAACCCAAGCTTAAACCCAAGCCAAGGGCACTGTCACACACCTACAGGGAGACAGCTGGGTAAACAATGCCACAAGCTTTCATCAAGAACCCAAACTGGCCCTCCAATAGGAGCCCCATAAAGCTGTCCCAAAGCCTGAGGTAGGGGCTCTGAGGAAATAACTCACTAAAGTGAGGGTGCCCAAGAGACAGGAGGCTGGCATCTTCCTCCCCAGCTGGGTGCTGGCTGAGCTGCAGAAACTGCAGCCCGCTCCGATGTGGCACTGGACAGCGGGCCAGAGTCTAGGGAGGGGGGATGGTGAGTGAGGTGGATCTGGGTGCCCCAGCCTGGGGCTATATGTGAGCACAGAGCATGGTACTCACATCCCTTTGGGATCTTGGAAAGTGGGAGAAGCCCATGCTCCCAGTGTGTTACAGGGACCTACGGAGAAGCAGATGGGGCCCAGTTCACAGTCCCTGCTGTGCAGCCCTCTGGAGGTACAAAGGTTGGAAGATGGCCAGAAGCCAAGCACAGCCCAGGGAAATGATGCCCATCTCCCAAAAGGAAACAGGGTGGGCACCATTCTGGGGACTGCAGGGCAGTGATGCTCAAGAGCTGGACTCTGCCCAATAGCCCCACCATCTACTCAGAGACGACGTGGCCAGGAGAGAAAGTAAGACACTGGGGAGACAGGGCCAGGATAGGTAGTTTTGACCCTCATGAGCACCACTCCTCCTGCCATTGCCCACAGCAAGCCCTGCCTCTGAGCCCAGAGGAGACCCAGCTGCTGGCCAGGCAGAGGGTGGCTCAGCACATGCTGCCCCTCCCCACCTCCTCCTCTGAGTCTCGTCTGGCCTCCCATCGGGAAGAGGAGCGTCTCCACCCAAGATTCTGTAGTTTTGAATCACAGCGGACTTGACGCAGCCTTACAGCCATGGCCGTCACTCCATCGGTATGAGGGCAGCAAGACAAGAGTTCAGCAGGAAGAAGGGGCTGGAGAGGAGGGAAACCACTGCACACTTCACACCGCCAAGCTGACACTCGTCCCTCAACCCATTCCGTGGAGCCCAGTGCGAAAGCCACTCTCTGGGCTGCTGGGCAAAGCTAAGGAAGGGGTGGACAGGGTGCAGCACCCCACCTCTGCTCCTCAGGAAGAGAGAATTTCAGTCAAAACCTCCTCAGTTTTAATTACCAAACAAAAAAATCACCAGACCAGCCTCTCACTGTATGTCTTTATTTATACTGTCATCTGCTCCAGCATTTTAATATCCAACTTTCCGTTGGGAGACAGATGCCTGGATGTTCACACCCCGTTCTAATGGCTTAATACCCTGGGTACTGGTGCAGGGAGGGGCTTCGAGGAAGAGGGGGGGATGAAAGCCGCCACCACATTGAGCGCAACTTCGGAGCAAATGGGTTTGAATATTCATTAAACAACATTTAATTTAAACACCCAAACTCTGAAAGCAGCAGCATATGGCCTGTTTTATTTTACATAAACTGAATAGGAGGCTGGGCCATTAGTTTCCACAGACATAATGTTCATTACCAATGAAGAATGATTTCCTTTGAGGGCACCACAGCGCTGTCCTGGGCCCACGGGCCCGCAGCCCCAGTGAGGTCAGAGGAGCCCAAGTGGAGGGCCGCCTGGCACCGCGACACTAGCAAATCCCTGCCACCCGTCTGGGAATGGATTAGGACCTCACTGGATCCCTGGTTTGCATCTTGGTACTTTTTTTTTTTGTACTCAGGATTGAACTCAGGTCCTTTCGCTGGTGAGGCAGGTGGCAGAAACACTGAGCTAAATCCCCAGCCCTTGGTTCGCACCTTGGGAGAGTGGATTGGACACTATTCTTGTCTTCCAGGGCTGTACCTCCTTGGTGCCTGGGGACACAGTCCAGATGGTAGGACTCTGACCTCCCTTGTCCACGCTCCCACCACACAGCAGTCACACGGAACCAGGGGCTCCGTCCTAGGCTGTACAGGAAGCTCTGGCCACACAGCAAGGTTGTGGGTCCATACACTGGGTGTGTGAGCCTGTGCCCCGCAGCACCATGGGTGGGAATAAGTATCCACTGTGCACACACTTGTGTGGGGGAAGTCTGAATGTGGCCCCACATGCTGGGTGTGGGCCTATCCCTGTGCACACATCTACGCCGCCTCGCTGGGCACGCCTCTATGTGTGTATTCGCAAGATGTGTATAGAGTGGATGCTTCATTTACAAACTCAATCTATTCATGAGGGATACTTGGAACTCAACTCAGTCAACTGAAGGCTCAGGCTCCTCTGCACAGCCTTCAAAGTCTGTCTCCTGCACACAGGCAGATCTGTGTCCTTAGAGAGACAGTGGCCCCGGATGTCTCATTGAACCCCACACGGGAAAGGATGTTGTCATGTTCCTTCCAGGAAACTCTTTAAGGGTTAAATCTGTATCTGAGACCATCTAAAGCACAAGTGGCCGGCATTCAGGTTGTAACACAAGACTTTGTTCAATCAATTGAAACTAAAATTCCAGTCATAACCCAAGTCACTCATGGGTCAGGCTGGTTGTAACTTGAGGGTCCACGCTATATAGGCGCACACACCTATGTAATTTTATACACATGCACACAGATGTGTTTAGCTACCTGATGCTCAGGGAATCTTAATTTGGGATCCACAGACCTCCACAGGATCCACCAACAGAACACAAGGGGCCGGCGTGGTGGCGCATGCCTATAATCCCAAGGCAGTAGGAGCGCCAGGAGTTCAGGGCCAGGCAGGCTACATAGTGACTCCAAGGTTACCCTGAACTATGTAGGGAGATCCTGTCTCAAAAGGAAAGAAAGAAAGAATAGAAAGAGAGAAAGAAAGAGAAAAAAGATTTACTCAGCTATAAGGAAGGAAGGAAGGAAGGAAGGAAGGAAGGAAGGAAGGAAGGAAGGAAGGAAGGAAGAAGGCAGGCAGGCAGAAAGGCAGACAGAAAGGCAGACAGAAAGGCAGACAGAAAGGCAGACAGAAAGGCAGACAGAAAGCAAGCCAGCCCAAAGACATGGGTGGGAAAAATTACATCTCTATTTTCATAAATCCTCTAAGACTTTTCCAGTTGTGATTACACACAAGCCATCCTCCCATGGTTAGAACATTTCAGTGACTTTGTGGCCAATAGCAATCACAGATCTCCTGTACCAGTGCTAGGGACTGAATCCAGGACCTGTGCACGCTAGGGAAGCTCTCTATCACTGAGCTTCAACCCCAGCCCAATACTCTTATGTCACGGCACAGCTGTTACAGATGTCTGTCCCTTGCTATGTTGAATTATAGTAGCAATAAGATCTGCCACAACCTATGGTTATTATTGCATTAATGAAGAAGCATTCGCATTACTTTCTCACAAATGTTTAGATATGTTTGAGAAGTGCCCTTGAGCGCACTTGGTTTTCTCTATAAGTTTGTGCTTTTAATACGTTTATAAATATTCCAGGAAGAGCTAGATGGGGTGGCACACTTGGGAGGCTGAGGCAGGAGGAGTGCCATGAGTTCGAGGCCAGCCTTGGCTACATAGAAAGACCCTGTCTCAAAAAACCAAATATATATATTTGGTCCACCCACCAGAGGACAAAGAGAGATAGAGGACAGATGTATGGGATGGCACACAGCCATCTGCAGCTCCAGCGAACACTCACTCATGGGTGCCTACACAGAGGTGTGAAAGGGCCCCCTACAGAAGTGGGCAGGGCCATCCCCTCTGAATGGGACCCTCCCAAGAGGGCACATGTCCACTCTGCCCTGCCCCGATGTCACCCTTGTCCTCAGGCAGCTTTCTACAAGGCACTGATGACGATGACTCTATAGGAAGCCAGATTTCTCCATGGTCCCCGTAGTGCTGCACACCATGCTGGGACCCAGGATGGCCCACCATCAGGAATAAAACACTCTGCAGTTCTTGGCAGCAGGGACAGGGACTGGGCAGTACTTTGGAGCACATCCCAAGCAAAAGCCACACCGGCCCCAGCCACCCCACGCTCCTGGCCCCCTCACCGCCTGTCACTCAAATACTAGTGAGGACATTTTCCTCGACAGCGCTAGGATTACATAGAGGCCACCAGTGACTTGTCACTCTCACTGGCATAAAAGCCCTGTCTAGACTGTCACTCCGGCATGCAAGATGGTCTCTGACTGCTGTCTCTACCCTTGGTCATGGGCTGGTGACAATGTTCAGAACTTCTGGGATTCACAAGAAGTATGGAGAAAGCCAGATCTTCAAATCAGAGTCCAGGCAAGCAAATGATCTCTAAATGCTCCACGTCCCACCCAAGATGCCGCTGTGTTCTTGTTTTTACTCAACTTGGCAATGTCTGCATGAAACCATGTGATGTTTGGATTTCTGTTTTCATGGCTTCCAGATCCTGTGCTCGTGGAGGGTGCGGCCCATATAGCTCTCTTCCCTACTATGGTACAGAACCTGAACACAGGCAAATCTCCAGTATGAGGTCTGATCAAAAACCATGATGAATGTTTAAATTCTTTTTAAAAAATGTATGTATATGTGTGTGTGTGTGTGTGTGTGTGTGTGCATGTGTGTGTATTGCAGTAAAAGACATGTTGCAAGGGCCGGGGATTTAGCTCAGGGTTCTGCTGCCTGCCTCGCAAGCTCAAGGACTGAGTTCGATCCCTGATACAAAAAAAAAGCTGTATTGCCATCAATCCCCCTTGCTTTAAAAACTCTTATCCCACCATGCTTACCACTTTCTGCAGCGGTTCCGGAAGTCCTCTTCCGTGAGCGACTTTAGTTGTGCTGTTGTAGCTGCCTCCATGTCCTGATCGGTTCCAAATGTTTGTTTCGTAGTCATGTCGACTTTGGGGAAGAGCTAAGAGTCACACAGAGCCAGGTCTGATGAATAAAACAGAGGAGGACTGTTATGGTTTAGATCTAGAATGTTTCCCAAAAGCCTCAGCGTTGAGAGGTAGGGCTTCGGAAGGGGATTGGATCACGGTTGCTATGGCCAACCGTCTCCCGCCTTGGGTCCTCCCTTCACCCTCCGCTTCCTGGTCACCCTGCCGTGAGTGGTTTTCTTCCACACCGGACCCTTCCACCGCGCCGTTCTTGTGAACCTGCCAGCCCTGGACTGAAACTTCTGAAACCACGAGCCAAAATAACCTCTCCCTCTTTAAGTTGTGGGTGTCGTGTATTTTGTCCCAGAGACGAGAAAGTGACTAAGACAAGGACACACTGGAATGTCCATTCGGAATGGACACACTGACTAGCGCTGGACAGCAGCCGTCACTGTATTTTTTATCACACCTCATAAAGACATTCACAAAAGAGAACTTTAAGAGTTGCTTCAGAAAGTGACAACAATGATGGGATGCACAAGTTCTAAGCGAGAGAGAGACGCTTTGAGGGAGATTCATGGCGAGGTAGTTTGTACTGTAATCATTTTTTAAATTAACCACTCACGTGTTGATCCCATTTTATATAATACAAAATTTATTAAAATGAAAAAATACGCATTTCAATGATAAGTAACAGATAAACCAACTTAAACTACTTAAAATGATGTCTTTAACAGTTATGTACCTTGAACGTCACACCTCTTAGCCCCACAGCTAGAGCCCAGGGGTATGCGTTCTTCAGGCAGGGTTAGTCAAGGCTCTGGCTGTTTCTCTGGTATCCTCTCAGCATTTCACCGCTCCAAATGTCAACTGCGTCCCCAGGCAGAGACAGCAAAATGTCTGCAGTGATTCCAAGCCTCAGCTCTGCAAGGCGGGCCATCTGGAGCCAGAGAGATCCCTTCCCAACTGTCAGGTAGAAACCACCTCACCAACTCTCATTGGACCAATGTCAGTCGCTTTGGCCAAGTGACATGCTGATTGGCTTGGGCCTTCATGCTCATTCAGGATGCCATACTGTCATTGGCTTATGCCAATCAAGACCCACCCACCCCCAAGATACCCAAACAGTGGGGGACATAGGGTGACAGAATGGATCACGAACTGCTACACCAGCATCTCAGCTTCCAACCTAACTGGCACTGTCCTAGGGCCGGAGACACTGGCCAGCGCCACGGTGACCGCTGAGAAAGCCCTTCCAGTACATCTTCAGGCACTGAGAGGCCCTCAGCCGGCCACAGGGTTCACCAGACTCTCAAGTTCACCAGGAGATGCACAAGGTAGGGCTGACTCTCTGTGTGCCTCCGTTTCTCCACATAGACAAAGAGGGGACTGGAAAATGAAATTTAATGGCTTTTCTCAACGGACAGGTCTTGTCCTCAGTGAGGGAGAGCTGCTAACCCTTGGCATCTCACAGACCCAGGAACCCCCGTCACCTCCCGCCTGGCTCCTGCCACAGCCACCGGCTGTCTCCCTGCCTCTGCTTCCCAGCCCAGTCCCTCCAGGGTCCTGGCCCGGTCGAACAGTCAGTCAGTCAACAGGTGCTGCGTTATTGTGCTCCAGGCAAGATGGAGGTGCCTGAGGCCTGGTCTGGGGTTTGTGTGGGTCACCGGGTCCAGCTGGTAAAATGGGGACCCACACTGTCACCGCAGGTGGAGAGGGGACACAGGGGCTCCACCTGCAACAGTGCCCTTGGCAGGGGCGCATTTGACAGCACTGGTTGCTGCTCATCCCTCCAGGCCCAGCCCCGACCCCGGAAAAGCCCGCGATGCCCCAGCCCCCTTTCCACTGGCGCCCCAGGTCTGGCGTGGCTCCCGCCGTGAACCCACCAGCTTTCTCTTGCCTTAACATCTAGGCCCTGCCCCTCTCTCCCTGCAGGGGGAGGAGAGTGCAGCACCTGGCGATTTTACACAGTGCCTGGTTTCTGGGCCTTTCTCCCCCGATGTGGGGGGAGGTGACTGGGAGGTGGCCCCACAGAATGGCCCCATCACCTAGGGTGGCCCGAGAACCAGTGCCTGGGCTTAAGAGGAAACAGCCTGAGGCAGATGTCACAGTCAGGTGGCAGCACCCTGGGCCACCCCTCCCTGGGGAAAGAGCCTCTGCAAGGATGGCAGCCATGTCACATGATTAGGAGGTAGGGAACCACAAGCCAGGTGAAGCACACATAATCCCAACACACAGGAGGTTGAGGCAGGAGGAGGATCAGCACCAGTCCAAGGCCAACCTGAACTGCACAATAAGATCGTAAATCAAACAGCAACAACTAAAAAACAAACAAACAAAAAAGGGAGGCAGGAAAGCAGGCTGAACACTGAGTGCCAGGCTCAAGTACAGGGTTTACCTCAACTGGGTTCAAATACTTTCTTCTCCTGACCCAGAAGCCCACCTCCTGGCCTCAGACCCACCTCTCTGCTGGTTGGTATAGAGACATTGGTCTCCCACTGCACCCCGGGCCC
Source organism: Fukomys damarensis (assembly GCF_012274545.1). Lineage (NCBI taxonomy): Eukaryota > Metazoa > Chordata > Mammalia > Rodentia > Bathyergidae > Fukomys > Fukomys damarensis. Next base: position 13,870,261 of record NW_022900932.1, read on the forward strand.
ACCGCTCCCACACAGTAGTCTACACAGGTGTGTTGGACTTTTTGTGGAAAGCTGGGTGTGGTGGTGGCACATGCCTGTAATCGTATTGTTCAGGAGGCTGAGGCAGGAGGATCGCTACCAGGTCAAGGCTGGCCTGGGCAATATAGTGAGACTTTTATTCAAAAAAAAAGAGAGAGAGAGAGAGAACTTTTTGTGTACTCAAACTGCCATCATACTGTGCCCCGGTCACAGTCTTCCTGCTGGGACGGACCTTACACTGCTCCTGATTCAGCTGCCTGTCACCTTTCCAATGTGGAGAAGCCGGAAGATCCCTTCCCCTGTATCACCCTCACTCTCCACCTTCCGCCCAGGGACATTAGGAGAATCGATGGGATAACAGATGAGGTGCCTCGGAGGAAAGGCAACATAAATCCAAAGTATTGCTATTAAATTCCAAATTTAGCCCTCGGGATCGGTGAGACATGACAGATCTGAGCTGGGAGTGCTCCCAGCTGTGCGGACGGGAAGTCCCGATAAAGTCGGAAGCCGAGGCACCGGCTTTGCCGGTGTAGGAAACCCTGAAAGCCCCCGGACGGAGGAGGCTGTGGCGATGTCCCTGAGGAAGCTGCCACGATCCATTTCTTCACACCCTGACTGATGGACGCTGGCTGTCCCGATGCAGCCCCTGCTCTGAGTATTGAAAGTGTCCAACAGTCGGGCCAAACCTGCTTCCCGGCTTTTCCACACTCCAGAAATCATACCCCTCACCCAGGACAGCCCTGGACAAACAGAGCTGCTGTCTTCTTGTGTCTGGTGCCGCCGCTAACTGGATTCCAAAGTGACACAATTCAATCCAGGTGTGGTGGCGCACAACAGTAACCCCAGCACTCAGGAGGCTGAGGCACAAGGATCTCACCAAGTTTGAGGCCAGCCTGAACTACATAGTAAGACTCTGTTTCAAAGAAACAAAACAAACAAAAGGTGACACTCCCAGGAGAGCCTGGGGACCGGGCAGAGCAGGACCTGTCCCTTCCCTCTATTAACCACCTCCCACAGAGGCAGCTAGGGCAGCAGGAGCTTTTTTGTTTTGGGAGCTTTTGTGTTTTATTTTTAGATAGGCTCTCACTTTGTAAGCCCCACTGCTCTGGAACTCGCAGAGATCTTCCTGCCTCAGCTTCCTGAGTGCACAGGAGCTACACTTGGGTGTAAAACCATAACCTCCAGCACCTTAGCATTTGGCTGGTTTTTTTGTTTGTTTGGTTTTGGTTTTGGTTCCCCCCGCCCGCCTCCGGTACCAGGAATTGACCTCAGGACCTTAGGCTTGCCAGGCAGGTGCAGCACCACTGAGCTAAATCCCCGGCCCTGCATTTGGCTCTTTATAACCACAAAGAACCTCAGGATGACATTTGAGAATGCAGGACCTCCTGGGCTCTGCCACTGACCCACGTTTCAGGCCCAGTTTTGCTGCTTACAGAACAACTCTCAGCTAATAGCTTCAATCCTAAATCTCAGCTTGCTGATCTCTGAAATGGGAACAGTGATCCCACCTTGCAAAACTGTTGTGAAGACAATAAATAATATATATATATCGTGTCAGCACAGTGAGTAATGTGTACTCAAAGCCTGGGCTACACAGCAAGACCTTGTCTCAAAAAAAATCTACCTAGCCATGGTAACATATACCTGTAATCCCAGGACTTGGGAGGCTGAGGCAGGAGGATCCCTGTGATTTTTGAGGCCAGCCTGGGCTTCCTATGAATTCAAGGTCAGCTTAATGAGTTACCACACTTCACACTCCATTGAGTGGTGGCTAAAGTCAGAAGTACAGATAGGGCTGGGGGCAGCTCAGTGGCACAGCACTCGCCTACCAGGTATAAGACCTTGGGTTTGAAGCCCAGTGCCAAAAAAAAGGGCCAGATAATAACAAGTGTTGGAGAAGATACCAGGGAAACGAGACCCCTGGCACACTGTGGGGGAACAGAAAGCTGACTGCTGTGGAAAGGTTTCCCTGCACAATCTGAGCACAGCCTGCAGCCCTGGGCCTTTGTTTTGTTCTGTGGCCCCAGCTTTCCAGTAAATTTTCCCTTGCACTTCAGAGCTTCTGTTCAGAAAGCCTCCACACCTCCATCCTAATTCTGCAGGCGGGTAGGTAGATGTCTCCAAGGCCTCTGTTCTCCAAGGGCTGGGCATAGCTGCTCCCTGGGTAGTGGAAGCAGATCAGAAATGACAAGGTGACTTCTAATGAGGCCTCTGGGAGGACCCACGTGTGGGGTGGGGCCCTCTTGGGGTCAAGAAAGTGCTGACCCTGCACTGGTGGCTCCCTGAGTGAAGAAGTCTTCAGATCTCACATGCATAGTGGCACACACTTGTACTCCCAGAAGGCTGAGGCAGGGTGATGACAAGTTCAAGGATGGCCTAGGCAACTTCAGGAGATGGTCTCAAAATAAAACTAAACATATCATTGAAACTGGGGCTAGCTCAGTAGTAGGTATTTGCTTAGCATGTGTGAGACCCTGGGTTCAATCCTCAGCGCTGGGGAAAATTTTTAAAAAGATGTTAGCTGGATATGGTGCACATAACCTGCAATCCTAGCACTTGGAAGGCTGAGGCAGGAGTATCGCTGCAAGTCTAAGGCCAGCCTGGGCTACACAGTAAGACTCTGTGCCCCACCCCACTCCAAAGAAAACCCTGTGAATAGCACAGAGCTAGTGCCTCACAAGGCTGGGCCAGGCGCTCTCTCGAACCCCCTCCGGCTCTGGGACACACACACACAGCTACAATGCCAGAGACCTGCTGCCCGCTAGAGGCTTGGCCAGGGAAGCGCAGGTGCCCAGCCCAGATTAAGGAGGTGACGCCGAAGCCCCCGAAGCAATGTCCTTCAGAAGAAATACGCCTTGCAGAGGAGAGGAGGTGAACGCGGAATAAATCTTTCCTTCTTCCCAACAACGCAGAACAGAAATCTGATCTGGACGTTTTAGAAAATCCAATCTGATAGGCTCCACCTTAACCCTCGCAGGGGGTCCCTGGAGCGCTAACTCACGCTTTCGGGGAGCCCTGCAACGTCCTCGGCTTCCCAGGGTGGATCTGAGACGCAGAGGAAGATGCTGACGGTCTCCTCAGAGGCACTTCCTCTCCTAGGGGAAACAGGCCCCGCAGCGTGGTGGGGCAAAGAGAAGGCTGAGCACTGGTCCGGGACGCAGCACTCGGACCCCCACCCAAGCATCACACGGCTGCGGGCTCCCGTCCCCCAGAGAAACTGCACGGTGCCGGCTGGGCAGCTGCAGGAGGGGGCGCTGTGTGCCCGGGATCTGCAGGCCGCGCCGCCAGGCGGCCCCGGGCCCAGCTTCCTCCCCTACGAGGGCTGAATCCTATAAACAAGATTCCCGCCCCCATTAGACCTTCTAGGAGGAAAACAGTGACCTCCCCGCGTGTCTGGCACCAGGCTTTCTTCCCGCTAACGCAGGGAGAGTGACTAACAAAGCCTGCCGCTCCCAATTCTGTGCCCACAGTGCCCCCTTGTGGGAGGCTGGGGGATGCCCGGATTGCACGGCAGGGAAGGCCGCACATGGGCAGTAGCTGTTCCTGGTGCCCGTGGCTGTCCCCTTTGCGATGCTGCCCTGGCCCCTTCACTCAATGGTTCTAGGTTTAGCTGCATCAGGATCACCTGTAGGGCCCCACCCTGCTTTGGACTAAGGAGTTCGGGAGTAGGGCCAGAGAACTGGCATTTCTAGCAGGTTCTTCCATGAGGCTGAGCGGGACAGACTCGCGCAGAACCCCTGCCTCATAGACGCTCAGCACAAATGCCAGCTCCCCAGAGACAAGTGCCCCAAATGCCCCTCAGAGCTGTGCAACCTTCACCAAGTTCCTTAACCTAAGCCTCAAATTCCTCATCTGCTAAATGGGGGTAGCCCGGTGTGGTGGTGCACATCTATAACCCCAACACTCAGGAGGCTGAGGCAGGAGGATCGCTGTTAGAGGTCAGCCTGAACTACATAGTAAGATCCTGTCTCAAACCAATTAATAAGTTAATTTTTAAATGAGAGTAACTGTAACTCCCTCAGAGAGTGTAAAAGGTAAATTCATGCTTAGTTTCCTCAGTACCTGGCACAGAGTATACACTGTTTGCTAGTTGACAGGTTTTGTTTCTGTTTGGTACTGGGGATTAAACCCAGGGCATCATTATTTTCATCAGCAGTAGGGATGGCATCACCATTCACAGGCCAGCTTCCTGAGGACAAGGACAAGTACCCCACCAGAGACAGAATTCTGAGGCAGGATAATCCTTGGAGAATCTTTAGCCCAAAATTCCCCACACCTGGCTGCTATCATCAGGGAAGTTGCAAACTGGGACAAGAGGCTGGGTGTTTGTATTTTCAACCACCACCAACTCCCCCAGGCACCAGGCTGGGAACTACTCAGTGAGTCTGCTGTGACAGGGACAGGGCAATGGAAGGCCACATGTCCTCTGCCCATCCTGGGCCTGCTGGCAGGGGGCTGCTGGGGTGAGGAATCAGCTGCCCGGCCCCCATCCTGTCCAGCCAGCCCCACCTATCCCCGATGACCTCTCCAGGCCCATCTCCCACCAGCTCTCACTGCACACCTGCCCTGCCCTGCCGTGGACACTGGTATCCAGCGCACAGGAAGTTCAAGGATAAATGTGACGGGGAAGGGCAACCGAACCCGTGAGGAGGGACATTCACTCACTGGACCTTACCACAGCACTGCGAATTCAGAGCGTCCTGCTTCTACGTTCTCCCAGACAACCTGAAGTCTTCTTGAAATGGAATCTCTCCTAGCAGACACTGTGCAGCTGTGCCGGATGCCCCCACCGTCAGGCAGGCCTGCAGATCTCGATTCGGAAGAGGGTGACAGCCAGCACACTGCTCCCACCCTCGCGTCTCATCCCCTTACCCTGTAGGGCAGCTGGTCCCACCCTGCCTCCTGATTCCGTGTTCTACGGCCTCAAATGAGACCTCTGCTCCTGTGCTAATTGTGATCGTGTGTCTTGCCCTGTTCAAGTGCCCTCTCTCAGAGGCCTGCCAGGACCCAGCCTCCCGGTACCGATCTTAGCTCTGGATTCGGATGGTGTCAAAGTCATCACTGCTACTGCACGGCAAGGGATAGAAGCCAGACCACAGATCACAAGTTGTTTAGCCTCTCACCCTTCGGGAGAGGGACTTTTGTTTTGGTTTTCTGAGACGAGGTTTTGCTATGTAGCCTATTCTGGCCTTGAACTTGTAGCAGCCCTCCCACCTCGGCCTCCCGAGTGCTGGAATTACTAGTGTGCCCCCACACCCAGTAGCAGGGACAGCTTCTTTACCTCCCCCGATCATGGAACAGGTACACAGCAACTCAGTAAACGGGAGTTTGGTGGGCCACACAATTTTTGCTCCATACCCCCACAGCACACATGCAGACAAGTCACGAGGCTCACAACTACTGTACGCCCACCAGAAAGCAGGTGTTCAACGAGCACCAAATGAATAGATGCGTGGCAATCCACCCGTGCCAACATGACTGCATTCCAGTCCTAAGTGCACAGTCTACACCCTCTCCTCCAGGGGCCGCATAAAGCCTGCCTCTTTGGGTACCACGCACCTCCACGCACGTTAGAGCTCAATGTTCATGTAGTTTGTAACAGGTGCTGCCCTGGGAGCCGGACAGCGTCCTCGGCCACTGGGAGCACCTCTTTGCCCAGACACTGGTACCACGAGTGCTGACCCTCCTCGGGGGCAGTGCCTAAGCCCCAAGGAGTTCTATGAACTCGACCTGTCCGGCTGGCACCCCTCAGTGTGGACCAGAGCCTGAGCACATCTGCTTGTCTGCGCCGGCTCTTCTGAGCCATCTTCCTGGCTGATGCCTTCAGCGAGCTGCAGGCTCCTCCACTCATGGGCACCATCTTCCAAGCTCAACTACCGGCTGCCTCCCCGGGGTCACAAACTCACCGTGACCCTGTCCTGCGGCAGACCTTCCGTGCCATCCTTGGCCTCCGAGGACATTTGGTTCCAGGCACCAGTGATGCTTAAGGGTTTCCATGAGTGACTGAGGGCACCTCTTGCTCTAGAACACTGACAGCATGCCGTCCCTGTGGCACCTGGTCACCGTCTCTTGTGAGCTGAGAGGTGGTGCTGCCTCCCTCGAGCTTTGGATGGAGGTGTGGCTGGGACAGAAATCACCACGAAGCAACCTCTGAATCAGGCTGATCTCCCAGAGGGTGCTGCATCATGTTTGTTTGGGGTGGGAAAGCAAAGATGGGATAGACTCCTACTGAGGTGGCCTTTTCTGCTTTACCTCTGTCCTTCCAGGATTTTTGCAAGGTTAATGATGTGGCTCATGATGGATTAATTTATATATGAATAAAATATTCAACTCTCCTGGAAGTTAAAAGAGGTGCTGCCTCAGCTCTATGACCACAGATGCTGTCTTAAAGGACAGCTCCCAAAATCAACTTGCCAGTGAAGGAGGCAGAGAACAAAAGCTAAGCATAGCCAGCCACTGTCAGCACTGCTAGAACAAGTCGAGAGCAGCACCCCAAATATTCACGCACTGTTGTAACTGCCTTTTCCAGAACTAATTCAAGCTTCTTACCGATCTTCAAAGCTTGGTGGTACAGCGCTGGCGTAGATATGTGCCAGACCCTGGATTCAATCCCCAGGACCACCAAGCACACCGGCCCACCCTCATTAAGCTGCAGCTTCCAGCCCGCGCTAAGGGCAGGGTAGGGACACCTTCTGGATTCCACAATCTTACCAAGGCTCTTCCGAAACCTGCTGACAGCGCTGCGCGTCTGGTTACTGTCAGGGCCAACAAAGTGCTGAATCTCCAAGAATCCCCCAGTTCAATAGCACGATTGTCCGCAATTTAAAGCGAGTTCCTGCAAGCCCTCGCTTCCTGCCACACAGTTGCTTAGCACTTCAGTTTCCACACTGCTCTCAGACACTACATCCTTTGAGTCTCAAAATAGCCTGACCCAGGGAGGCAGAGCAGATCCTCTGGAAGCCCCCGTTTCAAGAGTGGTTAAACCCCACAGAGGACCAAGTAGCCCAGAAACACCCAAAGGGACATGACAGCAGGGCACTGAGTGGGCACAGTCGGGGTGCGGTCAGCCCTGGATGTGACGACTGCCGGGACCCTGGTAGGAAGGGCATGCGGGCCTGTTTCAGGAGGCTGGGATCCGTATCATCATGTAAAATGGATCAAGTTTCAAAGTGCTATCCATGTAACAAAGCTCACGGGTGCCACGGCAATGTTGGCTTCTGCTATCCTGAGCAGTTCAGAAAAGTATATGGAAATTCTTCTCCAGAGGGACGTGACCACACAGGCCAGGCTGCCTGGCGCTGCACCTGCTCTTCACACCAGTGGGAACCACTGGGGACCCCTCCCTTCCACTGCACTGCACCCCACCAGCTCCCTGGGCGGCCACACTCCCACCCTAGCCCCTAGAAGCTGCATCTCCAGCTACAACCTGTGCCTCCGCACACCGCACTAAAAATCCTGCTCACGCCAACCCCAGCACCGAAACCAGCTCACAGACCGGCCCACTTCCACCCGGCTCCTAGCAAGGGAGCAGACCCCCAAGCAGGAGAGCAAACGGGGCCACGGGGCCCACAAAGCCCAGAGCACCGAGCAGAGCCAGAGGCAACGACTCCAAAGACCCTGCCGCACTCTGCCCAGCCCTGCCCTCCATGTCGCCCAGGTGCCCACTCTTCCCAGACCATCGGGACATGATTTAGACTAGCATTTCCAGGTGCAGCTCCCAGAAGGGCCATCTAATGTGCAAACCTCCAGGGAAGATGGCATACCAAACCCAGAAGGAACTAATGCCTCTTCTCCCCCAGCCCAAACACTCCAGCTCCTTCACTTAGGACCCTCTGCCCACTGACTACCCTGCAACACCTCCCTCCCCAGTCCCAGCACGCAACACAGGTCCAGTGACAGCCTGGGCCTTACCCCAATGCCTGCCAGCCAAGCTGAGGAAGAACACTGTGACCCCTCACTGTTCAAGAGCCAGATGACTTATCCACCAACCAAGTACACCCCAGACCCACATATTCAGACCACAGCGGCCCTCACATCCACCCCACCCCACAAAGACAGAGTTGGGATAGAGGACAGGTCCTGTTCACGCTGGGTAAACAAAGACATGTGAGCTGGTCAGCAACTTCTACTGAAGCCCCCAGGTAATTTAAGTGATGGCTAAGCTGGGGTCTAGGACTCCTTCCCGGCTGCTAGGAGGAAATGACAACACCGCCCCCAGCCCAGTCCTCGCCGAGGGCTTGCTGCACAGGATCACAGGTGGAAACTTAAACCCGCTGCACCCAGTGAGCTGCTGCACAGACTCCAAACAGCCAGACACAGGAAGTTTTTACGGTTTATTAATCCTCTCGTGAAAGACGGGCACTGCAAAGTCTTTACTCCTTCGGCTGTGAAGGAAGAGAAAGAAGTTTAGTCAGGAACTGCCTTGAAATGCTTTAAAGCTTAGTCTTCAAGAAATTCCAAAATTAACAACATTCATGCAGAACACACATTAGTGACCTAGAGTCGTTACATTTGTGAGACAACATAAGTGAAAAAAATGAAACAAAAAAAATTCAAGTTAGGAATTAAATAAAACATTAAACATTACTAAGTTTAAAAAACACAATTATAAAAAAACAAAAACACAACCATGTCACTGTTAGTATTTTAAGAGTTACAACTCAGCAATTGCAAATCTACATAAGCACACGTTTTACTGTGGCCATCAGTAAACCAGGGAAACTAGTGATATACGTAAGAACTGGAAAGATACCTGTTCTCTGATCTCCAGCTCACTGAACCAGTGGCGGGGAAGGGAAAGAGGAAAAGAAACAGTTTGTTAATGGTCCCTTTCCAAAATAACCTGCAGTAAGTGCATGCAATCAGACACCTGCACGTGACCATTTGTGCTTTGTGACTGCACCCAGAACGCTCCTTAGACAGTTGCAACCCGGTTTCATCCTCCCAGTTCCTGTGCACCTTGGCTGTGATGTTAATGAGGTGGCGCTGTCACAGTGGAGCAGAGAGGCCAGCATGGCACCAAGGCCAGGTCACCACTGCCTGGTGACACCCACAACCTGGAGCCTTGGCACCCCAGACCTCAAGCCTGGGACTCCCCACATGCTGGAGTTTAAACCAGCCCTGGTGGAAGCTCTAAAAAGGCCTGTCCCAGTTCAGTATTTTAAAAGACAACACTCACGCCACAAAAGTAGTACAAATTAATATTAAAATCAAGAGGCAGAATAACCGCAATAAAAATGTTGTAACTGCTATTCATATAGGAGACTACTTAACTTTTAAAAACAACTCCATTACACCCAAGATGTAAGAACAAATACCAATGCTAACATCAGACAAGCTGGATTAAAGGGAACTTCACTGGCGGGGCGTGGTGGTGCGCGCCAGTGATCCCAGCACTCAGGAAGCTGAGGCAAGAGGACTGGCCTGGGCTACAGAGTGAGCTCAAGCCCAGCCTGAACTACAGGTGAGGCCTTGGCTCAAAACACCAAAAAATCAATAAATGAGTACATAAATGAAACATATGAGTAAGCCAACATTACTATGCCAACTTTTTCTAAGCAAAGAGTACAAGTGCTCATGTTTGCATTCATTTCCAGCTGGCTTTTCAGAGCTGCACTCCTGAAGTCACCAAAGCGACCTGAAGCAGTAACAGCAATGACTCAGCCTCCCCCGGAAGTCCCTCTGCACACGGGGGACTCAGAGCTGAGCACAAGCCAGCGGGCTGCAAGGCTTCGCAAAGAGAAGAAATCTGTTAAATGCCCTTCAGGGGCCGGGGATTTAGCTCAGCGGTTCAGCGGTTCCACTGCCTGACTTGCAAGCACAAGGACCCGAGTTTGATCCCTGGTACAAAAAAAAAAAAGGTCCTTCAGAGCTGGGTGAGGGTCAAATTCTGCCTTTCTGCTACTTGTCAACAGCACCACCGCCCTCCCACCCCAGCTCTGAGGAGGGAGCAGTTAACTCAGGCAGCAGTGCCCTGATCACTACCATTCCTAACCCCACTACGCTCTGGACATCAATGCGATCACTGCTGGCAGGAAGACCAGGTTTCCTGCCATGCTTGGCAAGGAGTCAGAGCAAGCCAGACACAGAAGCCTCTGTTGTTTCAAACCTACCCCACGCACTCAGTGCACTCACAGGCTACAAATCTAGGGTGTTCAAACGTGCAAAAATGTGTCTGAAACACAGTGGACCATTCAGAGCACACACTTTTGTGGAGAAAGCACTACCCAAGGTTTTGATACAATGTCTATTACTCAAAAACATTTCCCGTTTAAAAAAAAAAAAAGGAAGCACCGGGCATGGTGGCACACACCTACTGTAATCCCAGCACTCGGGGCTGAGGCCGGAGGATCTGTGAGTTCCAGACTAGTCTGGGCTACACAGAAACTTCAGGGACAGCCTGAACTACAAAGGGAGACCCTGCCTCAAAAAAAACAAACAGGGGTGGAATTTAGCTCAGTGGTGCCCTGCCTGCCTCACAAGCACAAGGTCCTGAGTTGGATCCCATACCAAAAAAACAAACAAACAAAACAGGCTAGAGATGTGGCTTCATGGTAGAGCACTTGCCTATAGCTTTAAGGCTCTGGGCTCAATTCCAAATACAGGAAGAAGGGTAGGTTGGGCAGGGCAGAAAAATTGGGAGATTATGCACACACTAGAGGGGAGGAGGCTTGATGAAGGAGGGCAGATAAAATAAATTTATTTAAAAAAAATGGTGCAGGGCGCAGTGGCACACACCTGTGATTCCAGCACTCAGGAGGCCAAGGCAGGAGGATCACTGCATTCAAGGCCAACCTGAACTACATAGTGAGACCCTGTCTCAAAAATAGAAAAATAAAAATAAAAAATATATATATAAAAAATGGGGAGTAGATTATGCACACACTAGAGGGGAGGAGGCTTGATGAAGGAGGGCAGATAAAATAAATTTATTTAAAAAAAATGGTGCAGGGCGCAGTGGCACACACCTGTGATTCCAGCACTCAGGAGGCCAAGGCAGGAGGATCACTGCATTCAAGGCCAACCTGAACTACATAGTGAGACCCTGTCTCAAAAATAGAAAAATAAAAATAAAAAATATATATATAAAGGAAATGGGGAGCCAGGGATTTAGCTCAGTGGTTTAGGTGCCTGCCTCACAAGCCCAAGGGCCTGAGTCCAATCCCTGGTACCAAAAAAATAAAAATAAAAAATAAAAGAACTGGAAAACATCAGCTTTGAGAGGATACTACCAGTTTTTTCTTACCAGAGCTGCCCAAACTCCACTGATGCCACAGCTCAAGAGGGGAGCCAGCTGTCCAGCAGAGGGCCCTTCCTCGGAGCTAATTCCGGTCTACAGAGAACAGGGCTCTGAGACAGCTTCCCAGCACAAGCAGAGGCCCACGGGGCACGGTACCTACCTGCTTCCAGGGAGTCCCCTCACCACTCAACATGCACCTGCTTGTTTCCAAACCACACATGATCAAGCGTGTGCTTGGCTCATATCGTACCCTCACTACTCGGCCTAGCATTGGAAGTGGTCATACTACGGTTCATGTTAACACTCGTCCAAAGCCAACATGCAAAAAGCGTCATAGCAATCTCAGTGAAGGTGCTGCATCCCACACCGTGCTAAAATCTCAGTACCTGCCAGACACTTCATTTCTGATGAACAGTAATCCAAGACAGTAGAGGGAAAAGGCAAAAAAAAAAAGTTCACAGACACTTGATTATTTGATTTCACAACCCAACACCTTAATTTCATCCAACTATTTACAACTAGCTAGCAAAGCGGATACAAAAGCCACTATCATTAGAATCACCGATTGGGGCTCACGGGAGAGGCAAGCAGCCCTAGGTCCAGGATGCCTCTCCAGTGGGCTGGGCAAGCACGGGCCACACTGGTCCAACTGCTTCAGAAACCAGAATCCATGATGAGAAATCAACAGCCCCAAGGAATGAGATCTGTTCTGCTGTCTGTGCCAATCAGGAGTTAACACCTTCCCGCGAGAGCAAGAGCGCGGAGGTGCTCCGCGACCCCTGGACCAGTGTGTCCCTGTGCGGGCTGATCTACAAGCTGACAAGGGTGGGCCAAGCTATACTACTGGGTGTCAAGGACAGTACTGTGCTAGGCAGCGTCTCGAAACACGTTACCTTCTGTAATCCAGAAGAGGGGAGAAAGAAGAAACACGGAAAGGTTATTAGGAAAACAGAACAGCTCCCTTCCAGACACTAGAGATCTACAGTTCACGACCCTCCTGTATCTGCTGTGACCCGTACCTTTTTGCCAGCACCAACGTTTGCCTTTGCAGTGCCTCTGACTTTCTTCATTCTGTTCTTGCGTTCCTTCCGTTGCTTTCTTGACGTCTTTTTCTTCTCATACAGGCCATGCTACAGGAGACAAGAGTGAATCTCAGTATCTGCAAACACTTAACACACCATTACCTACAACTCTGGTAGGGAACCAGGGGTTATGAAATGCAACCAAAACTTTTCTTTTGGCACTACCAAGACACCACCTGCTGATGTGTGGCACACACCTGCAATCCCAGCACTCTGGGAGGCTATGGCAGGAAGCCCTCCAGATCAAGTCCAGCCTAAGCAACTCAAAAACTTAACTAGCATCTGCCTCCCCCAAAAAACAAAACAAAAGCAAAAACCACCTTGCAACTGGTTTTTAGACCCCTCTCCCCACTGAGGTCAATGAAGTCTTTCTTTACCAAGAGCTCTACCCCCTCTATCTTCCTAGTCAGCTCCACCATCTTTTTTTTTTAAGTCTCACTTTGTAGCCCAGGCTGGCCTCCAACTTGCAGTCCCCCTCCTGAGCTTCCTTAGTGCTAGGACCACAGGTGTGCGCCCTGCACACAGCCACCATTGTCTGCTCCTGCATCAGCAGTTCTTGCTGCCTACCTGATGTTTTCAACTTTTACCAGATTTCATCTTCAAGTTACATCCTCAACCAGGCCTTCCCAGAATCCCCATCTGTACCCAGATGCTGCACAGGATGAGTAACCTGAATAGCAAGCAGCAAAGTGCGTGGGTGCTGAGGGGGACAAATGAAGACATCCAAGGAAACAACAGTCACTAAGCTGTAAGCTAAGCAGGAAGCCCAGTTCATGGCTGGTGTTCACTCTGCGGGGCTTGGTGCTCAATACGTGACCAAAACCCTTCTGTGGCTCCCGGCCACTCTCAGAATCAAGTCCAAACTCACTGTCTGGTACTAAAAGTTCTCACAAAATCTGGTGCCAGGCTACAATTCCCACCTCAGCCTCCTACTTGCTCCCACAGTCCATCCCCAGAAGCTCTATTTTATCCGCCTCCCACTTACATTCCCATCTCAAAATGTGAATCTGCATACTGTGCGTTAAATGATTATCTTTAAAAAAATTACCATAATCCATTTGGGTTTTTATGTCTACACGTTGTTCCTACACTGCACAGTCTAGTTCACTCTATTACACCCACAACACAAGGGTACGGAAAACTGAGTCTCCAATCACTGGTGAGCAAATCAAAGGTACCTACTCTTGCAAGTCTATGTTTGGGTTCATTTTTCTTTGCATAATCCAAAGAATCATAAATCATGCCGAAGCCAGTCGTCTTGCCACCCCCGAAATGGGTTCTGAATCCAAACACAAAAATGACGTCCGGTGTAGTCTTGTACATTTTGGCAAGTTTTTCCCGAATTTCTGTCTTGGGTACTGTTGCTTTCCCAGGATGAAGGACATCAATGACCTAATACAAGATACCAAGTTTAGTGTTAATTATAATGAAATACAAGGAACAAATTAAGCAAGGTTTGATGTGGCCTTCCTTACCATTTGTTTCCTTTGAAGTAGTCGGTTGGTCATGAACTTCCGGGTCCGGATAGTTACAGTGTCATTCTGAAAACATTAACATTAACATTACCATCTGCACTACTGACATGTTAACCTGAGTAGTTACTGGGGGCCAGGGGGCTGTATCACAATATGTAGTACCTGATTTCTAACCACTACACACCACTAGCAACTTAGTTGTTGATCTACAAGGTTTCTAGACCGCCAACTGTTTCCTTAGTTAGGGGCAAATATCTCCAAGTGAGACTCATGTCTGCACTCAGTCATAAATATTACTCAGAAGCCTGGTTATAAATCCTGTGCAACTGTGACACTTAAAAATGTTGCACTCACTGACATTTACTACTTACATTTACTCTGCCCCCTCTTGAAAAGCAACAAGGACCTCACAAGAAAACCGTGTTCCCTTCTGAATTACCCAAGAGCTTTTATTTTATGGAACAAGGTACACAGACATTTATCATGCTTATGTCGATCAAAAATAAGTTTGGAAAGGCTTTGTGACCAGCGACTTGACTTGCTAAACGTCCTTTCATCTCAGTTGGAGAACTCATAACAGAAATCACCAAGAGTGAAGTGAGGGCGGGATATGGGCAAAAAATAAGAACCAAGATACATCACGTAAAGGTACGGGATCCCAATGACGAATATAACTGTACTGTATACCTAAAACATACCAATAAACTCAATGAAAAAAAAATCACCTCAACGACACTCAGTGCTTGAAAGCGAAGAACAAGCAGAAAGTAATTTCAAGGAGGAGCCAAAAGTACGTGTTGAACATTTAGTTATGTAGCTCACTGATAAGACGATTTGGGCAAGCCGTCCTTTTAGCGGCATCTCTTTCCGGGGCCTCCGTTTCCGCAGTAGGAAACGAGGGTCCACCCGGCCGCCAAGTTTTCTAGTTTAGGCGTAGACTCGGTGCCAATCGCCCGGGGGTCGACGGCGCCTGCTTCACCACTGGCTGCAAGCTACACATCACTGCCGGGAGCTGCAGGAGACAGTGCCTCCTAGAGTCTAACCCCCACCCCGTCCGCTGCGCTCCGCGAGGCGACAGCGCAGCAGCCGCTCTGAATCCCCAGGACCCGGAGCTCGAATCCCGGCGTGTCCTTAGCCGCGGCGCGGCCCGCCAGCCGGCCCCGACTTCCGACAACGGCTTTAAGGACCTAGGCGACCGGCCCCCGAAAGACACAACCAGAGGAGAGCAGAAGGGCTGTGGGCGGCTGTATCTCGGATGGCGGGACTGGGGAACGAAGGATGGCCCGGATTTGCGGTGGATGACTGCCCAAATCAGGGGCAACTCACCATGATGGCAACAGAACCTCAAGCAGGCAGGGAGGAAAAGAGAAACGCTCTCCTCCGGCCAATCATATCAACGCGCACCGAAGGACCCCGAGCGACGCCGGCGTGGGGGCGTGTCCATAGCCGGGAGGCCGACCATACCAGTGCCAGATTGAAAATGCCTAAAGCCCCGCCTCCCCGGCTTCGGCCACACCCCCTGGGCTGCTGGACTGGCCAATCGGAAAGCAGACCAGTTCCAGAGGCTAAATTCACACACGCACGTGTTCCATTTCAGCTCCTTTCCTTCTGTGGAATTTGTCCTATTCAGCGTCTCCCTAAACCGAATTATAGTGAAAACTGTTTTCATCTGAGCTAGAGATGGTGGTCCTTTTAAGACGTCTTAGGAGATCTCAGCTGGCCTCATTTTACAGCTGCGGAAACTGCAGAAACATGGCTGAAAACCTTTTCTTTACTCAGGTGTGCCATACACAACATGGTTTATGATTCATATACTGTATATGTTATTTTCTGGGACTTTTATGGTGATTCTCTGATTTTAAAGATTTTTTTTTTTTTTTTGGTTGTTTGGTTTTTTGAGACAGGGTCTCTCTATAGCCCAGACTTACCTCGAACTCCCAGCGTTCCTCCTGCCTCAGCCTTCCTAGTGCTGGGATTACAGGCGTGAGCCACCACACCCGGCCCAAAGCAGTTTTTTAAAACACTTTGTACTATTCCGCAAATCTTAATCCTTACACAAAATGCACATCTAGTATCTGTTGGATCCAAAAATTTGTTTAGCTTAAAGAGAAATAGATAGGTAAAGAATATAAGTGTCCATGATCCAAGGGAAACATTGGGAAGAACTTCCCAGAGCTTAGCGTGGACGAGGGTGCAGGTCCCAAGGGCCCCTTGAGCATTCTTGGGAAGAGTGAAGTACTCCTCAAGTGGTTGGCATAGGTATCTATTCCATGCTAATTCTTTTACCTTTATTTTGCTATTTAATCTCATCAACTCTAAGAAATATGGTATGTGGTGCTCAGGCTTTTTCTACATGAGGAAACTAGGATGTAATGAACAGAAATAACTTTCTCAGCGTCACCACAATGTCTAAGAGTTGGTTTCCTAACAGCACTGAATCCAGGACTGTTTCTATAAGTCAGTTACTGTCCCAACCTTGCTATATCCTTGTACCGGGCTCTGGGGACTCCTAGAGATTCTTTCCAGGTTCTTCCTGCCTTGAACAAATAAATGAGCAAAACAAGAACAAAAGGTAGTGAGATTTTACACTTACTAAAGGTAGGAGAAGAAACAAGCTTTGCAGAGCAGCATGGGCCAATTAAAAGTAGAGAATAAAAGCGCACATTGCAGGGTGAGAGCAGATCACATTGAAAGAGACAGCACAGGGGCCCAGAGCTCAGGGGCACCATCCCTTGTAGCCCCATGCTGATTTCAGAGTTGGGCTGTCTTGAGTTGTCTCGGAAAGAATTGAAAACAGCACTTTAGTGTGTGTGTGTGTGTGTGTGTGTGTGTGTGTGTGTGATTTTTTTGAGACAAGGTCTCACTATCCAGTCCAGGCTGGCCTCAAACTCACAGCGATCCTCCTGCTTCAGCCTCTTGAGTGCTGGGATTACAGGCGTGCGCCACCACTCATGGTAGAAAACAGCACTTTTTGATTGGTTCCAAGTCCAGGTCTCCTCGAACACCCACTTGACCAACCCTTTTGCTGCACCCTAATCTCCTACTTCAATCTCTGAATCCAGAGTGGTTTGGTTCCATGATCTGTGCTCTACCCCCAAACCAGAATCCATCATGCTCAAGTCCCTTATATGAAAACAAGTCCTTTATATGTGCATATGATTTATGCAATATACCCATACACTTTTATTAGTAGTTAGGTCTTGCTGGCCGCAATCCCTGCTCAGGTGATTCTTGGGCTTCGGTCTCCCAAATAGCTGGGACTGGAAAATATGTACCACCTCACCCGGCTTCCATCTTTTACAGATTGTGGAGTTCAGCAGACTTTCCAGGTATTCTTTATGGGTTCTTGGGGTCCTGAACAGACTTGGACACGTGAAAAGGGTAGCAAGACCTTACTGTGAAAAGTAGAAAAGGGGCCGGGGATTTGGCTCAATGGTTCCATCGCCTGCCTCACAACCTCAAGGTCCCCAGTATAAAAAAAAAAGTAGGAAAAAAAAAAAGCATTCTCTGCAGAGAAAGTAGATCGCTGAGATAGCTCATCATGCCCAGAAGGTTCATGGCAGAGGTCTTTGCATCCCCCATTCCTCAAGCTGATAGCAGATCTAGGCCATCCTATCAAAAACCTGCTTGGCTTGACACCAAAAGAATTAAAGATAGCACTTTCCGATTGGTCCCAAATTCAGGGTTTGGAAACTGTTTGCTGACTGCATCCCAGATCTCCATGACTGACAGGTCACAACCACTTGCCTAGTTAGTTGGCCACGACCTAATCTTCTGCCTCACAAATAGATAAATTTTTTTGGAGACAAGGTCTGGCTATGCAGTTCAGGCTGGCCTTGAATTCCCAGCAATCCTCCTGCCTTGGCCTCCTGAGTGCTGGGATTACAGGCGTGCGCTACCACGTCCAGCAAGAAGCATGTATATTTATAGCTGGGCCTAGTGCTGCGTTACCTATAACCACAGCACTCTGGAAAGCTGAGGCAGGAGGATCACAAATTTGAGTCCAGTCTGGGCAACTTAGCAAAAACCTGCCTCAAAAGAAAAAAAAAAAGAAGAAGAAAGTTTTTTTAAAAAGGATTGTGCGGGGCGGGGAGCAAGGATTTAGCTCAGTGGCAGCGCGCCTGCCTTGCAAGCGCAAGGTCCGATCCCAGTACAGCAAATAAATAAAAAATAAAAAGGACTGGGGGTGTAGCCCAATGCAGAGGTCCTGGGTTCAACTCTCAACAGTAGGTTAAAAAAAGACTATAACTTTAAGAACTGTGGCTTGTGTGCAGCGGTTTTCTGCAATTTCTTTTCCTTTTTGGTTGACTACACAGCGCCCTTCTCTTTCCCGGGCAGGTTGATTTTAGCCTCTACCTTCTCTTAAACAAGAGGCTTTTTTTTTTTTTGGTTCCTGGGATCAAACTCGGGTCTTTGTGCTTGCGAAGCAGGCAGCGGAACCACTGCGCTAAATTCCCGGCCCAAATAAGAGGCTCTTAATTCGCAAAATATTTATATTGATGATTTTCCATGTCATGAAATTTTTGGCTCTTCAGACATCTAAAGGTCAGGAGGCAAAAGGTTGTACATACTTTTTTCTGCCTCTGAAGACAGTCTGGAGAAATAGACCAGAAATGAGACGTTAAAGAACTACGCAGGCCTCGGTGCAGTATCAAGGCGAGGCCGCCAGGTGGCGATATAGAGGGAGGGAAAAAACCGTGCGCCGGAAGCCTCCCTTGACAATCTCACCGGAAGAGGACGCGGACACGTGGGACGCTCTACGGTGGCCGAGGGAGGTTAAGGGAGCGTCGTTTCTGCAGTGGAGTCCCCCGGAGGGCGACCGGGCCGCCAGCACCATGGTGAAGGAGCAGTTCCGAGAGACGGATGTGGCCAAGAAAATGTGAGACGGAGCGAGAGGAGCCAAAGGGCTAGGGAGCGGGAAGGAAGGGGCTGATCCTGGGCTAGGCGGCGAGTCTCCCGGAGTCACACCAGGACCCCTTTTGGTTGTGGTTGTTTTGTTTTGCGGTAGTGGGGACCGAACCCGGGACCTTCCCACTGAGCTCCATCCCCAGCCCTCTTTTGACTTTCTGTTTTGAGGCGAGGTCTCGCTAAGTTGCCCAGGCTGGGCTGGATCTTGGAGTCCTCCTGCCTCAGCCTCTCAGAGTGGTGGGATTGCAGGCGTGCGCCTCCACGCTCGCTGACGACCCCTTCCTGTCCGCGACTCTTTCCCAGTTAGGGGAGCGATCTGGGGCGGCGACCGGGGCCAATTCGGGCTCTACCGCAGAGCGCCTGGCACGGAGGCAGGACCTGCTGCTCAAAGGATGTTGCCAGCCCGAAAAATGTAGCACAGGCAGTAGATGGGAGGCGGTCTAGGGAGTGCGCCAGCAGTTGCCTCTGGGTGGAGGTTTGTCGCCATCCTCCTTCCGTGCTTGTGTGTAGCGCAGGACCTCTGCTTCTCAGGGGAAAGTGAGACTGAGGAGAGTACAGAGCACTGTGCTCAGGTTGGGCACCAAGCATGCCCTACGAATACGACCTTTACCGCCTCCTGTAGGTGGAGAAGGGAAACAAGTCAGCCTTGGGCGAACGCAGGGAGTTCTGAGGGCGCCTCATCCAGGCAAAAGAAGGCAGAGCAGCCCACCTTCTCCAAAAAGCATACCGAAGTGTGAGTGAGGAGAACAAAGCAGGAGGAGGGTGGAAACCGCAGGAAGCATCCTGCAAGCGGTGAAGAACCTTGGAAAAGTTTTTAAACGGGAAAAGATGGGGTGGAGTGGTGCGTGCCTGTAATCCCAGCATTTAGGGGCCGAGGCAAGAGGATCTCACACCCACTCCATTAACTAAGGCATATAAGATACATTCTCACAAAGCACCCGGAATGATGGGGCACTTCTGTAATCCCAGCACTCTGGAGGTCTGAGACAGGAGGATCACGGTGAGTTCAAGACCAGCCTGAGCTACATAGCGAGACCCTGTCTCCAGAAGTGTAGAAAAATGCAAATTAGAGCCAGTGTGGTGGTGCACAGCTGTAATCCTCACTACCTGGGAGGTCGAGGAGGCAGAAGGGTCCCAATTTTGGGTACAGTCAGGGCAACCTTATGAGACCCTGTCTCAAAATGAAATTAAAAAGGTTGTGGATGTAGTTCAGTGACAAGGGTGCAGCTCTGTTATATATATATATTTTTTTTTTTTTTTTTTGGTTTTTTTGGCTACTGGGGATCGAACTCGGGACCTTATGCTTACAAGGCAGGCAGTGGAACTACTGAGCTAAATCCCCAGCCCCCAAGGGTGCAGCTCTGGTTCAACTCCCAGTAATAAAAAAAATTGCCACCACCTGCCTCGCAAGCATGAGGACCCAGGTTCGATCCCCCGTACCAAAAAAAAAGGAAATTCAAGCTACATGACCTCAAGCATGGAAAACCTGTAGCAGCTTTTTGTTTCACTTAAGTTTAAATTCCCTACCAGCATTCCCAGGCTGTGTGTGACCTGGCCCCTGTGTGCCTTGCTGACTGCCTCTTGTACATTAGCTTTCTGTGCTCCATTGCGCTGGCTGGTTCCTTGACAATGCCAAGCTTTTGTGGGCCCTAGACCCCTTCCCTAGTCATCCTCTCTGCCTTAAACAGCCATCCTCCTGACTGTATTACGATGGACAGTCCGCTCACATTTAGAATTCAGTGGAAATGTCCGTTTTACAGCGAGGCTTTCTGACTGCTGCATGAAGTCATCTCCTCAAATGCTCCCCACTTCACACCATTTTAACATATCCTGCATCTGCTCACTCTGTGTACCATTATCCTTCCACAGAGGGTTCCAGTTCCACAGAGGGGATTGGTTCAAGGATGCTTGTGTCCCTTCTGTGAAATGGAGAAGTACTTGCATGTAGTCTCCGTGCGTCCTCTGTACTGTATGTAGCCCAGGCTGGCCTCAAACTCACAGGGATCCTCCTCCCTCAACTTCCTGAATGCTGAGATTACAGATATGTTCCACCATGCATGGCACTCTAATAAGTGTTTAAGTCATCCCTAGGTTGCTTAAAGTACCTAATGCGGTGTAAGTTGTATGTAAATTGCTGCTTTGCTGTGCTACCGAGAAAATAATGGCAAGGTGGAAAAGCTTGTGCTTCATACTTCTTTGTAAGGATGCAGGTCCTCCTGAGATCCGCCCCATCCGTGTGGGTGGACTGCAGGAGGGTTTCTTCGTCTTTCCATCCTGCGCACTGGGAGCTCCGTGTTGGCAGGGACCTTCCCTGCCTGTCTAATCTGTACCCGGTTGAGTGGAAGAATGAATGAAGATACGGATGTGGCAGGAGGAAGTGCCAGGGCCAAGTTGGAGGTTCCTTGAGACATTCAGGTGGAACTGTCCACAGGAGATGTCTGTGTGGGGTCCCAATGTTGGACAGACGTCTGTCTACATTCAAGTAACGCGGTCGCTTAGGAGGAGCATGTAGCATGTGAAAGAGCAGTTATAACCCTAAGTAAGGAGGTCCGCTACAGACTAGAAAAGCGGTAGCCAATTGAAGGACTTCAAGATTGGATGGGAAGCTAGGCCTGTTGGTGCATGCTTTTAATTCTAGCACTTGGGAGGCTGAGGCAGGAGGATTGCCACAAGTTCAAGGCCTGCCTGAACTACATAATCTAGAACTTGTCTCAAAAAAACAAAAAGGTGGTGGTGGGGCTAAAGCTACACAGCTGTAAGGAGGGAAAATCATATTAGATTGAACCACGAGCACGTCACCCGCCTTCATGACCTTGGCGAGTAGTGTTTGATTGCCCAGGATTTAGAAAGTACTCCAGTAGGGCCGGAGATTTAGCTCAGTGGTTCCGGCGCCTGCCTTGCAAGCACAAGGACCTGAGTTCAATCCCTGGTACAAAAAAAATAATAATAATAATAGTAATAATACACACACACATACATATACATACACACATATATACACATATATACATATACACACATGTATACATATATATACATACAATATATGCACACTACACACACACATATATACATATATACATATATACACGCTACACACATATATACACATGCATATATATACACACACATATACATATATACACATACATACATATATATACATACAATATATGCACACTACACATACATATATACATATACACACATATACATATATATATACATATACATACACACTACACATATACATATACACACATATACATATATATACATATACATACACACTACACATATACATATACACACATATACATATATACACATGCATATACACACACACATATATACACATATACACACATATACATATATACACATGCATATATATACACACATATATACACATATACACATATACACATATATACATATATGTACATACAATATATACACACTACACACATGCATATATACATATATATACATATATATACACACCACTAAGAATGAATGAAGATACGGATGTGGCAGGAGGAAGTGCCAGGGCCAAGTTGGAGGTTCCTTGAGACATTCAGGTGGAACTGTCCACAGGAGATGTCTGTGTGGGGTCCCAATGTTGGACAGACGTCTGTCTACATTCAAGTAACGCGGTCGCTTAGGAGGAGCATGTAGCATGTGAAAGAGCAGTTATAACCCTAAGTAAGGAGGTCCGCTACAGACTAGAAAAGCGGTAGCCAATTGAAGGACTTCAAGATTGGATGGGAAGCTAGGCCTGTTGGTGCATGCTTTTAATTCTAGCACTTGGGAGGCTGAGGCAGGAGGATTGCCACAAGTTCAAGGCCTGCCTGAACTACATAATCTAGAACTTGTCTCAAAAAAACAAAAAGGTGGTGGTGGGGCTAAAGCTACACAGCTGTAAGGAGGGAAAATCATATTAGATTGAACCACGAGCACGTCACCCGCCTTCATGACCTTGGCGAGTAGTGTTTGATTGCCCAGGATTTAGAAAGTACTCCAGTAGGGCCGGAGATTTAGCTCAGTGGTTCCGGCGCCTGCCTTGCAAGCACAAGGACCTGAGTTCAATCCCTGGTACAAAAATAATAATAATAATAATAGTAATAATACACACACACATACATATACATACACACATATATACACATATATACATATACACACATGTATACATATATATACATACAATATATGCACACTACACACACACATATATACATATATACATATATACACGCTACACACATATATACACATGCATATATATACACACACATATACATATATACACATACATACATATATATACATACAATATATGCACACTACACATACATATATACATATACACACATATACATATATATATACATATACATACACACTACACATATACATATACACACATATACATATATATATACATATACATACACACTACACATATACATATACACACATATACATATATACACACGCATATACACACACACATATATACACATATACACACATATACATATATACACATGCATATATATACACACATATATACACATATACACATATACACATATATACATATATGTACATACAATATATACACACTACACACATGCATATATACATATATATACATATATATACACACCACACACACATATACATATATACATATACACACACATATATATACGCATGCATACATACACACACATATACACATACATACATATACACACATATACACATACATACATATATATACATACAATATATACACACTACACACATATACATATATACATACACACACATATATACATATATATACACACTACACACACACACACACACACACACACACACACACGTATGTATAGAAAGTACTCCAGTAGGAGGAGGAGGGGAAGACAGCAGAGTCAGCTGAGGCATGACAGTGCTTCGCTCTGGAGGGAGGAAGAAAGACAGGACAGGCTTCCGACCGCCGGCCATCTCACCTTCACCGTTTTTGGTAGTGAGCTCTGACGTGTTGTTCCCGTCCTTTTGTCGCAGAAGCCACATCTGCTTCGGAATGAAGTCCCCAGAAGAGATGCGCCAGCAGGCACACATCCAGGTGGTGAGCAAGAACCTGTACAGCCAAGACAACAACCACGCCCCACTGCTGTACGGGGTGCTGGACCACAGGATGGTAAGGAGCCGGTGACTTCCGGGGAAGGGGCCGGGCCGCCCCACCCCATGCGTACTGCAGTTCCGGTGCCAATACTGTTTCTTCCCTGTTGGTTCTGTGGCCGAGTCCCTGGCCCGATTGAAGGCAAGGCCCATCCTGCGCAGTGGTCTCCACTGACTGCCAGCTGTGCTTCCCCCAAAGGGTACGAGCGAGAAGGATCGACCTTGTGAGACCTGCGGGAAGAACCTGGCTGACTGCCTGGGCCACTATGGCTACATTGACCTGGAGCTGCCGTGTTTTCATGTGGGCTACTTCCGGGCCGTCATCGGCATCTTACAGGTAAGCCAGCAGGCCTTGATTTTCAGAAGACCAATTCTGAGCTGTATGTGGCAGCGAACTTCTATAATCCCAGCACTCAGGAGGCTGAGGCAGGAGGATCACCGTGAGTCGGAGGGCCAGCCTGGGCTGCACAGTGAGTCCTGAACTACGCAGCAAGACACCAGAAAGACAGGGAGTGGTGTGCTGAAAAGGAATGACCTTTTCATCCTGCTCATCCTTCTGTTCCTGCTTCCTGTTTAAAAGATGATCTGCAAAACCTGCTGCCACATCCTGCTGTCCAAGGAGGAGAAGCAGCAGTTCCTGGATCACCTGAAGCGGCCCGGCCTGACCTACCTGCAGAAGCGGGGCCTGAGGAAGAAGGTGTCGGACAAGTGCCGGAAGAAGAGCCTGTGCCACCACTGCGGGGCCTTCAACGGTGAGCGAGCGAGGGCGCAGCAGCCAGGCCCTTCCCAGCCGCTCTCTTCCGCTCCGCCCTGTTTTGTGAAATGTTAGGAGCCCGCTTCCGCCTGTAAAGGAGGAAACGCAGCTCTCCTTCCGCTGCTGCAGCAGGAGTGATTTTCGTGCACCTGACCCTAACCCTGGCTGCCCTCAGATGTGCAAATCCTCCTGCAGGTACCGTGAAGAAGTGCGGCCTCCTGAAGATCATCCACGAGAAGTACAAGACCAACAAGAAGGTGGTGGACCCCATGGTGTCCAGCTTCCTGCAGTCCTTCGAGACCGCCATCGAGCATAACAAGGAAGTCGAGCCGCTGCTGGGCAGGGCACAGGTGGGCCGCCGCGTCCCTCACAGCCACACACTCACCCCCGCCTCTGCTACCCACCTCCTCCCCATCCCTCAAACCCACCTCCTCCCCAGGCATGAGAAGCTCATGCCCCAGGAGCACTGCAGAGACTCCTCTTCACCCGGAGATTGGCGGCGGGCTGTGTTCAACAGCAGCCCCGGCCACTTCCTGTTTATTGCACAGCCTAGCCTCAAATTTGCGATCCTCCTGTCTCAGCTTCTTGAGTAGTTGGGATAATAGCTTTAAAAGATTTTTATTTGTACAGGTAAAGTGTTACCATGTGTTTTTTTGGTTTTTTAGAGATTTTTTTTTTATACGGGTTTCACTGTGCAGTACAGGCTGACCTTGAGCTCACCATGTGGCCCATGCAGGCCTCAAACTTGCAGTGATCCTCCTGCCTCAGCCTCCCAAGTGCTGGGATTAAAGGCATGCACAACCATGCCCAGCTCAACTTTTTGCTACTAAGAAGAGCTTTTGTGAACATCCTTGTAGCAGAATCTTCATATCATTTCTGAAACGGTACCCTTCGAATTAATCATGTGAGGTGGAATTGTTGGTCTGCACAAAACCAAAGGCCTGGGTGCTTTCAGTGCCCTCGCAGCACAGCCTGCCTGGCACAGAGCTCCCTGCCACCGCTTCCCCTGTGCCGCGTGGAGAAGCCGAGCCCTGCCAGCCTGTAACAGCCTAACCCTCCGTCTCCTCCTCTCCTTGCCCCTTTCCTGTAGGAAAACTTGAATCCCTTGATAGTTCTGAACTTGTTTAAGAGAATCCCGGCTGAAGACGTCCCTCTGCTGCTCATGAACCCAGAGGCAGGGAAGCCGTCCGACCTGATCCTCACCCGGCTTCTGGTGCCTCCCCTGTGTATCCGCCCCTCCGTCGTGAGTGACTTGAAGTCCGGCACCAACGAGGACGACCTGACGATGAAGCTGACGGAGATCATCTTCCTGAACGACGTGATTAAAAAGGTTAGTGCTAGGGCCAGGGATTGAGCTCAGTGGTGCCACCGCCTGCCTCCTAAGTGCAAGGTCCCGAGTTCGATCTCCAGTACCCCAAAAAAAAAATTTTAGCGCCTCTGGCTGGGAGTGAGCCCTGCCATCTGCCCACCCGCCCAAGCCCTGCTAGGCTAGAAAGGGCCACAGACCGAACCTATGGGTCTCGCCGCAGCACCGCATCTCCGGAGCCAAGACCCAGATGATCATGGAGGACTGGGACTTCCTGCAGCTGCAGTGCGCCCTCTACATCAACAGCGAGCTCTCAGGCATCCCCCTCAACATGGCACCCAAGAAGTGGACCCGGGGCTTTGTCCAGCGGTTGAAGGGGAAACAGGGTAGGCTTCTGCCCTTTTGTTGGATTTTGTGGTTTTGAGACAGGGTCTCACTATGTAGCCCAGGCTGGCCTGAAAACCTCAGGGACCCTCCCGCCTCAGCCTCCCGAGTGCTGAGATTACTGCCCAGTTTGATGCCCTTCTGGGGAGTGACTGTTGCCCTTACCTGCTCAGAGCACCCAGGCTGTGCTCGAGCTTGCTACTTATACTGCACCTAAACAGCACGCAGCACACCGGGGGGCATAGGACATACAGCATTTGGATTCACTTAGGTCGGTTCAGAGGCAACCTCTCAGGGAAGAGAGTGGATTTCTCCGGCAGAACAGTCATCTCCCCTGACCCCAACCTCCGGATCGACGAGGTCGCCGTCCCCGTTCACGTGGCCAAAATCCTGACATTCCCTGAGAAGGTAAGGGCCGCTCAGCTTCCCCATTCTTCATTAGAGACCCAGCTGTTTTGTTGTGGTTCGATGTTCCATACCGCGGGGGAAGGAAAGTCCCCAGTCGGCCCCTGCCACGGTGTGGCTGTGTGAGTCTCGGTGTCTTTCTGGTTTGCTTTATCCGTACACAAGCGTATATGTAACACCCACGACTGTATCTGCCTCTACCTGTGTGTGTGGACTCACGTATCCGTTACGTTGACTCCTCTGCAGCTTCTCTTTCCTGTCGGTAGCATCTTCGACACCTCTCTATAGTGCCTCACCCTCCCAGAACACTGGGATTGTAGGCATTCACCTTCTTGATAAGAGATATTTTTAAAACTTGAATAACTGAGCTAAGGAGTCTGAACATTTCAAGGCCAGTATTGCACACCAGGAAGGCGAGGCCTTTCCCTCTGCTCACAGGCTCTGCAAGTGTGGATGGTCTCTCCTGGACTGTTTTTTCTCTCTGACAGAAATCTTGGTAACTGCAAGGGCGTGTGCTGTACCCTTTAGATTCAGGGCTTTTAGTAGACCGGTGCTGACTGTGCTCCAGTGAGTGCTCAGTGATCCAGAGCTTCTCTCTCAGGAATGCTTTTCCACCAGACAGTTGCCTGAGAAATTATAGGACAGTACTGAGGACTGAACCCACAGACACTGTACCACTGCGCTATATCCCCATTCATTTTTTAGCAAACTAGTGCCTTCGGGATCCTCCTGCCTCAGCCTCCCAAGTAGCTGGGATTTTAGGCGTGGCACGGAGGCACCAAACTTGCTGTCACAACTTTTTGTTTTGTTTTTGTTTTTTTAAGACAGGGTCTTGCTACGTAGTTCACGCTGGCCGTGAACTCACTAAGCAGCCCAGAGTGGCCATGAACTCACAGCGATCCTCCTGCCTCAGCCTCTCAAGTGTTGGGACTATAGGCATGCTGGGATTACAGGCGTGCACCACACCTGGCTACTGTCACATGTTTTTATCCTTAGAAGCTCCTGGTAACTAATTACGGATGAGGTTCCCACTTCTTTCTAGGACCACAGAATGTGCTAGAAGGTCTCTGCACTTCAGTCCAGCTGATTCATGTTATGGATGAGGAACCAAAGGCCAGGAAAGAGCTTAGCTGGGCCTCCAAGTTCAGGGGAGACTGAAAACATAGGCTCCTGTGTGCCGGCCTGATGCTGCTTCACTGGACACTGCAGGCAGCAGGCTTTTCCTCCTAGAATCTACATGAGGAAAGATCAAGACTGTCAGAACCCCAGGCACGGGAGTACGTGCCTGCAGTCCCCGCTGTCTGAGAGGCTGAGGCAGGAGGATTGCAAGTTGAAGGCTAGTCTGGGAAAATTAGCAACTCAGCGAGACAGGGTCTCAAAAGAAAAAACAAAAGAGGGGTGGAGATGTGATAAGTCTGAAGGCTGTGGATTCAATCCTTAGCCCTGGGGGTGGGGAGGCCACCTGCGGGGAAATCCACAGTGTTCTCTGTTGTGCTTCTGCAGGTGAACAAAGCAAACATCAACTTTCTGAGGAAATTGGTTCGAAATGGCCCTGAAGTTCACCCCGGGGCCAACTTCATCCAGCAGAGACACACGCAGATGAAAAGGTGCCGTCCCCTGCCCCTGCACCCGGCCTGACACGTGACCGGGACGCAGAGGTGCGGCGTGGTGGCCAGCAGACCTCGGTGCCACAGACGGTGGTTAATGCCCGGCCCACCTCTGCCGTCTGCTCCGTGTGCTCCTGGGCTGTGTGTGAAGTGCCCCCGTGTCCCCTGAGCAGAAATGTGCTGTGTGTATTTGGTGCTAAATTCTGGACTCCTGAAATTAAAATTCCCATAGTCTCTTATTTTCCTAACTTTTGCCCTCCCACTTCTGTCACTTTTTAGTATGAGTCAATTTCTTTCTTTTTTTTTGTGTATTTTTGGTTTGGTTTTGGATTTGGTTCTCCCCCTCCTCCCCACTGGGGATCAAACTCAGGACCTGCGCTTGCAAGACAGGTACTTGGTTTTGGTTTTTGAGGCAGGGTCTCTGTAGTTCAGGCTGGCCTTGAACTAACTATGTAGCCCAAGATGGCCTTGAACTCATGGGGATCCTCCTGCCTCAGCCTCCCAACTGCTGGGATAACAAGTGTGTGTGCCATAATACCAGCAGTAAAACTTTAATTTCAAATTTCCCTAGGTTCATCTATTTTTAAAAAGGTCTTCCCTTTTGTTTTTGGTTTTTTGGGGGGGCGGGGGTTGGTACCAGGGATCAAACTCAGGAGTTTGCACTTGTGAGGTGGGCGCAGTGCCACTGAGTTAAGTCCCCAGCACACCCATCGTTTGGTATTTTTAGTAATAAAATGTGGACCTCAATAGACAGAACACTGGGAATCCGGACGTGGGTCATTTACTGTGTCCTCGTGCTTCCTCTGTCATCCTTGTGAGCCAGGGGTGCTCTTTGCGCAGGCTCTGGCCGTGCACCAGGAGGAACTGACCGTCTGGGCCTGGTGTCGCACAAGAACCTTTATTGGCAGGGCCCTGTGCGGGAAGCTGAGTAGTGACTGTCCTGTGGCTCTGAGACCCAGCTTGTTTGCATTCCTGCATTTACAAATCAGGACACATCTCTGCCAGCCTGTCATAGTCCCCACTGCCGAGCAGTCTTCCCCCAGATGAGCCACACAGGGTGATGTGCCCAAGAGCAGAGGCGTCTGGGAGTCCGTGAGCAGCATCTTCACGGGGACGGACCCATGTTTCTCTTCGCACCTTCAGGTTTCTGAAGTACGGAAACCGGGAGAAGATGGCCCAGGAGCTCAAGTACGGTGACATTGTGGAGCGGCACCTCATCGACGGGGACGTGGTGCTCTTCAACCGGCAGCCCTCGCTGCACAAGCTCAGCATCATGGCTCATCTGGTGGGTGTGAGCTTGCTGTCTCCTTTCCTGGTCACTGGGAAGCCCGGGCTGGACTCAGACTGGCAGGAGCTGGGGCTACAGGGCTGCCCCGCCTAGCTTGTTGGTTTGTAATTTAGATTTTTATGCATCTAGGTTGGCAGTACGTAATAATTACATTCCTCGTGGGAGTCGGTACACGTTCCTGACGCATCTCAGTTCTTTTCACATCCCCTTCCCCTCCTACAGTTTTGGGCATCTTAAATAGAAATTGGTTTGCAGTGTTTCCAATACACACACAGAAGTAGAAAGAATAGCAGGACGCAGGCACACGTCCTGTCTTCTGTGCACGAAGTGTTCACGACTTTGCTGCCAGTTTTGTTCCATTTTTCCCCTTTCTCTGATCCACCCCTGCCCTGCGTTTTCTCTGTGTGCTCCTTTTACGCCTGTAAAAAAACCGTGTCTAGCCGCCGTGCCGTGAACAGCCGCTCTTGTCCCCCCACCCCGTTCTTCCTCGGATTTCCTGGCCTCTCTTGCAGTCTCTGTGCACCTCATTTGTTAAGCCGGGGTACTTGCAGGGTGTGCCGCTACCTTCACTAGAGATGTGTCTGTTGCTGTCCAGCATCCCCGCTTCCTTTTCACAGTGTCCTGGCCACTGTGGAAGAGGCCAGGCCCTTTGTCCCGAGGAGTTCCCCCGAGTCCTGCCTTGCCTGTGGCTGCGGGTGGTGCGAACACATCACTCTGCCTTTACCTCTGCAGGCCGGAGGCCAGTGGGAAGGTGTGGTCAGATCAGGGCCCCCTTGCTGGTACGGCGACCCCTCGGGGTGCTGCAGCCTCCCCTCTGTGGATGAGCCTTATGTGCTCTGGCCACCCTACTTTTAATTATGCCAAGAAGGTTAGGGATTCACATGCCTCAGGGCTGTGAGATGAACCCGTCTCTGCTTTCACTTGTGCTACCCAGGGTCTCGCAGGGAAATGTTTTCTTTGCACAGGGAAACACTGGGGTTCCCCAGTTTATGAGGAAGGGTGACATGAATGGCTAGTTCTTTTTCCTCTTTTATCATTTTAGAGATTAAGAAGTTTGGAGCCGGGGATTAGCTCTGTGGTGCGGCTGCCTGCCTTGCAAGCCCAAGGTCCCAAGTTCAATCCCCAGTACCAAAAAACAAAAGCAAACAACAACAACAAAAAAAGTTTGGTGCTTGGTACTTCCAACCAGACTAGCTTGGGTTTCTTACTTGTTTTGACTTTCTCCTTTTCCATTGTCATTATAAACTCAGGGCTTTATTTAGTCCTTGGGCTTTAATCTCCTCCCATTAAGCTCTGGTACTCAAAACGGCGCCATCTGTGGCCACCGAGAGCCCCTGAGCCTGGCCGCCACGTTGGCATCCACTCGTGGTGCAAAGTCCCGCTGTGGCCCTGCTTGGCTCAACAAAGCGCCCCTCGAGTGAGCCCAGAGATGATCTGAGTGTCACCAGGGAACGCGCGAGGCATGTGGTTGTCTGGGGAGCCGCCGGTTAACGTGGTGAACGCGAGGCTTCTCGCTGCATGCGGAGTCCTTTCCCTGCTTGCTTTGGTGCCCCACAGGCGAGGGTGAAGCCCCACCGCACCTTCCGATTTAACGAGTGCGTCTGCACCCCCTACAATGCCGACTTCGATGGCGACGAGATGAACCTTCACCTTCCCCAGACGGAAGAAGCCAAAGCTGAAGCCCTGGTCCTCATGGGGGTAGGTAGGGGCCGGACTCGTTAGAGGTGTAGGGATTCGGCCTTTCTTCTCTCTCATGTCCGGCTTCCTGTATTCTGAACTCACACTTAGAACTGAGCCCAGGGCCTTTGCATGGATCCTGAGCTTCTCTTTGAAGTTTTTTATTTTGAGACAGGGTCTTGTTAAGTTGCTAATTTGCCCTGGCTGGGCTTGAATTTTCAATTCTCCTGCCTCATCCTCCCAGAGTATCAGGAGTGTAGGTGTGCACCACTGTGCCCCACTGAACTGATCTATCTTGTAGTTGCGTTCCCACCTCCAGAACCACTTGTTACAGTTTCTTTGTTTGTGTTTCAGTTTTTGTGATGCTGTGGATTAAACTCACTGAGCTACATCCCCAGCCCTACTCCTTACCATTTCCTGTCTAACACTTTTTGTTTAGGCCATTACTATTCAGTGCATAGTTTTGGGATTTCAAATTGTCTGTATGTGTAGAGTGTTTTCTCTGTAATGAATGTATTACTCTTAGAAGGAAAATTCATGTTTCAAATCTTGCTACGTAAGAGCCACCACTTGCTACGATCATAGACTTTGGCATGCAGGACTCATAGCATGGGACTTTTCCAGAAGACCCTCTCCCCCAGACCACCTGCTGGCCCACCTCAGGGTTCCCTGAGCCAGGAGGGAGGGGAGCTGGCCAGCAAGACCAGACACTGACCGCAGCCGAATCATCACCTCTCTGGGAGGTGGCTGAGAAGTGGCTGCCCTAGTGTGGCAGCAAAGGGTCCAGAAAAGTCACAGGTGCACAAGGACTCCTCCCTCCTCAACATCGTGCGGCCGTGCTCTGACCCTTGGTGGCTTTCCTCCCTCCTTCCACCTCTCACCGCCACACGGCACTGGGGACTCCTGCTGTGCTATGTAGGTGACATCCTGCGCCCTGCCCCCAACTACGTCTCCAGCCTCACAGGATTAGGTTTTGTTGTCAAACTGATTGTTGTTAAAATTTCATGTCTCAATCAAGAGAGATTTAACGGTTTTGCCATTATTGTGGAGATACACGGAACTGGCCGGCTGTGTTACTTTTCTCTGCTGAGACAAAGTACCCAACACCCAAAAGTTAAAGGAATAAAGGTTTACTTGGCTCCCAGCTCGTAGAGATTTCCGTCCATAATCAGCTGGTTCCAAGGCTCAGTGGCTGAGGGGCAACAGTTGATGGCGGTGGAAAATAGCAGAAGCAGTGGGACCTATCAGGGTCCTTCTGTTCCTCTTATCAAGACTGCTTAGGGCAGGAGCCACTCACGCCTTTGTCCTAGTGCCCTCGGCCTAGCCCCACCGTGAATCAGTCACGCACTAGATTCAGAGAGCACGAGGCTTTGGGGGACGTGTAGACACGAGCCATGACACCGGCTTCACTGGGTCACAGCGCTTATCATGCACATGAATGAGAATTAATGAAGTCAGGATAGAGTTCTTCCTAGAATTCTTCACCACCCCGCTCGGTCTTGTTTTAGTGTTGATGTGAACTTCCCAGGTCAGTCTTGCTGGGGATTTTTTTTGTCTCCCTTAGGTGGGATAAAAGGAGGTGGGATGAATCCCTGGCTCCTGCTTCTCAGCCTTGTCTGCTGCTGTTATTTGTCCACAACAGTGCAACCAAAGATAGCTAACATGCTGTGCTTCTTTTTACTTCAGACGAAAGCAAATCTTGTGACCCCGAGGAATGGGGAGCCACTCATTGCTGCCATTCAGGATTTTCTGACAGGTGGGTGTGTCAGAAGCCCTCTTGAAAGCAGACCTAGCAGTGGGGAGCACTGATTCTTGTTTGTGGTGGTGCCTGTCTTGACTCAGAGCTTGGGAGTTGTCTGTTTCATTCTGTTAGTTCACTAAGTTTGCTTGTGATCCTTCTTGAAGTATTTTTATCATTGATTCAACAAGTGCGTATTAAACTCCTACTGTGGACTGGGCATGGTCCAGGCCTGGTGTCCAGCCCTGAGTCGGGTACAGGGCCGAAGAAGTCATGCTGTCCTCTGGAGCTTAGAGTTAAATGGGAGGAGAGCCTGGACGCAGCTGTGTTTCAGTTCACCCTACCTGTAGCAGTCCAACTTGATGGTAAAGTTGAAAGCCATGGTTCTCCCGGTTTCATCTTTTCTGCTCTGTGTTGGCCGTTGATGGTCTTAGGTGCCTACCTGCTCACGCTCAAGGACACTTTCTTCGACCGCGCCAAGGCCTGTCAGATAATCGCTTCCATACTGGTGGGCAAGGATGAGAAAGTCAGAGTTCGCCTCCCACACCCTGCCATCGTGAAGGTGCATGAGCGCGGGCGGGCGTCCGTGTCCCTGTGGGTGGCCGGGTGGAACGAGTGTGACTGGGACTGAGGTCAGTGGCTCGGCCACCCAGCCTGTGTGAAGGACGGTCGGGACCCACCTCGCCCCTGACTCTCTGGCCCCTCTGCACCTCAGCCCGTCACCCTGTGGACCGGAAAGCAGATCTTCAGTGTCATCCTCAGACCCAGCGACGACAATCCAGTGAGGGCCAACCTCCGCACCAAGGGCAAGCAGTACTGCGGCAAGGGGGAGGACCTCTGCGTCAACGACTCCTGTGAGTGGGAGGCGCTGGGCGGCGAGGGGCAGGTGCCGGCTGCAAAGCTCGCTGGGAATTGGCTTCATGGAGTCTGGAAGTAGCAAGCAAATCCAGGGTTTCTCAGCTTCTGGCCGGAAGTTTATCCTTCCAGGAAATGTGGCTCCTGTATCTTCTCTCAGGTGTTGTTCCCCCTTTCTTTTGACTGTGGGCATCATACAGCATCCCAAAAATGTGCTCTGTATCTGAAGGTACAACTACTACATACAGCAAGACTTTGGGGGGTCCAAAGTCTCACTCAGGACACTGGACAGACTCCATTGCACCACCCCCAGCCCCAAGGTGCTGGATAATATGAGGACCAGGTATAACGGCGAGAGGATTTCAGTGGGCTCATCTGACCCCGTCCAAAGCAGCACCACCCAGGGTGCAGTCTGCAGGCTAGTGTCATCCGGCCGCAATGTTCCGGTGTGGCTGCTCTCCACTCCCCACTTCCCGGGAGCGTGGATAAAATGACTCCCTGAGCCCCGCACTGAGGAGTGGATTGCACAGGTTCTCTGAAGGTTGGGGTTTGTATTATCTCACATAATTTTGAAGGGCGCTGATTTTCCTTGGCTTATTCCCTTGGAAATACACCTCCTGGAGGGGTAGGTGGCTCACTGGCAGAATGGCTACTTACCACGCACAAGGATAAGGTCCAGCTGTGCGTCCAGTGGTGGTACTGGGGATTGAACCCGGGCCTCACACGTGCTAAACACCCACTGTACCACTGAGCCAGCTGCGCACCCTGTGCTAGCTTCTTGTTTTAGGTTTTCTTTTCTTCCTTTCAAGATATGAATGTTGTGTTGTTGTTCTATTCATGACAGTGCCTTTTAGTTTTCAGTAGTTTAGGTGAATAACAACTTTCTTCAGCCCAGGATTTGGCTGAGTGGTTCTGCCTGTCTCACAAGCGCAAGGGCCTGAGTTCAATCCAAGTACCAAAAGAAAGAAACAACTTAGCTGGGCATCATGGTGCAGCCTGTAATCCCAGCAGTTGGGAATCTGAGGCAGGAGGATCGAGTTCGAGACCAGCCTGGGCTACATAGTGAGTTCCAGGTCAGTCTCAACTACATAGTGAGACCCTGTCTCAGAAAACCAAAATGAAATGCGTGTGTTCGTTTCCACGCCTGACCAGCACTGTTCTTGCAGACGTCACCATCCAGAACAGCGAGCTGATGTGCGGCAACATGGACAAAGGGACCCTGGGTTCGGGCTCTAAGAACAACATCTTCTACATCCTGCTGCGGGACTGGGGGCAGAACGAGGCCGCCGACGCCATGTCCCGCCTGGCCAGGCTGGCCCCCGTCTACCTCTGTGAGTGTCAGCACTGCACACCCGTGTTCCTCATTGTGTCACCTTCCTGTTGTCCCCAGCTGAGTCCTCCGTGGTGACCCTGACTTGGTATTCCAAAGCTGTAATTTCTCTGCTGCATCACACTGGGCTTTGTGATCTAAAATGCATGCGTGGGCTGCTGCCCAGGCCCTGGGGCCTCCAGGGTGCAGCCCGCCCCATGGCTCAGAGTCGCCTGAATGGGCCTGCGCTGTGTTCTTTCCATTGTCTGCATGCCAGGGGGAGAAAATTTATTCTGCTCATATAAGTGACTGACTCACTCTCTGGGAATAAAACTCTAGATGATTGGAAGTTCTTTTTCCTCAGACTTTTGAAGGTGTTGCTCTATTCTAGCTTTCTTTTTCTTTTCTTTTTGGAATTTCTTTTTCCTCAGACTTTTGTTGGTGTTGCTCTATTCTAGCTTTCTTTTTCTTTTTTTTCTTTTTTTTTTTTTTTTTTTTTTTTTTTTTTTTTTTTTTTTTTTTTTTTTTTTTTTTTTTTTTTTTTTTTTTTGTTTTTTTTTTTTTTTTTTTTTTTTTTTTGGTTTTTTTGTTTGTTTGTTTGTTTGGATTTTTGAGACAGGGTCTCACTATGTAGTGGAGACTGACCTGAAACTCACAATGTAGCCCAGGCTGGTCTCAGGCGTGGGCCATCAAGCCTGGCTCCATTCTAGCTTCTGAATCGTTGAAGTATATAGTTATTCTTCCTTTCAGATTTTGTATGCAAGTGTTTTTTTCCTTCCGGACATGCAAGATCCTCTCCTTGCTCTGAGGTCCTCTGGCTGCAGGTCTTTCCATCTCTCAAGCTCAGCCCTCAGTTTTTTGCCTGGGTGCTGGGCACTGGAGCCAAGGCCTCCTACCTGCTCACTGCGCCCTCTTCCTGCGGGCTGCGCCCCAGCCCCTCACTAAGCTTTAACGTATAGCACCGGCCTGGACTTTTGGACATGTGCTTGAATCACTCGTTGGTAATTTCAGCCTTGGTTTCCGCTCTTCTTTCTCTTTTGGGACTTTAATTGCTTAGAGCTCCCAGATGCTCTCTTATTTTCTTTGCCTACTTCTTTTCTGTTGAATCTGTTTGTTTTCTGTGTTTTGCTTTTGAGCTAGTGTCCCACTCTGTTGTCCCCACTGAACTCGGGCTCACCTCCTGGTCCTGGCTGGCCTCAAACTCATGATCCTTCTGCCTCCACCTCCCAGATATCGGGATGATAGGAGTGTGGCCCACTTTTCCTTAGGTTCATTTGATGGGCAGGGGTTGCTTTTTGTCTAAGTTCATTTTTATCTTTTAACACTTTAGCTGGTTTTAAAATGGTTTTTGGTGTATTTAATTTCCAGTCATACGTTCATTTCTTTTTTTCTTGTTTGCAAGTAGGTGGGAGCTTTCTCGTCTGTCTTATTGGTGGGTTTTGGGTTTTTTCAGTCTGCCTTGTTCTAGTTTTTACAAATATCTTCTCTGATCCTTCTGAAAGGATACTCAGTTTTACTATGTTTGCTACTTGGATTTCCCATAACCTTTTAGTTTCTTTTTTTGTCATAGTTGTTGTCTGTCATATTAACATCTTGCCTGCAATACCTGGTGGTCCCTGGCTATTCAGTCACGTTTTAGGTGTGAGGCAATGAAATACTGATTGCCAGCACGGCCACCTGTGCCACTAGGCCTGGCTGTTCACTTTACCAGGCCGAGTTTTTTTTGTTTTGTTTTGTTTTGTTTTGTTTTTATGGTTTTATCTTTATTGAATGAAATCTTGATTTGCTATTGTGGGAGGTCTGTTTTTCTTTTCCTTCTCAAAGGAAAGCCCTTTTTGTTTCACCTTCACCCATTTTCACCCATTTTTTTTCATACTTATTTATTGATCAAACTTTTCCATAGGCAGATATGTGTAGGGAAAAGCATAGGAAGTGCAGGGCTTGGCACTGCTGTTGCAGGCATCCACACGGACCCTGGGCCATGTGGAACGCGTCCCCAGGATGGGGCTGCTGACAGCAGGGGTGAGCTCCCCTCATAGCTTTCCTGAGTGGTGCTCATGTCCCTTCCACCCCGCCTGCCGCCTCTTCACAGCTAACCGGGGCTTCTCGATTGGCATCGGGGATGTCACGCCTGGCCAGGGGCTGCTGAAGGCCAAGCACGAGCTCCTGAATGCCGGCTACAAGAAGTGCGATGAGTACATCGAGGCCCTGAACACGGGCAAACTGCAACAGCAGCCCGGCTGCACCGCTGAGGAGACTTTGGAGGTGAGGCCACCTTCGCTTCCGGTCATCAAGCGGCTGCTTGGGGATCCACAGGATTAGGCCTCAAGCCCCAGAGGAAAGGAAGTAAGGGCAGCGGATCTGCATGCATTGCAGCCTCGCTGTGCAGTTGTTTGTTAACAAGGCAGGCCCTGTGATCAGGTCATTACTTCTGGCTTCTAGGCTCTGAAAACAGCCAGCCATCTGTTTATGCGCTGTTTTTGCTGTGCCCTCATACCTGCCCTGCGTAACACCAGTGCTACTGCCCTGTGTGTGCTCAGCACCCTTCAGTAGAAACTGCAGCAAGCTCTGAGTGGATGTTTTTTTTTTTTTTGGTTTTTTGAGACAAGGGTCTGTGTAGCCCAGGCTGGCCTTGAACTCGTGATGATGCCCCTGCCTCAGCCTCCTGAGTGCTGGTATTACAAGCATGCACTACTACGCCTGGTTCGGATGGTCTTTAAAGATACTGGCACCAGGTGTGGTAATGAACGTCTGTAATCCATCCCAGCATTCCTCAGCAGGCTGAGGCAGAAGGGTCACCATGAGTTTGAGGTCAGTCTGGGCTACTGTAGCAAATTCCTGTCTCAAAATTCCAAAGAAAGGGGAGAGACTGGGACACGGGAGAGGGAGAAGTCATGTCTGATAGTCCCGTGCTCAGTCTGCCGCTCCTCACATTTGAGACCAGCTTAAACAAGGGCTCCTCTGGTGTGGGTCAAAATCAGAGTCACTGCCATCCCCAGGAGCCTGACACACACCCAAGTGACAGCTCAGCAGGCTGGGGCACCTGGGTTGTGCCTGGGTCTTTTCTGCCCTCTCCCGCGCCTGTGGCTCTGAGACGTAACTCACCAAAGTGAGGACAGAAGGCCTCTTGAGCATGAGGAGCTTTCTGGTGAGATGAGTGATGGGAAACATGAGAAAGCAGGGTTGTGCGAGGTCACTGTTTGCTCATTCTTGATCTCACTCAGTCCTAGAAAGGAGAGAGGTTGCATGGATATGCTCACCCGCACCTAGCTAGAAGATGACATGAAGCCTCGGCAGGCCCAGATGTTGGATTTTGGAAACGGGGTCATGCTAAGTAGTTTAAACTAGCCTTGAACTCACTACGTAGTCAAGGTTGGCCGTGAGCTCACCACAAGCCTGCCTCAGCTTCCCAAGCGATGGGATTTCAGACATGTGCCAGAAGCAGGGTTTTTGTTTTGTTTTGTTTTGGTACCGGGGATTGAACTGGGATCTTGCACTTGTGAAGCAGGCGGAAGAGCCACTGAGGTAAATCCCCCGCCTAGGAGCAGTTTTTTTTGTTGTTGTTCTTCTGGTACCGGGAATTGAACTTGGGTCCTTGCACTTGCAAGGCAGACAATGGAACCACTGAGCTAAACCCCCAGCCCTGTTTTGTTTTTGGGAGCAGTTTTTTCTGTCGTTGTTGTTTTCTGGGTTTTTTTGGGGGGCAGGGGGGCGGTTTTGAGACAGGGTCTCGCTGCGCAGTGCAGGCTGGCCTTGAGCTCACCATGTGGTCCAAGCAGGCCTCAAACTTTCAGTGATCCTCCTGCCTCAGCCTCCCAAGTGCTGGGATTATAGGCGTGCGCCACCACGCCCGGCTTTAGGAGCAGTTTTTAGCACATCTCTGCCTTCTCACAGAGCGTTGAGCGTCTGGTATGAGTGACCGTCTATGGATGAAGTTGTGGGCCAGTGTCCCCCAGAGTCACCTCGACACGTGCTCAGCTGGTGCAAATTCAAATGTGGGCTGGTAAGAAAAAGACAAGCTGCGTGGGCTGGGGATTTAGCTCAGCAGTTCGGTGGCCTGCCTTGCAAGCGCAAGGACCAGAGTTCAATCCCCGGTACCAAAAAAAAAAAAAAAAAAAAAA
>NW_022900932.1:13909946-13923755 GCF_012274545.1 Fukomys damarensis
ACACAAAAAAAAAAAAAAAAAAAAAAAAAGACAAGTTGCATGAATGGTGCAAGCGGCCCCTCTTACCAGCAGCAGAGTCCGATCGCACAGGGGTGCACGCACATGTATGTGCAGCGGTGTGTACAGACGCAGTTGTACAGCCTTCTCTGCGGACTGTGCAACTGACTTTTCAGGTTTTTGTGGCTTAGAATGATTTGCTCCACACACCAACTCTAGAACTTTGTAGAAGACACAGGCATTTGTATAAACGAGGGCATTTTAGTCCTCTCAGGCTCGAAACTTACTGACTGGACAGCTGACATCTGGCTTTTCGGACCTGTGACCCACAGAGCTAGTGAGCACAACCCTAGCTCTTCTCCTCCTCTCCACAGGCCCTGATCCTGAAGGAGCTGTCAGTGATCCGAGACCACGCGGGCAGCGCCTGCCTCCGAGAGCTGGACAAGAGCAACAGTCCCCTCACCATGGCGCTGTGCGGCTCCAAAGGTACAGGTGCATGCGTGCAGCCTGGGAGCGGCCTGCCACAGTCCTGAATGCAGACAGGCTCAGAGTCAGGCAGAGAGGTGGGCGGGTTTCCGAGTTTAGGGCTTTTCAGCAAACTTGACCTTAGAAGGAACCTAGGGATCTTTTTAGTGATGTATTTAGCGCTGTGGCCAAATACTTTTTTATTTTTTTTTGAGACAGGGTCTCACTATATAGTTGAGACTGACCTGGAACTCACTATGTAGCCCAAGCTGTTCTCAAACTCACAGCGATCTTCCTGCCTCCGCCTCCCAAGTGCTAGGATTGCAGGCAGGCACCACCACGCCTGGCTGTTTTGTTTTGTTTTTGAGAAGAGGTCTTGCTACATATTCCAGGCTGGCCTGAACTCACTATGAAGTCCAGGTTGGCCTTGAACTTGCCTCAGCCTTGA
The DNA here is from genome assembly GCF_012274545.1 of Fukomys damarensis. NCBI lineage: Eukaryota > Metazoa > Chordata > Mammalia > Rodentia > Bathyergidae > Fukomys > Fukomys damarensis. The sequence goes on from NW_022900932.1 coordinate 13,910,857, forward strand.
GTACAAGCAGTGTAGGCCTGCAGCATCACGACGGGCTTCATTCCTCCCTCTTTGCTTCTTACTTTTCTACCCCTCCCAATCCTTCTTTGTGTCCACACTTTATATCCTCCAAAAGTCCAGCCTGGTGGCTACTCCCTTCTTAGAGACAGCTATCCAGGTATAGTGGCACACACGCCTGTAATTCCAGATACTTGAGGCAGAGGCAGGAGGTTCCCAAGTCTGAAGCCTGCCTGGGCAATTTAGCAAGACTGTCTCAAGATAAAATTTTCAAAGAGTTTAGGATCATAGCGGAGTGGTAGAAAGCTTGCCCATCACATGCAATGCCTTGGTACATTCCCAGTACAGCAAAAAAGAGAGACAGACACCGACTCACCTGGCCCTCCCTCAGACTGCCCCCAACCCAGTCACCCTCACTGCCTTGCCCTGGGGCTGACAGCTCCGCCTGGCCCGAGCCCGTTCTGTCCCTCTCGTCTTGCTGCACCCTCTCCGTGTTGGCCCTTGTATCTTCGTCGCTCCAGTGAGTAGTTATATTCCGGACCTCCCCCAGGCTCCTTCATCAACATCTCACAGATGATCGCCTGTGTGGGGCAGCAGGCCATCAGCGGCTCCCGTGTGCCAGATGGCTTTGAAAACAGGTCCTTGCCTCACTTTGAGAAACACTCAAAGGTAAGTGGATCAAAGGAGTGGATCTGGTGAGTGTGGAAGGCCTGTTCATCCAGGTGGTCCCCCGAGGACAAAGACCAGTCCATGCGCGAGGCCCTTGCCCGTTCTGTGTGATACTTGATTAGGAAGATGTTTTCCAGTCATGGTATCTGTCCATTTAAAGTGTACAGTCCAGCGCTGTCAGTCAGTGCACCCGAAGTGCCATGCACCCCCAAATCACCCCTCTTAGGCAGGGGGTGCGCTCACTGTCTCGCAGGAACACATTGCCCAGCTGTTTGTAGTCAGCGGTGGGATGCTTTGATATTTGCATGGATTTTAGAAGTGTGGGCCTTTTCTTTTTTTTTTTTTTTTTTTTTTTTTTTTTTTTTTTCTTTTTTGGTCTGATTCTTCCCTCCCTAGCTCCCTGCTGCCAAAGGCTTTGTGGCTAACAGCTTTTACTCTGGTTTAACACCAACTGAATTTTTCTTCCACACCATGGCTGGTCGGGAAGGCCTAGTAGACACGGCTGTGAAGACGGCAGAAACTGGATACATGCAGGTAACCGGAAGAAGCAGGGCCCGGAGCACAGGCAGAACAGGGCGTGGCAGCTTGGCTGCTCAGTGTGTGCAGGTTTTACACAGTAAGCTCTAATTTATCTGCTGTCAAGGGGAAAATTTCAAACTGGAAATAGAAAACAAACATGTAGTAACGTATCACACATCATCGTGTGTACCTCGAATGACCAAGGTCAACTGGAGCCACGCAGGCCAGAGCTACACTAGAGGGGGGGGTTTGTGCCGAATTGTGTCCCAGAGGAGGCCACCAAACCTCCCACACCTGAGTCCCAGTTTGTGGAGGAGGGGTGACGACACTTTCCTCCTAGTATCAAGAGTATTCCCAGCCCACCTGGCAACTGCTTACGTCATTCATTATTAAGATGTTAATTGGCTTGACTAGCAACATTAGCAAGGAAGCTACTTTGGAGTGACCACACTGGAGCACATGCTAAAGTGGGAGATTATCTGTGCTTGGGTTTTGTTTTGGGGGTCATTTTTTGTTTCTTGAGAGTTTTGAGGGGGTTGGAAACAGAGTCTTGCTGTTTAGTTCAGGCTGCCTTGAACTCACCATGTAACTGAGGCTGGTCTTGAAATCACAGTGATCCTCCTGCCTCGGCCTCCCAAATGCTAGGATTACAGGTATGCACCACCACACCCTGCTTGTGCTTGTATTGTATGCCTTGCCACAAACATGTGGCAAGGGACTGAACACTATCCCTTCTGTGTTCATGAGACCAGAGCAAGGCTTTCTTTTCAGTCTCCAATGATTATGCCTTCTCTGTGCTCTGATCCATGACTTATTACATATTTGTGTGCTGTTTTGTTTTGTTTTTTCATGGTGGTGCTGGGCCTGGAGCCAGGGCTGCCGCTGAGCTCTAGCACCCCCCGCAGTCTTTAATGTTCTAACTGCTAACACCAGTTGAAGTTGACGAGACACTCCCAGTTGCTGGGTCAGTGTCATGCCTTCTCCATCCCCACTCTGGAAGCCTGGCCCGTGCCTACAGGGAGGCCAGGATTGCTGAACCAGAGACTGGAGCAGCCAGAGCACAGGATTGTGGGGAGGGTGGAAATGGAGTCATGGACACAGATTTCCGGGCCTCCTCTGTACCCTGTTGGGCATTAGTTGATACTCACAATCAGCTTCCAGTGGAAAACTCGCTCCGGTTTTGGAGTGTGCTGCCGCTTTCCGAAACTCAACAGACTCAGATGTTCTTGCCATGATGTGCTTTGCTTTTTACCTTCATCTTTCTGAAGTAGACAGTGTGACTCTGCCAGAGCAGCGTCTTGACCAGAAAGAACTCCATGCTGGCGAGAGGGAATTGTGTTCTAGTTGCCTGGAGGAACCGCCAAAGGCTTCTCCTGCCTGGGGACGTGGGTGCCACCTGCTGGTGTCATCCCTGTCTGTCTTGTTCCCCTGTGCCGGGGCTGCTCCTGATACCCTGTAATTCATATTGACATCTGCAGGGGTCCTGGCTTCAGTGGAATTTTTTTGTTGTTTTTTTTTTTTTGCCGTACTGGGGATGGAACTCATGACCTTGCACTTGCAAGGCAGGTGCAGTGCCACTGAGCTAAACCCCCAGTCCTGGTTTAAGTTGTTTTAAAAAGACAAAGCATGACATTAGTTTATCTGTTAGGGAGAAGAGGGGAGGCAAAGCCACCTAGGAAAACAAGAGTTGGCAGAGCCCTGGTGCAGCTCACACTGTAGGAATCCAGTTGCACAGGGCTGGGGGTTTAGCTCAGTGGTTCCGCTGCCTGCCTCTCCAGCACAAGGACCCGAGTTTGATCCCCTGTACAAAAAAAAAAAAAAAGTCTAGGTACACAGGCACCAGGGCATATTTTCAGTCTCCCTGCATTGGCTGGGCAGACGCTCTTGGTAGTGTTAGTCTCAGGGTCAGGAGGCATTTTTAAGGGATTTCTAGTAGTGCTTTTATGTGATGCCCCCACCCCTAGTACTATGGATTGAACCCATAGCCTTTCACTGAGTTACATCCTTAGCCCTTTAGCCCTTTTTCAGTTTTTTGTTTTAAGACAGGGTCTTGCTAAATTCCTAAGTTACCCAGGCCAGTCTGGGACTTAAAGCCCTCCTGCCTCAGCTCCCTGAGTGCTGGGATTACAGGGGTGCACATCACGCCTGGCTCTTTACATGCTTACAGTTCTTGCATTGTGGCCTTGGGCTGGGGGTGTGGCCCAGTGGCAGAGTTAGCGTTCCCAGGTCCTTGGCTTGAACCCTGGCACTGCGAAACAAAAAGTGCATGTGCCCTTGAACCCTGGAGTTGAAAACCGTCCTCCTTGTGGGTGGGTGTCGGTGATGCAGAGGTGCCCTCTCCCCCTCTTCCTTCAGAGACGGCTCGTCAAGTCCCTCGAAGACCTCTGCTCGCAGTACGACCTGACAGTCCGCAGCTCCACCGGCGACATCATCCAGTTCATTTACGGGGGAGATGGCTTAGACCCTGCAGCCATGGAGGGCAAGGATGAACCGCTGGAGTTTAAAAGGGTTCTGGATAACATCAGAGTAAGAGCCTCAGAGCACTTCTGGCGAGGCTCGAGCTGTGGGGCCATTCGGAGCATCAGCTTGTACTTCATACTCTGGGCATCTCCGCCTGGGCACGGGATTAATATTTTTCTCACCGTGTTACTCTGCATAATCTTCAGCATTCAAAGGAAAAAATATTTATTTGAAAGTCTGGGGCTGGGGATTTAGCTCAGTGGTTCCGCTGCCTGCCTTGCAAGTGCAAGGTCGAGTTTGATCCCTGGTGCCAAAAAAAAAGAAGAGAAAAGAAAGTGTAGTATTGGCAGTAGTCAGATGCCACTTGTAAGGCTGTTGTTTCTTTCTGTGTCTAGTAGAGCGTACTACAGACCAGTGTGTAAGTCTTGTCAGTGAAAGCAGGCTCATTTCATTTCCTTTTCCAGGGAGTTTAATTTGGAACGACCCCTTGGGGCTATTTGACAATACCAATCAGGCTTTACACACATGAGCCTTTGGACAGCAGTTCCAGGTCCAGAAACTAACCAAGGTGGCCTAAACACGCCCTGAACATGTTTTCCAGGTTGAGGCACTGGAGGAGCCACCAGCAGGGCACAGGTGACCCCCCAGTGACCTGCCCTCACAGTAGGAAGGTACACAGCCAGTGAGTGTGCGGGTCATCTCACCAGCTCAGGGGTGTGAGCGTTTTCGCTCTGGACATGTCTGCGTTTGCTGCTGTTGTTTAACAGCATACGTTTTTTAAGCAAATCTTGGCTGGGGTAGAGGTTGGGAAATAATGGAACAACACTCACCAAACCAGGAAGCCTTTGCCCTAAAATGGAGCATCAGTTTATCTGCTTTTCACCCTCTGGAAGGTAGGCAGGTGTGGCAGGTGTGGCAGCACACGCCTGTAATCCTAGCACTGGGGAGGCTGAGGCAGGAACGCCGACTTCAAGGCCAGCCTGAGCTACTACACAGTGAGACCCTGAGTGCGAAAGACACAGAGAGGGGCAAGTAGGGGAGATGAGTCCACAGTTTGTTTTGGAAGGAAAATCACAGGTTGCTAAAAGCCCACCTGGGTGATCTCTGGGACATGGACCTGTGTGCCACTCCTCCTACCCCACCCCACACCCCAGTTTCCTTTCCTTCCTCAGGCCGTCTTCCCATGTCGGAGCGAGCCTGCGCTCAGCAAGAACGAGCTGGCCCTGACCTCCGAGGCTATCATGAAGAAGAGCGAGTTCCTGTGCTGCCAGGACAGCTTCCTGCAGGTACGCCCTGCCTCGTTGCCCACTTGCCGGTGCCAGGAGCCTGGATTTGATAAGCTCAGGGTGCAGTTGGGGGTTTTTGTTGCACTGGGGAGTTTTCATTGTTGCATTGCTGGGGATCGAACCCAGGACCTTGGCGATAATGAGCAGGCGCTCTCCCACTGAGCCTCCTACCCTGGCGGTGTCTTGTTTTTGACACAGTTGTTCCCGTATTAAGGGACTCAGAAATGGCGTGGGCAGAGCCTCACTGGTCAGCACGAAGAACTCCCCCTCGTGTCTCTCCCAGATGTGGTTCTGTAGTGGAAGAGAACACGAGAAGACTGACTCTTGAGCCCTGTTGCTGTCGGCAGCCCCTGCCCTCTTCCTTACCCCAGCACCGTTCCTTCACTAGCCGTTCCAGAATCTGTTTGGATTACAATAGTAGCTCTACTTTACTGCCATGAATGTTATTTTATTTTTATTTATGTATTTTGGTTTTTTTGAGACAGGGTCTCGCTATGTAGTTGACACTGATCTGGAACTCACTGTGTAGCCCAGGCTGGTCTCGAACTCACAGTGATCCTCCTGCCTCAGCCTCCCAAGTACTGGGATGACAGGCGTGCACCCCCAGGCCCGGCTACTGCCATGTATTTTACATTGCTCTTTCCTTACTATTGTGGATCACAAATCCATCGAACCTTGCTTATTCTCCTACCTGTTACCTGGATACCCTCTTGTGGATTTTTTGGTTGGCTTTGCTTTGGGTTTTTAATTGTGTGAACTTCACACTCTCCGTTGTGGTTCAGATCAAAAACTAAAGGTAGAAGTCGATAAACAGTTGCTTCCGTGCACTGATTATATTCCTGTGTAGCAGAGGAGCCGGCTGGCAAGAGCTCCTCTCAGTGTGGTGCATCCGAAACTAAACTGATGGAAGAGCTCAAGGGAGAGAGTTTCTGCTAGGGCAGCCCGGCTCCCTCCCCTCCGCCCCTCCCTCTGCCCTTCTCCCTCTCCCTCCCCCATGCAGATTCATGAAAGGAGGAAGCAGCCTCTTCTGAGTTTCAGGGGACACCGCAGGCGATGGCTGGCCTGAGTGCCTTTGCTTTTTTTTTCCCTCGGTTTTCTTTTTCTTTCTTTCTTTCTTTATTGGTACCAGGGATCGAACTTGGGCCCTTGCACTTGCGAGGTAGGCAGTGGCACCCCTGAACTAGATCCCCATGTCTTCCTCTTTTTTAAAAATACATTAGATTACAATTTGATTTTGGTATGGACTGTGTAATTCTTTGTTTTTCTCTCTGCCCTCAAAGACTTTAACTGAGACAGGCTGTGAGAAAGTGCAGCAAGGTGCTTGCTAGCGTGGTATGGATGCCGAGCTCAGAGGGTAACGGCCTGCAGCTCTGCACAGGCCTGAGAGACAGCACATTTCGCTCCGGGTTCTGGCGCACATGGGTTTTTCTTTGCATCACTCCCTTTCTTGCAGGTGACCTCCTGACAGGTAGTGTCTGTTCACTGGCAGACTTGGGATGAAGGATGACTAACCGCCTGTGCCTGCCCTCTGGGGGCGCTGTTCCTGGTCGGCTCAGATGGGTCTGGGATCCACTGGCCAGGGCAGCTCTCTCTGAGCTGTCAAGTGTTCTCCATCCGTAGTCTGAACCAGACCTGAGTGGCCCTGGGCCTGGCCTGCCCGTGGCTGCCACTGCCAGGTGTGCAGCTGGCTGAGCGGGACATTCATAATGGCGGGGGAATTCATCAGGCTCCTTGTCGTGGGCTCCTCTAGTGTGCACAGGTTGTTGATTCGACCAGGTGATTAGTACTGTACTTCAGCTTTCCTCCCCACCAAATGAGCTTTGTCTTTTTTTTTAACTGAACTTCCAGGATCTCTGTCCTAACCTCTGTGTAAGGAAAGTCATTTCTTCCTTGTCCGTGTGGTGGCCCCAGAAGTAATCCCCGAAGCCTACTGGGCCATGGTTTGGTGCCCGTCCTTTCACTCCTGGGGTACACAGCTCCTCCCAGATGAACACTCCTGGGTCAGCCTGGCCTGGGGCGTTGCTCCTGTTTCCCTGTGCCAGCAGGTGAGGCAGCTTTCAACACCTGGCCGTCAGATGGCAGCAGACCACTAAGGCCATCGGGGCCAGACAGGGGCAGGGCCAACATCAGTGACTGGGAAGAGGCGCTCTCCTCCCCACTGAACGATGGAGCAGGGAACTCAGTGCTGTGTGGCACGTCCTTCCCAGCCACTCCAGTTCTGAGTTCCATCTCTGATTCGCAGTAACCGGCACTGTCGGCAAAGGCAGCCCGATTAGTGGGTCTGGAGAGTTTCCTTCAGAAGCAGCCTCTTGAGAGAATTTTCAAGTTCTTAGAAATTAAACAAAGTTCTTTCTTAAATGAAAGTCCTTCCATGTGTCCCCACGCTTTCACAAGGGGAAGAAAGAGTTGACCAGCACGGCAGTCAAGAGAAAGCCCTTGGCCCCCTGGGCTCCTGGAGACATGATTTTCCCAGTGGGCTGAGACAACACTGCAGAAACCCCTGCCCCAGCAGCAGACTTTAGGGAACGTGTTGAACCTGCCTTGGACTGTGCCTAGCCCTCAACTCTGCTGATGGGGTTTATGCCATGAGTCTCATGAGGAGGCCTCACAAGCCAGGCGACACCTGGCCAGAACAGCTTGTGAGCCAGGGACCAATGCTAAGGCATTTAAACAGAAGAACATAGCTGGCCAGGGATGGTGTTCCATGCTCAGAGCCCCAGCAACTAGGAAGGCTGAGGCAGGAAGATCTCTCAAAGCCAGAGTTTGAGCCCAGCCTAGGCATTAAACCAGATCTCTGAGAGAGAAGAAAGAAGTTGTAATGTTTTATTCTCAGAAAAGGGAATAACTAGAAATTTCTAGATAGTCTGTAGGGAGATAAAGTGGTTTATTTTAGGGGGGTTAAGATAGATGGAGGCTATGGAGCCATAACCTCTGTTAGGTATCTTTCAGGGTTTTGGACAAGTGGGTTTCTAGTTGTCTGCTCACTTGCCCTTTTGTGCTTACGCCTTCGGCTGTGTGGTGGATGGGTGCTGGGTGAGCACCCAGGCCTCTCCCCGCAGGTTGCGTCAACCTGCCCCAGAGTTGAGGAAAGACACCTCCCTCCTATGTGCAGCCCCTCACACTGCCCACTCGTCTGTCTGCGTGTCTGTCCGTCCTAGGCCTCGCATACAGCAGAGTGCCGTCACGGCAGGTCCCCACGACCTGTCCAGGATCGGATCCTGGATGCCATTGCAGGGAAATGCCTGCATCCACCCCTCCCCGTATTCTCAAAGCGTCCCTGGGTTAAAGCGGTGTGGCTGTGATGGCCCTGGTGTCTGGCCCGAGGTGAGCAGACTGCTAGCAGGAGAGCAGGCCGTCCAGGAGACGTGGTGGGCCCAGCTTCTCCCCCAGACGTGCTGACACTGAAACCTGTTGGCCCTTCGGAGGGTCGGGTCTGCAGTGTCCAGCCCTGCCCTGCCAGCCCTACCCACCGTGCGGAGCGCCCCTTCCTCCTCATTCCTGGTTGGCAATCTGAGGCCTAGGTGCAGCTTCGGAGCCCAGCGCAAGCCGCAGGTGCAGCCATGTGCCACACCTGCCTGGAGAGCCATGTCCAGGAACCCTGCATGTGGAAGGGAGCAAGGAGCTGGGAACGGGTGGGATCGTGAGGCAGAGGCCGGGCCCAGCAGGATGAGAAGCGGGGCAGACCTTCGGTTGGAAGTGCCTGTGGTGCGTACAGAGCTGTGTTCACCTCAGCCATCACAGCTCCGGAGGAAACAGAAAGGCAAAACCATAGAGTCCCATTGGGCTTGTGGGGGTGCGGGCCATGTCAGCACCCAGGAGGAGAGGGAGGTGGCTCCTGAGAGGCTGCAGTCAGCAGGGCCTGGGGCAGCGGCGGGGCGGCCGAGGGTTAGATGGGAAGGTGGGTCTGGGAAAGCTGCCTTGCTAGAACCAGGGTCCACACTCTTTGTGCCATCTACTTAGCCACCACCAAAATATGGTAGCCTTGGTCTGGATTATTGAAGCTTAGGAAATGAATCAGATCATCCAAGTTACTGAGAAACCATTCACTGGTATTTGCTCGGTCTTCCTTCAGGAAATAAAAAAATTCATTAAGGGGGTTTCTGAGAAGATCAAGAAAACCAGAGACAAGTATGGCATCAACGATAACGGCACAACAGAGGTAACGGCCTTCCCGACGCATAAGGAATGGGTCTTCGCTGGCGCCGCTGGCCCTGACTGTGCCCCCGGCTTCTGTGCTTCCAGCCCCGCGTGCTGTACCAGTTGGACCGGATCACGCCCACCCAGCTGGAGAAGTTCCTGGAGACCTGCAGGGACAAGTACATGAGGTAGGGGCACGCACACGGGCCTCGCATGTCCCTCCTGCTTTCCACAGCACAGACACAGCCTGGCCCGTTGCCACTTCCCTCCTGGCCCCAGTGACACCTGTTTGCTTTCTGTTGAGAGACGGTGACCCAAAGCCTGTCGCCAGCACCTTTGCCGGGCTTCTTCCCCCGCCCGTCACACTGTACCAATTCCATTGCCTTTCCTTCCAGGGCCCAGATGGAGCCAGGCTCTGCCGTGGGTGCCCTGTGCGCACAGAGCATCGGTGAGCCGGGCACCCAGATGACCCTGAAGACTTTCCACTTCGCGGGCGTGGCCTCCATGAACATCACCCTGGGCGTGCCCCGGATCAAGGAGATCATCAATGCCTCCAAGGCCATCAGGTGGGCAGCTCCCTGCTGGGCTCCGTGGGGACCCGGATCCTTGTGTCCCACGCATACCTGTGGTACCACAGAGGGACGGACAGGGTCTTACACTCGGAGGAGGCGGGTGCAGTTGCTGTCCTGGTGTGGTTTGGGTATTTTAAAAAAAGTCATTTTAAAAGGCCAGGCTTGGTGCCGCACATCTGTTTTCTCAGCACTCAGGAGGCTGAGGCAGAAGGGTTACTCTGAGTTCAAGGCCAGCCCTGGCTAAGTAGGCTCTATCTCAAAGGAAAAAAGGAGGGAAGCAACCCTGGATGCAGCCAAAATGAAAGCCATGGCTTTTTACGGCTACAGGTCACATGAAAGAACACGTTAAAAACGACTGGAAAAATCAAAGCACTATTAGCGGAGAGTTCCTCTCTTTCCTGACATTGTTCCTGACTTGAAGAAGCCTGGCGTGTCTGCCACTTGGCCTGTGGCCATATTCTGTGACCTCCCTGATGATTTCATGATAGGACTTGTGTGCCTGCAGTGACGAAAGGCATCCTTTCTCCTGTGATCCACACCTAACAAAGTGACGACAAATGGCATTAAAAGAGAAGTAGCTACACCTGATTCTAGAACAGCAGCGGTGGCACCCGCAGTGGTGGGAGGGCCGGCTGGTCACATCAGCCCAGAGGGTGGGTGTTGGGGGATGCTGTCCAGAGCAGAGAGGACCAGCTGACCACCAGGGCTCAGAGGGGCAGAAGGTGCAGGACAGGGATGGAGGAAGTTGATCTGCACGAAGGGGAACAAAGAAAAGAACTGCTTCTCAGGACTGGAGAGGTGGGGCAGGTAGTGCCACCTTGTTGGGGAGAATTTTCTGAAGATGGGGGTTGCCCCTGTACCCCGGAGATAGCAAGGCTAAGAGCCAAGGAAGCCCTTTGTAGCGCACACGGCTGCCGCTCAGTCAGTCGCAGGTGGCTACGTGCTGGCACACGGGGCACTTGGGTTCCCCAAAGCAGTGCTGTGCTGGGCACTTCCCCATGCAGTGACCGCTGTTCCTCCACAGCACTCCAATCATCACGGCCCAGCTAGACAAGGATGATGACGCCGATTACGCCCGCCTCGTGAAAGGCAGGATTGAGAAGACCCTCCTGGGGGAGGTAAGAATCCCTTCGGTGAGGAGCAAGCTGGCCACCGGGCAGGGGAGAGGGAGAGAGAGAGGGAGAGGGGCCGGTCCACATTCCGCTCTCTGGACCGCAGATCTCGGAGTACATTGAAGAAGTGTTTCTCCCTGACGACTGCTTCATCCTTGTCAAGCTGTCCCTGGAGCGGATCAGGCTTCTGCGCCTAGAAGTGAGTCCCTTGTTGGGCCCAGGACCAGCGCAGATAAGCTGGAATAGGCAGAGGCTGCCATGTGGAGCTCCCCGTTGGTTTCTGGTGTGGGGCCCTGTGGCCTGGTCCCTTTGAGCTCACCCTGCCAGAGCCGTGCTCATCTGCAGACACCAGAAACACACAGGCCACAGCACTCGGTCACCACAACGTGGCGTTGTGCCCTCTGGGAGATGGCAGCCTTTCTTGGGCACCTGTGAGCTGAGTGGCACTGATTTTGGGTGCTCCGACTCTCACTCAGCCTCCCCAAGGCTGCCCAGGGGGCTGTGTGTTGCCCTGGGTTAAGCAGGAATTTTCAGTAGGACAGATGTTCATTTTTAGGGTGAAAAAATTGTATTTTGATGACTGCTGCGGTCCTTGCAGAGCCACAGGCAGTCATGGTGTTAAAATTGCAGGGTGGGGTGAGGGGGGCTAAAATGCCGAAAAGGCCTCTTAGAGGGCCAGTGACAAAAAGGAAGGGAGAAGTCAGGGTGGGGACACCCCAGCCTCACGGCGCGCCCCGTGCATGCGCACAGGTGAACGCCGAGTCGGTGCGCTACTCCATCTGCACCTCCAAGCTGCGCGTGAAGCCGGGCGACGTGGCGGTGCACGGCGAGGCCGTGGTGTGCGTCACCCCCCGCGAGAGCAGCAAGAGCTCCATGTACTACGTGCTGCAGTTCCTGAAGGAGGACCTCCCCAAGGTGAGGGGCGTGCGCGCCGGAGGGGCCGACTCGAGCCAGGACGGCACCCCACTCCGGGCGTCCCTGTCGGTCCAGGTGGTGGTGCAGGGCATCCCTGAGGTGTCCAGAGCCGTCATCCACATCGACGAGCAGAGCGGGAAGGAGAAGTACAAGCTGCTGGTGGAGGGCGACAACCTGCGGGCGGTCATGGCCACCCACGGCGTGAAGGGCACCCGGACCACCTCCAACAACACCTACGAGGTACCGCCCAGCCCCTCATCCGCCTGCAGGCCCGGCTCTCACGCTCCCTGCCCCCGCCTCAGGCCTAACAACTTAGGAAACAGCCGGTTCGCTTTGAACCTGCTGGGCAGAGGAGGAGGCAGGCGGAAGTCACAGCCGCCGGGCTCACTCCTGCCCTTCCCCAGGTGGAGAAGACGCTGGGCATTGAGGCAGCCCGGACGACCATCATCAATGAGATCCAGTACACTATGGTCAACCACGGCATGAGCATCGACCGCAGGCACGTGATGCTGCTGTCGGACCTCATGACCTACAAGGTGTGTGGGGGACCCACCCGGCCCCCTGGGTCTCCCAGACCTACTTTCTGCAGAACAGAGCTGCAGGCCGAGAGAAAATCAGGTGCCTCAAGGCCACATGGCACAGCAAGGAGAGCCAGAGCAAGGTTGCTCCTGAGTTTCAGCTAAAGCAGAACCAGCGGCGCAGACAGCTCGTGTGCATGGCGGGCTGGGTGTCTGTTCCCTAAGAAACTTTCCTGCTCTTTCTTCCTGGCTGTTTTCAGGCAGAGAATGAGTTATCTGATCAGAAGGGAGGCAGGGTGGAGGGGCTGGGCTTGAGTAGTGGGGGGCTTCCCCCTCCTTTCCTCCAAAATGTGCCCTCTCCAGCAGTGCTGTGGGCAGCAGGTGTGCACGGTCTCCCTCAGGAACACAGGCTCTGCACTGGGGGCCGGCAGCACTGAAAGAAACTGGTGCAGCCCAAGTCTTCCTGTCCAGTCTTCTTGTGCACACCCCATCTTACTGCAGACAGCCGCAAGTAGTTTTATTCTGATTTTTCTTTATTTGAGAATGGCTCTTGCTATGTTGGCCAGACTGGCCTCAAATTCCTCGGCTTATGTCTGACGTCCCCCCCGCCCCGGTACCAGGGACCGAACTGAGGACCTTGAGCTTGTGAGGCAGGCTCAGCACCACTGAGCTAGATCCCCAGCCTTCTTTTCTTTCTTTTTTTTTTTTTTTTCT
>NW_022900932.1:13923916-13945364 GCF_012274545.1 Fukomys damarensis
GCTCGTTCCCCCCCCTTTTTTTTTTTTTTTTTTTTTTTTTTTTTCTTTTCTTTCCCTTCCCCTCCAACATTGGTGATTGAACTCAGCTTTTCCACTGAGCTACAGCCCCAGCCTCCCCCGGCACCATCCTTTTTTTCTTTCTTTCTTTTTTTTTTTTAGGTTAGATCTCATTAAATCACTAAATTGCTTATGCTGGGCTTACATTTGTGATCCTCCTGCCTCAGGAGGGATGGTGGGATTATAGGTATGCACTGCCACTCCCAGCTTGTGACTTTTTAATATAAAGGTCCCCTTTTTTTTTGAGACAGTGTCTCACTATGTTGACACTGATCTGGAACTTACTGTGTAGCCCAGACTGGTCTCGAACTCACAGTGATCCTCCTGCCTCAGCTTCCCAAGTGCTGAGATTACAGGCGTGCACCACCATGCCTGGCTTGTTCTCCATATTTTTGAGATAGAGTCTGCTATGTTGTGCAACCTGGCCTTGAACTTACTATGTAGCCCAGGCAGGCCTCGAACTTGTGGTAGTCCTCCTGCCTCAGCCTCCCGAATGCTGGCATCATAGGCATACACCACCATACCAAGCTCCACGTTTTTATAAATACTCCTTTTAATGATGCAACAGTATTCCTCTGAATGATGAGTATGGCGGCACACACCTGTAATCCCAGCACTCAGGAGCCTGAGGCAGGAAGATTGCCAGGAGTTTAAAGTCAGCCCTGGCTACATAATGAGTTCAAGGCTAGTGTGAACTACATAGTGAGACTTTGTCTCAAAAAACAGAAAACAACAAAAACCCAAAAATACCCCTCTGAATGGAAGTACCTAAAGTGAATTAGCTTCCTACTTGAAATTTTACAATTTTGTGCTAAAGTTGGGTATGATAATGCACTCTTGGAGGCAAGGCAGGAAGATCCCAAGTTCAAACCCAACCCCGGAAACTTAGCAGCTATTTCAAAATTTAAAGAGTTGGGAATTTAGCTGCTTGCAAAAGCCCTGGGTTCACTTTCCAGCAGTGCCAAACAAAAATTCTGTGTTTAATTCTTTGAGCCATCATAAAATAAGAAGTACACCCCTTTTTAAAGTTAGATTCTCAGGGGCTGGGGATTTGGCTCATTGGTTCCGCAGCCTGCCTTGCAAGCGTAAGGTCCTGAGTTCGATCCCCAGTGCCACAAAAATCAAAAAACAATAAAGTTAGATTCTCTGGGGATGGGAATGTAGCTCAGCAGCACAGCGTCTGCCTGGCAAGAGCAAATCCTTGAGTTTGAGTCCCTGTATCAAAAATTTAAATTATAATTTAAAAAGTTAGGTTCTCCACATGTGGGTAGCATCTGAGTGAGTAGTGCAAGGCTCCGGGTTACCAGTGCCCATCTCGTGTTACCACAGGGTGGGCCCTTTGGGCTCTGCCAGTTAAATGGCACACCGTGGGTGTTTAGGTGAGTGGCTAGCACCTCCTGACTGTGTCCCCTGGCACAGGGTGAAGTCCTGGGCATCACCAGGTTCGGCCTGGCCAAGATGAAGGAGAGTGTGCTGATGCTGGCCTCCTTCGAGAAGACAGCCGACCACCTCTTTGATGCCGCCTACTTTGGGCAGAAAGACTCTGTGTGCGGTAAGCCATCTCGGGAGCCTCCCAGAGGCCTCTGTCACAGCTCACACCTGGGCTGGGGCCGTCTTTTTTTTTTTTTTAAATAATAGAGCCACAGCCAGGTGTGGTGTTGCACACCTATAGTCGCAGCACTCAAGAGGCTGAGGCAGGAGGGTTGCTTGGAGTTCAAGGCCAGTCTGAACTATATTGTAAGATCTTGTCTCAAAAAAAAGAAAAAAACCTAGCCCTAGGAAGCCAGAAGCACACATTCAGGACCAGCCTGGACACCTTAGCAAGACCTTGTCTCAGAATTTGTAAAGGGCTGGGAATGTCGCCCAGTAGCAGAGTGCCCCATGCCTTGTCACCTCACACTCCAAAAGAAGGAAGTCACAGGTGCCGGAACTGGGACCCATCGGTCTAGCCTGCAGGAACAGCCGCAGCGTCCTCCCTGGCTGTGACAGGCTGCTCTGCCGGTCCGCACTCAGAAACGTTTTGTCCTTTGAGACTGGCATCAGCCCTGTTGACCCCACACCCTCAGTGTGACCCAGGGTTGGCACAGCCACTCAGGCAGTGGCGGGATTGTCTCACCACACCATCTGCAAGGCTCAGCCCTGCGTAGGCACCGCATGTGCAGAATCCCCTCACCATGGCCACCACAGGAGGCAAGTGGCAGGTGTAGAGCGGGTGTGGGGGGTGCTGTCCATACCGGGCTACTTCTGAGCTCTGGCCCCTGCTTCTGCCTCTCTCTGTCCCCAGGGTGGCAGCTGCGGAGGGCAGGGCTGGGGGGTGGTCAGGTGGTCCTGGGGTGGGACTTCTTTCAGCACCAACACCTGTGCATCCCCCGGTGGTAACTTCCCTTTCAGAAAGCACACAAGCATAGCCGCCAGTAGAATGCTTGCCTACCATGTATAAGCCCCGGGTTTCATCCCCAGCAATTTGAAAGAATGCAAAAGGAGACACGGACTAGGATTGGAGGGAGAATGGGACATCCTTTTATTTCATTTTTGAGACAGGGTTTTGCTAAGTTCCCCAGGCTATCCTTGAGCTTGGGATCATCCTGCCTCAGCCTCCAAAGTAGCTGGGATTACAGGTATATACCACCATATCCACCCTGCACAACTTCCTATAATAAAAGAAGGTGAGGTTGAGGAGTATAGTTTAGTGCTGGAATGTTTGCCTATCATCTCGGGGACCTGAATTCAATTCCCACAATCACTATGGGAAAAAAAAAAAAAAGATGGAAAGAAAAAGCAGAGATGGAGGTGGAGCACAAAGGAGGTGCAGGGAGAACTGGGGAGGACCAAGGCTAGGACAAAAGGACGAGCTGCCAATCAGCAGGAGGGTCCCAGCTTCGAGCCTTGCCTAGGCGGTGACTTAGCAAGACCCTGTCACAAAACAGAAAAGAGTGGGGATGCAGCTCAGCAGAGATGTCCTGGATTCAGTCCCTAGGACTGGAAAAAAAAAAGCTAGGTGTGGTGGCACATTAATCCCAGCACTCAGGAGGCTGAGGCAGGATTACCTTGAGTGTGAGGCCAGGCTGGGCTACACAGTGAGAATCTGTAAAAAGAAAAAAGGAAAGAGCAGCTCTGCCTGAAAACAGGGCTGTGACCCCACGCCTCCCCTGACAGCGGGAAGATGGGCCTGGCACAGTCACCCCACCCCACTGAGATTTTCTCCTCGTCCTCTTGCACACCGTGAGCCACATGTTCTCCACGTGGTGCTTTGCCTCTGGGACCGCGTGAGCATGGAAGGCAGCAGCCCTTCCTCTCCTGTCCCTGGACTGGAAGCCCGATGTGAAGCCACAGGCGCTGAGTGAAGCTGAGCAGATCTGGAGAGGCTGGTCCCACAGAATCTGGCCTTGGGCGTCGCGGCTCTCTTGAGCCCACACATGCACCCCAGTACAGATGGGAAGGAGGGTGTTGTCTCCAGCCAGCCAGTTCCAGTGCAGCAGAGCTGGTGTCCTCCCTTCCTGGCCCCTGTGCGTTGAGCTCTCTGACCCCCATCCTTGTTGCAGGGGTGTCCGAGTGCATCATTATGGGGATCCCCATGAACATTGGAACTGGGCTCTTCAAGCTTCTTCACAAGGCCAACAGAGACCCCAACCCTCCCCGGAGACCCCTGATCTTCGACGCGAACGAGTTCCACATCCCCCTGGTCACATAGTCCCCACTCTGCTCTTGTCCTGTGGGCGGCTGACACCAAAGCCCGAGGCCCTGCCTGTGCCAGTGGCCACAGGAGGCCCCTGGCGTCCCCGGGAGCGACTCCTCAGGCTGGGACACCCGTGCCCAGCCGGCCTGCCTCCCTGCACAAGAGACTTAGGAGAACGGGGTTTGGCTGTTTTTTGCCGGTCAGTCACCCTGATGTGAGCCAGGTCTGAGGCCTCGCGGGCCGCATGAGCCCTCAGTTGTGTTGGAATTGTCATCCTCATGTAAATATTGTCACTTATTTATTTGTCCCACTTGAGGACTTGAGAGCTTTGTTGTTTTGTTTCATTGTGGAATCCAAGAAGCTAGAGAGACCAAGAAAGCCAACATGGAGTGGCACTGAGCAACCGTGCCGTGTGGGGTCTGTCATGGAGCTGTGACTGTGAGGCGTGGGCCCGGCTGCCCTGTGGCCTCACCTCGCTGTCACCTCACAGGGCGCTAAGGAGAGCCAAGCCCGTGCTCTGGGCCTCCTGGAGTTTGCACCCTGCCAAGGTGGGGAGCAGATGGCACAGCCTGGCATCAGCCAGCAGTGACGTGGACTTGGTCCAGGCCCTGTCCTCCCAGCGCCGGCCTCCACCTCCTGTGTGCCTGTCCCTCCCTCCCCCAAGGAGGAGAGTACACAGGACTGGTGGCCTGCAGGGTCCCCAGGGACAGTGGGGGCTGCAGCTGGGCCAGCACCAGCTATGGGGAGGTATGAGACAGGAGGAGGGCACAGGGTGGGTGCGCCTGGGCTGGGGGAGCCCTGCTGGTCTCCATGGGCTCTGGAAGAGTGGAGCTCCCATGAAAACTGGAAGCTGAGCCCAGGCTGGGAGGAGGCTGAATCAGCTCCTGGGGACTGGTGCAGCGCGGGAAGGGGTGAAAGCAGCGGCCCCGGGCGAGAGCATGTTCTTTACACGGAAGTTGGTGGTGTTGGCATAAAGCAGGGTGACTTCAGCTTCCCTCCCTGTGAGGAGGTCCTGCCTGCATGCCTGAATGGGTCCCCTCGTTGATGAGTTGACCAGGACTCGGGGCTTGGCCCTGCCTCGGGCTCCATGCGTGTCAGGAATCCACCTCCATGGTGACACAGCTGGTCTGATGTGGTCGAGACCAACATTGCCCAGGCCGGGCACGGCAGCGCACGCCTGTAATCCCAGCACTTGAGAGCCTGAGGCAGGAGGATAGCTGGGAGTTGGAGGCCAGCATGGGCTCCAAAGTGAGACTCTGTCTCAAAACAGGCTGTCCAGTGAGCAGGAACTTGATTCTTTGTCTCCACAAAGAGAGGTTACTGTTTGAAAGTCATCAGCAAAGAATCCAGCAAGGAACTAGTAACAGTGCTGCTTGTGGCAACAGAAAGGAGCGACTGAAGGGTTGAGCTAGGGAGTGACTTCCTTTCCACCCAACTACTTCCCTAATTTTGTACCTTCGAAGGTCTTGCCAGTCATTTTTTTTAAATGAATACCTAATGGGAAATCAAGGCTCTTGGAGTAGATTTGAGTTCCGGGGTAACGAGGATCAGACCCTGAGCCTTTGCACTGAGCCACACCCTCAGCCTTTTTTTACTTTTATTTTGAAACATCTCACTAAGTCACTAAATTGCACAGGCGGGGCTCTGAATGAATAGCTGGGCTTGCAGGTGCATACCAGAGCCCAGCCAAAAAATTATTTTTGATAAACATAATTAAAATAGCAGCCAAATAAATGAATATAGGAAGGCATTGCCTTCTTCACCTCATCAACTTTGGGCTGAAGAAGAGTGGATCCTGAATCCCTGCACCTGGCTTCGTGCTCCCAAGCTGGCAGTCGGGTTCAGGTGACCTGGCCTGAGTATCATGCCTCTTGTCCTCTCAGAAAGGACTGTGCACCCAGGCCGACCTAGGTGACAAGCTTGACCTCTGCCTCCCCGATTTTACCTCCAACTGGGGCCTCAGTCCTGGCCCAAACACCAGAACCAGAGCCAAAGGCTTCCAGCACACGAAGCTGAAACCACTTCTCTAAGGGTCTCCAGTAACCACTTCTATGTCACCATGGCAACTCTTCAGGTTGCCATGGAGACTGGAGCAGGACCTGTCCCCATGGAGACACCTGGGAAGACTCCAGAGAAAATCATTACCAGGTAGAACAGGTTGGGGCTATAAATTAGGGAGCCCCAGGTCTGTGTATGACCACCAGAAGGGGGGAACTTTAAGGGCACAGGTGGGTCTGTGACCTATGCCAGTTCAATCCAATATGATAAACACCTGTGACCTGCAGAGGAGAGATCTGGAAGACACAGGAGCTGGGCACCACAGTGAATACCTATAATCCCAGCACTTGGGAGGTTGAGGCAGGATGATGGCTGCAAACTCGAGGCCATTGTGGGCTACCTAGCAAGATCCTGTCTCAAAGCAAAAACAAGTCACGCTGGGACAATTACTCTTTAAATATTTCATAGTCTCAGAGCAGCCCCAAGGTAAGAATCATCTGTACCATGAGAAAGTAAGGATGCTGCCCTCCAGCAGCCTCCCCTACAGGAACCCACGAGGAACGCCACTTCCCCAGCTTGGCTCCCTGCAGCAGGTGCAGGGTGTGTGCCAGTGACAACGGAGCACCTTTGGCGAAGCTCTTCTGTGGGTCTCAGCTTCCTGTAACAGGCGGTTGGGTGGATGAAGGTCTCTCAAGGGGACACATTTCAAGACCACTTAAGGATTTGCCCTAGAGCTTTGCGAGGTGACCCATGTAACTGTAATCCCAGCACTTGGAGGCTGAGGCAAGAAGGTCACCACCTGGGCTACACGGTGAGTTCAAGGCCAGCCTGCACTATCTAATGAGCCCCTGTCTCAAAAAGGCAAGGAATTTGTGGGCCAGGGATTTAGCTCAGTGGAGCCGCTTCCTGTCTCACAAGTGCAAGGTCTGGAGTTCGATCCCTGGTACCAAAAAAAAAAAAAAAAAAAAAAACAAAGATCTGACCCAGAACTGTGGGGGCTAAATGAGAGGAAAAGGAAGAGAAAGGTGAGCACAGCCCCGGGGACTTTTGTAAAGAGAGTGTGGGACAGGGGAGGGAAGTGGAGCCCCGGGAGGCCCCTCCCACAAGGCCGGGACACGCGTCACGGACACTGAGAAATCAGCACCCAGTGGCTGCAGGTGGGACTCAGTGCTGAAGACCCAGTGCGCGCCTCCCTGCGGGACCGGGCCCTGGCTCCTGCACACCCAGAGACACGAGCCACCTCCCCCTGCACTCGTGTCTCAGGAGCCTCCTCGCATGACCTCCCTAGTCAACACCAGCTAGTATCATTCCATTGTGCCACATGTGGGTGCATCTGCTAAGGGCACAGGGCAAAATGTTACCTTATTATTTTGGTTTTTGAGGTAGGCTGCGGAAACACTGAGCTAAATCCCCAGTCTTGGTTTTTGAGACAACATCACAATATGCAGCCCAGTCTGGCCTCAAACACAGCGAGGCTCCTGTCTCAACCTCCTAGGAGCTATGATTACAGGTGTGTGACACCACCCTTGACTGAAAAAAAATTAATGTTGTGTACATATGCCAATGAATGTAATTATTGTGTGCTCCGAACATGTACTGATAAAAAAGACAGAAAATATATGCATAGGAGAGCTCATTGTCACTAAGATTGCCATCATACAATGGAACAGTAGCTGTGTGTCCAGTAAAGATGTAGATCTTTACTAACAAGGAAATATATCTACTACATTTGGCTGAGTAGGAAAAATGTTAAGCTTTCCTTAAAAGGAAGGATTAAAGAGTTTGCCTCAGTGCTAGCATAAAGTAAACTCTCAGTCAATATTAGCTGTGGATTTGGCTTCCTTTCACCTATTAAAAAAACTTTAGGACCAGGGATTTAGCTCAGTGGTCACACACACACACACACACACACACACACACACACACACCACCTCACAAGTGCAAGGTCCTGAGTTTGATCTCTCCAGTACCAACACATAAATGACAATGGGAAGCAGAAACCTGAGCCAGATAGCGGAGCAGAATTCCCTAGGATACCAGTGAGGAGAGATTGGAGAACTGAAATGCTATGGTAGCCTTGGCGACTGCCTCCTGCATTAGGTCAGAGTACCCCAAGAGACCTCCAAGAAAATGAAATTGGGAGGCTGTCATCAGAACACATTGAGGGAAGATTCCAACAACCCCAAGTGTTTGGCATTGAGTACGCAGAAAACCAAGTTGTGGGGGGGATGATAATAATCCTGGTCAAAATAAAAAATTGCACAAAATGAGAAATATAATTTACACTGTGGCTTACAATATGAATATGTGGCAGGCTGAAAGCCAGGTGGTGGTGCACACCTGTAATTCCAGCACTCAGGAGGCTGAGGCAGGAGGATTGCCATGAGTTCAAGGCAGGCCTGGGCTACATAGTGAATTCAAGGCCAGCTGGGGCTACACAGCAAAACCCTTTCTCAAAAAACAAAACCAGCCAGAGATTTAGCTCAGTGGTGCTGCCATCCAGACCCTGTCTTAATCCCCCTCCCTCCTGTAAAAATAAAGCCAGATGGAGGTAGGTTTGCACTGGGCTTTGATTTGTACTATAATCCTACAGAAAGTGATAGAAACACTCTGGGTTTGGGTTTTCCCCTTACAAAACAGGCAGAGTTGCACTGACCCCATTTTGTTTATTTTGTGTGTGTGTGTGTGTGTGTGTGTGTGTGTGTGTCAGAGAGAGTTTTGCCACGTAATCCAGGCTGGCCTTGAACTTGCAATGATGCTCCCACCTTAGCCTGCCAGGTACTGGGATTCCAGGTGTGTGCCACCATGCCCGGCTCCAGAGGTCTCATTTTAAAAGCTAATGACTTCAGGCTAAGGCAGGAAGCCGACAATGAGTTCAAGCGCAGCCTGTGCCACATAGCAAGACCCTGTCTCAAAAACCAAAACGAGCTGCGGAATTTAGCTCAGTGCTGCCTGCCGCCTGCCTCCCAAGCACAAGGATCCAAGTTTGATCCCCAGTACCAAAAAAAAAAGGAAAATTCCCCAACCAAATAAATTAATGGTAGACTGGAGATGCAGCCCAGTGGTAGAGCATTTTGCTAGCATGCACAAGGCTCTGGGGTCCATCTGCAGCACCACCTCCCAAAAAAGAGAGAGAGAAATAAAAATGAGTAAATGGGAATAGCGCTTATGTAGTAGTAATAATATAAACATTGACTGTTGTTTTAACCCAAATTATCCGATCATTACATTAGAAGGGTGGGGGCTGGAAAGTGTGGGCGGGAGGACAGTAGAAGGTGCCTCAAACTGCAAAGTTCTATGCTGGTGATATTGAGAGCAATGTCCTCCTGCCTCAGCTTCCCAAGTTCTGGGGATTAGAGGTATGCACCACCACGCCCTGGCTTCTTTTATTGTTTTGTTTTCTTGGGGTTTTATTTCTTTGTTTTTATTTTCAGACAACATATCACTATGTAGCCACATGCTGGCCTTGAACCCATGGCAGTCCTCCTGCCTCAGCCTCCCAGGTGCTGAGATGACAGGCATGAGCCATCACACCCAGAAGAACAGTGGCTGGCTGTCTTTTTCATGTCTTGTACCCCTCTTCAACTTTTGTTTGTTTTGTTTTTGGTACTGGGGATCGAACTCAGGTCCTGTGCTTGCAAGGCAGGCAGTGGAACCACTGATCTAAATCACCGGCCCCTCTCTTCAACTTTCTAACATTTCAATAGTAACATCTTTTTATTTCTGGTACTAGGGATTGCACTTGGGACCTTTTGTGTGTGAGGCAGGTGGTGGAACCACTGAGCCAAATCTCCGGCCCCTCAATCTTAACATCTTAATAATAATATTTTAAAGCTGAACATTTCAGTGAAAAATGAAAACATTGACCTGCTTTCTATTTAGGATGGACAAGCAGAGTCAGGTGAATACAGAAAGTGATGCTGAGGATTCACAGAGAGTACAGAGGCCTAGGAGGAAAACTTGGTAGCAGATGGGGAGGAAAAGAACATGTGCAGTGCAGGACATTCTCCAACACAGACCACATGCTAGCTCATAGAACATGCTTAAGTAATTGCAAAGGGAGTGAAATTATCCCATGAATATTATCATACCATAGTGCAATGAAATTGGAGATCAATGGCAAAAAATAAGAAACGCAAGAACTTCATAAACACATTGAAATTACATAACACCCGCATGCCCAGCCAATCGGTCACAGGTGAAAGTAAAGAAGAATTCAGTCAGTTTCTACAGTTAAATGATAAGACCAGTACAACATACCAGAACTTCTGGGGCACAATGATAGCAGTCCTATGAGGGAAATGCATACTGGTGAATTCCCATATCAGAAAAACAGAGCGAGCACAAATAACCTAAAGCTGAACCTCAAGTTCTAAAAAAATGAAGAGGAAGTCAAACCCAAAGCTTATATGAGGGAGGAAATTATGAAAATCAGAGCAGAATTTAATGCAATGGAGATTAAAAATATACAAAGAAGCAATGAATCAAAGATTTGCTTCTTTGAAAGATTAAAATTGACAAACCCTTAGCCAACCTTATTATTATTATTGTTGTTATTATTATTATTATTATTATTATTATTATTATTATTTTGGTACTGGGGATTGAAATCAGGCCCTTGCACTTTCGAGGAAGTCGGCAGAACCACTGAGCCAAATCCCTGGCCCAACCAACCTTATTTTTTAAAAGGGAAAGAAAAGACTCAAACCCGTTCAATTAGGAATGAAAAAGGTGAAATCACAACATCCTACAGCAATCCAAAAGATCAATACATACTTTGAGAACTTGTATTCTCCCCCCTCTTCAGTACCAGGGATTGAACTCAGGACCTTTTGCGTGCAAGGCAGGCCTGGGGCCACTAAGCTAAATCCCTGGCAGCGAACCTGTATTCTAATAAGATAGAAAATACAGAAAATGGAAAGATTCTTAGATACATATGAGTTACCAAAACTGAATCAAGAGCACATAAAAATTCTTAAGTAAACCAAAATCAGCCAATGAAATTGAAGATGTAATTAAAAACCTACTGGGCCGGGGATTTAGCTCAGTGGTTCCAGCGCCTGCTTCACAAGCACAAGGACCAGAGTTCAATCCCCAGTACAAAAAACAAAACAAAACAAAAAACCTACTAACAAAAGCCCGGGCCCTGATGAAAACTATGTAGCCCAGTCTGGTCTGGAACTCACAGCAATCCACCTGCTTCAGCCTCCCGAGTGCTGGCATTACAGGTGTGCACCACCATGCCTGGTTTAAAACTCTTTAGTTAAATTGAAAAGGAAGCTGTCCTCCCAAATTCATTCCTGGAAGCAAGCATTACCCTGATACAAAAACCAGAGAAGGATCCAACCAAAAAAGAGAACTATCGGCCAATCCCCCTAATGAACATAGAGACAAAAATCCTCAGTAAGATACTAGTGAACAGAATGCAGCAAATCAGGAAGGTCATACAAGGCTGGGGATTTAGCTCAGTGGCGCCACACCTTCTCACATGCAGAAGGTCCTGAGTTCAACCCATGATACTGCAAACAAAAACAAACAAAAAACTGGTTATACACCATGACCAAGTAGGATTCATCCCAGGGATGCAGGGTTAGTTTTACATATGCAAGTCAATAAATGTAATATACCATATTAACAGAGACAAAGACAAAAAAAAAATATGATCCTCTCCATAGATGTAGTAAAAGTG
Organism: Fukomys damarensis; assembly: GCF_012274545.1. Taxonomy (NCBI): domain Eukaryota; kingdom Metazoa; phylum Chordata; class Mammalia; order Rodentia; family Bathyergidae; genus Fukomys; species Fukomys damarensis. The sequence continues at coordinate 13,935,337 of NW_022900932.1, forward strand.
TTCGACAATGTCCAACACCCATTCGTGATTAAAAAGAAAAAACCCTATAGAAAATTAGTATAGACGGTCTTGATCTCAACCTGATAAAAGCCTTCTATGTCAAACCAACAGCAGCATCATACTAAATGGACAGATGGGCCAGGGATTTAGCTCAGTGGTGCCTCACAAGTGCAAGGTCCTGAGTTCAATCCCCAGTACAAATTAATAAATAAATGGACAAAAACTGAAAACTTTCACCCTGAAATCAGGAACAAGACAAAGATGTCCACTGCCACCACTCTTGTTCAATATAGTGCTGGAAACTTTAGCCAGAGCAATTAGAAAAGAGAAAGAAATAATAGGAATAAAGATAGGAAAGGAAGAAGTTGAGTTATCATTATTTGCAGATGACATGATACTCTACATAGAAGACCCCAACAACTTCACCAAATGACTTCTAGATTTGATAACGAAATTCAGCAGCGTAGCTGGATACAAAGTCAACACTCAAAAATTGATAGCCTTGCCGGGCCTGGTGGCACATGCCTGTAATCCCAGCACTCAGGAGGCTGAGGCAGGAGGATCACTGTGAGTTTGAGACCAGCCTGGGCTACATAATGGGTTCCAGGTCAGTCTCAACTACCTAGTGAGACCCTGTCTCAAAAAACAAAAAAAATTGATAGCCTTCCTGTACACAAAAAGTAAACTCACTGAGAGAGAGATTAACACCTTTCACAATACCATCTTAAAAAAAAAAAAAAAAAAACCCAAACCCTAGGAATCAATCTAATAAAGGAAGTAAGACCTCTACATTGTAAACTATGGTACTTTGAAAAAGGAGATCAAAGATATCAGAAAATGGAGGGGATCAGGGATGTAGCTCAGTGGCACTGCTCCTGCCTGACAAGTGCAAGGACCGGAGTTCAATTCCCTGGTACAGAAGTAAATAAATAGCCGGGCATGGTGGCACACACCTGTAATCCCAGCACTCAGGAGGCTGAGGCAGGAGGATCACTGTGAATTTGAGACCAGCCTGGGCTACACAGTGAGTTCCAGGTCAGTCTCAACTACACAAGTGAGACCCTGTCTCAAAAAAAACAATCAATCAATCAATAAATAAATAAATAGTACCAATAAATGTTCTGCTATAAAATATATAATTAAATATTCAAAAAAGAACATATGCAGGGAAGTGGGACATAAAGAAATAAGCAATGCTGAACTTGGCTGAGTTTGGATGAAGCAGGAGAATCGCCCTGACATCAAGGCCATCCTGGGCTAGTGAGCTCTGGGAGATCCTGCGTAGGCTGGCCTTGAATTCACTGTGTAACCCAGGCCGGCCTCAAACTTGCCTCAGCCTCTGGCGTGCTGGGATTACAGGCACGCACAGCCAAACTTGGCTTCTGTTTCCTATCCTATAAAGGATTCTGTGCAATCCTGGATGGCATAGCCCCCAGACATCCCCTAACCCAATTGCCTCCCAAAGGCCCCTTCCAAACCGCAGCCAGTGTGAATTGGGCGGGGTGAAGTTTGTGATGTGGACCTTGGGGGCCACAGCGTAGGCATACAGAGCTTGACCTTCCGGGATGGCCCCTCTTTCTCTCTCCCAGGGACAGAGGTGCTGGCTTGTGCCCCACAGCCCCACCCCGCCTGTTCACAGCTCGAACAGCAGAACGGAAGCCACCAGCGTGGCTCCTGGACCCCGCACTTGAGCAAGGCCTCAGAGCAGGGAAGGTATTGGTGTTAGGCCGGGAAGTCACTCAGCCTGCAAAGCCCGTGGCCCGAGGTGAGGACGGGCTCCTTGGGTTCTCAGGGCCCAGCCTGGCTCCTGTCCCCTTGCCCAGTCCCTGTGCTGCAGGGTCCGCAGACTGTACAATCCACTGGGTCCTCCCTCCCGATGATCCCCGTGCCTGCTGGGACTCCAGGTAAGAGGCGGCTTCATGCCTGGAAACAGTTGCTCACCCAGAGGACAGAGGGTGGAGGCTGTGCCACCTGGCAGGTGGGGACAAGCCCCTGGAGGCCCGCGGCGAGCTGGGCTTCCTTAGCATGTGGCCTCGCAGCAGCAGACAGTTCAAGGTCAAGCTCTTGACTTTGGAAAAACTTTCAGCCTCTTTTGTATTTATTTATTTATTTTTTTAATATTTTGTGGCAAGGTCTCATTCTAAGGCCAGTCTAGGCTGGCCTTGAAATTTTGGGGTTCATCCTGCCTCAGCCTCCCCAGTGCTGGGATTACAAGCATGCTTGTTTAATAGGTACAAAGTTCTGCTTTTGCAAAATGAAGAGTTCTGGAGATTGGTAACACAACAATACATATTTAACAATAAAGTATACTCCTAAAAATAGTTAAAAGGATAATTTTTTTTAACTTTTACTTTTTTTGGATTCAGGGTCTTTTTTTAAAAGTTGTTTGGTACATTTTAGGTATACATTATGATCACATTCATCATTGGGAATTTGTACCTGTACACAGTAAATCTTGGTTATTTTCTTCCCCATTCCCCTGCCCTCCCTTCCACTCCTCCACCCCTCCCTTTTCACAAAAACATTTGTTTCTGTTTTTACCTTCTTTGAGACAGGGTCTTGCTACATAGTCAAGGCTGGCCTTGAACTCTTTTGTTGTTTTGTGTGTGTGTTTCTTGCTATGGAGTTCAGGCTGACCTTGAACCCACTATCTAGCCCAGGCTGGCCTCTAATTCTTGGGGTAATCCTCATGCTTCAGTCTCCTGAGTGCTGGAATTACAGGCGTGTGCCACCCCACCCAGCTGTAAATCAATAACTATGTTTTAGAGAAGTTGAATATTTTATGTGTTTCTTCTTGTGCTGCAAAACTATTGCTTCACAGTATGAAAACATCCACAGCCAATGCAGTATATTGTGAGGTGAAGAAAGCACTGTTCCTCATTTGCTACTGTACAAATAACAAACACTCCTCCACTCCCAGTTATTCTGGGGTTGGGGGATAATTTCCGTATTTCCACCCAAATCCAGGGAGGAATGGAAACAAGTTACAGTATGATATAAAGCTTCTGAGAACAATGTTAGCCTTGAATTACATTTTTTTTTTTAGTACGGGGATCGAACTCAGGACCTTGAGCTTGCCAGACAGGCACCACGGCACTGAGCTACATTCCCGGCCCTTGAGTTACATGATTTGTATAACTAGCTTTTACCGTGGGTCATGTCAAGAATTCTAAAGATCCTATTTTGTGTGTGCATGTGTGTGTGTGTGTGTGCGCATGTGTGTGTGCGCATGTGTGTGCGTGTGCATGCATGTTGCTGGAGATGGAACCCAGGACTTTGTACATGCGAGGCAACCATCTTACCCACCCGTTTTGTCTCTGAACTGAAAATAAAGATGGATCTAGAAAACAAAAGATAAAAGAACGTACAGCTGATGTGATCATTAGGGAGTTCCAGGGTGTTCCTTCCAGGAACAGGTTGAGACTGGTTTCTTTTCCTTCGTGATATTATTGCTAAATGTTGTTATCTCAATTGTCTGCCACTAATTTAACACAACTGTCTCACAATAAAAAAGTAAAAGAGGGCTAGGGATGTGGCTCAGTACCAAGGCCCTAAATTTAATCCCCAGTACTACAAAAAAAAATTCTAGCCACATGGGCAGTCTATCGGGTAAGGCGTAGAGAATGTGGTCTTGTGAACTAAGTCACTCTCCAACATCGTGAGCTGGGGATATGCTCCGCACAATGTTTATGTAGTGAAGGTATTCAGCAATCCACTTAGAAAGTAGCGCAGCACAGCTGGGTCTGGCTTGAACAAGGCCTTGGTTCACTGCGTCCTGCCCACAACACCGAGGGCGCCCCCCCCGTAATGCCAGCCGCGAGGGGGCGCCAGAGGGCGCGAGCTGCTAAAGAACTCGGCCTCAAGGTCTGGGGGGCGACAGAGAGGCCTGCGTGGACCAGACATGGCCCTGCACACTCAGGGCCGGGGTCCTAACAGAAGGGCAGCAGGGAGCTGAAGGGATTGCCCCCAACCACAGGACAGACACAAGCCAGGGAAGCTCTCCAAGTTTATTATTTATTTTTTAATTATTCCCTTCCCCACTGTACCAGAAATTGAACTCAGGACCTACCCCTAGTGAAGCAGGGGTGGCACTACCGAGCTAAATCCCGGCCCCTGGCTACTTTTTTTTTTTTTTTTTTTGGTACCTGGGATCGAACTCTGGTCCTTGCGGTTGCAAGGTAGAACCACTGAGCTAAATCCCCAGCCCCATGGCTACTTATTTTTGATACGTCTCACTATGTAGTGTAGGCTGGCCTTGAACTCACAACGATCCTGCTGCCTCAGCCTCCTGAGCACTGGGATCACAAGCGTGGGACACCATGCCCAGCTTGCTTATGCTCACTTGAGAGTGTCGCCTGCCATCACCCAGGGTGTGGAGTGCCGGATCCAGGTCAGGCCTGGTGCAAGGGAGACTTCTGTTCATTCCCACGATGGGCTGTGCTGCTCGCCTACTAAGGGCCAGGGGCCCCCGCAAGTGAACAGACTGATGCTGCTCCTGTCTGCACCGAGCTCCCCAGAGTTGTAAGGCTCCTGTTGCTGCCCTAGCCCAAGTGCCACAGATGCACAGTCCTAGAACCACACCTTCTAGTTTTACACAGCTCTGTGGGTCAGAGGTCCAACTGGGCTGGCCCAAGGGATGCTCTGGAAAGAATCCACCCCCAAGCTCATCCATGTTGTTGACAGCACCTACATTCCTTGCAGCGCTGGGACTGAGGTCCCTGCCTCTTGCTGGTGGTCAGCCGTGGACACCCTGCAGCTCCTAGTGCCTGACTTTAATACTTGAATGTGAATCCTTGCTATCCAGAGCCAGTAATGGCTACTTGAGTCCTTTCTGATGCCCCCCTCTCCTACTGCCTGCAGCCTGTGAAAACTGATTGATTGATTGAGATAGGGCCTTGATATATAGTTCAGGCTGGCCTTAATCTCACTACGTAGCCTAGGCTGGTCTTGAACTCATGGTGGTCCTCCTGACTCAGCTTCCCGAGTGCTGGGATTAGGCATGCACCACCATGCCTGGTGAGAAAAACGCTTGTATAAGAGCATGAGATCAGATTTGGACTATTAGGGCTATCTATGCAAGATACTTTCTCAATTTGAAGTCCTTAACTTTAATAATCTGCAAAGTCCCTTTAGCTTGTTTACAGCTTCTAGGAATTTAGGGCATGGGTGTCTTTTGGCTGTGCATTCTGTCTACCACAAGGATATAGAGAAGAAAGCAGGCAGTTGTAACTACTGGCGGACGAATGTGGAGAACAGCTGAGGCGCTAAGGTTCCATTGGCAGCAAAGAGCAGAGGCATCAGATCCTTCTCTGCAGAAAAGGGAAGACGGCACAGCATCAGAGGGTTCCCGCTTCCTGCTCTGGGCAAGCCTGTGCCTGCAGGAACTTGAAGGGGCCATGCCTCAGGGCTACATTTGCCTGATTTCTGAGCTGGGGTGTCTGCAGCCAGACCTAGGACACCGAGCTTCTCCACAGGGCGAGGCAGGGAAGGGGGGGTAACTTTGCAGCCAGGAGGCTGAGTTCCTGGTACTTCAAGCTCCAACAAACTCCAACCTGCTCCCCACTTCCGGGGCATGGGAGAGTTTGAGGACCACCCCTCATGCCGCTTCTCATGCTTTTTTGGGGGGGTACTGGGGATCAAACTCAGGTCCTTGTGCTTGCGAGGCAGGTGGTAGAACCACTGAGCTAAATCCCAACCCTCACACTTTTTTTTGAGGTGCTTTCCTTTCTGAATTCTCCCTTTTAAATTGATATTGGTGTTGCATGTGTTTTTCGTTTTGTTTTGTTTTGTTTTAGGTGCTAGAGATTAATCAAGCCCAGGACCCTGCGCATGCAAAGGTGCCCTACCACTGAGCTAAGCCCCCAGCTCCATGATACTGTTTTGTGTTTGTTTGTTTCAGGCTGGTCTAAAACTGACTATGTAGCCCAGGCTGGCCCTAAACTTGCAGCCATCCTCCTGCCTCAGTCTCCCAAGAGCTGGGATCACAGATGTGGGCCAGCACACCAGCTCACTGATGCTATTTTTTTTTCAAAGTTTGTTTTAAAAAGTAAAAGTGAAGAGTGAGAGAGAGACTGGCTCTGCAGAGCAAGCCTGGGCCAAATAAAAGAAAAAAGCAAGGTAAAAGAGCCCCTGGAGAGAGCTGGGTGGGCTGTCCTGAGGAAAGGATGGTGGATCACAGCACAATTTTTTAGTTCATTCCTTTGATATTCACTTAATTTAAAAAAGTGCCAGGTGGGCATGGTGACACAAGCCTGTAATTCCAGCACTTGGGGGGGTAAAACATCTGAGAGTTCGAGGCTGGCCTGGATTATACAGTGTGACCTTGTCTTTAAATAAAAAAAAAAAAAAATCCACTGAGCACGCAGCACAGGCCTGGTGTAGCAGTGGCAGAGAACAAGGTGAAAGGGGCCCCAGCACTCGCCTCCAGTCGGCGTCTACAGCCCTTCATGCAGGAAAAGGAACACAGCTGTGCAAAACGTGTTACTACATGCGGTGGACGCTTTGCTCTTGGGCAGCCGGAAGAACAGGAGCGCCCACCCTGCGCTGAGCGCTACTATGATACCCTCACCAACATCTCTACTTCACCCATGAGTAAACTGAGGCACGAGGGGCGCCCAGCATTGCCCAGCGAGGAAGCTGCAGAGCCAGCATCCCAGATGCGAATTCTGGGCTGCGGAAGTTGCCTTGGTGAGCACCACACTAGGGATTTTATACACCTGCCAGATGCCAGGCATTACCCAGGGTTCCATGTAAGTCCTATCGTTTCATTGTTGTAAAAACACTACCACAGGGTGGTGTTTAGTCTGGATTTGGAGATGCAGAAATGAGCCGGGTGTGGTGGCGCCTGCCTGTAATCCACAGCACTACCGGAGGCTGAAATAGGATCGCAGGTTTGAGCCCGGCCTAGGTAATTTAGCAATTTAGAGAAACTCAATTTAAAGAGACCCGGTTGGTCTTGATTGTTTGAAACAAGGTCTCTCCATATAGTTCAGCCTGGACTTGAATTCTCTGCGCAGCCAGGCTGGCCTCCAACTCCTGGTGTGTCGCGAGCCGGCGACGCAGAGCACTGTCCAGCAGTGTCTCAAACCTGAAAGAGCAGCGGGGTGGAGATGGGGCAGAGAGAAAAGAAGGACGCCAAGACGAGTCTGATCAAGGCGGCGTTTATTGCCGGCAAGCACCGGCCTTTTAAAGCAAAAAAAACCACAAACTATTATGGGATGGGTTTACCATAGTAACTGAAAGGTCACACAGGAAAAGAGCAAACAGGTTCACCAAAACAACCCACCGTGAGTAGTAGTAACCCGGACAACCACACATCTAAAGGTCAGAGACAAGAAACTGTAACTTTCAGGAATTCCACAAAGGAAACACTCTACCTGCTAAACTGGAGAAACAACACATATGGAGTTACTAGAGTTAACAGTACTTACAACCAATACTCATGATCCCCACACTGGTGATCTGGTGATCCTCCAGAGTACTGGGATGACAGGTGTGCACCATCAAGGCCGGCCGTCCCCACCCCTTTCTAAAGTAATTATTTTAGATAGGTTCTCACTTGAGCCCAGGTTACACTTGAATTTGAGATCCTCTTGCCTTGGCCTCTCAGAGTGCCAGGATTATAGATGTGCCCCACCACTCCCTCGTGGCTCACAATTCTTTTTTTTTTCTTGGTACCAGGGATGGAACTGGGGTTCTGGCGCTTGGAGAGGCAGGTGGCAGAACCACTAAATCCCTGATCCATGGCTCACAATTCTTGAGGACAGAAATTCAAAATCGAGTCAGCCAGTGGGGATTTCCTCTGGAGACTCAGAGCGGGTAGGCCCCAGCCTCTCCTAGTTGGTGGTTCTCCTGTAGAGGCATCTCCACTCCAATCCCTGCCTCCTGGTCACATGGTCTTCTTTCTCATGGGTGTGTCTCTAAATCTGAACCTCCCTCCTCTTACCAGGACACAGTGACTGGATCAGGGGCCTCCCTAACGCGGTAGGACCTCCTTTGAACTTGATTATGTCTGCAAAGACCCCATACCCCAGGACCTGGACACATCTTGGGGCATAATTCAGCCAAGCCTGGCGCACAAAGGAGGCTGGGGTGGGGTGGTGGGGTATGTGTCTCCGAAGGTATAAAAATACACAATAGAAACAGAAGGTCATAACAAGGTCATTGATTAAAGGCTTCTAAAACTGGATCTGTTTACATGCTTTTTTATTTTGGTACTGGGGATTGAACCTAGGACCTTGTGCTCAAAAGGCAGGTGGCAGCACCACTGAGCTAAATCCCTGGCCCCTGAATCTGTTTACAAAAGAAATTATCACCTCTAGCGTTTAGGCTGGGAATGAATCATATAGTTTCCTGAGTGTATATCCATTACTGCACACTCCGACGGGGAAAAGTGCTCTTGGCAACTGGGCTTCCTTACTCCTGCGTCGCAAGCCTTCCTAGGAAGGCTCACATCATCCCACTGTCCCTTGGGAGTAGTTCCCCGGGGAGATTTGTCTCCCTCCAGCCTCGGCTGGCTGCCTTTCCTTCTGGGATTTACAGTCTGTACCAACCATAAACCAGCGGAGTCTCCAGCTTTTCTATTCTTCCTTTCCTCCAATATCCACTTTCCTCTCGCCACCTAGAACAGAGGTCCCCAGAGGAGGGTGCCTCGCAGGTGATTCTGGCTGTGTGGCTGCTGTTACAGACACCGTGGCCAGGAGCAGCAACAGAGTCTTGGGGAGGAAGAGCCAGGGAGCCAGGGCAGAGCCCAGGTTCTACTCCCCTAAAACCTTCGTCAGCTGGAGAAACCCTGAGCAGGGAGCACCCTTCAGCCTATGCTGAGTCATGCAGGATTTAAATACTTTGAAAAAGCTATGCACCCCATCCCAGAAGAATACATAAATGCTCACCAAAATTTTGAGATAATTTCCAAAGCTTCATTGATCCCTTGAATTGAACCATGAAGCCACAACTCAGAAGTTCTGATGCACTATTCTCCCAGCCCCTTCCTTCTGAGGAGAAAACGGATGAGTAAGGGTGACTGATTAGCTCCCATCTGGGCAGCTACTTAGAAGTCAGTGTAAAGTGGAAGGGCAAAGATGGTGCTCTCCTTCTAACCCTCTTATAGTTTGTTTCCATTAAGCACATACAATGAGCCAAGCGTGGTGGCGCACGCCTGTGACCCCAGCACTGGGGAGGTCGAGGCAGGAGGACTGCTGCAAGTTTGAGGCCAGCCTGGGTCACATAGGGAGATCAAGGGCAGCCTGGAATACATAGCAAGACTCTTTCAAAACAAAAACAGAAACGTTAAGTACATAGACTTCTCTCAGCAAAGAAGCCAAATATTTAAGAACACTTTGATTTTAGGCTTCTCAGAGGAAGTGCAGGGATGGGAGTGACTGTAAGTAGGATAACCGGCTCCCTATACCCCAGGTCTGTAGGTGAGACTGTATCTGAGATGGCCCTGTGACCCACCGTCCAGGTCCAGGAGAGCTATCCTGGGGATGCAGCTTCAAAAGACCTTTTCCTCCAGGCTGGGGAAAGCCGTGGCATCTGGAGAGCATGGCAACATACTATTAGATCCTCTTGAGGTCATGGGGAAGCAAGGAGACATCCACGGAGCGGAAACACAGGACCCCACCCACGGCTAAACTTCACCACTCTCTTCCTCCTCCAGCAACACATCTCTCTGCCCTCAGCACCCCAACTCCTTTCGACTTGAACCAACTCGGTTCTGCAGAGGACAAAAGGATCCTAGGAACCTATCCTCATTTTAGGAGGTTTCATGGAGAAAAATATATACAGGAGCGCCTTGGAATGGGGACCCTTCTCAGTCCTGGCAGACGTCTTAAATAAGGAGGATCCAAATTTGAGACCCTCCCCACTCGTCCAGGATTTGGGGACAGGATTTGTTGCGGGGGGGGTCCCCAAAATCGCTTGGGGCATGGCTTGACTCCGCGTTCGGGGACCCCTGCTGTGCCGGGGCCTGGGGGGAGGGACACAGAGAGCGACCTGGGCCGCGTCCCGCTCGGAGGACCTGGGGGGCG
>NW_022900932.1:13946145-13947396 GCF_012274545.1 Fukomys damarensis
TTGCGGGCCTCGGCCCGGGGACCTCGCCGGGCCGTGCTCCGCCTCGGTGGCCGCTTGTGGCACCTTTTCTCCCCGAGCCTGTCCGCGGAGGGGCCGATCCCTGCCCCCAGGATTCACCCCTCTGCTCCCATCTCCGCCCCTCCCGAGGAAGGCCGCCCCCACCCAGGTGCCACGGCTGCAGGGTCCAGTGCAGGCCACCAGCTCTAGCCTTGGGGTGGGGGTTGCCTCCAAGGGGCGTCAAGTTTCCTCTCCTGAGCCTCCAGTGCTTTGGGAGCCCACGCCTGCCTTTAATCAGCGGCACTACCTGGAAGAGAACCTGGGCCAGGACCAGTACTGGTACATTTTGGTCCCTGGCACCCCGTTTCAGGACGACTTATGTCTTTTGAGTTTCTCACTATCTCGGTCTCCTTCCCTTTGCCCAGTCTCTTAACTCGCCGGGACTTGTGGTTGATTATGCACAATGCCTGCCCAGGTTTCTTTGGAAACTGTGGGCCGGGAAAAGTTGGGGAAGTTGCATTGCACCATGGGAAAATCCTAGGCGCGCTTGCTGGGGCTCAGTTCCCTGCCCGAGACCCCCGAGCTGCCTGCGCTGCCTGCAGAGAAAGGCTGGTGGTGGCTGGTCCCCTTAGGGGTGCCTTTAGAACCGCTGTGTGCTTGCTCTTGGGGGTGACTGAGTGTAAGTACGCCTGTGGGGGCAGGGTGCTGCTGGGAGTGTGTGACCAGTGGCGGTCTTGCCCTGTCTCGGTCTGGGAGTGTGGAAGGAAGCCAGAGAGTACAGCACTCACCGAGGAAGGAGGAGAACTAGCAATTATTGTGCACCTACTGTTGAGGCAGGTACTCTGCTTTATCAGGTTTAATTGATGTCACTGCCGTGTGAGCTGGCTGGTGCTCCTGCTTTGCCAAAAACAAAACTTTGTCATTCAGTGGTTAAAATGCCAAGAAAGAATTGGGCACCAGGAGTTTCGAATTATGATCTGTTGTTTTGGTTAACTCATTCAGAACCAGGGAGCAGTAAGTTTTTGTTTTTTTCCCTGAGTCTTGTCTTTGTTTCACCGCCCCCCGTCTTTTTTTTTTTTTTTAATATTAGTGAGTTTATTGGTACTTTTTAGGTATACAGTACAGTTATGTTCATCATTGGGATCTTGTACGTTTACATGACAGATCTTGGCTCTCATTTTTTCCCCATACCCCTGCTCTCCCTTTACCCCCTCCACCCTCCCTTGTCTTTGTTTCTAAGAGTGAGCTGGTATA
>NW_022900932.1:13947491-13950113 GCF_012274545.1 Fukomys damarensis
ATATGGAAACATATATATATATATATATACACAAAAGGAAAAAAATAAACCGGGAGGGCTGGAAAGCTGCCCTTAGCAATTTGGGCAGAGACCAAGGAGTCAGGTTTATGTGGCTGTTAAAAGCCTCACTTATTAAGAGGGTGATATTATAAGGTGTTCTTGGTAACAGCTCTCATCTCCATGGGCAACTTCACTTTTTATAGCTGAAGGAAACTGACAGCCTGCCAGACAGCAGGTCGTTTCATTGCTGGCTTTCCTGTTTCCACCTTAGGCTCCAAGGTGCTTGAATCTCTGTCCATCAGACCTGCATTTTGTGCCCAGAGCTGTGGTTGTAGTAGAGTTGCTGGCAAACGCAGTCCTTAGCTGGGATAGTCTGAAAGGTGCCAGGCAGGGGCTGTCAGATGTGGCCAATGAGGATAAAAACAGCTGGGGCTCTCATCTGGGTCCTTTTTAATTGCTGGTCTCTGTTTTTTGGGTTGTTTTGTTTTGAGGTGGGTACTGGGGATGGAACTCGGGTCCTTGAGCTTGCAAGGCAGGTGGTGGAACCACTGAGCTAAATCCCCAGCCCTGCTGGTCTCTGTTTTTGAAGGAAGAAGTTTATCCAGGATCTCTTTCCAGAAGACTTTGGACGGTGTGTGCACCAGCAGTACCTTTCATCTTTGCACTAGATGAATTAGGGGATGCATTGCCATTAATTAGGGCCCAAACCCTTTCCTTGCCTAGTGAGGAAGGTAGGACCTCTGGGGGCTGAAGTTCCAGGAGTCAGTCCTGGCCTTTAAGGAGGGGACCCAATAGGAGTTGAATTTTTTACCCAGGGCTCAAGGATTTCAGACCTGTTTTCTCACAAGGCACAGTCCTGTGGCTCCCAAGAAGGTCGTGAAGTTCTTAGAAAAATAGTATTGAAGGGGAAGTTATGCTCATTTTATTTTAGACATTAGGCAAAATTTAGAACAGCATTTGGTCTGGCTACTGGGAGCCTCTCAGGGTGGAGGTGACATGGTGAGTGAGTAAGCAGTGGCTCGTTGAGAACTTTGTGAAGGACAGATCCCTCTACCTTGGTTTTTCTCCATTATAGGGCAGAGATCACATGAAGGAGTGACTGTGGCAGGAGGGATGGTGCCCCTGCTCCTGACCCTAAGGAGCCACATCTGGGGAACTCAGCTCTGTGTTGCCTCCTTCCATCACCCCCCGCAGCCATTTCCATTCTGGTGCAGGTCCACAGCTCAGCGAGAGTGAGGCCCTGGTGCAGCCCTAGAGAGGAGTCACCTGGCTTCTCTAGGACCTGTAGTAATCAAGGGGATCTGCTTTGTCACCATCTAAGGAGGTGGCACTGTCATTTGCTTAGGGACTTCCTTGGTACATTCTGTAGCTCATGTGTGAGTGCCCTTGCCTTGTGGGCATTGGTGTGCTCTGGAAGTCTGCCGCGCTGCACTCAGATCCCAGGCCTGGGGTTGGGAGGAGACTTGGAGACTTCCAGGGCTGTCGAGTGGGGGCAGGGCAGGGCTCCCATTCTGGGTTTGATAGCCCACTGCTGCTTGGCACTCCATGTCTTCCTGTCCTCCTCACTGATTCTGCGGCTACCCTGGTGGGATGCGTGGCATCCTGTTATCTTCGTGACCCTGTGTTCCTGGGCCCTGTCACCTGTGAGGGAGAAGTCCCAGGGCAGAGAGGAGCTTGTTGGAGGTGAGGCTGGTCCCCTTGCTCTCAATGTCTCATCTAGGGGTGGTTTTTTCTCCTACCTGACCAGGACTTCCCACTACAGTTTCAGGCTACTTCCTGTCATTGGGGAACCCTGGGATCCTAGCCTTTTTCATGTCTCTGATACAGGGAATTTGTGGGGAGGAAGTGACCACCTTCACCCTAGCTGACAGATGAGAAGCACTTAGCTCTTTGGTGTGGCTGGGGCCTGTATTCTTCCTGGTTCTCGCAGAGCCTAGTTTGGTCATTCCTTTGTGTTTTAAATCTTTGATGCAATTTCAAAATCAGGGTTTCTTCAAGTATAAATGAATTAAGGAGCAAAATAAAAGCTAGGTAATAGGCAACAGGGAGATAGATCTTTTGCACATGGGAAGGGAACTGAGAGATGGAGGGAGTAGTGGGGAAGTAAAAAGAATTACATGTTATGCAGTTGTACCAACTCCTCATGAGGATTATAATCACTATGGGGTGCAAACATGTAGTAATAAAGATAAACATTTAAAAAATAAGGCTTTCTCCTTGAAGATGCTAGACTCCCCACCTCTGGGATGACCCCAGGGTCTTCATCTGTAAGATGGGGCTAAAGGAGCTGCCTGCCTCTGCCTGGGGAGGGCAGGATGCATCAGGGAGGATTGAGGCACTGGTCTGGGCTTGGGACGCGGGGCAGGGTGCACACAGGCAGGGGTGCACAGGTATAACTCCAGCTTCCAGCTTGTCACCTTGTTGGCGGAATGGGATGCTGAGGAGAGCGACACCGTGAGGTGGATCTGTGGAGTGATGCAGACTGACGAGCTTTCGCTTGGCTGGCATCACCCTGGGTGTCAGGGCACCTGGAGGGTGGCAGTGCTGAGCCCAGGGAGGGGTTTGTGTGTTATTTGGGATTAAGTTAAAGCTGGGAGACTTTTTTTTTTTTTTTTTTTTTTT
>NW_022900932.1:13950303-13969262 GCF_012274545.1 Fukomys damarensis
TTTTTTTTTTTTTTTTTTTTTTTTTTGGTACTGGGGATGGAACTTGGGAACTTGAGTCCTTGCGCTTGCAAGGCAGGTGGTGGAACCACTGAGCTAAATCCCTAGTTTTTTTTTTAAAGAAGAGTAAGCCTGCTGGGCCCTTCTAGTGGGCTGCTGTGCCAGCTGCGGATTGGCAGGTGTGGGTTATTCAGTAGAGGTGACCTGTGCCTTTTGTCTTTTGCTGTCCCTTTGGGTACCAGCCACCTTTATCTTTTCCTCCCCTCCCCTCCCCTCCGCTCCCCTCGGCTCCCCTTTCCTTTCTTGGGACTGAACTCAGGTCCTTGTGCTTGTGAGGCAGGCGGTAGAACCACTGAGCTATATCCCTGGCCCTTAGCCACCTTTTTCTTCATCCATGCTGCCGGAGGGTCAGCAGGGGAAGGGGCAGAAGAAAAGGCTTTAACCACAACCGTAGTTTTTCTTTTGGTTTTTCAGCCTGCATTATTGGAAGGGAGTCACACAGGGACTTCAAAGTGGTGGTCAGTAAGAGGTTTCTAAGTGAAGGGCAGCTTTTATTTCTTTCTGTGTGTATTAGTTCAGGGCATCTTTATTGCGAGTGATAAACGTAGCTCAAACCATCTAAGCAGAAAAGAGAATTTCAAAAACAAAAAAGAAGAGAAAAGAGAATTTTATTGATTTAGCACAGACACATGTGCCATGTAATGATATTAGACAACAGTGGACCACATCGATGACAATGATTATAGGTCATATTTATTTAATTTGTTGTTGTTTTTTGTTTTTTTGGTACCATGGGTCGAACTCAGGACCTTATGCTTTCAAGGCAGGCAGCTAACCACTGAGCTAAATCCCTGGCCCTTGTTTTTTTTGAGATAAGATGTCACTATGTAGTTCAGCTCGGCCTTGAACTCACTATGGAGCCCAGGCTGGCCTCGATCTTACAATGATCTTCCTGCGTCAGCCTCCTGAGTACTGGGATTACAGGTGTGTGCCGCCACACCTGCTGTGTCCCTGTCTTTAAGTAGCAAATGACTACACCCAAAACTTCGAGGTAGCTGGGAGACAGTTGATCCCCTGAATTTTGGAGCATTCATCATGGGCCTACAGTGTGGCCTCAGGCCCTTTTGGGCTTCATCTTCACAGATGCTGGCCAGAGAAGAAATCAGACCAGGCAGAAGAATCTCCTGGAAGGATTCTGCTTGCCCTTCCAGCATTATGTGTCCCTGTGAGGCCTGGTCACTGTGGCCGGGTTTGAGGACTAAGATAGGCCCAGCTGTAGGCAGGGTGTGGGGAGCCTGTGATTGGCAGCCTGTCCAGCACCACATGGCTTTTAGCAGGCACAGTAGTTTTCCAGGAGAGGATGAGCAGTGTGTTTTAGTCACTTTCTTATCCTGGAACAAGATACCCAGCACCCACAATTTAAAGGAGAAGAAGTTTACTTTGGTATTTAGAGGATTCAGTCCATAGGCTGCCAGCTGTAAGGCAGTAAGGCATGGTAAAGGGGTCTGGCGGAGGAGAGCTGCTCATCTCATGGTGGTCAGGAAGCAGAGAAGCGAGGAGGCAGGGGGAAGATAAACCCTCCCTGGTACTGTCCTCAGTGACCTGCCGGTAACCAGGCCCCACCTCCTAACAGCAGATAGGTTAATCCACTGATGAGTTATAGCACTTTCCAAACACACGGGCTTTCCGGGAACACTGAAGGTCTAAACCGTAACAGGGAGAGTCTAACCATTACATGTCACCTGCGCATAATAATACAAATATACAAGCTCATTGCTGGGGTGAGGGGGTTGTGGTCCCTCAGAGTTTCCTAGAGAGTCCAGCCTGTCCCCCAGGAGACCCTTTCATCCTGTGCTACAGCCAGGGTTTCCAAGATGTCCATACTTGCCATCTGCCTGTGCCGGGCCACCTGTGAATCCCTTGCTGCTGGCATGGGCTGCCCAGGAAGGACAATGGGGCAGAAGATGAGGAAGAACATGAAGAGAGCTGGAGAAAAGATTCACAAATATCACAGCCTGGCAAGCATTCCCTCTCCTCTTCCAGCAGTGACTCTCATTAGGTACCTTCCCTGGACCCTACCTGCAAGTTTTCCCGGTCTTTTTTTTTTCATTTGTGACAGGGTCTTTTAAAAGTCATTCAAGTTGTCCAGGCTGGCCTTGAACTTGCAACCCTCCTGCCTCACCCTCTTAAGCACTGAGGTTGTAGACAATCACCATCACAGGTCCCATCAGTGTCACATGGCAGAAGTTAGCCCTTGGGCCCCAGCCCCTAGCCCCAGCCTGCCTCAGCCCTGCCTGGCCAGAGAGGATGTGATGGGTCACGGAGGCTGTCCTTTCCCTGTGTGGATGGACCGTCAGTCAGGGTGTGGGCAGGGAGCTGTTTTTTTGGAAATTGTGAGATCTCTGTGCTGAAGACAAATTTAGGATTTGTAAAATATGACTTCTTTTTCAACATAGTGTGACCCTGTCTCAAAAAAAAAAATCAAAACTTGTCCTTTTTCTTTGGTACTGGGGATCAAACTCAGGTCCTCGCGCTTTCGAGGAAGGCCGTGGAAACACTGAGCTGAATCCCCAGCCCTGTTTATTTTTGTTAGTACACATTGTAGTACATGATGATCACATTCGCCGTGGGTAGTGTGGACAGTGCACAACACATCTTGCTTTCCCTTCTCCACCCGCCACTTCCATCTCTTGGTCCCCTTCTCTTTTGCAAAAGCTCTATCTCTTGTTTCCTATTATCCATCTTTTATTTTGCTCTTTCATTTGTTTATATTTTGGTTTTCTCATGTAAGAGAAACCATTCAGTATTTAAGCTTGTGTGTCTTGATTTATTTCACTTAACATTATCTCAAGGTGCATCCATTTTCCCACCCATGACAGAAGTTTATCTTTCTTTACAGCAGAGTAGTACTTCATTGTATATAACTGCATTTTCTTTTTCTTTTTGGTGTTTCTGAGATAGGGTCTCGCTACGCAGTTCAGCCTGGCCTTGAACTCACAACACAGGCCAGACTGGCTTCAAACTTACGGCGATCCTTCTGCCTCAGCTTCCCAAGTGTGAGTGCTGGGATTACAGGCATGCACCTCCACACCAGGCGCACATTTTCTTTATCCATTCATCTGTTGTTGGACATGGCCACTTCCAAGATTGTCTGCATTTTAGAGTCTAACCTCTACTTCTTTATCCAGAGTGCTATTTCTAGTCCTATTCTCATTCCTAACTCTAAGTCCAAACACAGCTCTTTTTCCTCAAAGCAAAACAAAACAAAATGCAACGTCAACCATTTCATGATCCCATTTGACAAACAGTGGTGAGGGAAAAGGAGAGTGTTTGTTATTGTGGGGAGCCTGCGACCTAACAGTAGCAAGGGGAGACTGAAACCAGCCTTGGAACCAGAAATGCAGTACCTCCTAATACTCCTGCAACTTCCGTGAGGACTCTGTGTCAATGTGCTAGGCAGGTGGCGAGGCGGCTCTTCCTGGGGCCGTGGGGCTCATGAGCAGAATGTGCTTTTCATGAGCTGAAAGCCCCTGTGCTCGCAATGTCTGATAGAACAGTGCCAGCCTGAGGTGGCTGTGTGGTGACTTGGGGTTGAATGGATGAGTAGTCAGCTGTGGGTAGACTGGATGGGTGTCTGCATCCAGATCCTCTTCATTCTCACACGCAGATTCCTGAGCAGTGACTTCACAGTGGCCGAAGGCTGTGGGAGAGGAAGGCTCGGGCAAGTCCCAGAGGCACACACAGATGTCACCACCCACGGAAAGTCTGTGCTGGAAGCAGGTGGCGTGACCTTGGAGTCCCCAAGGTTGCCCATCAGGTACAGGCAGTGTGGGACTGGCTGCCAGGAGCCCTGTGGCTGGAGAGGGAAGAGTCTGAATGTCAGCTTGCTGTCCTGGACGGAGCCTGGAATGGGGTTGTGCTGCCTCTAAGTGCAGTGTCTCCCCTTGACCAAGGCTCTTAGGGGAGCTGTGCAGTCCAGTGGGGTTCTGAGCTCTCCCCAGGTGGCATCTGGTCCGAAGAAGTGTGGCAGTTGGGTTGGACCGGATTTCTGGGGCTCACTCAGGCCGCCATGAATCTAACATAATGTTAGCACAGAGTGTCTTTTGATACTTTCACTTTGTATTTCCTGACAAAGAAAGCAGAGGAGGAGAGGTAAATTTTCTCAGTGTTGGCCCTGCCCCAGCCCACTGTGTCCCGCAGCCCCCAGCCCCAGGGGATGTGGGTGATCTGTGGCCCTGGGAAGGCGAGAGCTTAGGGGGAGCAGGCGGGAGACTGGTGCCATGCAGCAGGGATTCTGGCTGTGTTCAGGGGACAATTTTCAATGGGATGAGCTGAAGGAAAATTGGATCTTTCTAAACTATTTGCCTGGGACAGATGGCATATCTCTGAAGTGCCTCTACTTATCTTTTTAAGGCAGAGTTCCATGAAAGTGCCGCAGAAATGTTTAAACCCAAGCAGACACTTGAGTATCCCATGCCAGGGATCAATCCCTCAAGAACCGTGGTAGATATTTCTTCTTGTTGACCTTGAAGTTTATTTCATACTAAGGGTCATAACCCATTTGCTTTGAGTTTTTTTTTTTAAATTGTGATAAGATTTACCTAACATAAAATTTACCATTTGAGCCATTGTTCTAACTTTTTGTGGGGGACGGACTGGGGATCCAATTTAGGACCTTGCGCTTGTGAGTCAGGTGGTGGCACAGAACCACTGAGGTAAATCCCTGGCCCTATTTTGGTTTTTTGGAAACAGGATTTCACTATGTAATTCAGGCTGGCCTTGAACTCACTATGCAGCCCAGGCATGATGATCCGCCTGCCTCAGCCTCTAAAGTGCTGAGATTGCAGGTGTGTGCCACCTGTTTTGAAAACTCCTTCTTGGGCTTTTCTTTTTCTTTCTTTCTTTGCTTTTCAGTACTGAGGATCAAACTCAGGACCTACTGCTTGTGAGGCAGGATCAGTCCCACTGAGCTAAATCCCCAGCTCCCTTTGCTTGCTTGCTTTCTTGCTTGCTTTCTTTCACCTCAACTATTGTCATTTCTTGGCCCTATCCTGCATTTTGTAAGACATTTAGCTGCTAACGTGTAAACAAGCCTCTGCTCATCTGCAGGTTAGAGTGGGGGGCTGGGCTGCTGCGTGAGACACAGCACCTCTGGGGAGGATGGCCCAGGACTCAGAGCTGTTGTCCTGGGGCTATGTTGAGCCTGGCTGTGTTTTCTGTGCTCCAAGGGTGGGTACAGGTGGTGGTGCTCTCAGTCACCTCAGCTCACCTGGCTGAATGGCACCTGTCAGTGGTCCTGGGACCTCCACAGGGAGTTTGAGCACTGCCAGTGTCGTGTCCAAATGTGAAAATGTACCCGGCAGATACTGAGTGAAGAGATGACAAAACACACAGGAAGAAACTTAATTTTATTTATCTCCTTTAAGATAAAAAACAACACTTTAAAATATGTTAATTTAAAAAACAATGTGAGCTGGGTGTGGTGGCGCACGCCTGTAATCCCAGCACTTGGGAGGCTGAGGCAGGAGGATCGCTGTGAGTTCGAGACCAGCCTAGGCTACATAGTGAGTTCCAGGTCAGTCTCAACTATATAGTGAGACCCTGTCTCAAAAACAAAAACAAAACAAAACAAAAAAAACCACCAAAAAACAGCATGACAAACTGGGCATGCTCCCCACATTCTGGGAGACTGCGGCAGGAGGAGCACAAGTTTGAGCCCAGTCTGGGCAATTGAGCAACTTTAGCGAGATCCTATCTCAAAGAACAAAAGCGAAAACATAGAACAGGCCATGTGAAGGTCCTGGACTTGATCCCTGGTATCACCAAAAAAAGAAAAGGAAAGAAAATGATGCCCTTTTCAGTACCCAGCCACCTCTTTTCTCCCCACTTCAAGTCTCCCTCTCTCCTCTGGCTGGAACTTGTCTTCCTGTTTACTTTTTGCAAGCAGCCGGCCACTGATGTGTACCCTGGCTGGAAGGCCTGAGAGACCACTTTGCCCACACCTTTTACGTACTGATGCCAGACGGTTCAAGGACCCACAGTGACTCGCTGGGATCCTGCTCTTCCCAGCTGGGAGCGGGCTGGGTGGGGTACATCAGGGCCGGGCTGGTTTTTCCTGATCTGTGCTTGGTGCACCCTGCACCAGGGCCTCTCAGTGCACAGAGCTATGCTGCAGCCTCTTCCTCGATCTTTGAGGAGCCACGCAGTTGCCATTGACGGTGTAGAGCTTGCTCAGGCTGCCAGCTGCCCAGAGGCTGGGCAAACTCTGGAGTCCTTTTCACTTGCTTTATAAAGACCACATTTGTTCTGCTCTCCGGGCCGCCTGTGAATGTCCACGCTGAGGTTCCTGTGTCCCGAGCCTGGCTGGCCCTTTGCAAGCATCCGTCCGTCTGGCAGGCTTGTTTGAGCACCTGTCACCGGCGTGGGTTTCGGATGCAGACGTCCGACACGGCATCTAAATTTAGTGCTGAGTCAGAGGACGGGTCTGACTTGGCAGGCGGGACCTCCAAGGCGCTCTCTTTCTGTGATGCAGCAGAAGTTCTGGGCGCCACTCCCGCTCTGCTTTAGTGCTTAGTCACGGGACAGAGTTCAAGCAGGAAAATGATGTCCTGAGCGCCGCCTCCCCCAACCCCAGGGGGGAAGCCTTTGACAAAGATAAGAGGATCTAGTAAAGGCTCATGGACGCTGAGTGGACCCCAGTCAGGTCCCACCCCGTGGGCCGGCCACGGTAGGAACCGGATCCAGGAAAGAGCAAGAAAGTAAACAAACCGCAGGGAGATTGTTCTGAGTTTTTCCCCTGAAAACAGTGGCTCAGGCAATGTGTGTGTGTGTGTGTGTGTGTGTGTGTGCGTGCGTGCGTGCGCGCACGTGCCTTTGTGTTTTCTTCTTGTTTGTTTCTGATAGCAGCAGATGATTTTTACATATTTTTATCACTTTCCCCACCCCTGTTTTAAAGTTTTGGAGAGAAAGCAAGGAGTGACCAGCTACCCCGCTTTCTGTGTGAAGTTGGGATGTTTCGTGTAACCTGTTCTGTTGTATCAGCCAGTGCTTACTAGGATACGGCATTACTTAGTTTGAGACGGGTTTTTAAGTTATAGTTCATGTATGTCCTGAACTCACTATGTAGCCCAGGTTGGCCTCAAACTCAACACTAGTTGTCTTGCCTCAGTCTCCCAAGTGCTGGGGTTATAGGTATTCACCACCATGCCTGACTTACAGTGTTGTCTTCTTTGCAAGGAGGGAGTTCATGGTGTCAGAGTGCAGCCCAGCCAGATTCAGACCCGAATTTTGTATGATTGTCCTTCATCCCTGCCTGTGAGTCTGTCCTTGCCCTCTGCTCCATACTGGGCTGTACTGGGTACCAAGCCTCCATAAGAGAGAAGGTCTCTAGTATCACCCATGAACAAACCGCGGACCCATACTCAGCATGGACTTGGTTTTTTTCATCTGGAGTACTTGTCATGCCCCAGCACTTTTCCTTTTCCATTGTTGTCTATTCTAGAACTTTAAGAAATGTCAGCTAGTAGCCTGGTGTGCAAGTTCAAGGCCAGCCTTAGTAATTAAGCTGTCAATAAATGAAGGAATGGGCTGGAGACATAGCTCAGTGGTAGAGCATTTACCAAGTTTGTGTGAGGCCCTGGGTTCTATTCTCACTACCACAAAACTAAAACAAGAAGTACAGTCTGGCTTATTGTCTTCCACTGTATGATTTGTAGTACACAGCAAGTGGTTTGTGCCTGAAAATCTAAGATTCTCAGCAGGTCACAAAAAAGCAGGCTCCAGCCTGGCATGGTGGCGCACACCTGTAATCCCAGCACTTGGGAGGCTGAGGCAGGAGGATTGCCTCCAGTTCAAGGCCAGCCTGGGCTACAATAATGAGTTCGAGGCCAGCTTAAACTGGAAAGTGAGACCCTGTCTCAAAAAATAAAAACAAAACAAAGCAAACAAACAAAAAGTAGGCACCTGTCTTCCCAACCCTGTTTGAGTTTATCACTTCCTTGGAATCCAGCCTAAAGGCCCTTATAGGCCTGTAAGGAGGTTGGGGTGTCGCCACCAATTCAAAGCCAGCCTGGGCTCCATAGTGAGTTCAGGGTCAGCCTGGAACATATAGTGAGACTCTGCCTCAAGAAACCAAAGGCTGAGGATTTAGCTCAGTCATGCTGTGCCTTAGTTTCTCCATCCATGGAATGAGACAATAAGAGGACCTGGTGTTACTGCGCCTAAGTGCTGAGAACAGTGGCTGGCCTAGGTAGGCCCTGGGTGGGTGCAGGCTGTTGTCTGTGTTTTACTGCCCCAGCCCCATGGCTATTTAAGCACCGCTGTAGGGCTGGAGCCCAGCAGTGCTGCAGGGGACACATATTCTAAAGAAACGCTTGTTCGCCTCCTGCTCCCATAGTCACCCAGGTGGTTAGGAAAAGCGCCCGCGTCCCATTCTCAGGGCCCAGCATCCAGACCAGGCCGGTTTGCAGCCTTTGGTTCCTGGTCCACGGTGAGAGCGTTCAGTGACCTTTCAAGCGTGTGACCTTGCAGGCCTCCCGGGACAGGTGCAAACCGCTTCAGGTGTTGCCAGGTCAGGTGGTGAGGGGCAGGTGGCATGGGTGTGTCACAGGCTCTTGTAGAGGAGTGGCGCTCCGAATGCACACTGCTGCTCCTCTCTGCCCTAGCACTGGCCTCCCGGGGAGGAGCGGGCCAGGCAGAGCAGGGGAGCGTGGCAGTCCTCGGTCCAGTGTTCCATGTCCGCACTGGCAGCTCAACTGACCTCGGAGACCGTCGCAGTTGCCTGTGACCGATGTTTCCTGGGGCTGGTGTCTTTCCTGCTGTCCCCTCCGGGCATGACTCAGGCAGGGTGGGAGAAGCCACCCTGGAGCGCAGCCCTGAGCCCACCCTTCTGGCCGGTGGCCCCCAGGTTCCCATCGAGTCCCAGCGTGCTCACTGTGGGCAGGGGTATGGGATTGAACCTCAGTCTCCCCTGCATTCCCGGGACGATGTGACACACTGCAGGTGTGTGATGTGTCTGACAGCACAGTGTGCAGTGGAGACGTAAGAAACGAGTGAGATGGTGGGCAGCAACACAGAACAGCACTGTTCTTTCGGGAACACAGACCCTAGCAGATGGTCACCTACTCATGTGGGATGGGAATGGGCATCAAGAGATACAAGATAATGAGAAGTAGGAAAGAAACACATTGCTATCCCATCCCACTGCTTTTTTTTTTTTTTCCTCCTCTCTTTATCTCTCTCTCTCTCTTTTTTTTTTTGTACCAGGGATCAAACTCAGGACCCTGTGCTTGTGAGGCACAGAGCTAAATCCCTGGCCTTTTCTCTCTCTTTTTTTTTTGTACCGGGGATTGAACTTGGGACCTTGTGCTTACGAGGCAGGTGGTGGCACCCCTGAGCTAAATCCCTGGCCCCTCTCTTGTTTTTTGAGAGAGGATTTCACTGTGTAGCGCAGGCTAGCCTAGAGCTCAAGGCGATCCTCCTGACTCAGCCTCCAAAGTCCTGGGCTCGCAGGTGTGCACCACTATACCCAGCTCCTGCTTCTGTTTTTGAGGGAAGATCCTCAGCCATCCCCATCATTGAGCCTGTGGCATGATGATCACCCAAGGCAGATGGCTCAACCCAAATGGCCTTAGTATGGAGTTGTTCCTGCTGTCCCACTATGGGTTGTCACTGGAAGCAAGGAGGAGCAGCCGTGGTTCATGGGACAGTGGATGCTCTGGGGACCTTGTTTTTCTAATAATCATGGTGGAGTAGAGGTGGACCCACACTTGTGTTAAATGTGGCACTCATTGTGAGTGTGCATCAGCGATCTTACAAAAAAACCCCACCTTTCATCGTAGCAATGATAAGAAAGCATGGGTCGTCATCCTTCAGGTAGTTAATGGGGACAGAGCCCCGTTTTTGAAAGTTCACCAAACTTTAGATGACAGGGAATGCAAGCTGTCAAGACAGGGAAACAGGAGATTTTAGCTTCAGGAAGAAAAATCCTGCCCGAGATCAGGAGCTGCTGCCCCTGGAGCTGCTGCTGGGGGGCGGGCAAGTGCCCCAAGCAGGGAGCAGCCCAGCAGGACCCCAGGCATGGCAGGAAGGGAGCCCAGCACATTCCTGCTTGTTTTTTTATTTGTTTGTTTTTTGGTACAAGGGATCAAACTCAGGTCCTTGTGCTTGGGAGGCAGGCGCCAGAACCACTGAGCCAAATCCCCAGTGCCCCCCCCCCTTTTGGTTTTTTTGAGACAGGGTCTCACTATGTAGTTGAGACTGACCTGGAACTCACTATGTAGGTCAGGCTGGTCTCGAACTCACAGCGATCCTCCTGCCTCTACCTCCTGAGTGCTGGGATTACAGGTGTGCGCCACCACGCCCGGCACTAGCACACTCCTGCTTGGATGGCCTCCTAGCTGTACCCAAACTGGGTTTCAAGTTTAATGTCTGATGCTAATGTTGAAAAAGATTTGGTTGGTTAAAAAAAAAAATTACAGGTTGAGTGAATATTTACATAGAATTTACTGGCTGAGTGGCCAAAATCTGAAATAAAAATTCCCCAAACTGTGCAATTTGTGTGTGTGTGGACATCCAAAAGGTTTTGGATTTTGAGGGATTTCAAATTAGGGGTGCTCAGTTTGTATATTATTAACCATGTTTATTGTGGAGAGTTTAGAAAGTGTAAGTAATGAAAAAGAAAACAAGTAGCTAATCATATTAACTGGAGATAACCACTATAAAACTTTTTTTTTCCTGAATGAGAAAAGGGATTTTTTTTTTTTTTGGTAGTATTGAGGATTGAACCTAGTGCCTTCACACTGAGCTATATCTTTATCCCTTTTTTATTTTTTGGTACTGGGAATTGAACTCGGGTCCTTGCACTTGCAAGGCAAGCAGCAGAACCTCTGAGCTAAATCCCTGGCTTTATTTTTTGTTTTGAGATACGCTCTTGTTAAGTTGACCAGGCTGGGTTCAAACGTTTTTTGGGGGCGGGTACTGGGGATCAAACTTGGAACCTTGTGCTTATGAGGCAGGCGGTGGCACCACTGAGCTAAATCCCCGGCCCCATGGGCTCAAACTTTTGATCCTCCTACTTCAATCTCCTGAGAAGTGGGATTACAGGCATGCTCCCTCACACTAGCTAAAAGGGATCTTATTTATTCTGTTAGTGCATGTTTGTAGTACATGAAGTTCACACGTTCATCTTGGAGAGCAGGTAAATGTCCATAACACAGCTTGATCCTTTTTGTTTTTTATTTTTGGTACCAGGGATCGAACTCAGGACCTTGTGCTTGCGAGGCAGGCGGCAGCAGCACTGAGCTAAATCCCCGACAGCCATTCTTGTTGTTCTTATTTTTCTTAGCTTGTGCTCATGACAAAATGTTCACGTTCATTGTGGGGGTTTTGGTACCTGTATGAAACATATCGTAATTCTCCTTACTTCCCCTACCCCTCGTCTCCCCTCATCCTCAGTCTCCTGGACCCCTTCCCACTGGCGAGAGATCTAAGCCCTTGTTTCCTTCTATCCGTCCTTCATTTTGCTCTTTGTATTTGGCGTTGCTCAAATGAGAGATAACCGTCCCGTGTTTAAGCTCAGGTGTCTGATTGATCTCACTCAGCATTATATTTTTTAGTTGCATCCATTTTCCCGTCATGTCTCTAGTTCATCCTTTTTTACAGCCAGATGATATTTAATTGTGTATAAATACCCCATTTTCTTCATCCATTCATCTGTTGATGGACATACAGGCTGCTTCCAGGACTTAGCTGTTAAGAGTTGTGCTGCTATAAACGTTGGTGTGCATGCATCACTGTAGTGTGATGCCTTTAGCTCTTTCGGGAAGATCCCTGGAAGGGGAATAGTTGAGTCATATGGAATCTCTAATTTTAGTTCTTTGAGAAATCCCCATACTGATTTTCATGGTAGTTGTACTAGTCTACATTCCTGCCAGCAATGAAGGAGGGTTCTTTTTCACTACAGCCTCTCTGAGCATTTGTTATTCTTTGACATCTTGATGATTGCCATTCCTGACCCCCATTTGTTGAATCTTGCTGACCCCCATTTGTTGAATCTTGCTGTTATTTCTTATGTATTTGGAGTTCTGTTTAGAAAGTCCTTGCCTAGGGCAGGGTGTGGTGGCGCATACCTGTAATCCCGGCACTCGGGAGGCTGAGGCAGGAGGATCACTGTGAGTTCGAGTCCAGCCTGGGCTACATAGTGAGTTCCAGGTCAGTCTCAACTACATAGCGAGACCCTATCTCAAAAAAAAACAACAACAAAAAAAGACCTTGCCTATATCTATGATTTCGAGTGTTATGCTTATTTTTTATTTTTCTTCCAATAAGTTTAATGCTTCAGTCTTTGATCTGTTTTGATTTTAGTTTAGTGCACAGTCAGAGAGATAGTTTCAGTCTTCTGCAAACAGATAGTCAGTATGCCCAATACCATTTGTTGAAGGTGTGTTTTTGGCCCCTATGTCAAAGAATACATAGCTGAATGTGTCTGGGGATGTTTCTATATCCTCTGTTCTGTTCTGTTGAACCATATGTCTTTTGAGACAGGGTCTTGCTATGTAGTTCAAGTTTGCCTTGAATTCACTATGTAGCCCAGGCTGGCCTTGGACTCACAGCGATCCTCCTGCCTCAGCCTCTCAAGTGTTGGGACTATAGGCATGCACCACTACACCCAGCAGAAGTTGGATATTAATGATGCCTCTTGTTTTTCTATTGTCGCTAAAAGGTATCATTTGTTTTGAGATAGCGTCTCACTGTGCAGCCCAGGCTGGATTTGAACTCCCAAGGCTTTTGCTTCAGCCTCCTAAATGCTGGAATCACAGGCACACACCACCATAAATGTCCAAAAGGGATCTTTCTTTTTTTTCTAGTACTGAGGATCCAAATCACGACCTTGTGCTTGGAGGCAGGCGTGGCGCCACTGAGCTAAATCCTGGGCCCCAAAGGGATCATTTTTAATGGGTGTGCAGCATTGCTGTTGGGGTTTCTGTCACCTGTTCTCCTTGTCTGGAGATGCAGGGATTCCTGATTTCCTGTGGAATAATGCCACAGTGCCTGTCTTTAGGCACAGGTCTTCTGTACTCTCATGCTGTGGGATCGCTTCCTGGCCGTGGTGCGCTGGGGTCCAGGGTGCAGTTGTGTGTAGGCTGTCTCAATTGCTCCTGGGTCTCTCCTGATTCGCTTTTTGGACCAGCTCCCTTAGAACCACCTGTTAGGGTCTGGAGGAGGAAGCATGGGCTACACTCTGGTCTCCTGGATCAGAACCAGGGATAGACTGATCCCTGGAGGTCCTTTTGCTCGTGGGTTTTGTTCCTATTCTTTTGTCCTGTGGCACTGGAGCTGGAACCTGACCTGTTGGGCTTTGGCCAGTGGCATGTGGAGTCTGCTCAGTCTCCCACGCTGCTGGGCAGGGATGTGGAGACCACATCTGTTCGTGTCATTCCAGGGACAGCTGTGATACGAAGGCCAGCCAGGGGGACTCTGAAGCAGAGTTGTGGGTGGTGGTGGGGACTCTCTGTGCTTTCTGCTGTCTCCTGTCACCAGGGTTCCTGTGGGGTGGGCTGGGCTGGGAAGGGAGCTGTGAGAAGTGGTCAGGACAGACAGTGCATCTTTCTGCTTTTCCCAGGGGGGACCTTGCTCACTCCTGGGGCTGAGACACCACTCTAGTGGGTGTGGTTGGGCAATCTGGGCCCATTGTCCTCTGTCCCAGGCAGAGAGAGGAGCTGCATTGTTCTCAGCCACTGAGTGCCAGGCTTACAGCAAGGGTGTCAGGTGGCCGGGCGGCCTCCCAGCCAGTGGCGGGAAGATTCGGGGGAGGCCGTTGGTCCTCCGGTCCATGTGGCCTCCCATGGCCAGCGATGTGGCCTCTCATGGCCAGGGAACCGTCTTCCAGAGACCACAGGTCCTTGGCACCCACGGGCGTTGCTTAGTGCGGCCAGCCCAGGTCAAGCTCTTTGCTGGGGTCGCCTTCAGGAGGTCACAGTGACGGTCAGGGCTGCTGTATGGTCTGTACGTCTAGAAGAGAGCATGTGTTCACTTACTCACTCAGGCCGACACACTGAGCTGTGGTGGCGTCAGGGCGACGCTGTTGACTTGGCCTGGTAATCACGTGCTAATGTGGCTTTGTAGAGATGAGGCATCCACAAAGCAATCCCGAGGAACAGACTGATTCTGTGTTAGGAAGGGAGAGGTGAGGTGAGGGTCAGCCTCCTGAAGGAGGTAACTTGAGAGCTGGGTCTTTGAGGATTGTGTAGAAGTTTGTCAGGTGACGCCTCAGATGCCAGAGGATGCACAGCAAAGCAGGAAAGATCTGGGAGTAGCGGGTGACGGGCACCGTGGTGACGGATAGGGGCCTGGTCAGGGAGGGACTGGAGGAGAAAGCTGGCAGAAGAGGCAGGAGTCATGCTGTGGACTGGGACTGCTGGCCTTGCAGACCTCTACCTCTGCTGCTTTGGAGCTATGTCGCTCCGGCCACATGGAAGGCACATAGCGGGTGGCTCGGCGCAAAGATCAGATGCTCCAGAAGGGCTCATTTTCTCCCTTTAATGCTGTAGTAAGACTTGTTGATTTGATTCTGTTAAGACACTAGGAGCCGTAGAAGGCTGTGGAGCATGAGATTGACAAGAGTCTATGGCTTTGTTGTCATGCTTGTGTGTGTTTCAGACAAGTGCCACAGTCTGGTGGAAGATCCCTTGGGTGGAGGGTGGAGGGGCTGGAGATCCAGACAAGTGCCACAGTCTGGTGGAAGATCCCTTGGGTGGAGGGTGGAGGGGCTGGAGACCCAGGCCAGGGCTGGTCTGGGGAGAGGAGTCTGCCTGCACGCTTTCCCTGCATTCCCCATTAGCAGGCCTGGCAGAGGTTTTGCGGGGAGAGGCCCTGGGCGCTGGCTGTTCCTGACAGCCCACAGGACCGGACACTCGCAGGGTAGGAGTTGGCCATGAGGAAGTGGAGGGGCGCCAGGCCAGGCCAGGATCGGGTACAGGTGCTCTGGCTTGTTATGACCATTTCCTGCGCGTGACCCGGAGCTCATGTGCACCGCGTCCTCGGTCCTCCCAGCAACCCCAGATGGAAGTCTGTTACTTGTCCCCCTTTATAGGTGAGAGGACTGGGGCACAGAGAGAAGTCACTCTACTGGAGCCCAAAGCTAGTGGTCTGGTTTTCATCCTGGGCTGTTGGAATTCTGAGCCTACTGAGTTGCTGTGGAAAATAGGAACAGCCTTCCTGGTTATGAGGTTTGGAGTCTTTTCTTTCTTGTTTTATTTTGAGACAGGGTCTTGTTGTGTAGTTCTTGTTGGCTTTGAACTCTCAGCAGTCCTCCTGCCTCAGTCTCACAAGTGCTGGGATTACAGGCATGCATACCACACCTGTCAGAGGTTTGGAGGTTTCAGATACTGGTTTTTGCTGGTAGATTTCAGTGGCCCACGTGGTACAGCACTGTGGCAGGGAGTGCTGCTCAGTGCGGAACCACTGCTTTGGACCTCTGGGAGGGCCTGGGTGGTCACCTGTTCTGGTCACTGCAGGAGCAAGAGTCCTTTGTTGCTAGGGAGACTGTTCCCTGCTGCCCTTGTCCCTGCCAACCTTGAGGCTTCCTGGTGGGTCCCCACCTGTGGCCCTGCACATGCAGCCCCTTCCAGATTCTCCAGAAACATGTGTGGCACATTCCAGAGGTCAGGGATGCGCTTGCTGCACCTCACAGGTTGTTGGTGCTCCATCCTCGGTGGCAACAGGGACCTCAGCCCACAAGTGGGTATGAGTCTGGCCTCTGATGGTCACAGTGTGCTGGGGTGGCAGGATGGGGTGCAATAGCCGCTCTGCTCTTGGGGAGGTCAGGAGGCCAGTGGAGAGCATTTCTGCCGCAGATACGTACTCCTTTGCAACATGTTGTAGGAGGAAGGTGCTGGGGTCACTGCTGTCTCTGCCTAGATTTCCCTGCCCAGGTCTTTGCCCAGCAGCTACCTTCACTGCCTCACCTTCTGCCTGTCCCTCCCAGGCATGCACAGGCCTGTTGGGAGCCAGCCCCAGAGGGGTAGGGACCTCTTCCTCAGGAGCACAGGGCAAGCCCTGGCCTGAAGGGACAGACCTGGGCCCTGCTTTATGACTCATGTGCCCTGGGGAGCTGCTCCTGCACTGGTGCCAGGTGGTGTCTTCCAGGGGTCGGATTAAAAGATAACTTTAGGCAGGAGGAAGAAGGCCTTTTCAGGCTGCTCCTGCTGCCTTCCCCTGCCCTCTGTGCTCCCCCACCCCTGCCCCAAGACCCTGCCTTCAGATTGCTGCTGCTACCCCTAGCCTCCTGCTGCTGAGGGTTTTGAAATCCTAATGAGCACTTTCCCAGATTTTCTTTCCTCTTCCTCCCTCCTTCTCCAAGTGAAAAAGAACCCCAGGAAACTGCAGAGGGGAAGTGGTGGGCCAGAGAGGCAGGAGGCCAGGCCTTTGGGGAGGTCAGGTGCTGTCCCTGGGCTGAGGGGAGGCTGTCTTGGCCAAGGAAGGCACCTGTCCTAGCAGGAGCTGCCTGGAGGCCAGGCTTTCTAGATGCTCTGTCTGGGTGGCCCCAGCTCCTGGCCCCTGAGTGGGAGTCAGGTCCTTGGAGGCTCCCTAGGGAGGCTTGCAGGGCTGAGCTGTCTATGGGGAGTGGAGATGGAGGGAGGCCCTGCCGGAAAGCGCCCATACCGGGGACCGAACACTGTGGTAGGATATCGGACTTCTTCCTGTGCTTCTTGTCTTTGGCCCTTGTTTAGAGAATCATGCTTTTGTTTATTTTTCACTCTACCACTATAGACTTTTTTCTCTTACTTCTGAGATAGGGCCTTGCTGTGTAATTCAGGCTGTCCTTGAACTCACTTAGTGGCCCAGGCTGGCCTCAAACTTGGGACAATCTTGCCTCAGCCTTCTGAGCACTAGGATTACAGGCGTGCACCATCATGCTCAGCTTTTTTTTTTCTCATTGAGTTTATTGGTACATTTTAGGTATACAGTACAGTTACATTCATCATTGGGATCTTGTACCTTCACATGACAGGTCTTGGTTCTCATTTTTTCCCATTACCTTTTTTCTTTATGTGTTTGTTTAAACATTACTTTGTTAAAAGATTTTCTTAGGACATTTCCCTTTCTGGGCACCCAGAACACCACAGGGCTCATGTAATGTCACTGCCTCTTTTCAAAATAATAGTTAAATGGCAGCAGTTATTTGGAATATTTCTCTGGGAAGTGGGAAGTATTTTTCTTCAGTTTTTTTCTGTTTTAAACAATAAAAATTATTTTTTCAGTACTGGGGATTGAACCCAGGGGCACTGTATCACTGAGCCACATCCCCAGTCCCTTTTATTTTATATTTTGAGACAAGGTCATGCAAAGTTGTTAAGGTGAGATGTGAACTTGTGATCCTCCAGCCTCAGTCTACCAGTCTTGGGATTACTAGTGTGAGCCACTGCACCTGGCTTTAAACAAAGGTTTTGTGACACTCAATTCCTTTCTCCAGTGTTTTGTTTTGAAAACGTTCAGGTTCACAGCGAGGGAGAAAGGATGACAGAGATGAGGGCTGGTGGGATGCCTTTCTCTTCTCTCTCCAAATGCACACACACGATCCCCCGATCCATTGGGAAAGAAGCTGTAGGCCAATTCACCCCCGACCCTTGATGCCTTGTTCCTTCATGGGGGACAGGGACATTTTCACAGGTGACACGCATTGCCATTGTCCCACACAAAATTCAGCCCGACACAGTAGCATCTTCTTGTCTATAGTTCTTTTTTCTCTTTTCTTTCCAGTGCTGGTATTGCTAGTGTCTAACACGTGCTAGGCAACCCTGTGTCTCTGCCGTGGGCCTGCACTCCCAACCTTACAGACCTTTTTAACCTCCTTAATTGTGCTGTGCATGCCTTCCATAGGTTTAAAAAAAAAAAAATCCCGCTGTAATACACGCTGTGTTTGGTTGTTTTATAAGAAAACTGAGTGTAAAGTTGGTTGTCGTGGTGGACATGTTTAGAGCACATTGTTAGGACAGGGCCCTCTACACACTCTTGACACCTCCCAGGCAGTCTTAGACGTCTTGAAACTTGGGAGGGCCCGAGAGATTTGTCTCCTCTCTCTGCAGAATCTTTGGCCAGAATAGTTGAGAGACTTTTCCATTACCCTTGCTTTGAGGTTGGCTTCTGTGTTCTGAATTTCGTTGGTTTATGAAATCTGACTCCTTGAAGTCTGGACATTTTAAACTCTCCTGCTAAATTCTTTTTAGTACCCAGGACTCAAATATCCCGTTGTATGTGGGGGGGTCACGGGTCATTTGACATCAAACAGAGACAAGCCACTGGCCTCTGCAGCAAACCTTGCACGTCTGCTTACCTCTCCCCTCGCTTGGCAGGGGGCTTCTCATTGCTAAGTCCTGCCAGCTGTTGTCCCTTGGTTTTTGGCCCTAATCTGCCTCTAAATCTCCCTGTACCTCATGATCACCCTTGGGGCATGTAACGTGTCCCCCCCCCCAGACTCCTGTTGTCCTGTTGTCCCCTTTTGTGGCTCTCAGTTCTTCCCTTTTACCATATTTGTTGAACTCAGTGCAGCCCAGGACAGAGGCAGGAGAAGCCAGGAGCTGGAGGAGAGGGTATTGTGCCCAGTATGGAGGCTGGTGTGGTCGGAGTGGAGTGAGCTGGGTGACTGGCTCGTACCTGGCTTCCCTGAGCCAGTGCTGGCTTCTCACAGGGCTGAACTGAGAACCCCAGAAGAGAAGTGGGGTACGAGCTATGGCAGGCAGAGGGAGGACATGGCCCTGTCCTCAAGCCTGTCCCTCGAGGGGGGCTGACCAGCTCTTCCTCCTGGAGTGGGCAGAGATGGAGCAAGACCGCTCAGTGGACAGGCGCTCAAGAGATTCCCGAAAGGTGTGAGGGCTGCCTCAGCCCCGTGTGTTTGGAGGAAGGTTCACTTGTGTGCTGCTGGATTGTTTTTCTGCCCCATCTCAAAAAAAAAAAAAAAAAAA
>NW_022900932.1:13969885-13993145 GCF_012274545.1 Fukomys damarensis
CAAAAAAAAAAAAAAAAAAAAAAGTAAAAAAAAGAAAAAGTAAAAAGAAAAAAGTTTATTCTTTGCCCACAATGCAGCATGCACATTCATTCATGTAGAACATTCAGTTAATGAAGAAGAGAAAGGAAAAACACACACCATCCCAGAGGCAGCCCTCTGTATTAACACTGTGCTGGTGGAGATGGCGCTCTTCCCCAGTGTGGGCTGTGTTCTCTCCTTTCCCCTCAAGCAAGGGGTGGGTGGAGGTGGGGGTGGCTTCTCCATTGCCTGGGAGGGCCCAGCTGTCCCCTCCCCACATGCTCAGGCAATACTGCCTACAGAATTCCAGTCCACGGGCTGTGGTTATTTCCTGTTCCTTTGTACTGGGACCCCTGAGCTTCCCCATACTTAAGTCCTCCTGCCCCAAAGCCTGGGGTGGTCACTGCCGGTGTCTCCTGTGGCATCCAGGCACTGCCTGTGGGCATCACAGCCTGCACGGTTGCCCATCGTGGTGCAGGGACGCCCGCACCCTTTTGCTGCCCTGGCCCTGGGTTCGAGGAGCAGCGATGGGCACCTGGGTTTCCAGGACCACTGCTGTCAGACACGGCTGATGGCCTGCTGTGACCTTGTTTTCACGTCAGTAAAGAGGGCCTGGCAGTGTCTGTCGTCATGCCTGGACAGGGTCGTGGAGGAATAAATGAGCTGGTGGATAAGAAGGATATAGCTGATTACTGGGCCCCTTCTGGCATCCCACCAGCTCGCATTTCCTTCCCTCTCTCTTTTTCTGGTCTTGATACTGGCAGGTGGGCAAGTGGAAGCAGCAGGCCCAGAGAGGCAGCCCAGGTGCCCGCATGACGGGGATGCCAGTGTCAGAGGTGAGCAGAGCCAGGCCTGTGCCCCAACGAGTGCCTGGCTTCTGTGCCGCACAGCACACTCGTCTTGCTGTTCTGTGCTTCCTTTGGCAGCACATATGCTAAAAAAAATTGGTCTTGCTGTACTGAGGTTTTGTCCCTTCACCCATTTTCCAGCACCTCCTGCTTCTGGTCTGAGAGGAAAGCAGAAAGCCATGGCTGTAGATTCAGCTTTGTTTGGTTACCTCTCTGGGTCATTCATTCAACAAACCTTTGCTTTTCTTTCTTTTTCTCTTTTGTTTTGTGTTTGAGGCAGGGTCTTGCTCTGTATTGCACTCTGGCCTTGAAGTCACTATTCAGCCCAGGCTGGCCTCGAACTCATGGTGCTCTTCGTGCCTCAGCCTCTTCAGTGCTGGGATCATAGGTGTGCAGCACTGTGCCTTCCTAAAACAGTCTTTATTATATATAGTGTGATGCTTTGAAATGCAGCATGACCCTGTGAGGAGTGGCAGGGTACAGCGCTAAGAAGGAAACGTCCTAGTGCCTTGGACCCCCACAACTTAGAGTCGGGGGTAGCTTGTAAATAGCCCGCAGCAATAACATGCACAGGGCTGTGTTGGGAGTATAGCAGTGCCCGGCCTTGTGGGAGCCTCAGTTTCCCCTCCTGTCCAATCCCATGTTGGCCTCACTGATCTTTGCAGTCTCTTCTGTTTCTTCTGTGACTCTCCCTGGTCTCAGCGTTCTCCTGGAGGTTAGAGCATGTCTAGCATCAGCCAAAACTGTGTCAGAAGTGCTCCTGGGTCAGACGAAGAGGAAGGAGCCATGGAGTGCTGTGTGTTCATCTTTTCTTAAGCGGTTGATCATTCTCCCGTGGGCCGACTGCATTGCTGGGCACGGCTGGGGAGTGTGATCTCACAAGTCGCTTGGCTTCTGGTTGTGCGCTGGTGCCAGCTGTCTGCTTATGGGTCACAGGGTAGGGAGAGGTTGAGGGCACGCGTCAGATGTGCCACTGTGACCAGAGCCAGGATTGGGTGTGATTCCCTGAGCAGGGACGTCTCTGGGTAGCTGCTGGCACCCTGGATCCTGAGGTCTGTGGGCGTGTCTGTCTCCCACTCATGGGCACCACAAATACGGACTGGGAGGTGCAGAGCCAGCCTGCAGGAAGAGGCAGGAAGCGCATGCCCATGCAGCCATCCCAGTCCCCAGGCTTGTTGCGAAACCAGGCCTGGTAGGTGTCCGCCAGTATCATAAGGAGGCCCAGGCAGGGTGAGAGTAGAGCAGTTGCTTCCAGGTAGGGCACCTGGGTAGGCTCTTTGGAAAATTCCCATCTGACCTAGGCATCAGTGTCTAACAGGGCTAGAGCAGCCCAGGGAGACCCTCATATGCCAGTGCAAGGGGTGCTTTGTTGACAGCTGGAGAAAAGGAAGACCTAGGACCCCAGGAAGCCCAGAAGTAGTGCAGAGCTGGGCCCAGGCAGCATGTTCTGGAGGCGCGGTGACAGCAGCACTCAGCAGACTCTGAGATGTCAAGTGCAGTCTCGCTTGCTGCACTCTGGGCCCTCAGAGATGAGGGAGCATCGGTACAGAGGTCCTTGGGAATGGGTAGCAGAGCTGGGACCCCAGAAACCCAAGGTAGGTGAAAAACAATAGAGCTGATGCCAAATCAGCAGTGGAGAGGAAGAAACAGCAGAGGAGGGCTAGGAAGTAAAACAGTGGGGTGGCAGCTGATGGTGCTCCGCCCATTTGAAGATGGTGGGTGGGTCCTATCTCTGTGTCATCCCAACAGGGGGCAGGCACCCACTTTGCCAAACTGCCTGCCTACTCTTTGCTAAGTAATGCCAGCTGTTGGTTCTTGGTTTTTGGCTCCAGTCTGCCCCTAAATCTCCCCTGTACCTCATGATCAACTTTGGGACACGTAGCATGTTTCCCCAGACCCCTGCTGTTTTCCTGTTGTGGCTCTGGTTACCTCCCTGCCTGCCACATTTGTTGGGGTTCATGCTGCAGTAGTGGTTCAGGTATGGTTAGAATAGCTGGGGTAGGTGGAAGATGCTAGTGCTTTTGAGTGGATGCCGTTGGATCCACTTTTAGGATCTGCTCTTTTAGGATGGTCCCTGCCCCTGAAGCCAGGAGTGCCCTTCTTCTTCATTGTATCCAACAGTCTTGTCCCCATACATTTCCAAACACCCGTGCCATGCTCCAGCTCCAACCTAAGACCTGCCCAGAGTGCTCCTGTGGCAACTTCTAGGCTCCTCCTGTGACATTGTACCTTCTACCCTCCTCATGTCAGGAGTATCAGGCTGTGTGCAGAGGTGACACTTCCTGTTCCTGCCTGACCCTTCCTGGGTCTGGAAGCAGGATCCTGCTCCATCTCCCAGCTTGGCAGGT
The DNA here is from genome assembly GCF_012274545.1 of Fukomys damarensis. Taxonomy (NCBI): domain Eukaryota; kingdom Metazoa; phylum Chordata; class Mammalia; order Rodentia; family Bathyergidae; genus Fukomys; species Fukomys damarensis. The sequence goes on from NW_022900932.1 coordinate 13,973,100, forward strand.
GAACTGTTGCAGTATGGTAACTCGATGCTGCCTTGCTAATTATCTGTTGAGGTCACAGTGCACACTCCTCACCGTCACCACCCATCCAACAGGACCACAGTCTGTGACTAGGCCGACTGGTTCCGCCACTGTTTTGGGCACTCGTGGGAAACAAGTGGCCTTTGTGACAAGCATAGACGGAGGGCGGCGCTGTCAGCAGCAGCAGAGCAACCAGCTTAGGGTAGGAGCCTGTAACACATCTTGGTTTTCTCCATTTGGGAGCCCAGGGTTGTAGGAACTGGTGTCCCCTTTCTGTTGCTAGTGAAGACTGTTTTCTGGAGACTTGTATCAAGGGACTTGGTTGATTCTTGTGCTTGTCCCAGGTTACCTGTGGTCCGTGGACCACCTTCATGGCCCGGTGTTTAACTGAAGGGGAACTGAGACCTTGGGGACTTGAGTGTTGCAGTGTGGTAGTTCTTCAGTTTTCTTGAAGCAGGACCTTCATCATTTCCTTCAAACACCCCTTCCTCCAACACATCTTAGATGCCCTCGGTTTAGCTTCAACACAGGAAGCTTGAGAGGAGGAGGATGTGTTTATTAACAGGTTGTCTCAGGATGCCATTTGCTTGACAGAGTGACATTGTGGTAGTGGATTTGGGCACATTCTTACCTGTTTTTTGAGACTAGTTTAGGAGGCTCCGAAATGGTCTTAGAATGCAAAAGTGTCTGATTTTTAAAAAATGGTTCCACAGGAATGCACATCATCCACTATACCCTACAGGTCTGCCTGATAAATATCAGTAATACTTTTGATCCCCTCCTCATCTGACCCAAGTCGTACGGGACCTCTGCGTCTGCTCTCATGGTTTTCTGCACATTCTCTTGTGCCACTTCCCGCCTCTAGATCTCACAGTCGTCCCGGGGGAGGAGGGTGTGCTGACACAGCCAGCTGCTAAGAGGAGAGAGAGCTGTAGCTGTTCCCTCCCGCGATGCCCCCCTTCGTTGGGGGCTCCCGCATCTGCCGCCTCATACTTTACTTGGCTCTTCCTCTGCTTTTCATTTGCTCTTTTCCGGTGCTCCCAACAACCCTCCCAACTGGCCTGTCTCATCTTTGATGTTGTCACCACGGACAGAAAGCTCTCGGAAAAGGAAAGAACAAGTTGTAGACTCAGAATGTTTGCCCGCGAGGAAAATGCATGTTTGTGCAAAATCCTGTCTGACAGTTTCCATTGTAACTCAGAACTTGGGAGCCCAGCAGGCCCTAGGAAATATGAACATTGGCACTTTGTCGGGCTGCATGCTGATGGTACCCCGATGTCAGCCCCGTGTGCCACCAGAGATCTGAGTTTTGCAGATGGAATCGCTGGCTGCCTGCGGGTGGCTGCTGTTGCCGCAAGCACATGCACTGTGTGTCGCTTCGGAGCCTGTTTGTCTGCCCCTCAAGGTCTCCTCTTTGTTTTTCTGAAATGTGATGAAATGGAACGTGCTTTTAAAAATAGATATTTTCTGGAGATGGCCTGGCTGGGATTACTGGCTGCAGGCCCTACTTCTGCCCCATGAGTCCCTTATCTCATCGTGGCTGATGGGACATTGGCAAGGGCAGCTTGTATTTTTTTTCTTTTTATTCTTACTAGCCTTTCCAAACATTCTTACTATTCTTTGATCAGTTATTTACGTACAAGCTAAAGATTCAATAGAGTCCTTTAACTGTGCTTGTTTCTTTCTGCTTAATAACATTTAAAATTTTTTTCTGATTATCAAAGCAATATAGTGCTTATTAACATGTTCATGATGGGGCCATAATCCGAATGTTTCACTGCTGGGCAGCTCTGAACCATCAGTGATACATGCATGACTGTCCCGGTGGAAGCATGGGTGCTTCGAGCCAGCAGGAGCATGTTAAAAGGAGAAAGCCAAAAGAGCCTGGAACAATACACAGTAGAAAGCCTGGCTTTCCTCTTAAGTATGTGCTAGGGTTCTGTGGTTGGGAGAGAAGTTAGGTGATCTCAGCTAGTGTTCATCAGGCGGGGATGGTCTGGCTGCTTTGTAGGGTTGGCAGGGGAGAGGGTTTAGGACACTGTCTTAGTCACTTCCCTCAATGCTGGGACAAATTTAAGGAAGGAGAGGTTTATTTTGGCTCACGTTTCAGTCCATATTCAGCTGGCTGCAAGGCAGGATGGCATGGCAGAGGGGCATGGTGGAGAAGAGCTGCTCACAGCATAGTGGACAAGATGCAGAGAGGAAAAGAGGAGCCAGGAAGGAGATAAAACCTTTTAGGTTATGACCCCAGTTACCTGCCTCTTCCTCCTATCAACACAGCTTGTAAATTCATCAGTGGACTACACCAGTGAATATAGTGCCCTTGTGATCCAGTCACCTGCCCAAAGTCCCACCTCTGCACCCATTAGGCTTTGGGGGGACCTCCAGAATAAACCGAAAAATTTTGCCCTCGGCCCCCAAAAGACTTATGCACATTTCTTTATGCAAAATGCATTTATTTAGTCAATCTCCTAAGAGTTGCCAAAGTTGTAACAGCTCCATTACTGCTGAAAACTCCAAGTCTGAAATTACTCCTGAGACTTAAGGAAACCTTTTAGCTGTGAGCCACTGTAACAACCAAAGAGAAGGTTAAACACTTCCAACAGACAACGGTTCACAGTAAACATTCCCATTTCAAAAGGGAAGAATAGGGAGATAGAATCCAATGGGATCACAAGCAAGACTGAAACCCAGAAGGGCAAGCATTAAATCCTGTAGTTCCTTGTCCATTACCCAGGGCAAGATGTGATGAGATTTGAACAATGAAGGGTTTGGGCAGCTCAGCCCCTAAGGTGTTGCTAGTGGTTATAGCCCTCATGACTTCTGCCTTGGGCTGGCTTTGCTCATTCCTTGTAGCTCTCAGATGTTCTACATTCCTGGCTTCTCCAGCTTTCTGGGTCTCCACTGCACTTTTGGCTTCACTTTCACACTGCCTTCTCAGGGCACACTGCTTGGCCTCCTAGGCCTTCTTCTTCTTCTTCTACTTTTTTTGTACTGGGGATCAAACTCAGGTTTGTGTTTTTTTTTTTTTGGTTGTTTGAGACAGGGTCTCACTATATAGTTGAAACTGACCTGTAACTCACTATGTAGCCCAGGATGGTCTCGAACTCACAGCAAGCCTCCTGCCTCAGCTTCCGGAATGCTGGGATTACAGGTGTGCACCACCATGCCCTGCCTCCCAGGCCTTCTTTTGAAATCTGGGTGAAAGCCTCCCTGCTCCCCACAGCTCTTGGATTTAGCATACCTATATTGATGATGTCAAGGTCTCTTGCCAGCTTGAGCAGTAACCAGGCCCCCTTTAATTGTGGCTTCTGAGGGCTCTCAGTGCCTGTATTGGATGAGCACCCAGGGAACCAGTTGCCTAGGCGGCTCTTCTTGAGCAGAGTGCCCTGGGGCTCTCTTCTTAAAGCAAAGTTTTTCACTTTTGCAGTTTTGAGCCTGAAAAGGATAGGGCCTTTCTGATTCTTGACATGTCCTTAAGTCATTTTTTTCTACATGTTGTCCTGATCCAAAGTACTTGACTCCTCCCCGCCACCACCTTTTTTGAGACGGGGCTTTTACTGTGGAGTTCAGGTTGGCCTTGGACTCATTATGTAATCGATGCTGGCCTTGAACTCGAAGCAGTCCTCCTGCTTCAGCCTCCAGGATGCTGGGCTTACAGACACATGCCACCATGCCCAGTCTTGGCTTCTGTTTAAAGCTAGTCTTTTCAGCAGCCAAGTTCTCCTTTGCTCTATCTTTTTTTCTCTCTTTTTGGACTGGAAAATGTTTTATTTTTGAGCAAGATTTAACCTAGAATGTAATACACATCACAAGGGATCTGCTAGAGATTGCAAAGACAGGATTGTTACCCCCTGATACGGGCAAGTAGATGGCACCCATTGCATCATACGTACTTCATCCTGACTTTACCAGGGATGGAGTTGCCACGAACCTTAGCTTACTGTCTTTGTCTAGAGGAAGCACCAACTTTTTACATCTCGGTGATAGAAGGTATTTTGCAAAATTAGGCTCAGCCCTAGCACTGAAATGAGACAGGGGAGTCGTCGTTGTCTTCTTCTCCTTCATCTTCTTCCTCTTCCTCCTCTTCCTCTTCTTCTTTTCTTCTTCTTTCTTCATTTTTTGGTACCAGGGATTGAACTTCTGACCTTGCGCTTGCGAGGCAAGCAGCAGAACCGCTGAGCTAAATCCCTGGCCCTATCTTTTTAAAAATTTTTATGGGTACATTTTGTTTGTTTAGTACCAGCAATTGAACTCAGGACCTTGCACTTGTGAGATAGGTGTGGTGGCACTGAGCTAAATCCCCTGTGGTACATTTTAGATATACATAGTGATAATATTCACCATAGGGAATTTGTACCTGTATATGATATATATTTCTCATTCCCTTCAACCACTCTTTCCCTACTTCCTTACAAAAGTTTTATTTCCATTTTTTCCCTTCTATTTTTTTTCCCTTGTCTCTCCCTACCCCTGTCTTTATAGGTGGTTTCTTTCTGGCAAAACTGAAAGCTTAAATTGGGCTTTTTGTTCTTGATTTTCAGTATAAACATAGCTACAAGCTCCCAAAAATATCTGTGTCATAGCCTCAATATTGAGCTACCTTGAAATTTTCTCCACCAGATGAATTAGTCCAATGCCCTTGGTCTCCCACAATCTCACACCATGTGCAAAGTGTAGGCAAAATTTTTCCAGAGGATAACACATGTCTTTTGGAGTCCAACTACCAATGGGGTCTTTGTAACCAAATGAAACTTTATGAGCCTGGTGTTTACCTTGTGACTTTTTATCAACATTCTGGTCTTCTGAGCTCTGATTGGTATGGCACATCAAGCTCTAGCGTTCTGGGGCTGTTTCCCTCCAGCAGCATTTCTGAACCTTTCCAAACTCCTCCCATGAACCAGTTGCAAAGGCTTCTGAACCACATGGTTAGGCAGTAGCACAGCAACAACCCCACTCCTGGTACCAAAACCTGTATCCTCCAGGGTCCACTAGAGGAACAGATTTAATTTAAAAGGGTGTGTGCTTATATAAAGAATGTACTAGGCAGACTTACATTGGCTGCCCTTGGAATCTGGCTGATTCCGTGTTGAAAATCCAGTGTCTGTGTTGGGAGGCTGAAGAATTTCCACTGAAAGCCTGAAGGAACTGGAGGTATATGTCTGAAGGCAGTCGTGAAGACTGGAGCTCCTCCATAGAAGCAAAAGGGAAGATTTCCTTCTTTTTTTCCCTACCAGGATGTCTCCGGTACTAGAAGAAGGTAGTTAAAATATAGCTACAACCGAATGACCAGTGACAGAAATGTAGATTGCAGTTGTCACAAGTATTTTTTTCCTAAGCAGGTATCTTTGTTTGCTTTCTTTATAACATAATGTTGATAGATTTAATATCAGTTCTTCATTTTTAAAATCTATATTGTAATGTTTCAGTTATGGAATGGTAGAAGAGTAAGCATCACCCAAAGAAAACCTTTGCTGTCTATTCTGGGCAGAGAATTAGTGAGTTTCTGTTTGTATGCAAGATATTTGTTTCGTGTTAGGTGTAATTATGAACTTGTTTGTATTTGGAGACTAAATATGGCTTAAGGAGATACGTCTGATTGTCATGTTGACAAGGGGTGGATTGTGATTATTAATTATGCTATGTCAGCTTGAGTGGATTAAGAAATGCTTTGCATAGCCCAGTGTGGTGACACAAGGCTGTAATCCCAGCACCTAGGAGGCTGAAGCAGGAAGATTGCTGTGATTTTGAGGCTCTCCTGGGCTGCATAGTGAGTTCAAGGCCAGTTTGACAAAGCAGAATGGTATGCCTAGCAGATAACTGAAGCCCAGCCAGTTCTGGGTGTGTCTGTGAATGACTGACACATAGGCTGCAAACTGAGGAGGAAGGACCCACCCTGGATGTGGGTGGCACCAACCAATAAGCTTGCCTCCTGGGTGGAATAAAAAGGGGGAAGATGAAGCCTTCCTTTTGACTCTTTGGAGGAGTTCTGGTCTTCACCATGGCCTTTGGAGGTTTCTCTATGTTTCCAGGGGAGACTCTTCAGCCTTCCATTGTAGACCCTTCGGCTTTCAAATACGGACTTGCACCAGGCTCTGCAGTAGGCTCCATGCCTTCCACCAACTGGATCCTTCAGCTCTCCAAGTCGCAGACGGCGATTTGGCATCCTTCCGCCCCCTGTTTCACAGGTAGCCTTTGTAAGCTTACCTAGCAAACCCTTTCTACGATCATATCTGTGTATATTGTATATAGTAACTAAAGACAGGGATTAGAGGTGGGCGTGGTCAGGTTATTGCCGTGTGGTGGATTGATCTTGGGCTGGTTCCTTTGCTGCTGAGCTCCTCAGGTTTCTTGTGTATAAACTAGGGCTCACAGCAGTACTTCTACTTCCAGGGTACTGCAAGTTTTAAGTTAAAACAACAACAACAAAAACAAACTGCTGCATGTGACAGTTTTTCATGGCCATTCTTTCAAGTGGCTCTTTATAGTGGAAAGAGCTGCAGAGCCTGGCCTGACTGAGCACGGGGAAAATGGTCGTAACTGTTTGCTTGGACCGCACACTTGGCTTGGGTTGTGGTTTAAATAACGTAGACATCTGTGGTCTCAGAGTTCTGGAGGCTGCAAGGCCAAGGTCAAGCTCTGGCAAGGGTGGGGTCTCCTGAAGCTTCTCTTTGGCTTGCAGGTGGCCCCCTTTTTCCTGGGTATCACGTGATCTTCCCTCTATCTAATCGTCTCTCCGTCTGATGACACCAGTCATGTTGGGTTAGGGTCCACCCTAGCTGCCTGGTTTTAATTCAGTCACACTTCCAGAGACCCAGCTGTATTCTGAGGTGCTGGGTGTTAGTGCTTCCCTGTAAGATTCTTGGGAGAATGTGGTTCTGTCTGTAATACTCATCATTACTGCTCTTTGGTGGCTGTGTAGTGAGGAGCGCCCCAATGGCAGGCTTGGGAGGCCAGGCGCTCTGGGAAGGGCCAGTTTAAGGATTCAGGAAGCACCAAGAGCATGGGTTGTAGGCAGGTCCATTTGAGATTCTCAAACCAGCTGCTTCTCGGCAGTTCGGAGCGGCTGACTCAGGAGAGGAAGGGGTCCTGAAACTTGGCATTTTAATGTGATTCTGATGACTTATGGTAATAATTATAGCAATTAGTTAGAGATGTTTTCTGTCCAGCTTTGGAAGTTGGGCGATTGCCCCACCTTTATGGGTCCCACAGCCAGCAGGTGTCCAGGTGCTGGCTTGGGATCGTTTCCCTCCCTCAAGGGATCGGTGCTCCTGACTTTGTTCGCTGTAGGGTGCTCCCTCAGGGTCCTGTCTTCTTCCCTGTGACCTGCCCATAGGAGCTGAGTTTAGCTTGTGATTAACTCCTGGCGCTGGCCCCACCACATGTGGGATGTGGCTGCGCCGGGACCTGCTCTGGACATCTGTAGAATGTCAGGGTGGGTGGCATAGGGGCCCCTGGGGCTCTGAGAGGTTGACCTGGGCCTTGATAGCCTTGGATCTAACCCTGACTTCAGATCTTCACTGTTTGTCCAGCATAGGGGCTGGGGACAACAGTCATGGTCATGCAGGCTGCGGGCCTAGTTTGAGAGAGGGCTGGGCCTGGTTTTGGCCTCAGGGCTCCCGGCAGAGAGCCAGCAGGCTAGGAGCTGCGGGAACAGTTGAGTCCTCGTGCACTGGCCCACGTCCTCTCCACGTGCTGTCCTCTGTGGTTGTGGATGTGGATTTTGTTTTTTTCTCCCTACACAAAATAAGGAAATATTTTCTCTTGTTACTCAAGATTGAGGCTGTCTCCTGAGGGCTGCCCTTGTGTAAAAGATAACCCACATCCTTTTGTGCATTTGAAATGCTTGTCTGGTCTCCTTTTCCATTTCCTGTGGTTGACTTGGGGCAGTCTAAAGATATTGAATGGCCAGATTTTGCCCAAGCTGGGGCAGGGGAGTTTCCTGTGTTTGTTTGTTTATTTGTTTTGTTTTTGAGACAAGGCCTCCCTGTGTAGTTCAGGCTGGCCTTGAACTCACTGTGTAGCTGACTTTAAATTTGCAGTGATCCTTCTGCCTCATTCTCCTGAGTGCTGGGATTACAGGTGTGTGCCACCACGCCCAGCTTCTGCACTTGATGAATGTGAGTGACTGGGACCTGTTTTCTGCTGGGTGGAAACGATTGGTCTTGCGCTCAGCTGGAGGTAAATGGGATCACCTGGATCCCCAGACATAGTAGGTGTGAAGGTGGAGCACAGATGCTTTGCTCTAGGGTTTTCGGCAGAAGATCCTGAGACATGTCATCATGGTGGGATTGGGCTTGGCTGGTACAAGGAGTCTCCCTGCCTGAGTACGTTGGTGTAATAATGCAGCCCAGGCTGTACCCTGCAGTGAGTGTGGCAGAGAGGCATGCTTGTCCCCTGAACGGATTTCTTCAGGGGCGTGTGTACAGCTTTCCTGTTTGCAAAGCATCATCAAGGGTCCCTTCAAGCCAGTGTTTGCAAAATCCATACTGGGCATCCTCCAAACATTTAGGGAGGCTGAGACAGGAGGATCACACATTCATGATCTACCTGGGCAACTTTTCGAGACCCTGTCTCAAAATAAAAAATAAATTAAAAAGGGCCTGGGATGTAGCTCAGTGGTAGAGCACCTTTGGGTTTGATCTCCCAGTACCACAAAACAAAATAACAGCTGGTGCTAAGTGGAGGTGAACCCAGAGGATGCCTTGGGTTCAGGCAGGAGGGCGTCTTGCCCAGAGGAAGACTGGCCCCCTGGCTGCTCAGTCTTTCTTAGGTTCTGTTTCTTGTGGCCACAAAAGAAAAATTCATAGAAAAAGATAATTATGCTTTTTATTTTTCCCCTGAGGGCTCTTTCAGTCCCAATCATGTAAAGAATTTGGGAGAGACAGATTGGATTTTAGAGTTTAATTCCAATTAGCAGTTAATTACAATGGGCTTGCTGAACACTGGATGTCATAAAACTCTGTCTGGGGAGGTGGGGCCGAGTGAGGGCGGGATGCGGGTGTCCCTGCTCCATCCAGGGCACCTTTCTATGAGCTGAGCCTGGTCTCACTCTTCTTCTCAGTGCTTCTTTCTGGTCTCATCCAAGCCCGTCTGTTTCCTGATGGAGAAACCAGGGCCAATCAGTTGCCCCCTTCATTGGTTTCATGGCAGAATTTCTTTCACTTCCAAATGACCAAATCACAGCTTCTCTGCCTTCTGAGTCCTCCCCACACTGGTGAGATGGACCTGCCTCACAGCCTCCTTGCACCCCCTTGGCTTCTGGGTGCCCCTTCTCTTGTCCCTCCTGTTTCCCAGGGAATACTTTGTGTGTCTCTTCCAGAAATTCTTCCTCTTGCTCCTGTCTTCCCAGGTCGACTTCCTGGAAAGCGGTCCTGCACTGTTGAGAGAGTCCTAGATCCATCCCTCTTTCCCTCAGCTTTTTCTTAGCCGAGGACTTAGCCCTGGCTTGTCACTGGCTTCCTCCAGGCTCTGGGGAGCGATTCCCAAGTGGACTGGCTTGGTCGCAGACTTTCTGTGTGGCTCCAGACTCATTTCTGGGGGTCTGCAGGGCTGCTTCATGGATCGGTTTTCTCAGTGACTTTCCATTCTCTGCCTCTGTGGACGATGTCACCTTCCCGGACAGTCTGGCCCAACGCTGGTGTTTCCTCTCTCCCACTGCCTCCCTCCTGCCGTCAGCCATGGGTATTCCAGATCCCAGGGCTGAGCGGCTGGACCACTGGTTGGACCGGTGTTGGATTGTGAAGGCATGGCTTTTGTCACTCAAGAGCCCAGATTGTAATGGAGAAGGATAAAGCAGGTAAAGCTCTTGCTTTTTCTTTTTTCCTCATGGTAGTGAGGGTTGAACCCAGGGCTTCACATATGGTATGCAAGCTAAGCTGTAACCCCAGCCCGTATTACATTGTACTATCTTGTTTCTGTCTCTGTCTCTGTATATGTATGTGTATACGAGGGTTGTGACAGGGTCTCGCTATGTAATACAGGCTGGCCTTGAACTTACTATGTGGCCCAGGTTGCCCTTGAACTCGCAGTGATCCTTCTGCCTTAGCCTCCCAAGTGCTGGGATTGCATGCCCAGTTTTCTTCTCTTTGATATTGTTATATTATATTAATATATTTTGAGAGTTCTGTAGGTCTCACTAACTTTGTCCTGGCTGGCTTTAAACTTGTAATCCTCCTGTGTCAGCCTCCTAGTCTGAGTTACTCTGCCTGGCAAGCACTTGCTTTTTAATTTATTTTCCGTGTGTGCACGCACATGTGTGTGTGTGTGTGTGTGTGTGTGTGTGTGAGATTTTGTTTTGAATAAGAGTGGCAAGAAGGAGATGGAGTTACCAGAAGAGAAGAAGCCTGGAAGGAGGGAAAGGACTGGGAATAACTTTTGGAGGGACCCCCAGGCTGCCTGAGCTGGACACAAGCATCATTCACCAGCAGCTCTCTGGTGGGTACAAAGGGCTTTTAGCACCTGGTCTTCTGTTTACTTGGCACAGCCAGCTGTGCCACACAGGCAGTACAAAGGCTTGAGCCTCAGTGTACAGGTGAGGTGCTGAAGAAGTGGGAGGGGTGGCCAAGGCAGGAACACGCTGGGCCACACAGTTCTGACCCTGTGTCCCTCCCAGGGACCCGGGTCACTGTGTGTTCCGCCCTGTGTCAGGGTACCGAGTCGCCTTGGTGGCCAGTAATTTTCAAGCCTGCAGTGCAGATGAGGAAGGCAGAATGGGCTGCTTTCCTTGTGGTTACCCTCTTTGGCCTCTCTGGACAGAATGTCCCTGACCTGTCCAGCCGGTGTCACGTCACCTTCCTGCTTATGTCAGGAGCTCCGGCTGTTCCCAGAGCTGTGATTTCCTGTGTCTGACTCCTCCTCAACTTACCTCGAACTGAGATGAATGGGACGTGGCCATGCGGGGATGACGTGTGGGACCTTGGGGGAGAAACAGCATTTACTGTTCTTTTGCATTTGGTCTCGGCATCAGAATCATGAACAGATTCCAGAAACTTTGTCTCGCTTCATTTCCTGACACTTTCTGAAGATCTGGGAGGAGTCTTCTTCAGCTTGTTCCCGAGATTGTATTGGGCTTTGCTGAGGGGACCCGGAGGGGTAGCAAGGTCAGAGAGGTCAAAGCCAGGACTGGCGGATGCAGCTGGCAGCTGAGGTGCGTGGTGTTGACCGGAGCGACCGCTCTCATGCGTGCTTTCTTCCTGCCCTCTGCCTAGAGGTGGCCTTGACCAAGTGCCAAGCTCTGGCCGGGAGTGGACACTCACTCACCAGAGCCTCTTCCCAGCCCTGCAGTTGTGGCTCCTCGATGTCTCTCATCACCCGAGTGTTGTCTCTGGCCAGGGCATGGCTGCTGTCCCCTGGGACGGGAAGTGGTGAGTTTGGATTTTTCTGATCTTGTTGGGAAGAGAGAGTGATGCGGTGCAGGTTAGCGGATGGGAGTCAGGTTTCATGCAGACTTACCTAATGAGCTCTGTGCCCTTCAGCGTGTTCATGGCCTCTCTGGTCTACACGCAGGTGAGTTGATCATAATCCGTGTCTCCTAGGGTTGTTAGGTTTACATGAAATAATCTATATAAATAATGCTTTTCCTGTGATAAGTCTTTACTAAACGCTACCTACTCTTAATAGAGTATTAGAATATTCGAGAACAACCTGAATGGTCAAATGGAAGATAGCTCATATATTGAAGGCTCCCTCAGATCCTCTCTCATTTACATCTTTCTCCTTGATACTCTTTGAAGACCCAGGGGTAGCTGGAGTTCAGGTACAGTTTGATCCGGAGTCCGGAGGGTTGTCCCTGGACCTCAGACTTGTACCTGCACCTGCCCTCCTGACATATAACTGGGCCACCATTGCCCTAACCATCTGCCCCATCGTCTTCTTCTCAGTGAAGACCACCCTTTGCCTTTCCAGGCAGGACCCTCAGAGTCGTCCTTGCCTTCTCCATTTCCTGTTCTGTGTTAGTCTGTCAGTAGATCTTACAGCTTTGCCCAAAACACCTGTCAAATGCAGCCACCTCTCATCACTTTTGTCACCCATCTGAGCCCTCAGTGCCATTTCTTGGAGTATTGTACTGCCTGGCTTGTTTCCCTACTTTGATGTTCCCCTTGCTGTAGAGTATTCAGCAAAGCACCCTATGATCCAGTTGAAGAGTGAATCAGGCCCTGTCTGTCCTCTACTCAGAACCTCCCAGAGGTTTCTTGTCTCAGAGGAAAGCCCAGGGCCCTCTTGTAGACTCTGAGGTCCCCCTAATCCAGCCCTGATATCACTGTGACTTCATCCCCTTCTGTAGGAGATTCCAGTAGGCTGCACAAATTTCCTTAGCAGCAGGCCCCAGGACCTTTGCGCTTTCTGTTCCTTTGCTTAGGACAGTGATCCTCTATCAGGCAAGGCTTCTTTTCTTTGTTTTGTTTTGTTTTTGAGACAGGGTCTCACTATGTAGTTCAGACTGCCCTGAAACTCACTGTGTAGACAAGGCTGGTCTCAAATTCACAATGATCCTCCTGCCTCAGCCTCCCGAGTGCTGGGATTACAGGTGTGCGCCATCACTCCTGGCTCTAGGCTTCTTTTACATGTGACCTCTCCAGAGAGGTCTCCTTGCCACTGTGTAATCCCTGCCACTCTACTCACTCTGCCAGTCACCCATTCCTTTAGCTTGTATTTTTCTTTGTAACACTTGTTCCTGATACAGTTTGTATCTCCCTACCTCCCCTGCTCATGTGAGCTCTGTGAGGACCGGGCTTTGTCTCGTTTGGGTCTCTGCTGCATTGTAGCCGAGCCTTCACTGAGCACTGGTAAGCGAGTATATTTCCCACCAAGGGCAGTGACCTGCAAAGAGCGCTGTCCCAGCTCTTGCCGTGGCTGCCTGGTGCCCGTGTGTGGGTGGTGGTGAAGGTGGGGTGAGGGAGCAGGCACACGGCCCGGAGTGGTGCCCGTTCAGGACCCAAGCACACTGCTTGGCTCTGTGTGAGCGGAGAATAGGAGATCTGCAGGGGAGGCTGGGGCTGCTTGGGATTGGCCACGGCCGGGCAGAATGGTGGGAGAGGAAAACAAAGGACAGGCTGTCTTCAGATCGGAGAGGGGACTGTCGTGGGCGCAGCTCCCCAGGGAGGTGTAGCAGGAGGCGCACAGGTGCTCAGTGAGAACTGGTGGCTGCCGGCCAGATGCAGTCCCCAGCCGTCACAGTCCTCCAGCCTCCGACCTTCCTGGCTGTCCCGGGAAACTGCGGCAAGGGGATTTGGGTCGCTTGCTTCTCCCAAGCTGTGTCCTAAGCCTTCACTGCCCTGCACACATAGTCCCACCTACTGTTCTTCCTGTGCTGTAGATGGGACAAGGCCCCAAAGTAGAAAGCTTGCTCCTGCCTGCACCGCTGGTCCTGGCCCACAGCCTTCGGAAACCGATGACCTGGGACTTGAGGTGCAGGGCGCTCTGCTGCCATACAGGGAGGTGCCTCTGCCCTGCTGAGTGTGGGAACTGAGTCTGGTCTGTGCCCCAAGTGGGTGGTCTCAGGTGCCTTGCAGAGAGCTGCTTCCTGCTGTATCAGAAGTGTATCCAGGGCAGGTGTGCCCCCCTGAGCTGAGGGAACTCTGGCTGCCCCGTAGGTGCCTGTGCTGCTCGGAATGCCGTCTTGGTGTGGCCTGAGCTGTGTTGAGGGGCAGGGCCGTAACTCTGTGGCCGGCTCTCCATTCCCTCGTCTGTCTTTCTGTCCCAGGGTCACTGGTCAGGCTTGGCTGTATTCCTTGCTCTTGAACTTCTCCTCATTGGCTCCAGAAGCCTGTGCTCTCTTTCCTCACCCTCTGGGGCATCCAGGCTGATCCCCGCCCTCATCCCCTTGCTGATCTCACCAGACCCTGCGCTGGATCTTCTGTGCCTTCTGCCTGCGAAGCAGTTACCCAGCCTGGCCTCTCAGAAAGCAGGGCTTGTTTCCTGTGATGGACCAGAGCTGAGATGTCTCTACTTGGCGCCATCCCAGCCCTACTGTTTTTTTTCCCTCCTCACCTGGAGCTGGACAGCTCTAAAAGGGAGACGATCAAGAGGGGATGTCCTCAGCATATGTTGTGGCAGATCCCTGAGCCCTGCTGGTAGGGAAGCAGGCTTTGTGACTACTGATCCTCCACCCCTGGAGACCCCACGGATGTCCGATTTCCTCTCTGCAGGTTGCAGCAGTGCATGTACACACACACGCACACACACACAGACACACATACACACACACACACACACACACACACACGGGCACAGCCAACAGGAAAGAAGGGTCTTGATTTCAATGACTGCGTGCTTAACTCTGGGTGTGTATGTTTTCTCTCCCCTTTCATAGTTTTGCTTTGGCGTTTTTAAGGGAGGGACGGGAATCACGGGTGACAAAATTGACAGTTTCCTGAGCTCAGTTCCTGATTTTTCCAGGTGATCCCAGAGCTCGCAGCATCCTCCTCCTGTACACTGTCCCTTCCTGATCATGCCCACCTCGTAACAGGGGACACCCGGGTGGCCCTAGCAAGGTAGACTAGCAGTCTTTACAGTGACCCGATAAAGGGAGAAATAAACATCGTTGCTTGGCTGCCGTAGCAAGTTGATGACTCCTGCCCTAAAACTGCCGGAAAAAGCCAGGGAAAGTGAGCATTCATTTCCAAGTATGAAGGTGATGTCCAGAGGGTTATGCATGCTTCGGTGAAATCTTCACCTCTCCAGAGGAAATCTCGTTGCTGGGGAGTTAGGAGTTGTCAGGTGGGCCTGTGTGGGTATGGACCTCCGTGATTGAGCAGCCAGTGGCTGCTGCATCCCAGGGCCAGGGTCACCGCAGACCTTCCTTAAATGCCCAGGCTTCTCACCATCCGCTCACTGCCTTCCAGTCTTCATTGCTGTGGACTGAGTGGCTGGCCGCGCTCTGGGTCCTGCTCTATACCCAGCACTTGTCTAGGGGGCCAAGAGGCCACAGCTCCTCTTCGTCTCCTTCTCCCTTCAGTCCCCTGCTCAGCTCTGCTTGGTGCCTGTTGAGGGCAAGGAGAACAGGCGGGGGACGCTTGCACACCCTCAGAGAGCTGGCTGGTGGGGATCTTGAGTGGGGCCAGCCCTGCCCCAGGATTTCTACACTTGCACGGGAGGACTTATCCAGGGCCACTCTCGGCCCTTCCTCCATGACTTCTTCCTGACCGTTCTTCCACCTCAGAGCTCAGCCTGTCTGGGGTTGTGTCCTCTTTGCCCCCGAGCAGCAAGTTGCTTAATTTTTGCAACCATAGTTTCCTCCTCTGTAAAAAGGACTTAATGACAACCTCAGGGTTGTCATAGAAATTAAAACTGAGGCAATGCACGCACAGTGCTTAAGCACAGTCCCAGCACTTAATAGCACTCTGTACTTAACAGCTGCTATTATTATTATTATTAGAGAGTGCCATACAGTCTGGTGGGCGACCTCCGTGGACTGTGACCTCATCACTTTGTCACAGCTTTCTGCTTAGAAGGTCTGGGAATGGACAATGGCAGGGTGGAAAGGGGCGCACTGGCTCTAACAGGTGCTGTTTCAGTCACTTTTATTCTGTGGAGCCTCCATTCTGTGGAGGCACAGAGAGACTGAGTGCTTTACCTGCGGGTACACAGCTGATAAGGGCAGATTGGGAGCTGAGCCCAGGCAGGCTGGCGAGGGCTAGGTTTTAGTCACTGCTGTATTGTTTGGCCCTGAGGCCCAGAGAAAGGCAGGACCCTCCTGAGTTTCGAAGCAGGTGAGCAGCCTCTGGCTGGCTTCCTCCCTACCCTGGCCTGGTGCCGTGCGGGCACAGGACACATGTGGGAGCCTGGTGGACACGTGCGGGTCTGGGCAGGGCTGGGTCCCAGGGCTGTGGCTCTTTAGGTGTGAGCTGGAGAAGATGGGGTGAGCAGATGCCTGGTGGTACCTCCTTCTGTCTCTGAGGTCCCTGGAGCCTGCAGAGCACAGCAGTTCTCCTGCCCACTTCTGGGATGGCTGAGGGGAAGGGACAGCCTCCCTCCTGCTGGCCCGGCCCTTCTGAAGGACAGGGAGCCTGCTTACTGGTTTAGGCTGGCGCAAGTCCTTATGCCTGGTGGGCTCCGCAGGGTGGAAGCCTGAGTCACCAGCCCTTTACACCCCGGATGGAAGAGGGATGTATGAGGGACTGGCGGCCTCTCTCCAGGCAGCCTGGAGGTGCAGGAGGGGCCTGGGAGCCTGGGGTGTTCCCTTATCGCTTGGGTGACTTTACTGAAAGTTCTTTTGAAGTGGTCTCTGTGACCCAGTGGGGCTGAGTCACAGAGTAAACAGATTAGCAGGGCTGGGCTCTTGCGAAGGACACAGACAATGCCTGTGGCTGGGTCAGTCCCCGGGTCCAGGTCCCCGGGCCAGCCGGCTCCCCAAGGCTCCCCCACCAGCCTCATTTGCCTCCCAGCTGGTTACCCCTCCTGGCATCCTGTGGCCTCTGTGTGGTGGGCCCATCTCAGTGGGTCTGAAGCTGGCTTTTTCTGAGATTGTTCCTCTTTCCTCCACTTTCCTGGGGTCCTCCTAGGGGCCTTCCACACTGGCCTGCACTTGGGCAGCGGGCATATGGGGCTGGTGTTTATCACAGAGTCAGAGTCCCTGCAGCTTGACCCCTCTGTGAGATGGACTTGTCCCTCCTCCCAGGGGCTCGGACAGCAGCGTTGGGCCCCTTGGACTTCAGGCAGGCGAGGTGTGTGCTCGGCCGAGGTGGGTCTCCTGCTGGCCTCTGGATTTGATTGTGAAACCCAGACTTGGATGATGCCGGACACCCACATCTCCTGAAAGGTCATCTCGTGACTGGGGGAGGTGATTCTTCTTGCCTTTTCTGCAAAGTCCTCTTCACACAGGCTTTATGACAACAATAGCGGCAGAGACAAAGCATGACCGAGACAATGTCGTCTTCGGGCCCTTTTTCCCGCCTTAATGACGTCCAGGGCTCTGGGAACATTGTAAAAGCTGGGCCCGGGCCAGCCTTAATCACTACCCCCCACCAGCTCCAGGGAACCCTGCCAGAGACCGTGGCTGGGGGCAGGGTGATGCCCAGAGATGCAGATAAAGATGTCACACTGCCCCGGATGGGCCCCAGAGCCCAGTTGGGACTTAGGGGACAGGAAAGAGGAACAGAATGTATTGGTTGGCCTGTGGACTCCCCCAGCGAGGGAGGGAGGTGGGTGGAGAGAAAGAAGGGCGCCTGCCAAGTTTAATTAACAGTGGAGACTTGCTACGGGGGAGGAGAGAGACGGTTTGAAGCGGAGGGGTGGTTTACTGGAAGATGGGCCGTGCTGGTGCCAGTAATGAGAACCAAGCAGACGTCCTGTCCCTGCGGTGGTGTCTGCCAGAGCACCGCTTGCCAGCGTCGCAGGCAGGGGTCCGCACAGGGATCTCTGGAGGTGTTAGTGGGAGTTTTACTGGTACTTGCTTTCCCAACTAGGCACCTTTCGAAAACAGTCCACCGGCATACCAGCCAGCTAGGCTTCCTTGCCCCCATAGCGAGAAGAAACTGTGTTTTTCTTTTTTAAAGATGATGATGCTCAAGTTTAGAAAATAGACGTGATGTTGGATCCTGTTTCTTGAAGGTGTCAGTGGGTCGCCTGAATCTCATTGGCTTAACAGGTGCGATGCGGGAAGAGAGATGATTTGGAATGCATCTTGTTTCATTGAGGCAAAAACACAGAGGCGTTAAAGGCAGAGCATAACTGATAGCATGGGTTGGACTTGAAATCCAGGAGGTGGAAGGAACAAGGCTCATTCATGTTTTAGAAGGATCCCAGCCGAATGGGGTACTCGGGTTCCCCTCCCTGCAGGTGATGCAGATTGCCCCGTGCCTCCCCTCCCTGGCCCTGTCATCCGAGACAGCAGTGGCTGAGTAGATGATGGGAGCTGCAGTGGCTCCCAGCTCTGCTGCGGGGCCGTGGAGAACGCAGTGCGATCCCTCTGACAGTTGTGTAGGGCGACACTCCCTGACCTACCCTGGTCCACCTCTTCAGTCCATGCCGAACTGTTTTGTGCTCAGGGATTCACAGGAAATTCTATTCAGGGGCCACTGTGTTGATTGCTGCTTTTCCCAAAGTCACTTTTTTCTTTTTGTTTCTCTTCCCCCTTTCTCTCCTCGTTAGCTTGTCTGGCTCCCTGCCATGCATTTGTTTATTTACTGTTTTGGTTTTTTGAGACAGGCCCGCTGTGTAGTTCAGGCTGCCCTTGAATTCACAATAATCCTCCTGCCTCAGCCTCCTGAGTATTAGGATTCCAAGCGTGTACTACTGTGCCCTGCCCTGCCATTCCTTTATACTGTGGCTGTTTGTTTCTCCACCCACCACCCAATGCCTCTCCTACCCGCTGGGGGTCTCTCCTGTCCCCTGGAGGTCTCCTCCCTCAGCCTTAGAGCCTGCAGGCCCAGGAGTTGCCCTCTCCCTCCCCTCCCTGTTAACCCAGCTCCCCTCTTTCCCTTCTGAGCGTGTGTAGGGTCTGGCCCCCTTCTGCCTCTGGAGCCTGTGCTCTCATTAGTTCTTGGCAAACTCTCTGACACCAGAGCCCCAAGGCTTGTTCAGAGCCTTTACTGCAGAAATCCCACCTCCAGCCCACCCGCTCTACCCACTCCACAGTTCTTTTGGTTCCAGAAGGAAGACATTGTACTCCTCTCCTTGTCTTGTTTCCTGTGACGACCGGCCATCTCGCGTGCAGAGCTTTCCGGGACTCCCAGTCTAGCCTCTGCTCAGTGTGCCCTCTCATTTCCTTTTGTCTGAGCTGCAGTTTGGCGAGCACAGCGCATGGTTTCCATTCATCAGCTGGAAATGGGATTGCTGACGTGAACGCTGGGGCCGATCTCTGCTGCACACCGGCAGGGAGACAGCACAGCCGGCTGCAGCCGCTGCTGTGTGCAACTCAGGCGCTGGTGCATGGGCAGAGCTGGCTCAGAAGCCACGCTGCTTTTCCTGGTGCCGGGCAGGTTACATCTGGTTGTGAAAATATTTGGACAGAAACCAAACCATGATGATTGTGTTCCAGTACCAGGAACTAATGGTATTAAGCGTAGACCTCGCCCCCGAAATGTGCTACTCGCTGGTTTTAGTGATGGTTTTTAAAGTAACTTTTCTTTCTTTTTTTTCCCCTTCCTTTTTGCCTGTTTTCTTTCCTTCTGTGCTTCCTTTTTATTTTTGGTCCTGGAAATTGGACTGAGGGCCTCATGTGTGCTAAGCAGGTTCTTTACCTGAGTGACACTTCAGCCCCCAAGTATGTTTTACTAAGAGGGAAGACACTGACTTAATTACTAAGGACTGAGCATGAATGCAGTCAGGAAAAAGACCAGAAGCATCAAGAAAAGAATAGGTAGTGGGTTGCTGTTTCGTATATGCTTTGTTAGCTTCTCACCACAGTGGCAGAAGAAATACCTGAGGATGACAGCATAAATGAGGACAGTTTTGTTTTGGCTCAGGGTTTCAGAGGTTTCAGTCTGTGGTTAGCTGGCTTCATTGCTTTTAGGCCTGTGACAGGGCAAGTCACAGGTGGGAGAGGAAGGCTGCCCACCTCATGGCAGGCAGGAAGCAGAGAGAAGAAAACCAGTGAGGAAGGGCTTAGGGATCGGATTTAGTCCCCAAGATCACATCCCTGTGATCCACTCCCTTCAGCTAGGTCCCACTTCCTGTTTCCAACACCTACCACCAATGATTATGATCAATCAAGTTAGAACTCTCTTGACTCAATAACTTCTCCAAAGTCCATCAGCAGCCTAGCTTTCAATACTGTAGGCCTTTTGGGGGAACCTACTGGATCCCAACTGTAACATACACCCATCTGCTCTACATGGGAGCCAGAGAACTATGCAGATAAAACTATGGAAATGCCCATACCCATTTTACCTGGGGCACCTGCTCCCTGCCATGGCTTTCCCCACGTGTCCCTACAAGACTGTAGCAGGCTGACTCCCAAGTTTTTCTGCCCATCAGTCAGTTTCGAGCAGGTGAGGGCCAGGGATTTAGCTTAGTGGTGCTGCTGCCTGCCTCAAGAACGCAAGGTCCCAAGTTCGATCGCCTGTACAAAAAAAAAAAAAAAAA
>NW_022900932.1:13993399-14014238 GCF_012274545.1 Fukomys damarensis
TAAAAAAAAAAAAAAAAAAAAGAGAGAGAGAGAGAAGATATTTAGAGAGCAGGTGGTGTGGATAAAGTGAGCTATGGGTCCAGGCAGAAATAGCTAATCCCAGATCCTGCCGTGGCATACCTGTTGAGCATGGATGCCACTTCCAGTCAGTGGTGTGGTGTTGCCTTGGATTAGCTGGCCTGATGGTGCCTGGGGTGCGGATGAGAGGCCCTTTTGGGCTGGTAACACACAATCTCCCCTTCTGTCCCCAGGGTCTACCTACAGCGTCCTGTCCATCATGCCCTCGGACTCGGAGAGCAGCAGCTCCCTCAGCAGTGTGGGTGAGTCCCTCCTTCGTGGAGGATACTAGACTGGCCTGGATGCCGGTGTGAGACGGATAGCACAGGACAGTTCTGGGCCTGCGAGGCGGAGCCTCCTTGTCACAGTGTCAGTGGGATCATCTTTCAGTGTTAGGAGGGAGGCGGGTACAGGGAGGCACGTGTCTGCCATTCATTTCCTCTAGGGTCTCGGCTTTCTCAGGGAGCCTAGTTAGTGTTCTTCCTTCCCCCAAGGCTTTGTGGTACCGCAGTGACCATAATCTGAGACCCACCTGAGTAGCCAGTCCTGGACCCGATGTTCCTGAGCCTGGGTCCCTGAAGCCGACGAGGGGAGCCTGCCCTGCCTTTTGTCATTGGCGATGGGCCCAGCGGGAAAGCTGTACCATGCTCTCAGCCTTCCCAGCCTCTCAGACCCAGCCTTTGGGGTGACTTCTCGTGTCCCACTCCGACTGTGAGGATGGAAACATCATTAGGCTGAGTCCTGGAGTTTTTGAGCTGGTAGAGCTTAAAAATGGCATCTGGTGCACTTCTTTTGTTTTCTCCCCCAGAGAGGTGGGGAAGGAGGGTCAGCAGTGTTATCAGAGTGCGGAGTCTCACTCCCACGATTCTGGAATCAAGCCAGGGGCTGATGTCACTGTGTCAGGTCATTTCTGAATTCTCTTGGCATGCTGGGGTGGGCGTGGGACTTCGTGGTGAACGGGGCAGTTGTGGTCCTTTCACTCCTGGGTCTTAGGGTCTCTGGACGACCATTAGGTTAATCACAGCAACATGGGAGGTCAGTGTGAGGAGGGAAGCAGACAGGTGCCAGCCGGGGGTCCCGGGTGAGCCTGCCAGGACTTCTGTGGCTGTTGTGACAGTGACAGTCACCGTCTCAGTCCTGGAGGCCACAAGTCCTGAGACGGAAGAATCAGCGGGGCCACTCTCTGAGGGTGCTGGGATGGGATCTGTCCCAGGCTTCTCTCCTAGCTTCTCATGGGTGGCTGGCAGTCCTTGGTGGTTTTGGCTTATAGCCGCATCACCCTTCTCCCTGCCTGTGTGCACGTAGTGTTCTCCCCGTGTGTGTGTGTGTGTGTGTGTGTGTGTGTGTGTGTGCGCGCTCATTCATTCATTTTTGTTGTTGTTTGGCACCAGGGATTGAACCTAGGACCTTGCGCTTGGAAGGCAGGCGAGGTACCACTGAGCTAAATCCGCAGCCTCATTTTTTGTTGTTTTGAAGCAGGTTCTTACTGTATAATTCACGCTGGCCTCGAACTTACTAAGTAAGCCTGTTTCCAAATAAGGACACAGTGGTACTGAGTCAGGACTTTAACATCTGCTGGAGACCACAGTTCAACCCAACCCCCCAACCAATCGGGTTCAGGAGGCCTCTTCTGGACCACGGGGCAGAGCTCCCTGAGTCCCACATGGCAGGCCGGCCATAAGGGAAGCCTTAAGGCCTCATTGTCAGAATCATGAATACGGTCCAGCCCTTCAGGAAGCGCCCGGTAAGGCAGTCAGCTGTCTCTCGCCCATCATCTAATAGATATTGACAGACTCGTTCACACAGACACTCCCAGGCTTGCCGCAGTGCCCTTCCTGGGAGCACAGGCGTTCTCACTGCGGGAGAGGCTTTGCTCCTCCCATGGCAGTTACTGCTCACAGTGCCTTTCCCAGGAGAGTGGGAGAATGCTTCCTGTGCAGCCGGACCCGCACACACTCTGGGAGAAGCACCGTGGTGGTGACCCGTCCATTGGCTCCGCACAGTGCAGTGGCTCTGGCCCTTGTGATGGAGGTCAGCAGTGTCCCCATATGCTCCGTGGGTGTCCCAGGCAGGCTGCGAGCACTGTTGTGATGGGCACTGTGTAGCAGCTCCTCCTGTATTGCTGGTGCCCAGCTTTTCAGTGTTGTGAGCTCAGGTGCATTTCTTCTGCTCAAAGCCTTCTCACGTCTTGCTTTCTTCAGTTTATAGTTGACAGTGCCTTTTGGGTGTAGGCAGCAGGGAACAAACACACTCCCACACTGCCGTAGCCAGTCAGGAAATGCACAGCCTTGCATCCTGGCCTGGCCACTGCTCTGGGCCCCTCTTTTTGTCTTGTGGTGGGCTGTCTGCAGGTGTAGTACCACACGTCATAGCCAGATCTGACAGTGTCCAGGGCCACCAGCCACAGCTGGCTGTTTAAATGAATTAAAGTTAAATGAAATTTAAATTTCTACTTTTGCGGTCACAAAAGAGCCACATTTCAGGTGCTCTGTAGCCAGCTGTGGCTAGGCGTGCCCATCTGGAGCGTGATAGATGAAGAACAAGTCCACTGTCACATATGCCACGGGCAGAAGAGGGCCAGTCGCTCTAATGCAGGGGTGCCCAACTTGCCAGCCACTGTGGCCTGTTAGAAACTGGGCAGCACAGCAGGAGGTGACCAGTGGGACACAGAGTTTTATCTGTATGCCCAGCTGTTTCCCATCGCTAGTGTCACCAGCTGACCCTTACCTTCTAGCAGATCAGTGGGCATTAGATTCTCATGGGCAGTAAAACCCTACTGTGAATTGCACAGGTGAGGATCTGGGTTTCAAGGTCCTTATGAGAATCTAATAATAATAAAATAAATGTACAATAAATAGGATGCACTTGAAGCATTCCAACGTCCCCCCCCATCTCCCTTAGAAAAATTGTCTTCTACCATACCAGTCCCGATGCCAGAAAGGTTGGAGACTGCTGCTGTAATATCTCCTTGTGAACAGAGACACTGCTCTAGAGTCCCTTGTGGAGGGCACTGGCATGGTGAGGACAGCTCTGAGGAATCCAAGTTCTCAGGCTTCGCCTCCCCCCATCTGGCTGTCAAACTGTGAGGTTTTTTGGGGGGATGGAGCATCTGTGACAGGCTCTGACAGGTCCCTGGGGGCCTAATGCTCCTGCTGACCCCACCTCACCTGGGACCCTGCTGACGATGCATTAGGTCTTTGCCTTCCCCCTGAAGGCTGCAGGGCCCTTTCTTCTCCCCACCTGGAGCAGCTTTTCTGTAGCTCTGCACACCCTCTGGGCTGGTCCCTAACCTACTCTACGCATCTGCTTGGGAAACCTTGCTCTCTTCAGGCAGTTGCTGTTTTTTTCCTCCCCATTCATCCTGACCTGATTTCTCAGTAGCCTTTTCTTTCTCATCCTGGATAACTAAGGAGGTTTGGAGGAGGGGAAGAGATAGCCCTGGGCAGCATTCACAAAGTGAGCCTGAATGCCAAGGGGGAAGAGGAGGGGGATTTCCCTCAAGTCTTGGTGAGGACTTCTTGAAGGAGGGAAGGGACAGGGGACCACGGTGAGTCATCAGGATCAGGGCTGCTCCCCATGACCTCTGCCTGACTCTTCCTGGACAACCTTTTAGATCACGGTAGCCCTTGGGAACCTGTCATTTCTCAGTTCGCCAGGCATGTGGGAACACCTCCTCCTGTTAGAGACGTGTTCAGTGTCCACAGGGATCACCCGGAGGCATGTTCCCTAGCCTTACCTCACAGCCAGAGAAGTGAGTGGTGGGAGAGAGGTTAGTAGGCTGGCCTGGCTGCCTACTCAGAAGGAACAGCGAAGTCGCCCCGGGAAAGGCACAGTGAGTTCTGACAGGGGATCAGGAAAAGCCTCCTGGAGGAGGTAGTGCTTAAGTCGGGCCTTCTGGGAATTATGCTTCTGGGATTGGAGCCTGGAGGTTGCTGGGAAGGAGAGGCCATTGCTGCTTGTCTTGTTTTGGGTTTCCAAAAAGCAAAACAGGGTTCCAATAAATGTAGTGGCCACTGGGCAGCTGGTAAAACAGGGAGAGAAAAGCCTCTCTGGTCAGTGGACATCTGAGCCACCTGGGCTGGCAGACTCTGAGTGACTCCAGGGCTTCCGAGTGATCGGGCCACCTGAGAGCCTGTATTTCTCAGGAGCTCACGTGTGCAGCTGTGGTGGCTGAAGAAGAGGCTCAGCGTGGCACTGGGTGCCCCTGGCTGGCTCTGGCTATCTTGGGCAGCAGGCGGGGCTGGCTGCGCAACTCTGATCACCATGTTCTGCCTGGGGGTTTGTGTGATGGGCACCAGGCTCTGCTGCTGTGCCGCTGCTTCCTGTGCCTCCTTTCCCTCCCACGGCCTGGCCCTGATGGCAGTCTGCTCTTCATTCACGGTGCAGGATCTGTGCTGGCTGTCCCGACATCTTCCTGCACCTTTTGGGGTCATTTAAATCCAAAGCAAACACCAAAAGGGAAGGAAAAGCTGCTTCTTTCTAGGTGGTGCTCGCCTGGGAAGGGGAAGGAGTGAAGTCAGAGAGCACAGGACCGGATGCTAGAGCCAGGGAAAGGGCGCCTGCAGGCTTCTGCTGACAACTCACTCGGCATTAGTTTTTATTTTGCTTGTTTTTAAAAAAATGTTTACCATAACTGCAGTGAGAGTGGATCTTTCTCAGCTGTTATATTACTCTTGGGACCATGGATCCAGTTCAGGGCTCTGCATTTACAATTTTTAATTCAAGGAAAAAAAATGTTTTAAAAATCACATTCTTTTGGTATAATTTGCATGGAGTAAAATGTATCCTCTTTCACTCACAGTTTGAATTGTGACAGATACATGCACTTGCTTGACCAGTGGCACCTTTAAGATATAGACTAGCTCCTTCACCTAGAAGAACTCCTCCCGGGACTTGACTTGGTGATGGTGGTTTTCTCCGATTTTGTAATCAGCCTTTCCCTCCATCTTAGTCCCAGGAAACTGCTAATCTCTACCTAGTGCCTGTGGTTTTGTCTTCCCCAGAGTGTCATTTGCATGGGGCCCAGTGAGTCTGGCTTCTTTCACGTAGCCTAGGGCCTCCCCCGCCCCCCCCCCGACACTCTTGTGTGCGCTGGTGGTAAAGTGGTCCCTGTGTGTTGGAAGGTCTTCCTTGCTGTTGCCCAGAAGGCTCCCATCGGACGGGTACAACACCGCTTGGTGCTCATCCATTCTCCAGCAGCTGCCCCCAGTGCTCTGCTGATTTTTGTGTGAACATGAATTTTCATTTCTCGAGGGATGATGCCTAGGAGTGAGAGCGCTGGGTGCTAATGGAATTGCATATTTGACTTTGTTGGAAACTACTGCCGTGCCACATGATACTGCCACCAGCCATGTTTGGGATTTGCTGTTTTGTGAGGTGCACCGCGTCCTTGCCAGCATTTGGGGTCATTTTCCTTTTCGGTCATTCTGATAGGTAGAAAAGGGACTTGGTGTCTGTCTTCAGATACCTTTGCCTTGTGGTCCCGAGGGGAAATCACTGGAAATCACTGGAGGAGACACGCAGGTAATAACCACGGAGAGAGGGCAGATGGGCTGGTTGTGTAGTAATACGTGAGTTCAGGCTTGGTGAGGCCTGAGGTGCTGGCTCCCATTCGGATGGTGGGACTGCTTTGTGCCGAGAACATCTTTCACCCCTGAAATGCAAGTAAAGGCAAAAAGTAGTTTTCACTGAATGGAGGTGTGGAGGATTTCCTGTAATCGATTAATTAATTTATTAGTTTCTCATGGTGCCAAAAGTTTATTTGAAAAGTAAGGGGTGAATGGGTATGGGAGAAACTTGCTGTTGTTTTAGAACCCCTTGGCTTAGCACGTCTTGAGACTCTTGGGGTCCCCTGTGACCTCTTGAGCTTCCCCTCCCTCCCTTGTGAAGGGACAAGTGTGTCGAGGCCCAGTCCGGAGCCTGCCACCTGTCCGGTTCTCGGCCTGTGTGCTCCTACCTGTGAGGCAGGGCCGGAAGTAGGAGTCCACACTGGTCGGAGGTAGTGCCGCATAGTGGTCGAGGCCGTGGTCGAGAGTGTTCTGTTGTATCCGAGCCCACGCGGGGTCACTGATGTTCTGGCCATGTGGTCTTTCTGGATCCTCAGGAGGCTGTAAGCACAGACCATAGGGAGCTGTGGGATCGAAAAGAAGAGCGAGAACATGCGTGTGTGGTGCAGAACCCAGCTCCTGAGCGTGCTCAGCAGGTGTCAGTGTGCACTTTGTGGGCCCCTCCTCTGTCCTGCGGCCTCCTCATTGCTGCCGCCGCCTGGTTTCCTTGAAGGCCAGGAACACAGTTCTGTGGCTTCATTCGCAGAATGGGGGTGCAGATTCTTCCCCAGTCCCATCCACAGCAGGAGGTGGCTGCTGTGAGCTCCTCTGTCCTCTCTGAGGGCCGCGGGGGTGAGGTGAGATGTCAGATGGACCTGTCAACAGGGATGGACTAGTTTCTTTTCCCAGACCTTTGAACAGAGTGTTTTCTCCCAGATGGATGAACTGCATTCTTCCTAACTATGGGTCTGGACTTGTAAAAGGTGGTGCTGGCTGCTGCCCTCAGAACACAAGGCCTGGGGTTCCCAGGAGAACCTTCTGGTACAGGGGACAAGAGATGAGGCCGGGGATGGGCCATGCAGTCCGAGGCCCTGGGGCTTCCTGCTTCTCATCACACTGGGCTCAGCGGTGACCGGCAGCCTCCTCCGTGCTGGCACGTGCAGGCTGGCCTGCGGGAAAGGCTAAACCCAGTGTCCAGCCTTGTGTGGGTGATGATGGACCGGTATGTGGGCAGGTGTCCTGGTGCACGGGGGCTCTTCTGGGTTCCAGATGTGGCTTCCTCCCCAGGATTCTGCTCATGGCTGAGCTGTCCTCTGTGCCATGCCCATGCCTGGTGACAGCTGGCATCTCAGAGCAGGCAAAGATACAAAGATTAGGATGCAAATAGCTCCATCCTGGAGGTATCAGAGCCAGGCTGTGGAGACTGGGCATCCTCGGCCAATGCCAGCAGGCCTGGACTTGGGTCTCAGCTCCACCTTGTGCTGTCTGTGACCTGGTGTTCTCACCTGAGAAAGGCGGGTGCTGAAGACCCACCTACTGGGCTGTGAGTAGCTAACATGCCTCGATTTTAGGACAGTGCCATCCAAATGCCATCTCACTCTTTGATACCTGCCCACAGGCACCACCGGGAAGGCACCGTCCCCGCTGCCCCTCCCCGCTGACCAGCAGGTGAATGAGAAGGTGGAGAACCTCTCTATTCAGCTGCAGCTGATGACCCGAGAGAGGAACGAGCTGCGCAAGCGCCTGGCCTTCGCCACCCACGGGGCGACCTTTGACAAGAGGTAGTAATCGTACCCCGGTCTACTCCCAGCTCTGAGGTCGGGGGTCACTGTCCTGACGCCAGTGCTGTGACCCCAGGCACTTCCAATTAGCTCCCAGCACGCAGGCTGCACGGCTGGGCATCACTGTGTCTAAACCTTGTGTCCCTAGACACTCCCCAGAGGCGGCACTTGGTGCAGGCCTTTTTTGCTTCCTGCATATAAAAATTAGAACCAGTGGCCTAAATCCCACAATCCCAGCTTTGAGAGGGAAGAGTGCGTGTGTCTCCATCGTGCTTTGGAGTGGCCTCTGACCCTGGTGGGCTTGTGTGAGAGGTGGGTGCTTGTGCCCGTTTAGGGCAGGAGAGCCTGGGGACCACCTCCTCAGTCTTTCTGCTCACCTTCCACATGATGGTGGGATCGGTGGTCTAGGCAGCAGCTTCAGGGGCTTGGGCCTACTTTGGCGCCTCTCACCAGTGTGTCAGAAGTCCTCTGGCTTGTCACTGTCCCTGTCTGGGCCCATGTTCTTTTCTCTTTGTTCTGTCTGCCGAGTCCCGTTGCTGGGCCTGCAGGTGCACACATTCACCTCACTGCCTTCCTGAAGATCACAGCCTGCCTCATTGTTGAGTGGCACTTTCAGTGGTTTGCAAACACATCAGCCGTTCTCTACCATGAGTTTTTCAGGCAGGTGCATCCCACCTGGTGTCACTGTCATTTTGAAGAAATCCTTTGCTGCTCGTGTTGGGATTCAGGGTCAGATACTGGGACACCAGGTGGGTCAGGGACAGGTCTGTGCACCTGCGTGATCTTTGAGGACTTCTGGAGGAGGAGAAGGGGCACAGAGCAGTTTATTCTTCAGCTCCCGTGCTGGTGGGAGGCTTGGTTTGAACATTTTAAAGCCCATTCTTGTAGGAGTATCCAGGGTCTGTGCTTCTGAAGTCTGTGCCTCTGGGATGTAGTAGGTACATTGCAGCCATAGGCTAAATGTGGCCTTCTGCCTATAAAGGTTTTTATTTTGGGGGGGTATTGGGGATCAAATTTAAGACCTTGTTCCTGTGAGGCAGGCACAGTGCTGCTGAACTAAATCCGCAGCCCCTACCTATAAAGTTTTATTGGAACATAGCCACATTTATTCATTTACATTTTGTGTTTAGCTGCTTTTGTGCTCAAAGGTAGAGTCAAGTGGTTACATCAGATAAGTGTACAGCCCACCAACTTCAAAGTGTTTACTTTCTGGCCCTAGGGACCCTGCTGTGGAGAAGCTCTCAGACTTAAGCATGCACTGGAATGTCCCTGCAAGTTTGTTCAAGCATAGGTTGCTGGTTGTCCCCGCTTCCCTGAAGAGTGTGTGACTTGGAGGGTCTATGGCTAAGCCCAAGAATTTGCTTTTCTGTTTTTTTTTTTTTTTTTTTGATGTTTAATTTTTTTGAGACAGGGTGTTGCTGTGAAATCCAGGCTGTCCTTGAACTCACTGTTAGTCCAGGCTGGCCTCTTAATTCCCAATTTTCCTGCTTTGCCTCCTCCCTAGTGCTAGGATCACTGGTGTGTGCCATTGTGCCTGGCTTGAGAATTTGCTTTTCTGAGGTTTCCACGGTGATGGGGTATTGGTGATCGGCTGAGAGCCCCCCCTTCCTGGCCTGTATTCTCAAGTTTGGCTGCATTTGGAATCCCTCAGGAACTTCAAAACCAAACCTTCGTGGACCCAGGATTTAGCTCAGTGGTTCCGCTGCCTGCCTTGCAAGCACAAGGTCCCGAGTTTGATTCCCAGTACCAAAACCCAAAAAAACCAAACCTGAGGGTGTAGCTCAGTCACAGAGTACTTTAGCATGTGTGAGGCCCTGGGTTGAAGTTCAGAACTGGAAACAAAAAAAGTCCTCCTGTGGGGTCTGACTCCCAGAGATCCTGATGTAATGGGTCCGTGAACTGGTATCTTGAGGTGCGCCTGAGATTGAGAATCTGCTCTCTGAAGACAGGAGGAACTTCCTCCCAGGTTTCTGGAGGACCCACGCCTCCTAGGGATTGAGGCAGCCCCTCCTCAGCCCTCCAGGTTCGTGTAGAGGGCTCCAGCAGCAGGGCTTGCTCCACCCTCAGCATCCTGCTCCCTCTGCTCTGGGAGCCAGGGGAGCCAGGTTTAATAGGCAGCAGGGGGAGCCCAGGGTGTGGGAGCCACTGGACTGGGCTCGTCCAGGACTCAGCCCCTGGTCCGTGTGAGTCTTGGGGCTGGTGTTCATGGGCGTTTGCTCACGGGCCAGGCCCTATCGTAGGCTCAACCCTGACTATGAGAGACTGAAGATCCAGTGTGTGCGGGCCATGTCGGACCTGCAGAGTCTGCAGAACCAGCACACCAATGCCTTGAAGA
The DNA here is from genome assembly GCF_012274545.1 of Fukomys damarensis. Taxonomy (NCBI): domain Eukaryota; kingdom Metazoa; phylum Chordata; class Mammalia; order Rodentia; family Bathyergidae; genus Fukomys; species Fukomys damarensis. Next base: position 14,003,119 of record NW_022900932.1, read on the forward strand.
GGTGCGAGGAGGTGGCCAAGGAGACCGACTTCTACCAGTGAGTGCACCTGGAGGACCCACCGCCTGCCCATCTGCTATCGTCTGTCCTTCTTTGTCTGTGCCCAAGCCAGGGCCTCTAGTTGTAGTCCTGCCCCTGCCTCTGCCTCTTAGCAAGCAGCAGTAGGAATTAAGCCTTTGAGCCTTACTTGCCTAACTATGAAAGAAGGTGAACCCTTTCCATCACTTACTGCCCACTTCAGAACCCGGCAGATACGACAGCTGTTTGCAGCATGCAGCTGGAGATCAGAGCTGGTCTCTGGACCCTGTCATAGCTTTACCATGACCTGCTTCTGTGGCATAGGCTGGTGTGGTATGCTCTTGGGTCCCCTGGAGCCACTCTGAGGTTCTTTGCCCACCTATTGGTGTTTCTCCCAGACACAGTACTTTGTGTTACCGTGTCTGTACCAGGTGGGGCTTGTCTTCTTTCCTTGGGGATACACGTGCCCCTCCTTCTGTTGTCAGGTGTTTAAAAAATGGTTGGAACCAGGTATGGTGGTGCATGCCTGTAATTCCAGTACCTGGGAGGCTGAGGCAGGAAGATTGCCAAGAGTTCAACACCAGCCTGGGCTACAAAGTGAGACCTTGTCTCAATTAAAAAAAAAAAAAAAGGAATGTGGCTGTTTGCAGTCTTTGACCTGGCTGCTATGGGCCTGCAGGAACTGGTGATGCCTGGAGGTGGGACAGGGGGAGGCTGGCTGGGGTCACAGCCTGCGGAACGCATTTCAGCACCCTCCATAGCCGGCTCCTCAGTGACCAGACCCAGCTGAAGGACGACGTAGACATGCTGCGGCGGGAGAATGGGCAGCTGTTGAGGGAGCGGAACCTGCTGCAGCAGTCCTGGGAAGACATGAAGCGGCTGCATGAGGAGGACCAGAAGGAGATTGGCGACCTCCGGGCCCAGCAGCAGCAGGTAGGACCGGGCGTATGAGCATCTTCCACCTGCCCGTCACTTGTGTGGTCCTCGGGTGCGGGTTTCTGGGGCTGGGGCCTCATGGGAGACACTAGGATATGGTGAGCAGCCCCTCAGTCCTCGCTGTCTGGGATGGGAGGCTGTGCCCACGAAGGGGTGGGACGCTGGTCGTATGGTCACATGTGCTGCATGTAGTCAGAATACCTCGGGGCCGCCAAGCAGGGCGTGCTCTGCGGGGCACCATGCTGGGTGGGGCAGACGGTTTCGGTCAGGCAGAGTTCCAGGGGCCTGTGGCTCATTTTCTTTGTGTGGATCCTATGAGGTGACAGACGGAAAGAAGCTTGGACATGTTAGAGGCCCGTGCAGGTAGGAGACGGAGCAGTTCTCACTGTTCTGGGTGGGAGCCTGCCCTGCTGTTGTGACCTGCCCTGCAGAGCAAGGTAGTCGCTTTGCCTTCTCACTCTTGAGCCTCCTGAGTGGTGGCCCCACCGGAGCCTGGGGTTCTTCTGTGCGAGGTGTCTGGCATAGCCGGAGTCATCCCAGCGCCCAGGGGTATGGATAGGGCTTTGGAGGTGGACGACTTTCCTGAGGAGAGGCTGAGTTCTTCCAGCACTGTGGCCCAGTCGGAACCGGCAGAGGGCATTTGCCGGAGTCTCAGAGCTCGGTGGAGACAAAACTGGTGCATAACAACTTAAACTCCCCTGTTAAGTTAGCATAATGTTATCTTCATTGCTTTCTTTTGCATTTACAATTTTAAAAACATTTTTTAATGGTGAAACTATTACAAATTCTTAGAAAATTTGCAAGTGGTACAGAGCCCCCCCACCCATATGTCATTCAAAAATTTACTGACTTTCTGCCTGGTTACTAGTTTTCTGCCTGGTGTGTTTCTTATGAGGAGATTCTCCTGTGCAGCAGGAATGCAAATGCTAATGCTGACCTGACTGGCAGTGCTGTCTCGGAGGAAAGGAACCGGTCAGAATAAAAGCCTGCCCGGAGGTGTCACGGCTCCTTGGCCTGCTTCCATTAGGAGCAGCTCCTCAGGCCTTCTTTGACTTTCATGTCCTAGGTGCCTTTGAAGGCTACAGGCCAGTTATTTTGTAGGGTGTCCCTCAGCATGATTGTGCCTGAGGCCCCCCCCCTTGATTCTGTCTTTGTTTTTGTTTTTGTTTTGTTTTTTTTTCCGTTTTTTGAGACAAGGTCTCCCTTTGTAATTCAGGCTGGCCCTGAACTCGCTATGTAGTCCAGGCTGGCCTCGAACTCACAGCGATCCTCCTGCCTCAACCTCCCGAGTGCTGGGATTACAGGTGTGCGCCAACGCCTGGCTTACTCGCTATGTAGTCCAGGCTGGCCTCGAACTCACAGCGATCCTCCTGCCTCAACCTCCCGAGTGCTGGGATTACAGGTGTGCGCCACCATGCCTGGCTTGATTCTGTCTTTGTGGTTGCTGGGACTGTCGAGGGCAACACTGTGTCCTCCACCTTGTGTCCTCTGGATTGGGGCTTGATCTTTTTCAGCCTCTTTCCCCTGGAGTTTTATTTGGTCACTTGACCGAGGTGGTACCTCAGGCTTCTCTGTAGAGGTCCTTGACACCCTGTCTGTGGACTCAGGGTTTCCTGTTTCCCTCAGTGGTTTTCATCCCCTGTGGCCAGTGGTAGTTTCTTCACGCTTGCTGCTCATCCCCTGTTTGGAGCGCTCCCTTACTCTGACATAACGATATTCCAGGCTCATTTTACAGTCTCCCCGCCTCCCATTGATTTCTCCAAGGAGTCCTTCTTCTTAATGGCACTTGGTATTGGGAAGCAGGGTCCAGCCAGGTTTGGCAGTGCCCACCTGTGTTCGCAGCACTGGGGAGGCTGAGCAGGAGGATTGTGAATTTGAGTACAGTCAGGACTGTGTGGTGAGGTCCTTCCTGTCTCTGGGGTGGGGAGCATGACCCGAGTCCTGGGTGTGCTTGTAGCTTTGCGGTACCATATTGCTGCTGCCCCAGACCCTCACATTAGACAGGCATAGGGAATATGTGAACACATACATACAGGTCTATATTTGTATAACTAGCTAAGTAACTGAAAACCATGAGTTCATACCGACACTAGTATGCTAGTGTCTAGTAGCTTCATGCTAGTTTTCTCCCTTTTCATTTTTGCTACTTCCTTTTAAAACAGTGAAAAACTTGGCTCCTACTCTTTTTTTATCGTTCACTCACTGCATACTGCATAATTCTCTCATGTGTGCCCCTCCAGCTCCTCTACAGGTCCCTCCCCATGCCCACTCCTCCTCACCCTTTGTGGGTCCTCACACTCCACCCCTTCCCTCCACCTGTCCTTGTCTTAGCTCCACAGACTCTGATACTCTCTGGGGATGAGTCCTTCCCCCAGCCCCCAGCTCTGATCTCACTCTGCTGCACAGAATAGCTTTAAGGTTAAATTGTTTGAAAAGAGAGCGTGTTGCTTTTTAAACCCAGGGCTTTTGGACTGAGCTGTATCCCCAGATAGGAGTTTGAGACAGTTCCTTCCCAAGTTGCTAAATTGCCCAGGCTGGACTCAAACTTGTGACCTTCCTGCCTCAGCCTCCCAGAGCACTGGGAATAAAGGCATGCAACACCACACCAAGCTAAAATGTTTCAGTTTCATTCCATAGAAATAATTACCATAAGTACCATGAGTGTATTGTCAGCAAAAAGTTTGAGATTTCCATCTGTACACATGGAGCCCCGTGCAGCTTCAGTGTGTTTCATAAGATGGGGTCAGTTTTTTCTTAACATATCGTGTGCATCACTGTGTATTAGCACAAATTCGTCATTGTTTTGCAGGGTATTGAGTTACATAAAAGCACTGTAATTCTGTAATTGATTTAACCGGTCTGCTATTGACTGACCCTTGGGCTGTTTCCGGTATTTTCCATTATGAACTGTATTCTATTGTAAAGCTTGCTTCTGGAGGTTATTTTCTCTCTCATATTTGAGGTCTCCGGTGGGTTACCCAGGGCAAGTGCAGCAAAGTGACAGAAGGTGAACAGATTTGTACCTATCAAGAGTCCCTTCTGTGAGCCCTCCAATTAGGGAACTTGGCTGTGTGCGGTCAGGCCTAACAGTGGGGGCAGGGGTTGGTATTTACCTGGGGTTGAGACTCAGGGTCTGTGATGGAAAAGATCTTAGGGGGAGAAATGTGTGCAGGACGCAGCTGCAGGAATCTAGGTGGGGCCCCGCAAGCCCTGCAGCCTGCAGTGTGATCGCCACATCTACTCACTATGTGACTTCAGGGAAGCTCAGTTTTGCCTCCCGTCCCTGCCAAGGGCACAGGAGAATGTGGGGTGCTCTTGGAGCACCATGTGTGGTGTGGAATGAGCTGATGCCAAGGAGAGAGTCTTATACCAGCTCTAGTAGCAGCACCCAGCATCCACTGAATTCCTTTGCAGACCCGTCTTCCCTGCAGGTCCACAGAGCCTCCTAGAACAGGTACATGAAAGACTGCAGGCTTTCAGGTTTATTAGAAGCAAAAACATTCACCTCCAAAGAAATCATTTGGAAGAAGCCAGCGTTTGAAGCAGGTGAGGAGGGAGCTGGGGTGGTAAGGATTTGTTCCCTTCCCTGCTCTGGACTGAGAGGTGACTGTCCACCGGAGGAATGGGGGCTCCCACTGTCTGTGCCAGCACCCCGAGTTTACTCCTTGCTCTGTCTGCCAGTCTAAACTCAGCTCAGTTCACCTTTGCCTTGGGGCTTAGCTTGGGTTTTATTTTCTTTGAGAGATTTGTGATCACAAATGTGTTTCTGGCTTCTGCTTAGTCCCAAGGAAGCAGTCTCACAGCCAAGCTTTGGTGATGGTGAGAGCCACGCTTGCTCAGCATAGAAGACTGGACTCGTGATGGTCGTGGAGGCGACTGCCATGGAAAGTGCCAGCTCCCTGTGCCTATGTGAGAAGCACTTGATAAATTGCCGTCATTACTGTTATATTTAGACTTCTGTCTGGTGTGAAAATCTACCTACTGGAGGCTGTGGAGACATTAGAAACCTCATGCGTTGCTGGTGGGATGGAAATGGTGTAGCCACTGAAAAACTGTGGCGGTTCCTCAGAGTTAGATAGTAGCTGCCAGGTGACCTGGCACCTCCCTTCCTAGGTGTGTACCTGAGAGAACTGCAAGCTGAGGCACACAGAGACGCTAGTGGGCAGCTAGCTATGTGCACAGCAGCGCCGTCCTGGTGGTCCGTGTGGGAACAGCCCAAGTGACCATTGATACTGAGGGAGCAGCTGTGGCGCATTCCCTTCCATGGGATATCCCTGGGCATAGATGTGGTGTGTGTGATAACGCAAGTGAACCCTCAGGCCATTATGGCAGATTTGTCAGCTTTCTGTTACTGTAATAGATTGCTGGGACAGTCCGCCCAGAGGGAGCAAAGGTTTACTTTGGTTCTTGATTTTTGGAGGTGTGAGGCCACGGTCCCGAGGTAAGCAGTGCCTCACGGTGGCATCACATAGCAGCTGGGAAGCAGAGAGAGAAAGGGGCCCAATCCCACATTCCCTTCAAGGGTGCACCTGCTCCCTCCCTCTAAATACTAGGACCAAGCCTTGAGCACTTGAACTTTCGGGGACATTTCAGATCCAAACCATAGTAGCAAAGGAAAGAAACTAGTCCTGAAGTACACATATTATGATTCCAAGTAAGGTGGGACAGGGCCCATAGAGGCTGATTTGCTTTGGGCTGGGGAGTGGGAGAATGAGGGATGTCTTTGATGAGTATGAGTTTCTTTTGGGGGTGATGATGTTTTTCTTTGGAGACAGAGTCTCGGTGTGTAGTCTAGGCTGATGTTGAACTCACTATGCAGCTCAGGCTGGCCTTGAATTTGCGGCAATCCTCCTACCTTAGCCTCCCAAGTGCTGGGATTACAGGCATGCACCACCCTACCCAGCTCTGGGGTGATGAAATTGTTCTGGGATTGCACAGTGGTAGTGGTTGCCCATCCTTGTGGATTCGTATTCTTATACATACACTAAATGCACACTTTAAAAGGGTAAATCATACAACACATCTTACCAGCTCATAAAAATACAGAAAATTCTTTTCTCTCATGAGACAGTTTCCTTGCTTCTCATTCTCTGGCTTCCTGAGGACGCGTGTGGCTTTTACAAACACTGATGCCCTTCCCTCTTTTCCCCCTTTTGTGTTTCACCCCACACATGATGAGGGAGGCTCTTCTTTCCTGTCCCCCTGCCCCCATCCCATTCCCTGTTCTGTCTCCTCCTCTAGCTGTGGCTGTGGTGGCAGCTGGTGCATGGGTAGCAATCAAAGTAGTCCTGGTCATTGAGGTTCCTTGGGACTGACTCCCAAGCACTGGACAGTGCTCTTTGGCAAGTCCCATCCTTGGACCCACCCGGAGGGGGAGTGGGGTGGTCTGCAGCTGCCAGGCTCCTTGCTCTCTCTGGCTGGCCTTCACTAGGCCTGGGGCAGGTGCCCAGATGTGCAGTTGGTCAGGAGGCCAGGGGCAGAGGAAGCAGGGAATGTGGGGGTGGCCACAGGTTTGCTCCCCACTGGGCCCCAGGTCAAAGGTCATCCTCCCTGGACAAGGCTGGTTTTGTTGCCTGGTTCCTCCCACGCCTTGTAAACTTGAAGAGGCCCTTGCAGGGTAAATGGTGCTGTTTGACTTGCATGTTTGCTTGAGGGATTTGTGGGGCCCTCCTCGCCCTCCCCATTCTTTATCTCAGAGGAAATGAGGCTACCCTGGGTGGGGGGTGGCCCTGGCCCACTTGAGAGGAGCAGACAGGTGCTTTGTCCTATGTCTGTGTGTGTGTGTGAGCGGGGAGAGGGCTGAGGGCCCTGGTTCCATCTCCATTGTAAGTCTGTGTGCGCCATTTTGGATTCTTGTGGGCTGCCTCCAGCATGCCCAGGAGATTGGGGCCAGAGTGACAGGCTGGGCTGGGAGTGAAGTAGAGGTTGTATTTGTATCAGTTATTCTTCACTAAAATAATTTGCATTTTTCGAGTAAAAAACTTTTTTTCAAACAATGGTGAAGTCACCTACCCCATTTCAACTTGTCTAACTTTGTAGAAATGGCCAACTTCTGTGAGAGCCACTTATGGTATATCCTTCCACAATTTTCTGGGTTATGTTTGACACACACAAAGTTTTGTTTTTATTTTCTAAAATGTACCATTTTTTTAACCCTTCAATATGTCATGGGTTTCTCATGTTTTCCTTTCATTTGAACATCCAGTAAGGTTGTTTCAATAATGTTCTCTCTTTGTTGGGGATTTTGTCAACATTTTTCCTTATTACACATCATTTTAGTGGATACACATGTCTCTCTGCTCTCTTGAACATTTATTTGTTTGTTTGTTTATTTTTGGTTTTTTTGAGACAGGGTCTCACTATGTAGTTGAGGCTGACCTGGAACTCATTATGTAGACCAGGCTTGTGTCAAACTCACAGCGATCCTCCTGCCTCAGCCTCCTGTGTGCTGGGATTACAGGATTCTTGAAAGTAAAATGGCTAGTCCCAAGGTATTGTACATTTTCTCTTCTATACAGTCCTCTAGTTTACCTAAGAGACTTATAAGGCTCTTAGAGTTTCTTCTCTCCTGTCCATCTTCTGTCCTAACTTTAAGTTGTCCATGTTTTTCTTTTGTAATTCATGAAAGCTGATGTTCTTTTCCCAGGTGTCCCAGATGTTTTCCTCTACTGTTAACCTTAGCTGTAGCTGTGTGCATGGGTGTGTACATGCATCTGTGAAGCAACCTGTCCACCAAAACCACAGTCTTCTCTTTTGTTTTGTTTTTGAGATAGGGTCTTGCTGTGTAGTTCAGGCTGTCCTTGAACTTACTGTGAAGCCTAGGCTGGACTCAAGTTGCAGCAATCCTGCCTTGGGATTACAGGCGGCGTGCACCATCCCACCCAGCTAAGAACAGGTTTCTAAAGATAAGTGGGAGAAATTCCAGTCTAACAGGCAGGCTCGTCCTTTAGCTCTCTGGAGTTCACTGTGACCAGGATCCCCCATGTTCTTTTTTTTTTTTCTCTTTTTATTGAGTTTATTGGTATAATCTAGGTATACAATACAGTTACATTCATTATTGGGATCCTGTACAAAACTATGGGGCTGTTATTTTTTCCCCCCATGTTCTTTGTGAGGCTTCTGATGACATAGCCAGGTATGATTCTGAGCCCTGATTGCGAGAAGGATTGAGAGATGTTTAGGGGCCCGTGAGCCTCTTGCGTGTCCAGTGGGAAAGGAAGACTGACTCCAAGGCTGCAGTGGGGACGAGAGAGGCCAGGAGTTGCAGGTATGTGGAGTTGGGCTCAAGTAAGCAGGATCTTCTTTTCATGCTGCCTTCTCACCTGGAAAACAGCCAGGCTGTGGAAGAAATCACAGGGGAAACAGCACAGGGCCCAGTCTCTCCAAGGCTTCTTCTGACCCCACCACATTGTCCACCTTGGGTACAAAGGACCCCTGGGGCTGCTCTGGGATTTTCCCGGATCTTCCCTGTCCTCCCAGGAGCTAGTCGCTTCTCCTGGCAGCCTGATTGAGGCAGGCCTGAATTGTCATGCAGCCCCCAGTCTCAGCTCCTCAAGTGAGGCTCATCAGGACTGTGTCCCAATGAGGAAAGGCCAAGCCATGGTGACTGTAGGTTCCACTGTGGTCTGGTGAGGGGGCCTCTCTCAAGTGAAGGCTAGACCAAGGTCTCCGCGTCATTTCAAGGCTGCCTTAAAAATCAGTTTTTCGCCTTAGTCAAGTTAGGAGGCAGGACAGCTGTAGGAGTGGCTTGGGCTGCCCTACCCAGGGCTGCCACCTTGTGGGAAACTCGGAGAATGGCAGCAGTGCCTCTGCTAGTCAGTAACTGGTCTCTGGAGCCACTTGGGTTCAGACCAGGCACAGAGGATGCTTAGAGAGTGAAACGTTGGAATTAAGTTTTATCAGAGTTTTGAGATACTGCCCACCACTTCAGGCAGTCCAGAGTAAAGACATTTTCTAGACATATGTGGAAGGCAGCAGGGGTTGACCAGATGTCAGGGGTGCTCTCCTTCAGCTGTGGTGGTCCTGGGGGAGCCATGTCCTTGTAGGATGCCCTTCTGGCCTTGCTGTGGTGGGTACCATTGGGCGATGACCTTGAGTACTCTCTAGATGTCACTCTGCACCTGGGCAAATTCAGGCTTCCTAAGCTTATTCTGCATTCTAGGGCCCAGTTCTCATTGGTCAGTTGACTTATGGAAGAGAATAATGTTATATCTTGATCTCACACCTTCCCCGGAAATATATTCCAAATAGTTTAAAGATTTGAATGGGAAATATAAAGTTTAAATACTTTTTAGAAGATAACCGTAAGAAAGAGTATTTTTTTCCCAAGGTTAAGACCCCAGGGCTGTTAATCTGGTGACAGTTGGAAAGTCAACGAACCAGTCCCTGTGGCTCACAACGAGTGCTGCAGACTCAGAAAGCTGCTCCCTGAAGGGTTGAGCTGGGCCCCCTGATGCTAAGGGAGGAAACCTGGCCCTGGCCCACGTGGAGTGCAGAATCAGTCCTCACAGCAGTGTGAGCGCAGAGATTCAGTGCCCTCCAATGTGGGGAACAAACGCTGTATCACGGGCCAGGATGACGCCTTCTAAGTCCAGGAGTTGCAGACCATGGAGGACCTGAAGGGGGCGCTTCCAGGGACTGTGGACCTCCAAAAACGATACCGGGGGAATACATGCAACTCCCAAACCTGCGAGATACTCAAAATTTGAGTTCGTGTTCTCTAAAATCAAAGAATTCTAGGAACAATGGAGGTTAAGAGTAGGAAAAATGTGAGAGAAAGATAAGGTTGTGTCTTAAGAGAGAGAGAAAGGAGACCAGAAAATGGGTTCAAGAAAGGGGATCTTTTTGACTTCAAGGAAGGAAGGAAGGAGAGAATTTCTTAAAGTACATCAAAAAGGAAATCATTTAATGAATGTAATTGTACTGTATACCTAGAATGTACCAATAAATTCAATAAAAAACGAAATCATTAATAGGTTTTGCGTATTAAAAATATTAAAATGTGAAACTTTAGCATCACCAGAGACATCAAAAGCAAATTCAGAAGTCACATTATTGGAGAAGATACTTATAATGACTATAACGAGGAAACAGTGCCTGGAATTTAAAAATAACTCCTAGAGCAAGGAGAAAGGAGAAGGAAAGAGGAGAAGAGAGGGAGAGTGAGACCGGACAGTAAAAGGTAATTCAGAGAAGAGAAAGTGTATATAATCCGTAAATAGAGAGTTGACCGGTCCCTCTAGTGGTCAGAAATGTAAGTTAAAAAATGAGATAGTACCTTTTTTTTTTTTTTCTTAAAAGAAAAAGTCTTTTACTTCTCAAGCAGACAAAAATGTAGGGATCCAAAAATATTTCAAGAACACAATTAACAATTTTGTTGTAATAAACACATAAAACATATGCAGGCATGATCAAAATTACAGTGGATATTAATATTAAAATTTTTACAGTAAAATATACATTACCATTACTCTCCCTCGAATATTCATAAAAATAACTCCTAGAGCAAGGAGAAAGGAGAAGGAAAGAGGAGAAGAGAGGGAGAGTGAGACCAGACAGTAAAAGGTAATTCAGAGAAGAGAAAGTGTATATAATCCGTAAATAGAGAGTTGACCAGTCCCTCTAGTGGTCAGAAATGTAAGTTAAAAAATGAGATAGTACCTTTTTTAAGTTTGGCCATAAAATTACAGTGGATATTAATATTAAAATTTTTACAGTAAAATATACATTACCATTACTCTCCCTCGAATATTCACCTTTCTCTTCAAACCCACTTATCCCATCATGGCTGCCACTTTCTGAAGCAGCTCTGGAAGTCCTCTTTCATGAGTGTCTTTAGTTGTATGCTGTGGCTGCCTCCCTGTCCTGAATCAATTCCAAATGCTTACCTTTTTAACTTTGGGGAAGAGTAAGAATTCACACAGTGCCAGGTCTGGTGAATAAGGTGGATGAGGACTCACCACAGTGTTTTTACTCAGCAGAAATTGCCTTAAACATTTTGAGTCAATTCAGGACATTAAGGCAGCCAGAAAAAGACAGTCACAAAAGGGGAATGTCCAGAACTGCTAAGTTTGGCCCATAAGCCAGGTATGGTGGCACACACTTGGGAGGCTGAGACAGGAGGACTGCCCCAAATTTGAGGCCAACCTGGGCTACATAGCAAGACCCT
>NW_022900932.1:14015836-14029629 GCF_012274545.1 Fukomys damarensis
TTTTTTTTTTTTTTTTTTTTTTTGTACTGGGGATCGAACTCAGGTCCTTGTGCTTGAGAGGCAGTCACCAGACCGCTGAGCTAAATCCCTGGCCCATCCCTCCAATAGCCTCTTAATTCACTTTCTTGGTCCCCCCATCACCCCAACTTTGGCTCCTGTAACTTAGTGTAGAATGCTCCCTTGCTACAAGCATTCACATGGATTTCTGTCTTGCTCAAGATGCAGTCTTCAGTGTGAGTTTTGAAGCTGTTCCTCCTCCTTCAACCCAGCAGGCTGCAGTTGCGCAGTCTTGCCCTTCTCACAGTTCCTAGCTTGCACCTGGTAGTTCTGCCTCAGGGCCTTTGCAGTCCCTCACTGGCCCATTGGGCAGGTGTGCTCTTAGCTTCTCCTCATTTGCATCCAGACTCAGAAGTCGCCCTCTGAGAGAGGCAGCCCCAGGCTTCCTTCCTTCTCTTACAGCCTTCCATTCTACTGCTCAGAAGTCTCTCCAGCCTCTTAGCCTGTATTTTTATTCAAAAGGTACAGTCTTTTTCTGTCCTACCCAGCTCCCACAATACTAGCCATTTTAGGTACTTTTGTGGGTATTTTTGTGGTCCCCAACACCATCTCCAGGTTCTGTGATTTGCCAGGAGGACTCAGTGTATAATTATGCCCAGTGGCTAAAATGTATAATCATTGGACCCAAAGTCAACAAAGGCCAGGAGAGGTACATGGGGTGAGGTCTGGAGAAAGCTGGGTGTATGGTTCCTCTTCAGGGAGGGTCTCCTCAGACATGCTCTTTTGTCCCAGTGTGGGCCTGATGGTACTTGCAGAGTGGTGGCCTCCGCGGAGCCACAGGACACTCAGCTCTGCGCCTCAGCTGCTGCGGGGCCATCACATCGGTGCCCGCCTGGCACGTCCTGAAGGCCCAGACTCCCTGAAGAGAGCAGCCGTTCAGCCCGTGCTGCGCAGGCCGTTTCCCCTCCATTCCCAAATGCCAGTCAGGACGCAGCCTGTGTGGGGGCTGCTCTCAGGAAGGGAGCTCAGGCCAGGCAGGCGCACTTTTCTGAGGAGGAACGACGAAGAGCTGGGCTGGCTGCAGGGCCCCGAGGACCTCACCTCAAGACCCCCAAAGGCGCGAGGTGACCCCTGCCACCTCCTCAGCCCACACACACCGCCCGGTGGTAAACACACCCTTATCTGTCCCCAGGTGCTGAAGCACAATGGCTCATCGGAAATCCTTAACAAGCTCTACGACACGGCCATGGACAAGCTGGAGGTGGTCAAGAAGGACTATGACGCCCTTCGGAAGAGGTACAGCGAGAAAGTGGCCATGCACAACTCAGACCTGAGCCGCCTGGAGCAGCTGACAGAGGAGAACCAGCGGCTGCTGAAGCAGACGGAGATGCTGACCCAGCAGCGGGACACGGCCATCCAGCTGCAGCACCAGTGCGCCCTCTCCCTGCGGAGGTAGGAGCCTGGCCCCTGCCAGTGGGGCTGCAGCTGCTTCCTGCAGGTGGCAGTGGCCCGAGGGGCACGACCATCTTCCCCTCTCCTTTGTGGGGTAGTGGTCATCTGCAGAGTTCCCAGCCACAGCCGGGGCAGAGACAGCTTGTGCTACTGTGCTTTTCAATCAACAAACTTCTATCCAGGAAACTTGCTTTTACACTTAATGTGTCTTGGGTTACGGCTCCGGCTGTGTTTGGAGCAGCCTGTCTCTTAGGTCTCTCCACTCCTCCCTGGGTGTTAGACACGCCTAGCAAAAGGGAGCATCACCTGTCCAGGTCACTGTGTCTCCTAAATTTCATTTTTATTAAGGAATGTGGTCTTTAGAGATGGGGTTCCATGCTCCAGCAGGTTTGCACAAGGCATGTTCCTGCAGTACATAGCTCGCTGTAGTCCTCCTTTCACTTGGAAAGTGTCCTCTGGATATAAGTAGGTTTGGGAGTCTTCAGGTTGAGCACACACGGGCCAGAGGGTGTCTTCTGCAGGACTTCTCAGAGCCTTCACTGTGGGGGTGTGGCCTGGACTCTGACCCCTAACCTCAGCCCTTTGCCCAAATCACAAGACTATTCTATCTCCATCTATAAAAAGGAGTGGTTGGAGGAAATCAGCATTAAAGCCAGTTTTAGCTGTCCTCTGCTATGATTCTAGCATTGCTTTCTTTTATAATTTTTGTTTTCTTTTCTTTCCTTTGTGTGTGTGTGTGTGTGTGTGTGTGTGTTTGAGACAGGATCTTACTATGTTGTTCAGGGTGGCCTTGAACTTGTGCCTATCCTCCTGCCTCTGCCTCCCTTGTTCTGGGATTACAAGTATGTGCTGCACACCTGAATCTATTCTTTTCTAAATAACATAGTTTGACTTTGGAAGAAATCTGGGTGATTTTTAGTAGAGCAGAGGGTATGCAGTCCTCACTTCACCTTCAAATGTTTATAAAAGGCTGAGAAAAATTCCAGGCCCAGGGCACTGGAGCTCTGCGACCGCTGTCCTTTGGGGGTGCAGAGAGTGACCTCACGTGAAGCTTCACGCTTGGCCATCCTGGGCCATGGGGCTGGCACGAGGGGCAGAACAGCCTCCGGCAGCTCCCAGCTCCTCCCACGTCCCTGCTGCTCCCTCTACCCCCCAGGTTCGAGGCCATCCACTACGAGCTGAACAAGGCCACGGCGCAGAACAAGGACCTGCAGTGGGAGATGGAGCTGCTGCAGTCGGAGCTGACAGAGCTGAGGACCGTGCAGGTGCGCACAGCCCAGGAGTCGGAGAAGTACCGTGAGGAGCGGGACGCCGTGTTCAGCGAGTACAGGCTCATCATGAGTGAGCGTGACCAGGTCATCTCCGAGCTGGACAAGCTGCAGACTGAGGTGGAGCTGGCCGAGTCCAAGCTTAAGAACAGCACGTCTGAGAAGAAGGCGGCCAATGAGGAGATGGAGGCGCTGCGTCAGGTAGGCATTCGGTCGGCAGTGGGAGAGGCAGTGCGGCAGTGCTGGTAGCTGGGACGGGGGCATCCGAGTGGATGAGCCACCCACCCAGGTCACTGCTGAGCTTGGGCTGCAGGGCAGCATGGGGAGGGAGGCCCAGCTGTGGTCCTGGGTGTCCAGCGAGAAAGGTGACGTGCCTGGATGACACCACGTCCAAACTCACACTCAAGTTAGCACCTGCTGCTGTCGTGCTGAAAGTCAGTGGAATCTCCGACTTGCTTATTATGAAGCCAGGGCTTAGAACCTAGAGTGCTTGGTACGTGGGTTCAGAAGAGCACCCCCGGGCTCTCCACCAGCTGTGGGCATCTGGCTGGTCTGCTCTTGAAAGAGGTGCTATGGCTCTTGCTGGGAAGATGTGTGCCTCGGTTGAGTCTCTCCTAAGCGTTGCTTCTTGGGGTCATGGCTCTGGCTCAGGGGACTGGGGCATTTAGCAGCATTGGGTTCAAGCCACTCAGCCCAACTTCTGAGTGGTCAGTGCAGACTCTGCCTTCCCCGTCTGCCCTCTGTACCTCCTTGCTGATGCTGTGTACCCTGAAGTCCACCTAGACCCTGGGAGGTGTGGGCAGCTGTGGAGAGTCCCTTCCCATCCTGTTGTGGCTCTGAAGAGAGCACCTAGACTTGATCATAGCAGATTTTATTTCCCCCAGTTCTTTCTTCATGCCCTGTGTTCTGCTTTTCTGTGCAGGTTGGTTAACACGCAGGCTTGGAAGTGGTCTGTGAGGGTTGAAAATCAGGGTATCCAAGGCCAGGCAGATGGCACTGTGCACTGGGTTGCTATTACCAGATCCCTTTACCAGGCATGAGAAGGGCTCAAGGCCAAGGGTGCCCCAGCTGCCCCCCACCCATAGTGGCTTCCCATGGGGCTGTAGTGTGTGTCCTATGCCCAGAGTCTGAGCCCTCATCATCAGTCACATGACCTTACATCTCTTCAGACCTCGGTTTCCTCCACTGCACAGTGGAAATGATGGTGGTGTGTGTCTCACAGAGTGCTTGTGATTGAACAGCAAGTGCAGTTAGTGTGGTGCCCTCATGGAGTGGGACAGTGTGTTTGTTACTGCCTTGTTGGGGTTCCGGTGAACCTGCTGGAAGTGTTTTTGCAGCATAGGAAGAAACCAGCACCCCTCTGGACCATTGAGGGGAATGCCTCCGTGAAGGGGAATCTGTTTACTTGGATCGTTGTTGTTGTTTGCAATTTTGAGAACTGAACCTGGGACCTGGTGTGTGGCAGGCAAGCACTGTACCATTGACCCACACCCCCAGCTCCTCCTGTGATGAAATTTTTGGAAAGGTATTTACTCAAGTGATCTTTCAGTAAGTCAGGATAATGCACCAGGACTTGGTCAGCACCCTAAATAAACCATCACCTCACCTGAATACGTAGTTATTGGGGGAAATGTTGATATCAAATTAGAAACCGGAAATGAAGGAGGAAAATGAAAATGGCTGTGTCACTTGGCGAGCTCGAAGGTCACCGAGTGTCGAGTACGTACAGGGTGAACTGTGATAGGATGTCAAGTCCTCTTGGATGGGTATTCAGGATGTTGGAAGTTACTTGTGAAGACTCGAACTTCAGGGAGCAGACAGAAATAGGAAGGACCCCCAGCTCCCCCGCAGTGTGCGCTTCCCCTGTGGCAAGCATGGTCAGGCCTGCTGTCCAGGTGGCTGCCACCTCCCCCTGTGCTCCAGCGTGGCCTTCAGCAGGAGCGGCCTGGTGCCCGGGCTGCTGGCAGGAGACAGGTGTGCCTGTCAGCTGGGCTGAGTCAGCAGGCAGCAGGGGAGCCCCTGCCTCCTCAGAACTGGCATCCGCAGCTCCTCTCGCTGCACTGCTCCCCACACGAGCCTGCTCCCTGTGGTTGGAGGAGGCCGGTCTGTGGCCCGGGCCTGGGCTCTGAGGTGTGGATGTCAGGCCCTGTGCTCCCCACAGCTGCCTGCCAGGGCTGGCTTCACTGTGTGCAGCCTGGGGAGAGCTGTGCTTTGTGTTTCTGGACGTTGCCTTCCTCCTTCCCCCTCTCTGTTCTTGCCCTCCTTTCGGAGTCTTCTCCTCAGTAGGTTGAGGCAAACAGGAAGCAGGTAGTGGCACCAAGGTCCCAGGACCTGGCAGAGTCTGCCCAGCGCCAAGAATGGGCTCATCCTCCTGTCACCTGTCTGCCCAATCTAGCAAAGGCCCATTGCTTTCAGGAGGAACAACCTAGGGTGCTGGCACAACCCTGGGGAAGCTGTAGCCATGTCTTGCCTGTCAGAAGGACCCTCCAGAGAGGCAGTGCCCAGTTGCAAGAGTCCCTGAGGATCTCGGGGTGGAGACGCATAGCAGGAGGGGTGGCCCAAGTGGAAGAGACATGTCCCCCACCTGGGTGCTGTCTGCTCAGGTTCTGCCCAATCTAGCAAAGGCCCATTGCTTTCAGGAGGAACAACCTAGGGTGCTGGCACAACCCCGGGGAAGCTGTAGCCATGTCGTGCCTGTCAGAAGGACCCTCCAGAGAGGGTCCTTTTTGCCCAGTTGCAAGAGTCCCTGAGGATCTCGGGGTGGAGACGCATAGCAGGAGGGGTGGCCCGAGTGGAAGAGACATGTCCCCCACCTGGGTGCTGTCTGCTCAGCAGCACAGCTATGACCACACCTACATCCCATTGTCTTCTATGCCCTCGGGTGAGTGGCTGGCGGGTGTCTTGTGGAAATCTACCCCGTCTATCCCCAAGTCTGTGGCCCTAAGACCACTGAGGGGCAGGAGGGGGTCCTGGGCAGCGCCTCTGCAGATCTGATGTGGTGCAGCAGTATACAGGACCCCGGGCAGGTCACCAGCGGCGTCTGCTGTCCTTATCGGCATTATCAAGGGATGCAACGGGAACAGCTCAGTCCTTTTGACCCCCAAATTCCACTCTTCTTTCAAGTGACCTCATCCTTTCTCTCCCCGTTCACTATAACTTCTAAGAAAACTGGGGGTGAATTCTTTTTATTTTTCCTTTGGTATCAGAAATCGAACTCAGGGCTTCTTTGTTTGCCACACAAGCGCTGTGCTGCTGAGCTACCCCCGGCCCTTGGGGTGAATTCTTTACAGAGAATTCTTTAGCAAAGTAAGCAAATACTGTACACTGCACAAAGCATTGAAGAACTGAAACTGCAGTGATTAGCAGTGATCTCGAGAAATAAGGTTGGGCAGACCGTGTGACTCTGTCACTCTGGAGTTGTGATGTGCTTTTTGTCCCAGTTTTTCCCCAGCTCCTTCTGACTGTGCTTGAGAGTTGAGGGTTGGTTCTAAGCTGCTGTCTGTCGCCTTCATCCTTTGGTCTCCGGTGGGAACCGCTGCAGTCTTGCTCTCCCGGGCTTCTGTGGCGGGAGCGAGGCAGAAGTGTCCTTCCTCCGTGCCTGCCTTCCTGCCTGCTGTCACTGGGGCAGCAGCCCGTGCAGAGGCACTGGGATCGGCCCCTCTGACGGTGCTCCCGGTTTGCCTGTTCAGAAAGTAGGAGTGGAACTGAAAGTGGATGCTGCTGACCCATACAGGGGAGCACCCCTGCTGTTGCTTCTGAGAGTTATTGGAAATTTTATGGAGCCTCTAACTCTCCCGGGAGGTGTCAAGATACAGATGTTTCAGATTTCTGCTTCTCAATGAACTGAGATAGATGCACAGAATTCATCAGCAGAAATACTGATGTCTTAGAACTTGCTGTTCCAGATTATGGAAGTCAGCACGGCAGACATGGGGTTGGCGGGGCAGAACCCCTGGCCACCCCAGCACCTTCACTGCCTCGTATCATTGCCATTTGCCATGTGAGCGGTTGCTCTCTGTAAGTGGCAGGTGTGGCAGTGCACTCTGTGGGGGACGTTCCTCCTGGGCCACTGGGACTGACTGAGGAAGGCTGTGCTTCCATCCAGGCTCATGCAGGTCTGTGAGAGTCTGGCTTGGGACCCTTGCCTTGTGCCCCTTGCGGTGTGACCATGATGGTGGGTAGTGGTTGTTGTGGTCCAGGTGCAGGAGGGGGTGCTGCCGTGGGCTCCCCCACAGCGGAGCCCCACTCCTCACTGAGAGGAGGTCCAGTAACCTCTCCTCTGCCTGCTCCGTGCCCCCAGATCAAGGACACGATGACGATGGATGCCGGGAGAGCCAACAAGGAGGTAGAAATCCTTCGAAAGCAGTGCAAGGCTCTCTGCCAGGAGCTGAAGGAAGCCCTGCAGGAGACGGATGTGGCCAAGTGCCGGCGGGACTGGGCCTTCCAGGAGCGAGACAAGATTGTGGCAGAGCGTGACAGCATCCGGTATGGGGTGCCCCTGGGGTCCACTAAGGTCAGTCGGAAGGGTCAGAATCATTTGCCACGTGTCTGGGTAAGGTGGCAGGGGCCCAGGTTCCTCCTTTTTTACCCCTAGCTGAGCTGATGATGCCCTGGCCTCTCTGCTTGGCTTTGGAGTTTTCCGTTATGTTTCCTTCCCATCTCATTGCACCAAGATGTGCTGAATGGGTACCATGTCCAGGCAAGACCCCTGGGGACTGGCACAGGCTGGCCTTTATCTTTTGAGGTCTTCTGATGAGAGCACCACATTGGAGATGCTTTTTTTTCCCCCAGTATTTGCTAGGTGCCTACCATGTGGCAACATCTCAGGACTTGTAAGGGTCACTGGGCAGCTTGGGTGGGCGGGCGGAACAGGGGTAGGCGATGCCAGGGCTGTGATGGGACATTCAAGCACTCAGGCCATGAGGAAGTCTCCCCAGAAAGCGTGGCCTTTGAACTTGACCTGGAAGCATGAGTGGGGTTTCTCCCGGTGGGGAAGAGGGACAGGCGTTACAGACGGGAGGACCCGGTGCAGGACTAGGGCTAGTCTAGGAGGGAGGCTGACAGGGTCCCCAGAGCAGCTAGTGAGGGCCTGAAATGGGAAACCAGGGAGCATGAGACTCTGGGCTGGGCAGTACCAAGAAGGCCAGGGAGATGGTATAATGCGTGTCATTGAGGGGATTCTGAGACCCCCTGCTGCTGCAGAGGGCAGAGACCAGTGCCCTGGGGGCTGGGCTGTTGGGGATGGGGAACTGCCAGGTGCTCAATGTGAGGTACAGGGAGACCCCAAAGGCCCAGTGCTTCCTTTCTGCTGCTCTCCCCTGCTCCACAGGTTTCTCAGGGTACAGACCTGAGCTGGTCTCTGACAGAGACAGGGAGATTTGGGGCTATGCATTGTGGGGTCCAGCCCTCTAGACGCATCAGAGCAGTGTATTTAGGAGGTGGCACAGAGCAGTGTATCCCCACCTCCTCTGGATGGTAGAGGTGTTCTGGGCTCCCCTTTTGTAGAGTTCCCTCACACTTGCACCTTGCATCTGCCCAGAGCCTAGAGCTGCAAAACGGGGAGGACTGTGGGTAGGTAGTGGAGAGGCATGGGAGGCTACCATATGGGTTGGGGCCTTCGCTGCAGAGCATAACCCCCTTCCCCCGAGCCTGTGCTTGAATCGTGTGTGTAGAAATAGGTCCTGAAGCCCCCACATGTGAAGGGGAAGCAGAATGAGCACTGGTGTTGGGAATATGACCCTCGGGGGAAGGCGTACCTTCTGGGCCTCTGGGAAGAGGCAGATGCCTGCAGGTGTTGGGAGAGGGCTGCCTAGCTGTTTGCTGCAGACCACAAGCCCCTGCCTTCTTCCAGTTCTGCCCGTCAGGGTGACCTTGCCCTCTGCCTCCCTGCCAGGACCCTGTGTGACAACCTGAGGCGGGAGCGTGACCGGGCTGTGAGCGAGCTGGCCGAGGCCCTGCGCAGCCTGGATGACACTCGGAAACAGAAGAATGACGTCAGCCGGGAGCTGAAGGAGCTCAAGTATGTTTGGGCAGGTGCCGCCTGGGACAGGTAGCTGAGAACACTGCGCAGGTTCTCATGCCTGTGTGCATACCTGGCCCTCTGTGCCATCACTCTGGCTCACTCTGTCTGCAGAGTGAGCTGAATGCCATCTTTGTGCTCATGGTTCATTAGAAGTTTTTAGATAAACACAGAAGACAGCCTTAGCCCAGGGGACACCCTTCCTCTGCCACCATTAGCAGTGGCCAGTAGAAATTGGCAGAGCCCAATAACCATCATAGTCCAGAATCACGTTCTTATTGGAAAGCAGTGGCTTTATACTCCATGACATTTCCTGAGCTGGCAGTGTGGGGATAGTGAAAAGCTCGTGTGTGCCGTGAGAGTGTGTAGGCCTCACACACAGAGCAGCAGCTTCCCTTCTTCCCTGTTCAGTAAAGTCTGCCACAACCGACAGCTTCGCTAATTACAAAGGCACCCAGACCCACCGGAGCTGGTTCCAGTTAGAGGTTCAAAGGCAAAGCCAGATTCTCCTGGGATCCACCATGGGTTTAGCAAGCAGTGAAATCCCTGAGAAGCAAAGCCTGGAACCTCCAGGGCTGGCGTGGGAGGAGGTTTGCATCTTGCTTGAGCTGGCAGTGCGAGGAGCAACCCAGGTCTGCCTGCTTGTCCTGCATGTGTGCGTTTGCACCTCCTCTCGAGCCCTCACCCTGCGGAGCACGGGCAGGCTCCTCGCTGGTAGATGAGACGAGGGCAGCGAGCTTGTGGCTGTGCTGACCTGGGAGGGTTTTGCTCTTCTCCTCCCTTTCCACATGCATTTTAGAGTAGTTTTGTTTGCATTTAACAGACCAGTTTTGCAGGCATTTTGACCTGAGTTGCATTAAACCGCTAGATAAACTTGAGAAATTCTCTTAAAAAAAAGGAAAGAAACCACTTTGAAAACGGACTGGTACTCCAGGAAGCCTCAGCTGACCCTCGGCCTGGTGGGTTGTAGGGTGGGGGGAGCTGGGCAAAGAAGTGTGGCTCTGCATCTGCGAATGGCCCCCGGGGTTTGCAGCTGTGATATATATAGGGTGGGATATTCTGCCTCCCGAAGGGCCAGCGCCACAGCTGTCTTTGTTCTCAGGGAGCAGATGGAGTCCCAGTTGGAAAAGGAGGCTCGTTTCCGGCAGCTGATGGCCCACAGCTCCCATGACTCAGCCATTGACACTGATTCCATGGAGTGGGAAACGGAAGTTGTCGAGTTTGAAAGGGAGACGGTGAGCTGCTGTGGATGGCTTTGCTTCTCTGCCATCCTGATGGGAATACTGGGCTGGAGCAGATGACCCTCCGGCAATGTCTTCTTCACACCTGCTGGTTTGGAGGGTCAGCACTAGGGGCGGGAACAAGTCCTTTCCCAACAGCGTCCAAACTGGGCTGCTGGGCCGGGGATTTAGTTCAGTGGTGCCATTACCTGCCTTGCAAGTGTAGAGTCCCGAGTTTGATCCCCGGTACCAAAAACAAACCAGCAAACTAACTAGACTGCTGCAGATTGATATCCCAGGTCTCACAGTGGCCCGAGCATGGTGCATGGATGGCAGGGGGAAGAGCAGAGGCCCTGGAGGAGAGTTGGTGGCAATGTAGGTCCGCAGTGCTGGCTGGGGCAGACTGTGGCCATTCAGGGGTTTCATCCTGGGGACAGAGTAAGTGGCTCAGGGTCAAGGGCCAGATGTGTCTCCTCACTGCTTGGTAATTGGGCTGCCACTCCTGCTGTTTCAATAGGAGGACATTGACTTGAAGGCACTGGGATTTGACATGGCAGAAGGAGTGAATGAGCCCTGCTTCCCGGGAGACTGTGGCATATTTGTCACTAAAGTGGACAAAGGAAGCATCGCCGATGGCCGCTTAAGGTAAGACAGAGAAGTCTCAGGCCCTGGACTGAAAGTGGAACCCTCCAGCCCAATGCAGAGCACCCAAGGGAAGGTGCCAATGAAATGACTGCTCCTGGCCTCTGGGGACCCAGACTGTCTGAGGTCTCAGGCTCCCCTGCTCAGGATGCTCCTAAAGAAAGCTTTCTGCCTCTCAATTGCCTCTAAGTCCATTTTTTCACTATCAGTCAAGTGCTGTGTTTGCTTTTCTGTGGAGGAGGGGGCCTAGGCTGTACATGTTGGCACCTAGGATGTTAGCTGCATGCCCCTTCCATGAGGTAGTGATACTAAAGTAACTAACGCACAGTGCTGGCTACTTGCTAAGTAGCGGTTTGGGCTCTTATTATAACTTGATTCATCTTTGCAGTCCAACTAGGTAATCACCAAGTGATTGCCCCCTCTTACAGATGAGGACCCTGAGCCATAGTGGGACTGGGTCCCACTGCTGTCAAGTTGCAGAGCCAAGGTTTGAACCCAGCTGTCCAGCAACAGCACGTGAAGTTTGGCTCTGTGTGCTCCCAGGAAAGGGAATCTGTCTGAATGTGGATGTGGACACCTGCTCTTTGACATTTGAGAGTCCGCAAGCGGGTGGTTGGGGCCATCCACAGGCCCCATGGACTGTGTGGCTGCTGACCTGGTTGATCCCCTCCTCAGAGTCAACGACTGGCTGCTGAGAATCAATGATGTGGACCTCATCAACAAGGACAAGAAGCAGGCCATCAGAGCTCTGCTCAACGGGGAGGGCGCCATCAACATGGTTGTGCGGCGGAGGAAGTCCCTGGGCGGGAAGGTGGTCACTCCCCTGCACATCAACCTCAGTGGACACAAAGGTAGCGGCCTCAGGAGTGGCGAGAGTCCTTTCTGGTAGAGAGGGATTGTGTGTGTCTTCAGGAGCTCATCCTTCCCAGGGAGGTGCTAGGGCTGCCATGCACATGCACATGCAGAATGTGTGCTTTCCTGGCAGGAGGTCATCTGGGTCCTGAGTGTCTGATTTGCCAGAGCTGGTGTGACCTGGACCCCTGATGGTGGGACCCGGTGGGGTGCTGGGTGGCATGAGGTACAGTCTGCAGTTAATGAAGATGGGGGTGGGCAGCCAGGCAGGTTGACCCAGAGCCCTCCTGTGGTTTGCAGATAGCGGTATCAGTCTGGAGACTGGAGTATACGCTGCTGCCGTGGCACCAGGCAGTCCTGCTGCCAAAGAAGGGACCCTCGCCGTGGGAGACAGGATTGTCGCGGTGAGTCTGGAGCTGGAGCTAGGCTGTTTGCCACCCTCCAGGCTGTTAGGTCACGTTTGGGATGGTTGGGCAAGAGTCACAAGCAGAGATTTCACATTTGCATTGTTCTTGGGCATCACATTGTCTCAGCATTAAAAAAAACAACTTTTCCCCTCTCTGGATGGTGTCAAAATACATAGACAGTAAGCACTGATGAAAATGACATATAGAAAATATTCAGGAAAGAAATAGTCGTTTGTATTGCTACCGTGTGTAGATAACATCTAACATTTTCTGTTTCTTGTACGTGAATTTGTGTCGAGGACAGATATTTAGAAAATGAATTGACAAGGGCTAGAGATGCAGCTCAGTGGTAGAGCACTTGCTTAGCATACATGAGGCCCTGGGTTCCATCCTCAGCACCTCAAAAAGAAAGAGGAGGGGAAGGAAAAAAAACCTGGCATTCTGTGTTGTTGTCCTCTTCCCTTTCCCCTTCCCCTTCCCCTCTTGATTTTTTTTTCTTTTTGAATGAGGTCTCAGTCTCCAGCCCAGTGCTCCTGCACATCTGTATACCCGTGTATAGGTTTCTGGGTTCTGTTTGCTTGTTAAATACAAACATGGTGCCTGTACTATGCATTCTACATTGTGGACTCCTTTCCAAATGTGTCCTGGGGAATTGTGTTCGGCTCCATGGAGTACACAGTTTAAATCCTCTGCCTCCAATGGACATATAGGCTATCTTCAGTCTGCTGTTGTGAACAGTCCTGCAGTGAACTTTCCCTGTGTGCACACAGCTGATCTGCAACAGGTGACTAAAGATGCTGGGAGTGGCTGAGTCAGGGCAGCCGCCCAAGCTTTTGGTCAGTCTCTCCTGCTGGACAGGTGGCAGTCTTTGCATTGACAGGCGGCCACCCGTACCTCCCTCCATAGGCCATACGGCAGTGTGTCACGGGGCAAATTACCAGGCCAGGGCATCACTGGGTCTGTGGGCTTCAGCATTTAACATTCAGCGCCACCCTGGCCCTGTGCTTTGGGAAGGCTGTGGCCTTACCAGTCCTCCTGCAGTGTATCAGGGAACTTGTGGCTTCACATTTTTGCTTCTTCTTCGGACTTGTGAGGAGCCAGAGCTTAAAAAGCAGTATGTCACGTATATCTGGAAATATGAAAAAGTTATGAGGAAAAAAACACCAAAATCCATCACTCCCAAGATAATAATTCTGTAGGTGCCTTTTAATTAATTATTTAACTTATTTATATTGGGTTTTTTGAGGCAGGGTCTTAGTATGTCGTTGAGACTGACCTGGAACTCACTATGTAGCCCAGGCTGGTCTCGAACTCACAGCACACCTCCTGCCTCAGCCTCCCGAGTGCTGGGATTACAGGCGCGAGCCACCACACCCGGCTTGTAGATGCTTGTTTTTGTTTAGTTTCACTTTGAAACAATTAATTGATTCACAGGAAGTTACTAAGATAGCAGAGGGAGGGCCCACATACCACCACCTGGTTTCTCTGTCTCAGTGCCTGCAGATGGACGTTGGTGTGACCTGTGTGTAGTTCTGCATGGTTTTGTATAATCACTAGCAGGGAACTGTCCTATCATAGTCCCCTTACAGCCATGTCCCCTTAGGGTCACATCTCTCTACGCCCGCTAGCCCGTACACCTCTGGCTCCTGATGTGTTCTCCATCACTATTATTCTGTCATTTGCAAAGTGTCATGCAAGTGGGTCACACAGGGTGTGACAGTGGCCGTGTGTTCCCACCGTGTGTGTGTTTTTTTTTTTCTTGAGTTTATTGGTACAATCTAGGTATACAATACAGTTACATTCATTATTGGGATTCTGTACCTTTACATAATAGGTCTTGAGTCTCATTTTTTTCCCCTTGTCCCTGCCCTCCCTTCACCCCCTCCTCCCCTCCCCATTTACAAACATTTTATTTCCATTTTTTCAGTTTCTCATA
>NW_022900932.1:14030326-14101898 GCF_012274545.1 Fukomys damarensis
GTTTCTGTAATCAAACCCATGTAGATATGACCTTACATATTTAGTAAGATGTGTTACCCCTGTACACATGGAAAAAAAAATAAATAAATATAATTAACATTTCTAGACCAATATGGCTGTCCATTTCTGTACAATGCCAACTCAACACAGTAAATTCGGATGACTTTTTGCAACATTGGCAGCACCGTTAAACTTTCCCAAAATTCAATGTATATATATATGTGTGTGTGTATATATATATATTTATATAAAAAGACTAATAATAGCAGTATGCAATGCATCGATAGCACCGTGTGTTTCTTATCATGACAGAGCAGTGCCCTGTGACCCAGGGCTGGCAGGCTTAGCCACTCATTGCTGCACATGTACTGTGGCAAAGTACATGTCTGTGAGGAATGGGACAGAGATCGGGCTGGGGATGGAGAGAGCATTGAGTCTTGGTGAACCGCGGCCATGCCTCACTTTCTGTGGTCCTTTCTGGTTTACCAGGTCTCGCTTCACAGCCAGACTCTGGCTTGGGGTCCTCATGTACCCTTGCTGCATCCCACAGGAAGGAGTGAGGTTGGGGTTCTGGGCAGGGGTCCACGTGGTGCAGCAGGGTGCTTCCCGGGTGTCCTTGGAATTCTGGTCCTTCCCATAGATGATGTGGGGTTGCCTTCCCCTGCCACAGAAGCCCTGTGTCTGACACCAGGCCTTGCTGGAGAGGAGATTTCTCTCCTGCGCCAACTCCTGGCTTGGCACCTTAGAGCACCCCAGGATGCCAGATGGGCCGAGCCCCATCCTGGCAGCCTGAGAGTGGGGCTGAGCCACCCCGTGGTGGGCTGACTGGCTCGCTGTCTGGCCCTAGATCAATGGCATCGCACTGGACAACAAGTCTCTGAACGAATGTGAATCCTTACTGCGCAACTGCCAGGACTCCCTGACGCTCTCCCTCCTGAAGGTAAGGACCACACCTGCTCTGCTTTTCCAACCTTGTGCACCCGGCTGTTGCTCAGGGCCACCAGGGCCCTTGAGCGAAAGGTACTGAATGACAAAATGCAGGGGGTACATGAAGTCTGGCTGGGTCCTGGTTGGAAAACACAAAACAGCCCAGAAGGCCGTGTTGGAGACGGTCGTGTGCGTTGGAATCTGGACTGGATGATTGGATGATCCTAGAGGACTGTTTGTTTCCTTCAGCCTATATAGGAAAATGATCTTATTTGGGGAGGTGCATGCTAAAGGTAACAGGGAGCAATGTGAAGGTGTTTGTGACTGGCTTTCCACTGTTCTGTGGTATCAGTACAGACAATAAAGACAACTTAAATCCAGTTAGTGGGTTTATGGACATTCATTGTACTTTCCTATTAACTTTTCTACGTAGTTGAAAAGATTATTAATAGAAAATTGGAAAAAATAGGCCCAGCTTGTTTCATTAAGAGATGTTTTCCAAATTAAATAATTGTTTTTATTTATTTGTTTTGTTTTGTTTTTGGTACCGGGGATTGAACTCGGGTCCTTGTGCTTGTGAGGCAGGCGCCGAA
Organism: Fukomys damarensis; assembly: GCF_012274545.1. Lineage (NCBI taxonomy): Eukaryota > Metazoa > Chordata > Mammalia > Rodentia > Bathyergidae > Fukomys > Fukomys damarensis. The sequence goes on from NW_022900932.1 coordinate 14,031,847, forward strand.
CCACTGGGCTAAATTCCCAGTCCTAAGTAATTGTTTTTAAATCGGTAGACTTTCTGGGGTACTGTTTTAGGACTACAGAACAGCAGGGCTGGGACAAAGTCCTCACGTACTCCCTCAGCCCAGCCCCTGGCACTGCTCCTCCCTCTGCCTCACATCTCCCCTGTGACATCTGTCCTGAGTGTGGTTCGTTTGTCACAATCGCTGTGCCACTCTGGGTGCCTCACTGTTACCTACAATGCGTGGTTTACCCGAGGCTCACTCTCCGTGTGGTATACTTTGTGGTTTGTGACGAAAGGACACTGACAGGCACCCAGTGATACAGTGTCACGGGGGTTGGTCTCTGTCCTGCATTCCCCTGTGCTCTGCCTGTTCGTTGTGCCTGCTCTGAGGCCCCGATGGCCCTGACCCTGTCTCTGTCTCCGAGCTTTTGCCCTTCCCAGGATGTGTGGCTGTGTCATGAAGGGCGTGGCCTTTCCAGACAGCCTAACTCACTCTGCACCATGCTGTAAGGTTGCCCCGGGCCTCTACGGCTGGACAGCTGGTTCTGTTTTGGCCCTGATTAATATCCACGGCCTGCGTGTAACACGAGGAATTTATTTTAATGCCGGATAATTCTTAAACTGTGCAGGACACCGTGCGGGTGTCTGCAGCAAGTGTCTGGGTTGTGATGGGCCTTCACACACGTGTGTCCCTCTGTCCTTCTTTCTCTGAGGGGGTGAGGCCCTCCCTGCCTGTTGCTCCACTGTGGGGACCGTTTCTGGTGGCATTTCCGGGCCCCGTCCCCTGACCCCTTCCTCACCTCTGTGCTACCCCTGCTTAGGTGTTCCCACAGAGCGCCTCGTGGAGCGGCCAGAACATCTTTGAAAACATCAAAGACTCTGATAAGATGGTAAGTTTTCGCGCCCACGGCCCGGAGGTCCAAGCTCATAATAAGCGGAATTTGATGCAGCACAATAACTCCACGCAGACGGATATCTTCTACGAGGACCACCTGGAAGACAGGAAGGAGCTAGGCCCGCCCAGAGGCAGCAGCTCCTTTCTGCACAAGCCATTTCTGGGGGACCCCTTTCCGGTCTCCTCCCAGACCTGTCCCAGCGCCTCTGAGCGCAGCCTGAGCTCCTTCCGCTCTGATAACTCTGGGGAGCGTGGCTATGGGCTGGTGGACGTGCGGAGCCGGCAGCCCCTGCTGCCCTTTGAGACTGAGGGGGGGCCCTGCGGGACAGTGGAGGCCCCCCTGGACAAGGTGGACTCCGAGAGCTCCAACAGTGGTGGGACCTGGCCCAAGGCTGTGCCTGGCTCCGTGGCGGGGCCAGAGAAGCTCTCTGTTTACAAGAAGCCAAAGCAAAGAAAGTCTATCTTTGACCCGAACACTTTCAAACGCCCCCAGACGCCCCCCAAAATTGACTACATGCTCCCAGGCCCTGGGCCCGCCCACTCCCCCCAGCCCTCCAAGAGGGTAGAACCTCTGACGCCCCCGAAGCCCCCCAAGAGGAGTGACTCCATCAAGTTCCAGCACAGGCTGGAAACCAGTTCTGAATCCGAGGCAACTTTGGTTGGCAGCTCCCCATCCACCAGCCCCCCGATCACCCTGCCGCCCGGTCTGGACCCCGGGGAGCCCATGCATGCATCACCCCCTCGCAAGGCCCGGGTCCGCATCGCCTCCAGCTACTACCCTGAAGGGGACGGGGATGCCTCCTGCCTGCCGGCCAAGAAGTCCTGTGACGAGGACCTTACCTCCCAGAAGGTGGATGAGCTGGGGCAGAAGCGGCGCCGGCCAAAGTCCGCTCCCAGTTGTCGGCCCAAGGTGGCTCCAGTAGTGATTCCCGCTCAGTTCCTGGAGGTAGAGCGCAGCCTCAGGTGGGGGTGGGGGAAGCTGGCCGTGGGCCTGCCGCAGAGTGCCCTGCGCTGGCCTCCCTGGGCTCCTCGGGGGCTGGCTGCTTTGTCTTTGCTCTTGGTGGGGTGGCCGGTGGATGCCAGCAGGAGGCAGCCCTGCCAGGAGACCGGCAGGTGCTGGGGTGCATGACAGTGGCAGTTTGACACCGCCGAGAGTGTGTTCTTGGACGTAGCCTTAGGTTTGCTTTTGCAGCAGGACTTTGAATTTGTACAACAGAGGCGTGGGATGGACTTGCAGAGTTGGGTGGCACTTGTAAGACTGTTAGCCAATGACAGAGTGGTCTGTGTGTGCTGCTGTCAGATCCAGAGGGAAACATTTCTGGGAGCCAGGACTCTGGCAGGCACCAGCACACCCTACTCACAGTGAATGTTGCCAGTTGTGTAGAGTTTTATGTGACTGATGCATGTGTAGTTAAAAGAGACTAGCTGGTGGTGCTGTCACACACCTATAATCCCAGCAGTCCAGGTAGCTGAGGCAGGAGGACCTCAAGATCAAGCCTAGCCTGGGTGACTTAGAGTCTGCCTCAAAAGCAAAATTAAAAAAGGGCTGGGGATGTAGCTCAACACTACAGAGGTAGGCCTTGTATTCAATCCCCAGTACTGAAAACAAAGCAAAAAGGTCAGGGTTTTCCTCTGGGATTGTTTTCTGAAAGGTTTGTATGGGAGGCGCCTCCCTTCTGGGTATACAAGGCAACCGGAACAAACAGTAACCTCTTTCCTGCTCCGTGTGTCCATTGCTGGAGTGGGAGGAGCTCGAGCATGGGGGGACAGCCGGTGGCTTGCTAACGGACCTGAGTAGCTCACCCTTTCCAACAGCCACCCTTGCCTTTGCTTCTGCAGGAACACAAATGTGTCCCCACCAGTGGAGAGCTGTCCCCAGAGGCCCAGGACTGGTCACCTCACTCGCCAGGGCATTCCAGTCGGCAGGGCAACTCCCTGTTCTACGCCAGCAGACCTTCTGTGGGTGAGTAGGTGGGCTGGGGGCGGGAGAGGGGTGTGGTGTGGAGCCATGGGGCAGCCCAGTCTCTGGGGATACAGGCAGGAGCTGCTGCCCTGTCTGGGACATTCGTTCTGGCATCTGTGCCACATTGCTGTTTGTCGAAGTGCTTTCCCCCCACAGCAGCGTGGCAGTGGGAAGAGTCAGGAGAACGCTCCCTTTGTGTAGAGGGAGAAAGGCAGGTAGCAAAGCCATGGAGTAAGTGGTAGTTAAAACTCTAGTCTTCCTCTAGAGTCCTCTTCACCAGGGAGGCTCGCTGCTGCCCTGGTTGGTGGGAGAGAGATTGCATTAGTCCACTGCTGCCTGGGTGGTTTGGGGCGACTGACCTCACCGGCCCTATTCCAGGCACTGTTCCCCGGAATGTGACCCCCAGCACCACTGTGAGCTCCATCCTGCGGAACCCCGTCTACACTGTACGCAGCCACAGGGTTGGACCCTGCAGCTCTCCGCCTGTGCCCCGAGATGTCGGCCCCCAGAATCTGCCTCCCAGGTATGCTCAGCACCCTGTGCTTCCCTGCACACCAGCTGTCCAGAGCCCCTAGACAGAGAGGCCGGTGGGCAGGAGACTTCCTTGGACAGCTGGGCAGAGGTGGTGGAGAACAGCGCTGGGACCCCAGGAAAGGGAGCTTGAAGGGTGCTCTTGTCACTAGTGTGCAGTTTCTAAACTCCTGTCCCGGGCACTGTCCCACACCCTCTCCTCTCAGGACACAGCAGCCTTCTGAGCTAAGTCCTGTTTCACTTTTTCTGCTGTGGGGATGGGGGCCATGAGACTTCAAAAGAATTGGAATTTTATTTTACTCTTTTTGAGACAGGGTCTCACTATGTAGGTGAGACTGCCCTGGGACTCGCTATGTAGCCCAGGCTGGTCTCGAACTCACAGCGATCCTCCTGCCTCAGCCCCCCGAGTGTTGGGATTACAGGCATGTACCACCACACCCAGCAGCTGAATCTGTTTTATTAAAAAAGAAACCTAAAAAAAAAAAAAAAAGCCTGAAATTAAAAAAAAAAGTGAATAAGAAGTAGGCTCAAGATCACTCTCATTGTTCATTTGGCAAATTATTGTTCAGCATGTACTGCAGGCTAAGGACTGTTCTAGTTCCACGGGGTGACAGTGGCAAACTGAAAAGACAGCTTCCTGCTTTGAGAGTGCTTTACGTTCAGGTGTGGGAGGCAGACAGAAATGCAGAGTATGTTGGATGGTACCAAGTGGCTCTGCAGGCGGTAAGGCAGGGTGACAGGCCAGCCAGGAGGTAGGGTGGTGAGGGAGGGCGCTTGTGGCCAGAAGGAAGACAAAGGCCAGCGGCACAGGACTTTGTGGGCAAGCTTCCAGGAGGGAGAGCCGTCGGTCCTGGGGCCTGGGCACCTGGGCACCTGGGCATGGCAGGGTGGGAGATCGGCGAAGGGGGGCCACCAGTCATAGTGCACAGACCTGTAGGACCTGGAACCATGCTAGAGGAGGTGGTTTCGTTCTGAGTGAGTAGAGACGCTGGAACAGTGGGATTTCTGCAGGGAAGAGACATGGTCTCGTTACACAGCCAGAAGAGACCTTGTCGGGACCTGACCCCACCCCACCCCCATCAATCTGACACGGTGACTCTGGCTCTGCCTGTTGCCCTCTGGTGTCCTAGGCGCATGGTCCAGAGGCTCAGTCTCCTCTCCAAGGTCCCTGGTGCGAGCCTGGCCCCTGTCTGCCTGTCTTGTGCCCACCAGGTTGCCAAGCCCCTTTTCCCCGTAGCATCCGTTCCTCCCAGTGAGCCAAATCCCAGCCCTGCTGCAGAAGTGGGAGTGACCCTGACCCAGGCACCCCATATGTGTTGCTCTAGTTAGATGCCACCTCTGAGAGGTGGACAGGGCATTATGGGGACCCCCGGGCCTCCTGGCTCAGGCAGACATAGCCCTGGCCCTGCGTTTCTCCCCAGTGCCGCATTGGGTCCTGTTCTTCCTCTTACCCCTCTGGTTCTCTCGCAGTGTCCAGCACCAGGGACGCCTGAGCCTGGACCTGAGCCACAGGGCCTGCGGCGACTGCTCTGAAATGAGAGCCTCCCACGGGTCCAACTCGCTGCCCTCCAGCGCCCGCCTTGGTAACTGTGCCATCAGACCCTGTGTGGGAGCGGGCACCTGTGTCCCGATGCCCACGGCTCCTCCCCTCTGGGGCCACATTGGTGTCTGGTGGGGGTGGAGTCTGCCGCTTGGCTGCACTCAGAGTCCCTGCCCCTGCCCGAGGTCTTCCACAGTGGCCGTGGGCTGTTTGGGGGCCTGGCTCCGTCCCTGAGCTTGCTGGTCTTGCTGGGGTATTTTGCATGGCTGTTCATTCACTTAGGCAGATGCAGCCCAGGGGAGAGTCTCATGTTGTCCTTGCAGTGGCTCTGGTGCTGGGGAAGAGGAGTAACCTGTGCCCCTAGGTCACTGCTTGGGTTTTGGGCTGGATGTGGAACTTGTATGATCTTGGTCTGGAGAAGCCTGGCTCCTTCCGACACTAGGGGCCATGCGTCCACCCCCATCTTGGCCCCCAGCATAGCCGGCAGGGCCCAGCTTGCTTTACATGTCACATCCTGACCGTCAGGCCTGGATAAGGGTGGCGAGGTTGGCATGAGGCCTCACTTCCTGTCTCCTTACGGCACAACAGGCTCCTCCAGTAACTTGCAGTTCAAGGCGGAACGCATCAAGATCCCACTGACGCCAAGATACCCCCGGTCGGTCATGGGCTCTGACAGAGGTGAGGACTGCTGGGCACTCGGCCGTTCGCTGTGCTCCGTCCCTCGCCCTTACACGGGGGGTTGGTCTTCTCTGCTGGTCAGTGATGGTGCGTGAGTATGGGCATAGCAGGCAGTGTGGCGCTGGGCAGCTAAACCCAGGCTGTGCCACGCTGTCGGGACCCAGAGATCCCTGCCCAGACGTCAGCCCAGCTGTGTCTCCCCGCTCTCCCGCAGGTTCCTTGTCGCATTCCGAGTGCAGCACTCCTCCACAGTCTCCCCTGAACATCGACACCCTGCCCTCCTGCAGCCAGCCACAGACCTCAGCCTCCACATTGCCCAGAATCGCCGTCAACCCCACATCCCACGGGGAGCGGAGAAAGGACAGGTGAGCGTGCATGGGCATCGACGGCCTGGGCAAACCTGCGGATGGTAGATGAGGGTGAGGGACCGACTTGTGTGTGGAAGGGGCGGAATGGGGAGCTCTGTTTTGATTTGATCAGGGCCTAGCCAATCTAGCATGGGTCGCCTGGCGTTATTCCCTGGTGCCTTGCCACAGGCAGTTGCTTGTGTGTCCCATGGGGCACTCGATGCCAGGGCCCAGCAGGGAGGTGGGGAAGGAGTAGATGGCAGGGATAGAGCAGGATGGTTGAGACCTGTTGGGCAATCATGCTGGGGATGATCCTGTGGTGGCAGCCGTGTCAGGGCAGCGTTTACTACTTCCCAGCTCACATTCCAGTGCTCAGTGTGTTAAGTTATGGAAGCCTCGCCATCACCCTTGTCACTGTGATTAGTTCCACATCACGGTGAGGAATCTGGGTCCAAGGGCAGCAGTAATGGCTCTGTGGTCACATGGTCAGCCACCAGCCCTTAATAGCATCAGAATTCATTCCAGCCCTTTACTCTTTGTTCCCTGTGAGCTACATCTAGTTCTTTTCCCTTTTCATAGTGAAGTGAAGCACACGTGGTGAAATGAAGTGTGTGTACAGCATGAAAGCACAGCTTAGCCATTGGTTGGTTTCCTTCTAAATGTAGGCCCATGTGCGCCTGGGCTTTAGATTGCCCGCAGGCTTGGTGTCCAAGGCCTCTCTGCTGAGGCTGTCACCCCTGCCCCAGCACACTCTATGTGCCTCATGTTCCTCTCCTTCTCCTTTCTTTCTTTCTCACTAAGCCCAGCTTGCTTTGTCTCTGTCCTCTGGTCTCAGCCTCTCACGTAGTTGGGACTGTAGGTGTACACCACTGTGCCTGGTGCTCTTTTCTTTCACTGTGGAGCCTACCAGACCGTATTCATGTGTGAAGGTTCCATCTAGACCTTGAAAGTCTGAACTTGTAAGTTAGCAAAGTCAACAAATACTAACCCAAGAGACCTGAGGTGGACAGAAGGTATCTACACCCAGGGGCTGGCCCTGGGGAAGCAGGCACAGTCCATAGAGGATGTTTGAGAGTCCTTGTCGTGAGGTGCATTCAGAAACAGGGGGCTGGGGGCTGTACTCACCCCAGCTCTGGTCCTCACTGAGAGATCAACACCTTCCCCAAAGGCAGTGTGTCCGCAATAGGGAAAGGACATTGTCATGTGCAGTCAAGCGCTCCCTTAGCCCCTTACCAGGTACAAAGAGCTGGGGATGCTGGGTACTTCCTGCCCCAGTGCTCCCTGTGATGTGATTAGAGAGGACACTTAGCATGTGTGACCTCCCTGAGCAGCAGGTCATTAACTAAAAGTTGCCCCTTCTTCCCTGAGTCTGAAAAGTTCACTGTCATAGCGTCATTATGCAAAATGAAGCTGGAAAAGTAGGAAAAAGAAAAAAAAAAGTCACATACAGTCTGTCCAACTAAAGATCCAGTTGCTGTTGACCTTGTGACCATTCTGTAATTCACATTTTAATGCACATTTTATTGTTTGTATCATTTTGTGGATGTGATCACATCTTGAACATTGTCTCTTCAGTGATTTGTAATGTTATACTTTACCCACCTGTTTTACAAAGTAGTTTTGTTGTTCCAAGGAAACTTTTCTGTGTAGTCTAAAAAATTTAAGCCATTCAGATGGAAAAGTAAGGGTACCTCATCAGGGGCCGCCCCTGTGCATGTTTGGTAAATTCTCTGTAGAGAGACCTTTGTGGGCACAGACATAAACACGTGTGGAGGTTTCTGTAAATGCAGTTGTGCCCCGGTGCCTTTGCACGACATGGCATTCCCTCTGTGTCTTTCCATGTCAGTAAACCCGATTTATGGAGTTATTGCGAGCAGCTTCTTGGCTGTTGTTGTGACTTGGTTTACCTGCCCCTTTGTTGAGGTCTGTGCATGTGTGGAGATGGAACAGGGACAGTGTAATCCCTGGGGAATGGGGAGCTGGACCTAGCGCTGCCTGCCGCCATGGGCGATGGTGGGAAGGTGGGTTCCGCCCGTCATCTGGGCTGGGTGTGAGGATGGTGTGGGTGGCTGCCCAGTCAGGATTCTCACAGCTCTGAGCCGCCTGGCTCTGATGCATGGTGAGTCGCACATGTGACCTTGGGTGGCATAGGGCTGGCACAGAGCCCTTGGACCTGGAAGGCCAGGGAGACTTGGGGAGGGATGAGTGAGGAGGTGGGGTTACCTTGGAGGGTGGGCAAGAACAAGGACAATTTCAGAAGAATTTCCATCTCTGCTCTTCTGAGAGGGCTGGTCTGGGCCTGGGCAGAGGCCTGCTGAGCCCACGGAGCCCTCTGCCTCCTGTGGACAGGGTGGGCAGTTCAGGTATCTCCCCACCGTGCTGCCTGTCCCTTACCACATCGAGCCTCCATGGGCTCCAGAGCGGCCCCAAGGGGCAGTTGCCAGGTTGGCTCCTTCTCTCTCTGGCTGGGACTTCCTCCTCTATGCCTTGGAGGGAGGAGGCCTGGAAGGGTCCGCTCCAGCCCTGAGGGCAGCTTATTGTCTCCGGCCGTCCTTTCTGTCCGTATGTGGCAGGCGTCTTCCTTTTTTGAGTTTTCCTTCTCTCCTCTCTAACCTTCCTGCCGTCCAGATGTCTCTTGCACCACAGATCTCTTCTGAGGCTGCCCGTGGCTACTAGGCCCAGGTCCTCCTCGCTGAGGAGTCTGAGGTTGGCCTGACATGAGGCTCCCTCGAGCCCCTGCCCCTCGTGCTCTGGGGTGCAGTGCACAGCAAGTGCATGTTTGCAGCCTTGGTCTGTGCCTCCCCGCACCCCACTTCTCATGGCTTGGGTTTGCAACAGCTTAATTTCCATAATCGGTCTGCGTCATCCCATGCAGCCAGTAAACACATCTGGGATCTTATAGCATCTCTTCTGGAACCACTGTCACCCCAGAAGCTATCTTTCTCCTGTGAGCCCTCCCTGGGGTTTGCATGTTAGGAAGCAGGTCCTCTCACACGTGAAACCTGTGTGTCCCCCCCTGTGTACATCCGTGCTCGTTGTTCCCGTGGGCCATTCTGTCTCGGGGCTCGGTGTCTCCTGTCCATTCGGGTGCGCTGTGTCTGTGGTGCATGGAGTTTTGGGAACATGTGTCCTTTGTCATACACAAGCCAATCCATCATGTCCCTGTTTGGCTGGGTCATTCTGGGAGCACATGGGCCCTGGGGCTCTCTCTGCACCTGATGGCATGCCTGACCTCAGACTCCCCTCCACCCTGCTTCCGCTCTGAGTCCTGAAGCTTTGGCTCTTTGCCCAGGCCTTATGTGGAGGAGCCACGCCACGTGAAGGTGCAGAAGGGCTCGGAGCCTCTGGGCATCTCCATCGTGAGTGGGGAGAAGGGCGGCATCTACGTCTCCAAGGTGACCCCAGGGAGCATTGCCCACCAGGCTGGCCTTGAGTACGGGGACCAGTTACTTGAGGTAAGAGGGAGCCCTCTTCTCTTCCCTCCTAAATCTGTCTCCCTAGCCTGGTCCCCTCCCCGTCACTGAGCCCGTCCCGGTTTCTCCCCAGTTCAATGGCATAAACCTGCGGAGCGCCACAGAGCAGCAGGCCCGGCTCATCATCGGGCAGCAGTGCGACACCATCACCATCCTGACCCAGTACAACCCACACATGCACCAGCTCAGCAGCCACTCCCGCTCCAGGTGAGCCCTGGGGGTGGGCAGGTTGGGTGGGAGCTGCCGGCTGCAGGTTCTGTGGATGCTGCTGCTAACAGGGCTACTCAGTCAGCCTCAGGTTTTTGGAGAAAAGGACCTCACCTCCCAAAATAGGCTGTAGAAGCAGATGGTTGTGGCCTGTGCTTGCTAGGAGCCAAGGTCCTGGGCAGGATTCTCACACAGTGGTCAGCTGTCTGTCCGTGAGCACACACTGGTCACCCACTGTGCTGGCCCTCTGCCGCGTGGGTCACAGGGTAAACGACCCGAGGGCCTGAGTGCCCTGCAGGGCCACATCCACGGTGCAGCAGGGGATCTGGAATGCAGAGGCTGAGGAAAAGGGACAATGACTCCACATGTCTCTCGTGCTGGACACTGTGGAAAAGAATCCCTGAGCCGAGGGCAGACTGCTGCCATGAGTCTGAGCTCCTGGTATGCCTGCTCTCCTGGGGCTCAGGGCACAGAGCCATGTGGCCCAGTCCCATTTGCAGCCGATTCGGCGGGCGTCACAGAGGAAGGGGCTCTGGGTGGCTCTGTGCTTCTGTTTATCCCTCCTGTCTTCTGTCCCCAGCTCCCACCTGGACCCTGCTGGAGCTCACTCCACTAACCAGGGCAGTGGGGCCACCACCCCAGAGCATCCCTGTGTCATCGACCCACTCATGGAGCAAGACGAGGGCCCTGGCACCCCTCTGGCCAAGCAGAGCACCCCCAGCTCCAGGTCAGCAGATGCATGCAGTGGGGCCCTCATTTGTCCACTGAGTGCATCTCTGTGGGTCTTGGGTGTCGGGCGGCCAGATTCTCCCAGAGCTGCAGACCACAGCCCTGGTCTTTGGAATCTGGAGTGAGAGGCCCTCCCTCCCATCTTCCCTCTCTCATTTCCTCTCTCTTGTTTGTCACCCTTCTGTCGTCTTCCCTTTTCTCGTTTGCTCATCCGATTCTGTCCCCAGCCAGTCCCAAGTCATCACTCAGCCAGGGCCTGAGCTCTGGCCACCAGCGGCAGTGCTGTCCCATGGCAGGTGACAGGCCACGTGCAGCCAGTCACAGTGCGATGAGGGACACTGCCTGCCACTGTGGAGCTTGAGGCGGGACAGGTGACCGCTGGGGGTGAGCAGAAGCCTCTCTGCAGGCCCCATGGAGGAAGCAGGAGAGGAGGCGGTGTTCTCTGGACTCTGCATGTACGTCAGCCTGGCCTGGGGCTGGAGGGACCAGGAGAGGACCACCCCGGCCACGGTGTGACAATTGCTCCTCCATCCTGCAGGGCCGCTTCTAAAGTAAAGTGCCCAAGGAGACCTGCTCTGCACAGGATCAGCCCTACTAGGACTCCTGTAGCAGAATATTAATCACAGGCTGGCTTGAGGTCACCTTCAGCAGTCTCTACCCTGACTCAGTTTACCGGCTACCCTTCCCGACCCATTCTGTGTTCTGGATGGGGAGGCCGCTCTCGTGAATTGGCGCAGGCCCCATCTGCATGCAGTGCTTGGGATGTTGCTGAATCAGCTGTCCTGTGTGGGAGAATGGGTCACACGACTGCGCGCCTGAAGCCAAAGCAGGGCAGATGGTGTATCCGGGTGGCAGGACACCTCCCAGGGAGGGCAGTGACAGCCGGGGCTGTAAATGGGGGCGTTCGTTTCAGCCTAGTCCCCGGCTGGCTTCGTGACCTGTTGTCTGGCTTTCTCTGCATCGCCGCTCTGCCTCTTAACCTCTGTCCTACTGAGATGATAGAATTAGAACCACGATGAGACCACTGTCAGCTGTCTGAGTCAGGGCCCGTGACACCTGCGGGAAAGGCTAGGGCAGTGATGGCGAACTTAATACAGACTGAGTGCCCAAACTGCAGCCCTGAAACCACTTAGTTATCGCAGAGTGCCAACACTGCAATTAGACTGAATACTGAGGTTTTTACTAAAAAAAAACAAAAACAAAACCAAAAACAAAACTCATACATTAACATCTTCTATCTTAAAAGAAAAACACAGTAGCCGGGCATGGTGGCACACACCTGTAATCTCAGCACTCAGGAGGCTGAGGCAGGAGGATTGGTTGTGAGTTCAAGACCAGCCTGGGCTACATAGTGAGTTCCAGGTCAGTCTCAACTACACAGTGAGACCCTCAAAAAACAAAACAAAACAAAACAGAAAAGAAAAACAGTAACAACTTTCAATGATATAAACAGCTTTTTATTGAAAGGTAACAGTTTGCATTTGGTATGCTTTTGCACAATTAATTCAGTCTTTGCTGTTGTGTGTGAGCTGATCATTGTCAGACCTTGCTCATACTTCAGTTAGTTTGAGAGCAACGCATGCAGCACTCAGGTATCTGTTGTTAATCTGTTTCTTATGTCAGTTTTCATATAATTCAAAGCTGAAAACAGCTGCTCACAAGCATACAATGATCCAGACAAAATAAGAAACCTCAAGTGCTTTCATTGACTTAAAATTATACGGCAGAGAATTCCACACTTTAAGGGTTTCATTTTTAGAGTACCAGCTGCTCTCTCCTTGGTCATCCGTACATGCTCTGTCTTTGCAGGTGCTGCACTCAGGTCATAGAATTTATTTACTTCTTTTTTTTCCCATTAAGTTTATTGGTACCTTTAAAGCAAACAGTACAGTTACATTCATCATTGGGATCCTGCACCTTTACATGACAGGTCTTGGTTCTTGTTTTTCCTCACACCTCTGCCCCCTCTCTTCACCCCCTTCACCCTTCCCCATTTACAGAGGCTTTGTTTCCATTTTTTAATTTTTTCAAATTCTTTCTTTTCCCTTATTTCCTTTCCCCTCCCCTTCCCACTAGAATTTATTTTTCCCGATAGAGCTTTCTTTCTTTTTTGTTTGTTTGTTTTTGGTACCGGGGATCAAACTCAGGACCTTGCGCTTGCGAGGAAGGTGGTGGAACCACTGAGCTAAATCCCCGGTCCCCAGATAGAGTTCTCTTAAAATTTTAACAGCTCCACTTCCAGATTTCCAAATTCTTAACCATTGTAAGCAGGGGAGATCAAGTTCTTCAAATCTGGAGAAGGAAGGACGCGTAGGGTTGTCTCCATCTTAGGGAATTGTCTGTACTAACATTCTCCTTTGAGGCTGCTACAATGCTAGAAAATTCTGTGTACATTTTCTGATGGCTTCTAGAATTGTCTGCAAATGTTGTAGAATTTTCTGATTACATTTTTAGATTGGAAGATATTTCAGCTGCCCACTTTCAAGGTCTGTGGCGACTGGGCTCATGCTGAGAGAGGTCTCCACGTGCCCGCGCTGGCACGTGTGGCATCGGTTCCCTGCCTGGGCTGGGCCTCCACTGTTGGTTGCTGTCTTCAGGCCGCCCTGTCCTTCTTGTCCTCCTCATCCTTGTCATCCTCATCGTTCTCCTCCCCCTCCTCCTCATCCACCACCACCTCGTCCTTCTCCTCCTCCTCTTGGACGTGACTGGGAACTCTTGTTTTCCTCCCCGAAAGGACTGTGGGAGAGGCCAAGAAGACCCCAGAGCCCCGCATCGTCTTCATCAAAAAGTCCCAGGTGGAACGTGGGGTGCACTTGTGTGGCGGGAACCTGCATGGGGTGTTTGTGGCCGAGGTAGAGGATGACAGTCCTGCCAAGGGTCCCGACGGCCTCATGCCCGGGGACCTCATCCTCGAGGTGAGTTCTGCGGCTGAGCAGGCTGGGCCACTCCCACTGGTACTCGGGCCCATGCTGTCCGGGGGACACAGAAGTTGGAGGGCCACAGCCCCTCTCCTGGTGACTGCTGGTGCTGCTGATCATTGTGAATCTGGGAGAGTGGCAGGGCAGCCACTGAGAGAACTCTGGCCCAGGCAGCCAGAAGGAGGCCCCCCAGTCTGGCGGGCGGATGTGGTCTTCTTTCCTGGGTCTCCCAGGCTCACCGGGGAGGGAGACGGCTGGTAGACAGCAAAGTTGCAGTTTCATAAGCAAGAGGCAGGGCTGTACTTTGAGCAGCCCCTTCTTGCTGGGGGACCCACACAGGCATTTTCTGGGGAGAAGCTGTTGAAGGCAGAGCAGCCATGGAGCAGGGAACCTGGTAGACGGGATGCAGTACCCAGGACTCAGTGGTGTGGATGGCGGTTGGGGCCTGCGAGGACTGTCCCCAAATCGGGATGTGGCCCTCCACCCTGTGCCTGAGCTGTCCCTGGCTACCGCCGTTGACTTTGGCACCGTTCCCCACAGTATGGCAGCCTGGACATGCGCAACAAGACAGTGGAGGAAGTCTACGTGGAGATGCTGAAGCCCAAGGACGTCATCCGCCTGAAGGTGCAGCACCGCCCTGAAGACTTCGCCAGGATCAAGGGCCTGCCTGGGGATGGCTTCTACATCAGGTGCCAGGGGCCGGGGCTGGGTTCTGGGCATCCTCTTTAGGGTTCAGGGCCTGGGAAGGTGGTTTTTTTTGAAACAGGGTCTCACTATATAGTTGACACCGATCTGGAACTCACTATGTAGCCCAGGCTAGTTTTGAACTCACAGCGATCCTCCTGCCTCAGCCTCCCGAGTGCTGGGACTACAGGTGTGTGCCACTATGCCCAGCTTAGGGCCTGGGGAGTTTTGAGGCCACTGTGCCTGCCCTGTGTGCTGCAGAAAGCAGTACTTGGGGATGGCACTGGTGTCTCCTGGCAGGGCTCAGAACTTCGTTCATGTTCCCTGAGGTCTGAGGGATCCTATAAGAATATAAGCATTGATGAGGTCCCCTCCCTGTCCTGAGAATGGCAAGTGATAGACTTTCATCCTAGGGAGTTTCCCATCTGTAGGGACCTGGCCTTGACTTTCAGGGTGGAGGCACCCAGTAAAGGCCACTGAAAGGGGAAGATCTGGTCTTGGATCTTTGCAAGAGAGTGTCCCTCCCTGATGGGGGTGAGGCCTCTGTGTCTATCCTGTTCTGTAAAGTATTGGGCTCTGTCCTTCAGGAGTTATCCTCTGCACAGAATCCTATTCCTGGTGGTATCTAGGGACAGCTGAAGGCCAAGCAGTGGCCCCAGGAACCTATGCAAGGGTTTGCGGCATCTCCCTGGCAGCAGGTGGCTTCCTGACTCGGTTCCCTCTGTCTCCTGCTCCAGGGCCCTGTACGACCGGCAGGGTGAGGTGGAGCATGATCTGAGCTTTAAGAAGGATGACATCCTCTATGTGGACAACACCCTGCCCCAGGGCACGTTTGGGTGCTGGATGGCATGGCAGCTGGATGAGAGTGCCCACAAGATGCAGCGCGGGCAGATCCCCAGCAAATACGTGTAAGTGTCTGCCACCTTTGGGAGACCCGGCCCACTGTCCCTTGGGGTGAGGCAGGCTTGGGCTGGGGAGAGCTGATTCCACTGCTCACACCAGCTTCTGGGCTGAGCCCCTTGCTGTGTGGCTTCTCTAAAAAGCTGCCTTGAGTGTGCGTCTGTGCAGAGGCAGAGTAGCAAGGTGGGTGGCACAACCTCTTTTCCAAATAGATGCATGGAGCTGCAATTCATATACTACACAATATGCCCAAAGTGTACAATTCTGTGGTCTTTAGTGTATTCACAGATGGGTGCAGCTGCCTCCACCGTGCTTGTCAGAGCATTTTCATCACCTGTCAATCACTGCCCTGTGCCAGTCTGTTTTCTGTTGCTATAACAAAACCACTGAGTCCTGGTAATTTACAAAGAAAAATGATTTATTTAACTCTCAGTTCTGGAGGTTGAAAATGTAAGATCATGAGGAGGAGCCATCTGGGCTGTGTCACAGTGTTGGGAACCCAGAAGAAACCAGCCTAGTGCAGACAGGAGAGATCACAGGGCAAGAAAGGCAGCAAGGGGTGTCTGGCGCCAGGCTTGCTTTTTCTGCAGCAGCCTGTTCTTGTGGGAACTCCATCAATCCCTGACTGCGTCCCAGTAGGTCACACCTCTTAGGGGTTCCTCGACTCTACCACCCTGGGGACAAAGCTCCCAGCACAAAGACGTTAGGAGACCCTCGCACAGCATCCAAACCATAGCGCACGTCTGCCCTTCTTCCTCTGCTCTGTTCCCGGCCCTCAGCAGCCATCTGTGTGTATGTGGAGCTGGCAGCTGCACAGCTGTGGGTTTCTGTGGGGTGGACGTTGGCAGGGCGTGGCCTTTCCCTCATCCCGTGGAAGGAAGCATATCGTGGAGTCATCAAGTGCAGCTCCTTTTGTGGGAGCTGAGCACTTCCTGTCACCAGGAGCCTGAGGGGACATGGGAAAAGCCTGGCTTCTGGTTGGCCATCGCTGTGCTCCCTGGGAGGGTGGTCCCTGTAACTTCCTTGGCGTTGTCTCCCTGTGACTGCAGGATGGACCAGGAGTTCGCCAGGAGGCTCAGCATGTCCGAGGTCAAAGACGATGGCAGCGCTGCAAAGACGCTGTCAGCGGCTGCACGCCGGTCCTTCTTTCGAAGGAAACACAAGCACAAACGCAGTGGGTCCAAAGACGGAAAGGACCTCCTCGCCTTGGACACCTTTTCCAATGACTCCATTCCACTCTTTGAAGGCAAGTGCTGGGCCCACTGCCTTTTGGGTTCTCCAGGAGGATTCGCTGAAGCTTTGCAACTGGGGCCTGAACAAGAGGAAGGGTTTTGTACACCGGACTGGAGGCGGGTGTCCAGACTGTAGGGTGGTGCTACTTGTCTTCCGTCTCCCAGCTGTGCAGTGTGGCCTCTGTCTTCAAGGCCTCATGGCCACCGTTTGTCATTGTAGCCCCAGCCATCACATCTGTTTCAGGAAGCATGGTAAAGGAAGGGGCAAGGCAAAAGTGTGTCTCAGCTGAGTGTCCCCTCTTTAAACAGCTTTTCTGCCAGGCGTGGTGGCGCACGCCTGTAATCCCAGCACTCGGGAGGCTGAGGCAGGAGGATCGCTGTGAGTTCGAGACCAGCCTGGGCTACATAGTGAGTTTCGGTCAATCTCAACTACGTAGTGAGACCCTGTCTCAAAAAACCTAAAACAAAAATAAAAATAAATAAGTAAACAGCTTTTCTTGGGACACCACCCTGTGACTTCCATGTACATCTCCTTAGCCACTCGCATCTGCATAGGAGGCCTTAAAGCCTGTTTTAGCTGGAGGCATCACTGGAGCTGGAGTTGAGGCTGAGGGCATGGCCGATGGCCCTTGTGGAAGAGATGCCTTTGTTCTGGGCGGTAAGAGGCCCTTGTGAATGTGGCTCCCAAGACCCTGTGTGTGTCCACTGTCTCCAGGCATCTTTATATTTAAAATCGAGGCCATAGGCCAAGTGGCTGAGTGGGCCACACTGCAGTTTATGGACCACTGTCCAGCACCAGGACGAGGTGGACCTACCATAGATCATGGAACAAGTCTGGCCTGTTGCCCGTTTTTCTCCCTCCCTTCGTTTGTTCCTCCCTCCCTCCCTCCTTTCCTTCCTCTTCCTCTCTCTTTCCTTTTCTCTTTTTTTTTTTTTTGTACCGGGGATTGAATTTGGGGCCTTGCTTTTGCAAGGCAGCTGGTGGCACCACTGAGCTAAATCCCCAGCCCTGCTGCTTGTTTTTGTACAGCCTGCAAGCTAAGGGCAGAGTTTTATCTTTTGGCAGTACTGGGGATTGAACCTCAGAGAGCTGAGCTGCATTCCTAGCCCCCCCCCTTTTTTTTAAACAGAATCTCGCTAAGTTGCCCAGGCCGGCCTCGAACTTGTGAGCTTCCTACCTTAGCCTCCCAAGCGGCTGGGATTATAGGCATGCACCACCGTGCTCATCAGGGTTTTACAAGGTAGAAATACAAGGTAGAAAAAAAGACCATTAGCCTTCTGGTGATGATAGTTTGCTAACTTTTGTCTTTTTGCCTTCAAGCCTAAAATATTAACCAGGTTTGGGGTTGCCTGCCTGTAGTCTTGGCTACTGTAGAGGCTGAGGCAGAAGGCTTGCAAATTCGGGGTCAGCCTGGGTAAAAGATCCTGCCCCAAAATTACAAGGGACTATGATGTAGCTTGTGGGTAAGGTGCTTGCCTAACAAGTGTCAGCTCCAGGGTACAATCTGCACTACTGCAAAAAAAGAAAAAAATTAGTATTCTTTTTACTGTCTTGCCCTTTGCAGAGCAAGTTTGCTGACTTGTTAGTCAAGGCAAGGTTTCTGTCTTCACCCTTGTTTTTGTTTTTTGGTTTTTCCCCTTTATTCCTTCACTCTCTCCCTTGGATTCCCTGCTCCTTTCTCCCACGGACAACATTGCTGGATGTGTTTGTATCTCTGAAAAGTAGCCATTTCCCCGTTCTTCTTTTAGTTCTTCTGGGTTTCTGCACTGTTTTTTGTGAAGTCATTGCCGAGTGCCTACACCACTAGTTTGTCCCATCTTCCCGGAAAATCTCATTAAGAAACATCCTGGTCTCTAGCCGTGGTTCCTGCCCAGAAGTCTGTTTTGTATGATGGTGTAATTTCCACAGCAGTTTTCTTTTGGTTACTGTTTATGTAGTTGTTTTTTTTTTTTTTATAAACTTCTCTATACTTTATTATCTATGGATCTCTTACTAGCAGCACCTGGATTTTTTTATCCACCATGGCGATCTGTCTTTTGAAAAATTTTATCAAACTAGGACATGTGTACAGCAAAGTACACATACATTTTAATTGTGTATTTATTTATCTATTTTTTGTTTTCTTGAGACAGGATCTTGCTATGTAGTTTAGGCTGATCTCAAACTCACTATGTAGCCCACTCTGACCTCAAACTGATCCTCCTGCCTTAGCCTCCCGAGTGCTGGGATTACAGTTATGCACAACCACGCCTGGCTGCGTATACATTTTTAGCCATGTGAGCGGTGCAAGGAGTTTGCATACGCCCCACCCATCCACAACAGTCCTTATTGTGAAATCAGTGTTTAATCTATTCCATAAATGGAGCATACACTCACCATCTTACTCTTTGATTTTTGGCTTGCCTCTTTTATGTTTCCTCATTTCTCGTGTGCTTTTGTTTTGGTTATTTTTACTCCTTTCAGTCCATTAATTTTCAGTTATTTTAAAATTTGAGTTCTCTGAGAATTTTCAGCAGTTCTCACAGCATACGTCTTTGATTACTGCTAACCTACGTTCCCGTTTTAACGCTTCCCTGACAGTTCTGAAACACTGGCCTGCTCTCACTCCATGTACCGCCTGCCCAGCTTACACAGTTACCACTTTAATTTCACGCGTATTGTAAGTCTGTCCCTGTTTGTATACCAGCTCTGCACTCCGCCCTGCACTTCTCTCCTGGTTTTGTCTTCTTTCTGCTGAGCAGCTCCTTCAGTATTTCTTGTCAATCAGGTTTGTTGGTACCATTGTTTTTGGAGATATTCACTAGGTGAAAAACTTCACCCTGATCTTTACAGTCTTCAAAGCCTTGTATCCTGGGTGGGTTCCAGGACCCCCATAGATACCACTGTGCAGATATTCAATAATAAAAGACACAGTATTTGCATATACCAGCATACATCATCCTGTACACTTTTTTGTTTGTTTGGGGGGGGGAGTTATTTGATATTTACATGGAACAAATCAGCAGAACGAGATTATATCAGATAGGCTGTGTACAATAGCTGCCACTTACAAAACATAGCAGTAATCTGTACCTGGCAAGTAGAAAGAGAACCAAGAATTCAAATGACTTTAAAACCAAGGGAGTACATACATCACTAACAAATTAGAACACCCCCCCCCAAATTCACATTTTCTACATTTAAAAAAATTACATGCCATGCCTGCTTGGCAAATGCAGGGTCCTGAGTTTGATTGCTGGTATCAAGAAGAGAAAAAAAAAAAAAAAAGTTTAAAAAAGCCAAGGATGTAGCTCAGTGGTGCCACACCTGCCTGGCAAGTGCAAGGTCCTGAATTCAAGTCCCAGTACCAGAAAAAAAAAAATGACAACTCTCACAAATATCAAAATTCAAAGTCCTTCAAAGGAGGAGAAATAAGATGCTTGACATGAGCTCTAAGTGTCAGGTGAGTTTTACGTCACAAAACCAGTTTTCTTGGCCTCAGTGTCCTGTGTCACTGATCTCCACATCTGTGCTATAAAAGCTTCTGCCTCTTCATCAAGTACCTGGCAATGTCATCCAGAATGCGCTGAGGTGAACTCATAACCTTTGAGCAAACATAGTCATGTAGCTGCTGCTTCTCCTGTGTGTACTGTGGTTTTCTTACTCCTCTGTGGTCGAGTCCATTGCTCCATCCGTGCGCTTCTTAGCCAAAAGCCGAGAAGCAATGCTGTGTCACACGGCGTCCCCACACACCAGCCCGGAGGCCGAGCAGTGCATTCAGGTTTGGCTCTTGGATTTGTTCCGTGAGACTCTTCATGTGTTTGCACTTTGCTTCAGTGTTCACAGTGCCTCTGCCAGCGTTTTTATCGTCTTCGCCATAACACAGTGGAACCAGTTTCCTTTTTCGGGGCACGTGGTCACTGTCCTCATCCTCAGATTTGTCAAAGACACCGTCTACAGGTGGCTGCTGCTTTTTCACAGAATTAGGCTGAATAGGACTGCTGGAAGCTCCCAGCCTGAGACTCAATCCTGTTTCTGGCCTGCGTTCCTCAGGTTGCTGGTGGTCTGGTGACTTTTCATGGGGTTGAATAACACCACAGGGAGGCTTGTCCCCAGGAGTGTGGGGTGTCCCGCGTCGCCACTGGCAGAGGAAACAGATGGGGAGGAGCGATGGGCCTCAGAGTGGGTTTCCGACGAGGCTTTCACCTGGACTCTTCTTCCGTAGGCTCTTGTCTTTCTCCTCCTTCCTCTGACTGGCTCTGGCTTTATTTGTGGTTGTCTCCAGCTCTCAGCCTCTTGTTCTCTCCACCAGAGCTCTGTATCCAGATCTGGGTCCCCTTCTGCCCCAAGGCGCTGCCTGACTCCCTCCAGCTCTTCCTTTTCTGTCTTCCTAGCTCATTCATTCTGTCATTCAGCCTTTTCTGAAGAGCACTTCCCCTGTAGTGACTGAGGTCATCGCCAATCATCATCATCATCATCATCGTCATCATCATCGCTGAGAATTCTAGTCCTTTAGCCTCTTTAGCCATTTCTTTTCTTTCTTTCAGCCTCTTTCTCATATTCCTGAGTTTTTTTTTCCTCTCTCTGATTCCCCAATTTTTAAGTTGCTCTTGAGAAGCAGCTTCTCTTGGAATTTTCTTCCAAGTTTGCTTCATTCACACGCATCTTTTCTA
The DNA here is from genome assembly GCF_012274545.1 of Fukomys damarensis. NCBI lineage: Eukaryota > Metazoa > Chordata > Mammalia > Rodentia > Bathyergidae > Fukomys > Fukomys damarensis. The sequence continues at coordinate 14,052,596 of NW_022900932.1, forward strand.
ACTTCTTCTCCGTCTCGTTTCTTGTCGTTCTCGCTCATGCTCACATTCTCCCTCACATTCCTTTTCTTTCTTGACCTCTCTTTGCCGCTTCTGTTCCCTTTCATGGTCTCTGCTCTTTTCTCTTTATCGACTTCAGTCCTTGTTGCGATCTGAGCTCCTCTGGATCCTGATTCCAGTTTCAGTCCTCCCCTCCGTCCCTCGATCGAGTCCCATCTCTCCTTTGTGCAGTCACAGTCCCTATCCTTTCCCCTCCCCCTTTCCTTTTCTCCTTCCTTCCCATTCTGTTTCCCTTTCCTGTTCTCACCTTTCTCTCTGTTCTTTATCAACTTCCAGTGTTTCTTTTTCCTTTTTGCCTTTCCCTTCTTCCAATTTCTTAACATGTGTCTCTGAATTTGCGGATCTCTTGGATTACCAGGTCTCTTTTTGTGTCTTCTTCTATTTCTACAGCATTTTTTATCCTCCTTAGCGATGAGCAAAGAAGGGATCAGTGGGGCCACAAGAAATATGAAAAATATGCTCCTCCTTTTCCATAATGTGTCTTCTTCCTGGGATGAGTCAGACCTTTGTGAGGGGCGTTTAGCACACTGGAGTATTCTTGTATTAAAACTTAAATGTCTGATCTCTTCTTTTTGTGTCGTCTTCATCTTTAGTGGCAGTTTCAGGCCTTGCATTTCCATTGGAAGCTTCCTTTTCTTTCAGTTGTGCCATTGTTTTGGCATCAACTTTAACAAGGAGCTTCTTCTCTCCAGGCTGCAAACCATGTATAAAGCTGAGTTCACGGAGGGTAGATTCAGGCTCCTTACACTCACAGAATCCAACAGTTTGATGTTTTCCAGAGGCGCATGGTGCTCTCTTCTGGCTCCAAACCAAACCACATTTAGGTACGAGCTGTTGGATAAGTATATATGAGGCCTTCTCGGAAGTGTTTCCAACAGAAACTGTAGTAGTAGGACTGCAATTTTCATCATTTTCTTTAGCCTTTAAACCCGGATGATCCTTTTTCAGTCTCAGATGCTTTCCAACCATGCTCACAGTGGGTACTAGGACAGCTGGAGCAGGGTCGGTAGCGCTCCTTGGTACAGGAATCGGTGGGGTCAAGACAGGAACCTGGAGGGGTGTGGGGACCCCTAGTGGGAGTGCTGGGATTCCCATAGGAGGGCAATTCAAATGCGAGGGGGAAGCTGTTACTACAGCAGCCCTGCTGAGAAAAGGAGACTGACTTTGCTGCTTTCTAGGCTCCAGGTTAGAGCAGAATGTATCCATTTGAGGTTTCTGCGGAGCTTCTGCCTGCCATGGGTTCTGAAGCGCATGTTCGCAATGGCCACAAACTCAGCAGTGCTGGGCTGGGAGCCTCTGGAGGTCTTCGTCTTGCCCGGCATGCATTGTGGCCTCCTGTATGCTTTTAAATCATCTCCGGTTTACTATGATACCTACTTTAGAGTAAGTTGTTGTTGGATTGTATTGTGTAGGAAATAATGATGAGCAAAATTCCTGTACGTGTTTAGCCCTGGGCAGTTTTTTGTTTTTTGGGGTTTTTTTGGGTACTGGGACTCGAACTCAGGATCTTGCGCTTGAGAGGCAGGCAGTGGCACCACTGAGCTAAATCCCCAGCCTACTAGGGGCAGTTTTTTCCCCAAATATTTCTGATCTGCTGTTAGTGGAATCCATGAGTGAAGAACTCGCCGTTGAAGGATCACCCCCGTTTTCCCCCCTGACACGAGATTGAACCCAGACTCTTCACAGTGAGCTATCACCCCAGCCTTTTTTTATTTTTATTTTGACACAGAGTCTTACTAAGTTACCACATTGCCCCTGCTAGGCTTGAACTTGGGATCCATCTGTCTCAGCCTCCCAGGTGCTGGGATTACAGTCGTGTTCCGCCACGCCCAGCTCCCTCTCTTTTTTTAAGCATTTTAAAAAGGTCTCTGGCTCTCATGGTGTATTAGTTTGCTGAAGCATCCATATAAACTGTCACAAACTACGGCTTAGAACAGCACACTTTTATTTTCTTGTTCTTTTCTGGAGGCCAGATGCCCGAAACGGCACCCGTGGGCTGACACCCAGGTGTCTATAGGGCCTCGTCCCCATGGGTGTGCTAAGGGAGAGCAGACTGTTGCCCCTTTCCTCCATGTTCATGTGTCCACCTCCTCTGCACGTGCCTGTCTCAGGATTCCATCTATTAGCACACACGCAGTTGTGTTGCGGGGCCGAGTCTGTCCTCAGTTACTGCTGCTTGTTAGTGACAGTCACGTATCTTGGGGATGTGGAGACGAGCCAGTCCGTGGGGGACAGGAGCAGGCCTGCCGCTGCTGTTTTAGCATCATGGGGCTCTCAGCGCTTCTAAAATCGGTGGCTTGAGGTTTTAAGAAATCCTTGCCTATCATTTCCTGGAAGCTGTCTTGGTGCTCTTCTGGCTTCTGCTTCTGTACCTGGGTTCTCTATGTCAGGTCTCCCACGTGGCTTCCTCATGTTTTCTGTCCCTTAGCCGGGATATTCTCTGGTGACCTTCCTCCTGTTTATTATTCCACTCTTCTCTCTCGTCCACTGTGTCCGTAATTTCAGAAACTTCATTATGGTTCGAAGTTTGTTTGATTCTTTGTAATAGACTTTAACTCTCCATCTTGTCTGCTTACTTAAATGCGTTTGTAAAGACTGCATTTGGTCACTGTCGTGTCTGATCACCTCTTTCCGTCATCTTTGCTTTTCTCGTTTCTGCTGCTGGGGATGCTGGAAACGGTTGAAATGTCAGGGATCATGTACAGGAAACGGCAAGGCTCTGAAATGCCTGTCCTCTGGAGCTGGCCAGTGGCAGGCCACCTGGGTCCAGGCTGAGGCCAAGCTCACTGGAGCCTGGCCTGCAGCTCTGAGCAGCTGATGGCTTATGCTGGTCCTCACCCGAAAGTGCCTGGTGCCTCCACCCCCAGGTTTTTTCTTGGACACAGGAGGCTGCAGAAAACTGCTCTGTTTTAGTGACTTTCTTGGGCAGTCAGAAATTTGGCAAATGGCTGCAAGGGAAAGCGGTGGCATCAGACCTGCTGGTGCTTTGTCCCTCCCTGCCCCCCCCCCGAATCATGGCTGCTCAGGCCCTCGCTGTCCCAATCTCTGCTTTGGTCCCATGTGCTTTGGGGGAGTCCCCAGAACCCTGCCTGGACCCCCACCTCTGGGCAGCAGCCCTCTGCCTGGGTCGGTGGGTGTTCTGTATGGGTGCACCCTGCCAACAGGGGACAGTGGCAGGAAGCAGCTGGAGGCATCAGCAAGGAGCCAAGAGCAGAGGGAATTGCAGGGCGTTCACAGTATCATGTGATTTGTGTCACCTTCATTCCTCTCCCATTGGGCTCTCCTATGCCCTCGGCACCTGCCTGGGCTTCTGAGTCCCTTTCTTCAGCCTTGGGTCTCCCTTGCCCCCTGTTGCCTGGAATTGTCAGGCAGCTCCTGTCTGGTATCTGAGTGGTGCTGCTAGCCTGTGGTCCCAGTGAGAGGTGAGCTCCTGAGAGGCAGGGAGCGTTTCTGATGCCAGCCAGCACAGTGACAGTGCTGAGAAAATGCCAGGAGACATTGCTTGGTGGTTTTTAGTCTCTTTCCTTCTGCAAAGGACTTTTTTGTGCCTTTGGTGGGAGGACAAGTTACTACAGGTATCAGCAAGGATGTTGGTTTGATCGCTTAGATGAAGGCCAAATAGCAGTGGCGAAAGCCTGATAGGACGCTCATATCTCTGCTGTGTACAAGTGGGGGGAACCAGGGCAGGCAGCTCTGAGCCAGGCACCATCTGAGCACCCGAGTCTCTTCCGTCTCATGGCTGTGCCACTCCTTTGGGGCTGTCCCATCTGTGTGGTCAGAGCTGCTCCCAGCACCGCTTGTTGGGGCCCACAGGCTGGGCCCCACCTCTGTCACCCTAGGCACATCTGTATAGCATGACCATACCTGTCTGTAGGGGAGGCTCTGGCTTCCACACCTTGCAGGCTTGCTCCTAGAGAATAGAGGAAAAAGGAGATAAGGTGGGTACAGCAGGTCTGGGCCACCAGGGAAGAACTGGAGCAGGAGGAGGGGTGCTGAGGTGACCAGGCAGTGTCAGCTGCCCTCAGTATCCTCAGGAACAAGGAGCTGTGCTTGCACCAGACTCCGTGACTGTGGCCCTGGTACATTCAGGAGGTGGGAATTTTGGTGCTAAAGCTGTGGGGATCCCTGGTAGAACAGGCTGACTTGTCACCTCCCTGGCTCTGGATTTTTGGGGTGAAGGGGCAAGTGAGGTCATGGGTACCCAGGCTGGGCCCATGATACCACTGTATTCTCCCTCAGACTCAGTGAGCCTGGCCTATCAGCGGGTCCAGAAGGTAGACTGCACCTCGCTGAGGCCTGTCCTGATCCTGGGGCCCTTACTGGACGTGGTGAAGGAGATGTTGGTGAATGAGGCTCCTGGCAAGTTCTGCAGGTGCCCACTTGGTAAGGACTTCCCGTGTGCCTGCTGGGTTGTGCCTGTCCCTGTCTACCTGGCTCCTGGGTCACACATGGTGGGCAGCACTGGGGCAGTCCGCAGGGTGTCACAGAGCGCTGCTGTCTTGGGTCCCACCTGCCTGGGGCTCTGATGGCTGTTGCCTACTCTTTCTTGCAGAGGTGATGAAAGCCTCCCAGCAGGCCATTGAGCGGGGTGTCAAGGACTGCCTGTTTGTGGACTACAAGCGGAGGAGCGGCCATTTCGACGTGACCACAGTGGCTTCGATAAAGGAGATCACAGAAAAGGTGCCTGCGCCTTTAGCCTGCAGCCCAGGCCTGTGCTGTGCCCCACCCCCTTCTCCCAGGCTGCACCCCCACCCCCGTGCTGTGCACTCCTGCTTCATAACTACCTGGCAAGGGTCGTGTTGGGCACCTGCCACTTCTCCCTCAAGGCTTTGAACCTGGGGCATCCTGGGGTGGGGTCCCCGGCCGCGCCTGCTAAACTTTCGGGCATACTTCCTGGGGACAAGAAGCAGTCTTCCATCCAGTCACTGCCCCAGAGGGGCCAAGTGCATCTCCTGATGTTTGGTGTCCTGAGATCCACTTGTTGAGCCACACAGGGCTGCAGCAGCAGCAAGGTGTATTGGGGAAGCAGGCCCCAGGAGTCCGAGGCTAAGGGCGCTCCTTAGGCCTTGTCCTCCCCATCACCCAGTTTCCCTGCTGGGCTCCCAGCAGACTTCTGGGCCTGGTGGGGTGTCCCAGGGTAGGAGCTCAGAGGGCTTCTTCCACTGCCCAGTTGCGTGTCTGTGCATGGAGGCAGAGCCTTGGGAGGCAAGGGGTCCCCTGGAGATAGAAGAGGAGCCCCCTTGCCAGCCCTCGGACGCTTACCTTGTGCCCTGCCCACCCCCAGAACCGGCACTGCCTGCTGGATGTCGCCCCGCATGCCATCGAGCGGCTGCACCACATGCACATCTACCCCGTCGTCGTCTTCATCCACTACAAGAGCGCCAAGCAGATCAAGTGGGTACCGGCCCTGTGGGGTAGGGTGAGCACCGGGGCTGTCTCCTCCTTGGGAAAGAGGAGCTTTCTCCCTTGTTCTTGGCCTGTGTTCAGAGGCAGTGGTTGCCTGCAGGGGCCACTTTCCCACACCTCCTGCTCGGGTGCCTCCATGACTCCTGTTACCCCCCCGCCCCCGCCAGCCCCTTCCCCTCCTTGAAGGCCAGAGCAGCTGGGGGCCTTGGCCCGTCTGTCTCAGGTGTGTCACTGAGGCCCTCTCTCTGCCTTTGCTTGTGCTGAGGTCGGTGGTGTGTCTGTTCTCTGCTCACTCTGGGCTCCTGGTGCTCGGCATGGAGCCTGGAGGCTGTTGCTTTATTGGGGTGGGGTGGCAACCATGGGGAAGGCACAGGGCTCAGCCTGGTTCACCGCTGTCCCAACAGGGAGCAGAGAGACCCCGTGTACCTGAGGGACAAGGTGACACAGAGACATTCCAAAGAGCAGTTTGAGACAGCTCAGAAGATCGAGCAGGAGTATAGCAAGTACTTCACAGGTGAGTGCAGGCTGGGTAGGGACAGGGGCTGGGGGTATAGGGGCTTCTGCAGACGCTGGCCTAGAGCAGGTGGCCACCCACCTAGCATTACATGTGCCATGTTGTAAGCCAGGCCAGTGTCAGGCCTTCCACAGGCTCACCTCAGGTCCTGGTATGGCCCGTCTGCCCCAGTGCTTACACACACAAGTGCCACACAGCCCAGGGTAGTGTCCCCTGAAGCCATGGGAACCCGAGAGGCTCCGGTGGGCTGGCAGTGCAGGTGTCTGTCCCTATACTCTACAGGGCAGGCTGGTTTTGCTGTGAGATGCGGGAAGAACAGCTGTACCCTGGCCCTCCGGTCTGCAGAATAAAGGACATTCTGCTATGGCTTCACCCTCTGGCTTCCAACCTCTTGGGCATGGTCATCTGTAGGAGGTTGGCATTGTCACGGGGGAAGGGACAGGGACTCATCCTGCAGTGTGTGACCTAGTGCAATGCTTCCTGTGGGCAGCTGGTCTCAGGGACCCAGGTTGGTCCTGTGTGACGCACATGTGTGTTGTCATTTTCAGTTTGCCCAGCCCACGACTTTAGCCAAAACCATTAACAACACCTAGAAAAATGAAGTCTAAAAACCGATTGTTTTATTAGAGTCAGCAGACATAAAATTATACCCTCCCATTTCTAGAGCAATTTCTAGACACTGTTGCTTTCTGAATGCACTTTACTGCAGCAGCCAGGGGTTGGGGGTGGTGTCTTTATACCTGGTGATCCTGAGTTGGGTGTGTGCAGACCCTTGGCACCATCCTCAGGCTCTGGGCGCCTGGCTCCTTAGGCCCCACTTCCTTCCCGTGAGTTCTGCTGTCGCATGGAGCCATCGCCACAGGTTACCAGGGATGGACCACCTCCCCCAGCGCCAGTTTTCTTCTCATCTGATTTCCAGCTGACAGAAGAGAGGGGTGGGAATGAGCAGAATGCTGAGCAGCTCAGAGCAGACAGGGATACAGCAGAGCGCAAGCTGTGTTTATTTGCTTCAAACTGGGGGCTTCCTTGGAGCTGACGGTCTCTGTGTGTGTATGTTTGGGGGGCTCTTTTGTAGCAGTCGTCCAGGGAGGACCCCTGTCCAGCGTTTGCACTCAGATCTTGGCAATCGTCAATCAAGAACAGAGCAAAGCCCTGTGGATCCCAGCTGGCCCGATCTAGGAGCAGCCTGCTGGTGGGGAGCCCAGCTCGCTCTTCCGGAGACTGAACACAGGACTGCAGGAGGAAGGATCTGGAGTCAGGGCTCCAGGAGCACCTCCTTAGTGACAAGAGTGCCAGGCCAGCACACTGCTCCTCACGCCTGTACTTTGAGACAAAACAAAGCAAAACACAAAACTTGATGGAGGGCTCCAACACCCACCTTCCTGTAGCCAGCCAGTCAGATGCTGCACAGAAAACCTTCAGATCACAAGTTTACAAGCCTTTTCTAAGTATTTGGTTGTTTATGTTTACTTGAACGGCTCCACGTTGTGGGGCCCAGCCCCTGCCCGTCACCCTGTTTCTTTGGTGTTGCTTCTGTTCCTGTCTTCGGCAAAACAACCCTGGGACCCCATGGGGGCTGCTTTGCTTCAGAAAGTTCTTGTTGGTGGGACCAGAGCGTTGACAGACTCCCCGCTCCTCGGTGGCTCCTCTCCTGGAAGGACCTCGCCACCGCAGGTGCTCAGCCCGCTGGTGGTGGCAGAGCCAGTGCCTTGGTGGGGCCAGCGCGCTGGTGGCAGTGTTTCCCTCCCGCGCCCACCGAAGATGGCAGCCTTGGTTCTCACCACTTCACCTCTTGGCCTTGCCGTCTCGCCTCCCATGGCCCCTGTGGCCTCCCGTTTCTTCGTCTGTCTGGTGTCTGGTCCACCAGGGCTTTGTGGGTGCTCAGTGATACACTAGGCACGTGGGTGTCCCTGGCTGTCCCTGGGCTTTGGGAGTTCCGGCAGCCTTCCGAGACGCTGTTAGTACCCTTGGTAGAGCACGGCAGGTACATCTGTACTTTCTGACAGGAAAACATTCACGTTTCAGACTTTGGATTGAGCATTTTTAGGAAAAGCATAATGGTTAGTGTTTTGCTATTGAGAATCTTAAAAAACAAACCCGGGATGTCTTGTTGATCTTGTTACAGTGCTCATGGCGTGAACCTGACCCGATGAGGATGTCCTCAGTCTGCGTCAGGTTTCTTCTGTTTTTCTCTCCTTTTTTTTCCTCTGCACTTCTGATGCCAGATGTGTCTGGCCAAAGATCTGATGTGGTTCCCCCTTCAGCTGTGTCCTGTTAATAGGTACTGTTCCAGGCTCCGTGTGTCATTGGGGTAGGACCTGTATTTTAATACTGTTCCTAACGTTTCATTTTACTAGCAAGAAATCTTTGATTTCATTTTATTCTTTGTAATTTTAGACACTAGATTGTAGTTTAGCCATTACTGACATTTTTTTAAAAAGGGATATATTTTCTTGCACAGCTATTCAAAAAAAGACAAGTTTCGGTCCTCAATGCTGTCCTCTGTTTTACAGGTACAAGTTTTCTAGCTCAGCCAGCTGGGAGAGGCTGCAGAGTGCTCTCCAGCTGTGCCTGCACCCTGGGCTGCTGGAAGGGGGATGCAGGCCTGTGGTACGATCTGATAGCCCGGGGTGTTCTGTACTAAATGGTTACTTTGTATCAAAAGTTAAAGACTTTAGTACAACAAATAAAGGTCAATTTCTGTAACTTCCCATGCCCTTGATTTTCCTGTTTCTGAGCTAGAAAAGTAGGGCTTCTGTGCAGGACCAGCAGCTGCTGCAGCACCAGTGTGTGGCTTGATTGACCTGTGCGTGAGGTTGCCTGCCCTCCTGATGATCAGAAGTCCCTCTTCCCAGCTCCATGCGCCCCTGACTCCCTTCCTCCCTTCTTGTTTATCTGCCATCCGGTGTTGTGTGGGGTGGTGGTCAGGCCAGGTGGCTTTCACAGTCAGGCCACCCACTGGGCCGAAATGACAAGAGGGTTAAGGAGTGCTGAGGGATCCCCCAGATATCTGCAGGCAGGGCCCTGGCTCAGGCCTCCAGGGCAGAGGGCCCACTTGGCTTGCTACTGCGCGTCATAGCATGATATCACCCAGCCCTGCAGGGCCCTGGAGCAGCCTTCATCTGCTCTTCCTCAGGGGCCTCAAGAGCCCAGTGTTCTGCCACAGCCCTGTGCTGGCATGGCGACTGGAGGCAGAGACTCAGTGTTGGGGCCTCCTTTGTCCTCTCCGGCTGGGTCAAGCTCCTTCCTGGCCCTGGGTCATCTGAGGTATCACCCACAGGGCCATAGAGGCGTTCAGGGCCCTGGCAGTTGGGGTGGGATAGTGTACACACCCCCATTGCCTGCCTACCCTTCCTGGAAAGCCCAGCGCTGGTGGTATCCTCGGGGCTGCGGCTACTCCACAGGTTTTAAGTAACCTACCTGGCAGATGGAGGCAGTTGCTCCTGGTTTTAAGAACGATTTCCCTTAAGGATTCAATTATGAAGTCAAAACCTTAGCATTTCCAGCTTCTGGCATGGGACTTTAGTTTCTTCTTTAGACTATTCTGCATTTTCCAAATTTTCTACAGGCAACTTGACTTCGTTTTGTAATTATAAGACAGAAAACACTGCCTTTACAACAGGAAGGCAAGTTAGGCCCCTGAGATCACAGCCCTTTGCTCTTGATGGAACAGAGGCCCAGTGGGTCGCTGTGATAGTTAATTGTGATGTCAACTTGAATAGGCTGCCTGGCTGACTTAGCACAGTTCTGGGTGTGTCTGGATGATGGACCTCCTGAAGAAGGAAGACTCAGCCTGGGTATGGGCGGCACCAACCAATCGGCTTGTAATCTGGATGGACTAAAAAGGGGAAGAATAAGTCAAGTGTTGAGTCTTCGGGGAGCTCCAGTCTTCACTGTCATTTTTGGACATCCATCTCCAGGCTCCCAGGGCAGACCCTTCGGCTTCCTAATGTGGACTCCAATGAGACTCTACAGTGATCTCCAGGCTTTCGACTTGACGGGATCCTTGGCTCTCCAGTGTGCAGATGGTTTTTCTGCATTCTTCCATGTTTGACTGTGCAGGCAGCCATTATAAGCCTACCTTAGATGTTTTATATTAACTCTGTTCCTCTGGTGAACCCTGATATGTTCACCAGTGCCAAGGATTGACACTGACACAAAGACAAGTAGGAGGTGGCAGAGAGTGAGCGTAAACCGCAAATTAGGGTGCAAAGGCTGGTGTTGGAGGGTGAATCCTGAGAGGGAGGGCTCGGGGCACTGTGTCCCCACCCTCACCTTGCTGATCACACTCTCGCCTGCTGTCTGTCACCCTCCAGAATAGTCTCCGGCCTCTTCCCCAACTGAGTGCTATTGTGTGTTCCTGTCCCTTCTGCCATCTATCAATTTATGGTGTGGGCTCGTGCTGCAATACGGACGCACAGTTTAAAGCCAGTGAGATGGATTGTCTATGCCTCGATGAGACTAGAACTCTGCCACTCCTTTAGAGACCTTCATGGACCCCAACAGCTCAACTCCCACCTTCTCTATGAAGCAAGCACTGGCCTGACGTGGAGTTCAACAGTCATTTCCTAGCTTTGTTGTATAGTCTGACTCCCAATGCTGGTATCCTCACGGTACTGTGCAGATTTGAAAACACTGGGCATCAGGCACCCACTTGGCAATGCGGGGGAGACACGGAAGTCAGCCAGAAAAGGTTGAGAGCTGGGTCAGAGTGGCCCTCACCTGAGAGTTCATGGGAGCCCTTTCTGGAGAAGTTCGTGCCGTGGGGGAACCCTGTCACCAAAACACACCAGATACATTGGTGTCTCCACTCTTTCACAGTTTGTTGAACTGTAAATTCGTGAGCTGTGTCAGTTTTGTCAGCCTTCCCTGGCTGAGTACTCAAGATGCACTCGGTAATCAGTGAGTCAGGCAATCACAGATTCTTTTATTCCATCCTTAATAATGAATGTCACACTCAGGATGCACAGCCTTCAGTCATGCACAAGTTGTAGAATGGCTGAGAAAGGTGTATGGTGGCTGCAGGAATTGAAGAGGCAGAACTAAAAGCAAAGACAGAGCTCACAGAAATTAGTCATCACAAGTGGCCAGATGAGATTACAGGCCAGTGCATCTTCTTTTTATTCCCCTTCCCTTCCCTTCACTCTGTCTCTGGATCCCTTTCCCATTTGCAAAAGATCCTTCCTTTGTCCTAGTGTCTTTTAAAAATATCCATACTTTGGGTTTCTCATATAAGAGAAACTATATGATTAACATGGTCTCGAGGGACATCAATTTTTCCTACAAATGACTGAAGTTTATCCTCCTTTATGTCAGAGTAGTACTCCATATCCTACAAGCGTGCCAGTCCCTTATGATGAAGGTAAACATGTATTGAATACATGTACTGATTTAAAAAAAGGAAAAAAATATAAAATAAAAACATTTAAATGGAGATCTGAGTGAAATGGAGCCAGTCCTACAAAAAGAGCAACAGGTGACTGACCGATCCAGGCAGAGGGAAGAGCTAATGGAAGAGGAGCCTGGAAAACAGAAAGGCTTGGGTGGTCAAGGGTACTTTCCAATAGAGACAGTGTGAGCCGTGTAATTTTCCACTTGCTAGCAGCTTCACTGAATAAAACATAGGTTGGAAAAAAAAAAAAAAAGATTACTGAGCAGGCAGACAGCTCTTGCCAGTGAGGCAGAGCGGGGGCCAGCTGAGTGCGCAGAATCTGTTCAGAGCCTAATTCCAGTAGGCAGGTGGTGCAGCCAGCAGGTCAGGCTGAGCTGCAGAGGCAGGGACAGAGCCAGAGTGCAGGGCCTGTCCCCTCGTGGTGCATTCAGCAGGCGGTCCAATGAGATGCCAAGACCATGTGTTGTCGCTGATGCTGTCCCCTGCCCCAGGGTTGGGTGCCTCTTTTATATGGCCCAGGTGAGGGACGATTTGTGGGTCTGGTGTGTGCCCAATAAGCTCCCGGGCCTGCTTTCCTTGGGTCAAGTTAGATACATCTTGTCGCATGTTCCCGATTTAGTTTGAGCAGCTTACAGGTGACCATTTTCTATTATCTCCATGTATCAGTTTTATGGCCTGGCCTGGGATTATGCTGCACGGCAGGGAGTTCTTTGTATCCTTTCCCCATAAGATTTTGGTGCCCAGCATCCCGTGGTCATCTGTGTACACACACGATTCACCAAGATGCTCTGTCTCAGCACTTGCACTCCAAGTGGAAAAAACAGCAGCTTTGTAAAATGGGGCCACTTGGGTCAAGGCACAGCCAGAAAACACAACCGGGAGTAAGTCAAAGGCGGGTACAGGCAGTGCTGTGTGTTAGTGCTCGAGGGCTTGAGTAGGTCTGGGAGCAGCAGGGCTGGCACAGGCCCACGGCATCACTATCCACAGACTGGGCCCGAAAGCTGTGGTGAGAATATGGGAGAGTGAGGCCTGCGGCTAAGGTGGGTCAGAGTTCGATGCTTCCGTGAGGGAGAGACGCAGCAGGGTGTGTCTGCCCACACCAGGACAAACCTAGTGGCCATAAGAATGGACCAGAGTCACTGTGACACAGTGCCGTCCTTAACTCGGCCACACGAAATCTGCTGGAGGCTGTCCCCATGTCTCTCCCCTGCTCTGAGCCAGACCATCCTCTGCTTTCCTGGGAATTTTCTTGACCTCTGACTTCCCTTCTCTCCTTCTGCAGGTGTCTTGTTTCTTGGGAGGACAAAATGCTAGCCCCATCTGACATCTTTCTCCACAGAAGGGTGACTGGGTCCCCCTGCTCTCGGCATGATGTTCAGGAAAAGTTTGGGTTTTTAAAAACAGTACCAACATGTATGTACATGGATAGTGCGTCTCATTTTGGAGTCTGGGAGCGGTTGGAGGCCCGGAGAGCCACCTCAGAAAGGACTGGGTGAGCAGGGCGGGGGGTCTTCTTCCCCTTCCCTCCAGAGCTCAGTCACAGGAAGTTGCTTGAGCTCTTTTCTTATGCCATATTATCCTTGGGGATAGAAGAAAATGGTTGTCATGGTCAGTAGCTTCTTACAGAGGCTGCCTGCTCCGAGAAAGTAAACCACAGAGCCACCTTAGCTGCTCCCACTCACATGAGGGCCTGAGGCAGAGATGCCAAGCGCTGAGCGGCCGTGAGTGAGTGGAAAGGGCAGGGTGTTCCCCGCCAGCCAGGTGGTGCTGTGTGGGGCCTGGAGTGTGAGGAAGGCATGTGAGGTGCTCCTCAGGACGGACACAGAGAGAAAACAAGGCCAAAAGTCGCTCGTGCAACAGTGTGTGCTGCCATTACCTCACCACAGAAGCACAAAAATGCTAATTCTGAAGTCACGATGCTGGAAATGACAGTGACTTCATTTTTTTTTAACAGCATATATTTAACCTTTGTATTTGATGAGTTTTTTCCTCGAGATTTTTTTTTCTTTCACCAATATTTACCTTTATTATTTCTAAACAGTTTTTTCTCTTAATGTACTTTTTAAAATTGCATTTTTCATGACATCCTCTTAGGGTTATTGGGTCTGGACTAAGCAAGGATTTCTCAGGAAGCTGCTACTTGTGGTAATCTATATTTGTGATAAATGCCCTTGTTTAAGAGCAAGAATCTCAGAATTGATTCTGAAACAGATGTGTTATCCAAAGATCAGAAGGCAAGTTATCTCACAATGAAACCCAAATAACTGGCTTTTAAAAATAGAGGGATGAAATAAGTAATTAAAAAAAAATAGAGGGATGGAATCAGTCAAAATGGCTTCAGGCCATTTGGGGAAGGAGTCCTGCGGGTAGGGAGAAACTGGTAGGTCGGGAGGACATCTCTGCCCTGCCTCCATATCCCTATCAATCAGAGAAGCAGGGCCCAGGAAATGGGGAACAAGATAGTATTGTCCTCCATGTCAAGAAAGCGCTGGAGCCAGATTGGCGTCTTTTACTCCTGTAACACTGGGGTTGCTTTGCCTATGCACCAAACTGGGTGAATTGTATAATACCCTCAATCCCTGGGTATTAGAAGTCAGGAGTTGCCACAAATGACCCTGCTATTTCCTTATAAAACTTGGCATGATATGGGTGTGTGAGGGTAGCTCAGGAAGTGTCAATATGAAATTAATTCCTGATATCTTTATCAGCATTGATGAATCCACAGAAAACAATAGTTGCCAATACTAATGAGATTTGAAGACGATTTAGGCCTCTAGGATGCCTGTCCATAAGTAGGAGCTGACCAGCTCTGGTAACTGGTTATCATGCTAGCTCAAAGGGAAGGGACTGGGTGAGTGAGTCAAGATGGTGGCCTCATGCACAGGTGACAGCAGCCAGAGCAGTTAGGGATGCCCAGGCCAATGCGTGGATGGGATGATTGCGTTCCCTGTGGTGGCATCTAACATGTAGCCATCTCTGGCACAGGGAAGAGGTTGAAAATGCTTTCAGAGACCTAGAATCAGGTGCCACTGGACACCCTGCAGAAATTCAAACCTTACCCAAAAGTTTTCCCAACATTATGGGAAGTCATGTAGGGGGAGAAGTAAAACTCATCCTCATATGTTGGGTTTAAAGCCCCAGAAAGTACATCAGGAGCTGAAACCACACTGCTTAACTCACAGGGTGGAGCCTAGGACTGGACAAGATGTCCTTAGTGCCCTCAAGCTGATTAGCATAATCAGGACAGTACCAGTCAACAGTAAAGAAGATGAAAGAGCCAGGCATAGTGGCCTGTACTCCCGGCATTTGGGAGGATCATTACATGTTCAAGGCCAGCCTGCACTACATAATAAGATCCTGTCCCTAAATAAATAAATAAACAAGAGAATGAAAAAAGCGAGAGGTTTACACTAGGAATGACTGGAGTGCAGAGTATTTCTTGGTTTCTTAGGGCTTCAACCACTGTGCAGGCCGCTGATGAAGGACAAAGTGGAAGCCTGTCTTCTCATCACACATCTGTGATGGGCTCGGGGAGGGGTGAATAATGGATTTCAGGAATGCAGTGGGCAGGGCTGGAAAGCCTCTTTGGCTTAGCAGACCTCTCTCTGGAAAGATATGGTGGTCTGGTGATTACACAATACCTTCCCCTCCCCGCATCTTGGCTGTACCTACAGCTGTTCTGTTTGCTGTCATGGTCTTGCTGGGCTGCAGCTTACTGCTTCATTTTTTTGGTCTCACTGTTGGATGGGTCTTCCTTTAGTCTCCAAGCTGTCTGTGTTAGTGAGCTCTGTTATCTTGGCAGTATTCTTTTGAGCATGATTCCTGAGCAGCACATATCCCTTTTTTTGAAATCTTTTTATTGAGCTATCTCTTCGAGTCATTGCTGTGGCTACTTCCTCTTTAATGAGGCTTCTGCCTCGGCCCAGGCTTTAGGAATCCTGCTACACTACACCAACTGTCTTGTCCCTGGTTCAGACTGGGGAGGCTCACTTGGTATTCAGGCAGAATGAAGAGACATAGAATCATAAAAATGTCTAGACATGCTTTTATTTTCAGTTGCTCAGCTCAACCTCATACACTCACATGGTAGTCCTAGGACCCTAGCATGCTCATTCTTGAAGCAGTCCACAGCTACCTAGTCTCCCCCAACAGCCCTCATGACAGTCCACATTTATACCAAAGTACACAATGGCATAATCACATTGGTTATTTATACTAGCCAGCAGCAACCTTAGCTACAGAAGTTATTCACAGTGGAGCATTGGGAGATGCAGCTGGGCTAGCGCTCTGTTGACACAGAATCCCACCCTCACCCCCCAGCCCAGATCCCTTTCCTACATAGCCCAAACCAAAGTACTGCCATCTCACACTTCCAGGTCTTCCTACACGCAGCATTTCACACCTTCATTCTTTTTCACAGAACACAGTACAGGTGTAGTGACCCAGTAAAGTCACTCCTGGGGAAGGCGAACAAAGATGTTCGGAGAAGAAACAGGGCAGATGCCAAAGAGGAAGATACTCCAAGTCAGGTAGGATTCAAAGCCTGTCGCACAGGTGCCCTTTTCCCTGGCAAAGGAAGTGCAACTGAATGCTGATCAGCCCCTCAGAGGAGATGAGGACATGTATCTGTGCATCTATAGGCAAGTAGGCACCCCGGGGGCTATGTGACCTATTAGTATTTCCTGTTCACTTTTGGTTCTGTTCTTGTTTTTTCAGAACAGGAAATATGACTAGAAAAATAAGTTAACATTGTTTCATGGAGAGCTGGACTTGAAGGTGTGGAGAGCTGCTCCACACCTGTGGGAGGTTGTGGGATGCTCCTTCATGGAAGACAGCCGGTCCTGGCCATTGCAGAGTGATTTCCTGCTCCCTTACAGGAGGCGGAAAGAATTGGCTAGAATTCAACAAGGGAGAGTATTTGTCTGGCACACCTGGTTCCTTAGATATTTCTCTGAAGTTATGAGCTTGGTATGTTGGGAGAGATCTCCAGACCAAAGGAGGAGTTCCCAGAGGAAAGGGTACCCCAACTGTTCTGGCTGTGTCTAGATATTTTCCCGAAGCTTCGTGTGATCATAGGTAGGGCTTTTCAGAGGTGGCTGGATCTAGGGTATGTGATGCTGGGATTGAGGGTGTGTGGTTATTAAATCAGTCCAACCAACTAAATTGGTTTGGCATGGTTCTGGGTATGGACAATGGGAAGGCCCACCCTAAAGGTGGGTAGAGTATAAGGGACATAAAGAGGGCTGCTGCTATTGTTTGCTGCTTTTGCTGCCTCCTGCCTTCCACCTTTCATGCCATGAATTATTTTTTCTCCTCTGTGATGCCCCTCTTCCATGTCACCCTGCTTTGGAGCCAGCCAACTGTGGGATTGAAACTTCTATAAACTATGACCCCAAATAAACCTTCTCTCCTTTAACTTTAGGTGTTGGGTATTTTGTCTCAGCAACAAAAAAAGTAACTAAGACACTAATACTGTCAAAGGCCGTGGAAGAGGTAGGGAAAGAGTAGGTCATGGCTGCCCCCAAAGGAAGCTGGTAGTAGTTTCCTGTGAAGACCAGAAGAGGAGGAACCAACAACTCCGCAGAGCTGGGAGCGGCAGGGTGCTTTCTTTGTGCTGTGGATTGAGACTGAATGGAGCTCAGAAGATAAAAGAGCTCCCCTACGAATCATGTGTGTTGTATACCTCCATGGGAACAAATGGGCCAGATTCTATACTGCATGACTGTCTTGGTCGCTATACATTTTCTCAAAATTCTCTTGCCCTTTTTTTTTTTGTTTGTTTTTTTGTTGAGACAGGGTCTCACTATGTAGTTGAGACTGAAATGGAACTCAGAGTGCAGCCCAGGCAGGTCTTGAACTCATACTGATCCTCCTGCCTCAGCCTCCTGAGTGCTGGGATTACAGGTGTGCACCTTCACACCTAGCTTCTTGCCCCCCTTTTTTTTAAATGGTCACTATTTGTAGCATTCCTTTATTCAAATGAAAATTAAACTTATTTTTAGGAGATCCATTGAGTTAACTACATAATGTAAAAAAGGCCAAACCTTGTCATCTTAAAGCCACAAGCCATAATGTTTTGATAAACACATAAAACTTGACTCAAAATTGTATGCTTGGACTCATTTAATAAGATAAATCCCGGGTGGCAAGGTGTACCATACTTTCATTGTAAATATTTGTGTTGGCTTCTGGGAAAACATCCAGAGTAGAAGAAAGGGTAGAAGGTCACAGAGCTCGGGGTCATTGATCACATGAGGGATCTGCTTATTCCCTCCTTCACTGTGGTTGAACTTAAGAGTCAGGACTGAATGTAGACCAACCAAAGCAGAACCAGCACAGTTATTATTCTCCCCCACTGCCTGCCAGGACAGGGGAGCCAGTCATCGTCACTTGCCTTTTGCAGAGACCCAAGGAAAAAAAGATTCATGGTGCCAAGAGGAGATTCAGGTCCCCAGAACCAGAGGCTCCTGTGTTGGGGAGCTGTGATTGGCTAACCTGATGCAAGGGTAACCTATGTGATTAGCTAGAGATGCAGTTTTGCTTTTCTCTAGTTATCCCTGTTTTTTCAGGGCCAATAATTAGGGGAGCTGGCAGATACTGATGGAGTCCTGGCCCCACGAGGCTCAATTGCTACCAGAGTTGTTTGACTTCCTGCAGCTTGTGGGGCTGCATCCTGTATCTACACGTGGGCTGGTGACTGTCAGTGTATTCCAGACCTCGCTGTGAAACGACCAGGTATTAGAAAATGGGATACAATGCAAAGTAAGTACACAGAGTTGCCTGTAATGTGTCCTTACCAAAAAAATGTTGACTGGGATCTCATCAAGATCCTAAATAGCTAAATTGCTGTCAAAAATTATTATCTATGAAAACTATGACAAAAGAAATGTGGAAAAGTTGAAAAAAAAAGTTGGAACAAGCCATGAACCCCAAAGTTACGTAGAAAAGAATGTGACAGACCATGCTGTAGTGGAACAGTGCTCAGTGTTTAGTGGAGATTGAACAAAGAGAAAGACAGCATTTAGTTGAAAAGTAAAACAAGTCCATGCATTTTTACAGAATAATCTGTCTGAATGTGCTTTCATTCATCTCACTGTAAATTACATTTTGAATGTATTAAAAATGACTTTTAGTCTGAAACAGCCCCACCAGCCTCCTTCCCCACATCTCAGGCACACCATTGAAGAGATCAGGCAGAAAATTCCTCCTTTCATAGTCGCCCCATCATTTCTTCATTCTAAAATTCCTATAAACTGGTAGCTTGGGTTCATCATTTTATTTCTTTTGTTCTCTCTCTTCCTCCCTCCCTCGCCTGGAGACCACTTGCCTCTACCCACTTGAGTTTGGCATCATTCTGAGGCCGTTGCTCCTCCCATCGTTACACAGAAAGATCACAGTGAACTCAGGAACACACGCTTGTTGAGAGCTCTGGACGCAGCGCTTAGTCATGCCCGTCAGTCTTTTCTAGAGACCCAGTGAGAGACACCTGACCTGGGCTGAGCCTCCTTCAAAATCCGAAAGCCTCATTTCTCTGTGTGCTTTTGATTTTCCTGGCACCCCAGCACCATATATCTGTTCATGCCACAGTTTTGTTTTCCTGCTGGCACAGCTCTGCCCAGGACACATTTTCTAGTTTCTTCAGTAAATGCAGCTGTTTTGCCATTAACACTGGATGATGTGTGCTTACACTTAGTTGCTTGCTATACACAAGAACCTGGAGTCTTTATCTGTTGGGTGTGTCTCACGGTATTGGTTTGTCCCGGCGATGCATAGAAGACGTGTCCCACACAATGCACTGACCTCTTAAAGATTCGAGTTTTCCAGAATGTGGTCGGTAGGGCCATGTATCTGGCTGCAGGGGAGTCTGCATTTGTAGGTTGGGGAGGCAGAGACCGTTCATGTGGGACATTTCTCATGTGGGTAAAGGTGTCCAGAAAGATGCTGGGCAGCTTCAGATGATACATGCAACAGGAACTGAACATCCCCAAGTAAGAGAGAGACAGTGGGGCATTCAGAGCGTGCAATTCTATGCAGCCAGTTTTGAAAAAGTTCAGTGGTGTGGAAAAAAATCTCAAAACCTGTTATATGAAAAGATGCACAGAAAAACTTAAAAAAAAAGATGCACAGAGCCTTATATCTAGGATGGTCTCAAGTTTTAAAAGGTTGCGTAGGGGAGAAGACCAGCACAGTGGGCTCATACGGCCCCTCCCCTCTCCAAGAAGTAGATGCCAACTTGGGAGGTTTCTTAGGGAAGCCAGCAGGGTGGGGGGAGCCCTGAGCAGGGAGCAAGGGGGGAAGGTCCCAGTCAGAAAGTCTCTTGCAGGGGGACTCTGAGAAAGCCTCACCCAGGCATAGGCCTCAAACACATTCCTTCCAACACAGCTGAGGTGGCCTGGGGACTCGCAGGGTGGTGGCTGGACACCATCAGTATGCAGAGAGTTCTGTGCCCACGGTGGGTTCTCTCTCGAGAGACCCTAGTAGCATGTCTTCATGGCTACTGTGACACAGTGACAAAATAAGGGTGGGGACCATCAGAGACTGGTGAGCTGTGCTTCTTTGCGCACAAGCTTTTTTTTTTTTTTTTTCTTTTCTTATTTTTGAGACAGGGTCTCACCATATTGTTCAGTCCTGCCTCAAACTTGGGGCAATCCTCCTGCCTCAGTATCCCCAGTGCCGGGACGGTGGGTGTACACCACCACAGCAGTGCTTGTCAGGACTGCCCAAGTAACCCACTTGTGGCTTGCTCTTTTAACACTTTTAACATCATAATTTCTCCGACATATTCATGCGATAAGCATCAGATCCCAATGTGCATTCTCCAATGATATCCTTTGCAGCCTGACTTCAGGTCCTGAGCTGAGCCCTGCAGGTCCCTGCAACCCCACCATGGAGGCCTGGGAGGGAAACCCAGACCGGCTGGTTGCATTACTTCTCTGCTTCCCTCACTAACTCTCTGCCTTCGTATTCTCTTCCCTTGCATACCACTTTTAGAATTCATTTTACAATCTGGTTTTCCAGGAAGCTTGCTTTAAAAGAGTGGAGACATATGGCGGAAAACTAGTACTGTGGCTTTCTTCCTTTCCCAACTCAATTTTGTGATCTGTTTTAGAAGTGCGAGGCTCAGGCACCTAAAAACCTGGCTCACGTATGCAGGTCCTTCCTTGTTCTGGTTCCAACTTGAATTGGCTTAGATTTTGCTTTCCAGAGGTTGCCCTGGCTAGAGAGGGCCGCCTCTGTCAAGTGTATCCCACAATGGCTGAATTTAGGTTTTATGGGTTCCAGAGACCCATAGGAAACTCAGAGACCTTCTGGAATAAGTCAGATCCTGATGTATCAAAGCTTACGAGAAAGAACACTGGAGGTCATCCAGCCTCAGCTTTCCACATGGAAAAGAAGTGGACAGAGATGAAGGGACCTGCGTCACTGAAGGGCTTCTGCTTGGAAGCGCCATCTGCTGCTGTCACTACCGGGTTGGCTGCAGGTCAGAGGCGTGGCCTGGGAGGAGGCTGCGGAGCTGCCTCCTCAGCCCTGGGCAACACATCTCCATCTACTCCAAGGCAGAGAGAAACGGGAGACTCAGTGAGGCGTGTCTGTCGCTTGTTGAGTTGCATTTGTGACAGGTTTCACAGCACAACCACAGCATCTAAAGGAGAAGAGGTATGGTGTGCAGAAAAGGCATTGATAAAAACAACAGCAGTTGTATGGCCTTACCACATTAACAGGAAGCTTCCTAAGAATTTTACAAATATTAACATTACCAATTTTCATACAAACCTTATTCAGTAGGTATTATCATCCCCCTTTACAGATGGGGAAACTGAGACACAGAGAAGTTGGACAAATTTGCCTGAGGCCATGTAGCTAGCTAATTAATCGGTGGCAGGGCCAGGGTCTCTTCTTTCCTGCTCTTCTGGAATGTTTACCAGGGTGGCTAAGAAAGTGGCCATTCCTGAGCAGCTGGACTGAGCCTTAGGGAAGACCAGCTCTGGAGGACCCAGCAGGTATGCAGGCCCTTAAGGGCCACAGCATGGCCAAAGGGGAAACCTGCCAAGGCCAGGAGCCTGTCCTTGAACTCAGCCAGTCTCATTGGGGTTAGTGGGGGCCGTGGCCTCTGAAATTTAGCTGTGAGACGTCCCTAGGGCTCCCTTTCTGGTACGTGGACCCCGGAGGCAGTTTCTTTGCTGACTCCCTAATGCCACATGAAAGGCTTGAGATACCCAGCCTTACTGATGCCACCTCCAACACCGATGCAGGATTGTTCTGAGCCATTGGCAGGGCACTGGGACCCTGTGCACTGGTAATTATGGCATCCGCCCAGTGAGGACAATGACAGACTACTTGTCATCCTTTCACAAGAGGCCCTCAGCCTTTGGCAGCACAGCAGAGCCCATGTACCCTCCCACTCCATCCCTCTAACCTCACCCCCTAGGGGCTCCTAGAACGTCGAGGGGTTCCATTTCCAAAGTGGCTACTGACTTCTGTCAGAGAGGTAGGCTCCTTAACAATCCGTTAAAGGACTATTTTCAGAATAAATTTCAGAACTTAAATAGGAAAGAGGACCAGGTACACATGTACATAGGTTTTCTGGTGGCAGAGATGTTTCAAATGTTTCATCAACAAATCTGCAATTAATTGCCTGGCATCCTGCTGCTGCTTTTGTGTGAAGCTGGGGGCCCAGGTTAGGATCTCTGCTTGCAGGAGGAGATGAGTGGCAGCCTCACCCTGTCTCTGTGTGGGAGAAGGTCTTGGAGAAATTCCAGGACCACAGTGACAGGTCGGTGTCTTAGGTGTATCCCTTCCCGGAGGCTGGTGTCCCTTGGGTTTGCAGCTGAATATCACCGCAAAGATTGGCCGAGGACATCTGTGGTAAACATTTTTTGCCTGGCCCCGCAGATAAGCCTAGAAGACAAGATAGGGCAGCTGGCTGTTGCGCGCATCTGCAACTTCAGTGGGGGTCTGAACCATCAAGAACACCATCCTATCTGTGGACAAGAACGCCTTGCTCTTTGGGATCAGCAGTCATGAGAAAGGTGATATAGAAGCAGCAGGAGCAATGGCAGCTGAAATCTGTGGCTTTTTGCTCTCTCCAGGAGAAGCAAGAAGTTCGATTCCTTCCCTAGCAGAAACCAGGTGAACTCTGTGTTGGATTCTTAGACAAGCTGAAGAGGCCGTACTGGGCCAGAGCATGAAGTACACTAACCAGGGGGATACAGGAGGCTGAGTGAGTTTCAGTCACACACAACACAGCAACCTGTCTCAATTCGGTGCAGGGCGTCACTTTCCCAGAGGCAGGGGACGCAGGCAGTCAAGTTCCCCGGAGTCCTGGGCTGCCCTCAGTGGCATTCTACAGCCAACTGTGAGGACAAATTCAGAAACAGCATCACCAGCTTGCAACACCCAAAGATGTAAACCGCTGCCTCTAACTCTCAGGTCATTGTTTGCCCCCTCAGGGGCAACAAAGATGGAGGCTGACAAAACAGCAAGCAACAAGAGGTGGGGAATGGCCAAACACATGCTCATTAGAAAGAATAAAGAGAGAAGCTTTTGGTAGGGGTGAATGTGACAGGTGCCCCTGCTTGCAGTGCAGGCTGCTTCATTTGTATTTCACTTTTTCGACAGACTCCCGTCTTTGTACCTTGCATTCCGTTAGGACACCTTTACTAGTCAGTTTGCTCAAGTTAATTATTCAGGCCTTCTGGTAGGTTAGCTCACTTATGCCCCAACTGTTAATTTCCTTTAGGTTAACTATTCAGGACCTGCATCCTTTCTGCTAAACTTCCCCTATTCTCCTTGCTTCAAAGGCCCAAGGAAAGAAGTTCAGGAGGCAGGTTCCTCTCAGGATGGAGAGTAGCTTCTCAGCAACCACATGAGTGCCACAGCGCAACAGCCCACCAGGCCTGGATTGCTTGAGTCACGGGTCCCCAACGCAGCTGCCCCCCATACTAGCCCAGGCCAATTCCTGACCGGAACTTCAGGTTCGTCTGCTCATATAACTTGCCTGGAGTCTGCAGAGGACCCCCACCTCTGCCCTGTGTTCCTCACCTGCTCTTTTCAGGTAGGCAGCCCTCACCCAGGACCAGCCTCTGCCAGGGCTCTCTGAGCCTCCCAGACCTGCTGTTCGCCTGTCACCCAGGGCAAGAACCCAGAACTGTCTAATTGTCCCCAGCTTTGACTCTTGGCACCACTTGTGTGGCCTGTGAAGATGAACAGGACCTAAGATGGCCACCGGCATGTTCTTAGAAATGACAACTACAGTGTCTTTCTGAGCCTGAATTTAGTCTTCATTTCTTATTGGTGCTACACAAAAGGAGGAGAGATAGCAGTGGAAAGTCCTGTCCCAGAGTTTCTCCCTTGGGAGCCTTGGGGCGATGACAGCCTTCCATGTATTCAAATCACCTGAGCAAGACACCTCTGAGTGTGCAGCGCAGGAAGGACTTGAAGCTTCTTTCTTACATGCATTGTTGCACGGAAATCCCTTTTGACGCCAGAATTTCCCTTGCCCCAGGGAGCTGGTGTGGAAGGGCCTGCATGGGCTACATGTGCTGTGTCTCTGGGACAGGGTAGCCTAGCTCTGTGGTTGCAGAGCTCCCATCTGAAATGGAGGAACTGGAGCCCTGTCCTTAGGATGAGGAAGACAAAGAGATGAATGCCCCAAAGACAACTTGGAGATATTCGAGGGATAGCGTGAGCACAAAAAACAGCCTAATTGTAATCACCGTCAGCTCCCAGGCTGGGTGGCGCTCTGCATGATGGTGACCTCCAAGTCCTGTAAGGGCGAGTTGCTCAGGAGTTGGATGGAAGTGTAGGGATGGTCCACAGCTCTGCCCCTAGCTGGGCCAGGCCTGCCTTGGTGTCCTCTGTACTGGAGCCATGACTTTAGCCCCTGCTACCTCTCTGCCCAGTGCCCCACTACATGGGGCCTAGACTCTGCTCCTGTAGCTGGCCCAATGGGCCCAAGTGGAATCTAATTACAGTGCCTGGGCTTTTCCGCAGCTAAGATAAAGATTTTATTAGGCCAAATTCTGCTGATCAGCCCAGCAAAGAATTAACCCTTACCCAAGATGTAGTTTGTGTCAAACATGTCCCTCTGGACTTAGATCAGTACACCTCAAGCTTAAATTTTAATTTTTTTTTTGAAACTGGCATTTTAAACCTCAGAGATTTTATACATACAGTGAATGCTTAAATTTAAAACACTTTTGTCAAAGGACATAATGGCAATGTTGTAATACATTTTTTAAAGCATTTTCATTGTATTGTTTAAAAATCACATCTAGTGTGCTTGTTGTGGAGTGTTCAGACAACACAGAATACAAAGACTCTAAAAGGAAGAGAGAACCTTTCCATGCCGCCTCTCCTGCTGGGGTGGCTGCAGGAATCTGCCTTGACCTCTCTCCATGGATGCATACGGAGGGGCTTTGAGTACACCCACCTGATCAGGTGCACACGCTAGCTTACTTGCTTCTTCTTTTTATTTTGAAAAAACAAAACTAAGTTTATGTGAACTCACTGCAGTAGAAGTGGACATTGCCGGGGCAGTCTTTAGTGATGGCTGGGGAGAAAAGGGCCCAAAGTTGCATAACTGTAAAATTTTAGGGTGCAGTCCACCTAAGCACTGGGTAACTGGTAGAGACTGGCAGTGGCCCTAAAAGCTATGGGAAAACAGTCCTCGGGCAGTTGCAGGTTCTTCCTCTCCTCTGAGGCGAGTGTGCAGCTGACTTGAACACATTGACTTCTAGGAAAATTTCCACCATCCTCATCACCTTTGGCATGTTTCATTTCTTTGTGTAGATTTGAGTTTCCACCTGGTATCATGCTCCTTTTACCTGAAGAATTTCCTTTAATATTTCTTGTGGTATCTAGGTCTGCTGCCAGTGATTTTCCCAGCTTTTAGTGATGTGAAAAAGTGAATTTTATCGTTAGGTTGTTGTGGTAGTCATTGTACAGCTCACCTCTGCTGCTTCAGCCATCTCTGAGGACGTACCCTTAATGACATGGCTGCATGTTTTCAGTGCTCCATCACAGACAGGAGGGGTGCTGCTCTAGTCATTTTCAAGCAGAGGACTATATGTGCCTATGATTTTCAGAGTACTGTCCTTTCAGCTGAGGTGAAACTTAGGTGACATAAAATCGGCAGCTTACAATTGGAATTCAGTGGCATTTTGTACATTCACAATGTGAGCAACCATCACCTTTGTCCAGTTCCAAAAATTTTCATCACCTTTACCTTCACTCCCTATTTCTCCTCCTTGGGGGCTCTGGAAACTATGAGTTTGCCTTGAGTCTCCTCGGAGCTCCCTATTCTGGACATTTTATTTCTGGCTTCTTTCACTTTGCATAACGTTCTAGAAACTTCTGGAAGCTCACCCACTCTCTGGCACATCTGAGCTTCCTTTCTTTTTAAGGCTGAATACTCTCTCATGCTACGGCTATAGAGCACTGTGTATCCAGGGACACACATTTGGGTTGTTACCCTCATTTTTCTATTTGGGATGATGCTGTTTCGTTTTTTTCTTTCCAGTGTAAATTTCTTTTTATCTCAAAATTGAAACAGAATGAGTTGGTTAGTGGCTAAAACAGTTTTTTCCAGGAAGAAAAACTGGAGTGCTTGCCCACCAAAAGAACAAACATCCAAAGTCTGAGGCTGCCCCTGCTCCCCAGAGGGGGAAGGAGGGAGGGACCGTTGGATGCCAGTGCAGATGGCTCGCAGGTTTCCAGGAAGTACAAGTTTCAGAGTTGCTGCAGTTACAGAGAAAGGGAACAGTAGCCTGCCGCCCCTCTTCTTACTCCTAGTCATAAAAATAAAATTTTCCCTCTCCTACATGATCCACTGTGCCTTAGGGTAGGGACACTTTGACTTCTCTGTATGCCAAGTGCTTTCCGTAAGGACATCATAGTTTTTGACTAAGCTTCTGTCTTGCCACCAGTTTAGACTGGGTAGGGAGGCTCACTTGAGATTTGGGCAGACCCAGAAGAGATACAGAGCTGCAGACTGGGTTAAATATCTTTTATTTGTGTAGCCACAGTTTATCTGTTTAGCCCCGGCCATTGTATACTCACAGCAGCCCTTGGCTGCTCAGTCTTCCTTTTTTGCAGCTCTCCTCTGGTCCCTAGCCCAGCCTTATGGCTCCCAGGCACTCTCAGCTGCTGCTGTACATTTTTTTGTTAGTGTTTAGTCACTTAGTTTCCACAGCCCCAATGGCAGTCCATATTTATAGCAAAATACACAAGAGTGGCCATGTGTCAATAATGACCTTGGTTTTATAAGTTAGTTACACCAGCCAGCATCAACCTTGGTTGTATCAGTTATTTATACTGAGACTGATGAGGTGCACTTATGCCGAAATCTTGTTCATTTGGACTTAATGTGCACTGGAAATCACCCTCTGGCCCAGAAAAAAAAAATCTCATTGAATCCAACATTTCCCCATAATCTACTTCAACAGATTACACCTATGGGTTTCAAAACTGAGGCACATTGACTTTCCTGATATGAAAGTAAACCTGATACGTCAAATGTGAATGGCAGTACCTATTCATTTAAATTTCAGCTTGCTCTCTTTCAGAGTGTAAGAGCATGCGTATTGGCCACTAGAAATTCTAGAAGGGCATTCCTCAGTGTCTCGTGCACACCCTCCCAACTACTGAAAATGTCGTTGGAGACACCACTGTGCTATAACTGCTTTTATGGTGATAACCCCAACCATTGGAAGCCAGGGCCGCCTGTGTAATCCACACAGTGAGAAGGTTGCATGGCATATACTGGCAAGTACTAGTCTCTGGCATCTTCAGAGCCTTACTCTGTCAAAGTGGTTCTCAGCTGAACGTTGTGTCTGCTGTGACTTTGGTAAGCATTTCATTTCTTCTCATTAGTGCTATTCTTTGAAGTGTCAAATCTAGTGACTGTTAAATACCAGTGTAATTTAAAATGGAAAAAAAAAAACAACCCACACTGCTTCTTACTGTCATTTAATATGTGAAGAAACCTCAGTTGGAAACAGAAGTAATTTGGCCACAGAGCACGTGTGTAGGAAGGGTCTTGTAAAGATGGGATGTGAAGCTTTCCCCCTTGCCTCTCCAAAAAGATATGTTTCAGCACTGTGTTTTAGAAAAAGCAGAAACCTCCAAAGGGCCTGCTCCTAAGCAGGAAGCAGGATTTGTGTCTGGGACCCTTGCAGAGGGGAGGAAGGGGCTGGAGACAAGGCCTGGGGACTCTCTTGTATGGCTGACACTTTTGCAGACTGCTCATGCCCAGTTCTGTGCCGTTGAGGAGGGGATGGAGGAGAAGGAAAACCACAGTCTTGCTCTCCAGAACTTCCCCTTCATGTGAACGCGACACATGGCCATGAATAATAACAAGGGTAGCATTTGTGTTCTTTTTGCTATTATTCAATTACGTTGCATTTATTTTCTTCCTGTTTCCACACCTGAGTGGGCCTCATGGACACCAGGCTCCCAGAAGGCACAAAGGCCAACTCCTGTGTGTGGTAATGGTCATGGGATCTCAGAAGGCTGCTGAGCAAAAGCAGGTTTGAAACAGGTGGTGACCCACAGGCTGGGCTCAGGCAAGACGGCAGGAAAAGAGAGGCGGTCTCAGTATGGAGAGCATGCAAAGTAATTTTCCCTCTGTCCCGTCTCTCAGGCTGCCCTGTTTTCGCCCTGGTGCACCGTGTATCACTCAAATCCCCGCCACCCGCAGAGATCACACCTAAGCCTCGTGGGCAGTGGGAGCCTGGGGCATGTCCCCCATCACTGGGTCCGTCCTTCCTGGAGCGGCAGGTCCCATTCCTTGCTTCTTTCCTGGACAGCAGCAGGTGTCCAGCACATGGGAAAAAATGTGAACAGGACATGGTTCCTGTCCCGCGGGGTTCCCAGTCTGGATAGATGTGTCACGGGGAGACAGCACCCGTGCCAATGCTTCAGCATCCCAAGAGAGCTCTGTGTGTCCTGGCGGCTCCTGGGCCTCTTGCCTTCTGCATCTCAGAGTCTCTCTGTGTGGTCTTTACTCTTGGGGCTTGCACAGGGTTCCCTCCAGGCCTAAGGCAGAGGCTGTGGTCACAGGACCACCTAACAAGCACAAGGAGGACCTGGAGCTTTGGAATGCAGAGCCAGTGTGGCAGTGGACAAGGGACACAGCCACCTCTGCAGGGTCCTCGGCTCACCGGCACCACCTGAGGTATTGAGCAGAGAACTGCTTGGCATGGGAAAGGGATTTTCTGCGAGTTGGGAAAGTCTTTGTCAAAATACAGTCAGCCATACTTAAGCCAATTTAAAAAATATTATTTAACACAGTATCTTTTTTTTTTTTTTTTTTTATAAAAAATATTATTTAACACAGTATCTTTTTTTTTTTTATTTGATAAGAAAACTAAGAAGTCACGCCACCCTTAACCCTAGCAGACTTCCTCGGCAGAAAGCCAAGGTCAAATTCCTCACATGAAAATGCTCTTGTGCCAAAGCAAACTGCCCCTAAAGGACTTGGACACAGACCTCTTGCACATTCAGCCAGCGATACAGAAGGGGGTTCACACTTGGCCGGCATTTGGTATCCATCAGTGAAGTCAGAGAACTGGACTGGCCCTATGGGAAATTTCTGCCCGGTGTATTCCCAAGCAATGTGCTTTGAACTCTGCCGCCCTCCCGTGGGAGCTCACAGTCCCCATAGAGATTTAGACCAGCTCAGATTCAGACTGGGAAGTGCACGGGAGTGGTTGAGGTCCTCTGCATCTTCTCAATAAGCTACAACCTCTGTTCAGCATCAGGAGGGTGCTCTAGTTTTATAGAGCTTCTAGAATGTTATATAATCCTTTTGTAGGATTCATGCATAGGCAGGAAATGTATTTATGGCCCTTGGCTCTGGTCCTAAGAATTCTTTGACACACTGGAGAGTCCCTGTTCTATGAGTTACGTCTTAAAATCTCCAACCAGGTGTGTAGGTCTGTCTATTAAAGGAGAAGGAGCATCAATATTTAGGAGCAAAAATTATAAAGCTCAATTCCAAGAGAGGAATCACTGCTTTCTAGAAGCTTGTGCTCCGGAAATGGACTCTTGAAGACTGACAAAGCATTTTTAATTTAAAATAATTTAAATATATATTAGAAAGTGACTTTTGGACTTTGGCTTCTGAAAGATTCAACATGCCCTGGTGGCTGTGGGCCAGGGAATGAGAACCATCCTGTCTCCACTCTCTCTTCTCCATCCCTGCCTCTGCCCTGAATGTGGACTTGTGGAGCTTGAGGGGTGGAAGTTTCCACCGGGCCTGGGAAGAGAGTGTCACTCTGTGGCCTGCGGCCGCCCGGCTGATACAGCATCTCTTTAATACACTGATGGGCACTGGCAGGGGCCAGGCTCACTCCTCGGTGCCCGGAGTGTCTAGGCTGTGCTGTGTCCTTGAGGGGCTGGTAGCCAGCTGCTGCTGGTGCTGGTGGCTGGAGGGTCTGGTCTGATGGACACATAGCCCCTCCACACAGGTTGCTCTTGAGGTGGCATAAGTGTCTTCAGAAGAAATGTAGCAACCAGACGCATAACTGAATAGATCTGCTTTTCTCTGGTAGGGCTGAGACTGTGTTGGGAGCTGCATAGGGCCCTGGCTCAGACCCAGGTCTGGGAGCTGAGGAGCCTGTCTGGCAAGGTCCATCACAGGCAAGGAGAATCCTAAGGGGAAGGGTTTGCCCTTGTAAATAGACAGTCTAGTGCATTTGGGCTCTCACAAGGGAGTGGCACAAGCCCTGCCAGCAGAAGGGCTGACTGTTGGGCACCAGGGTAAACATGGGGTCTCACAGGCCCAGGGAGAGAACTACACTTTAGCTGAGCATTCTCCGAGGGCTGTGGCCTTGTTTAGCTTCTGCATCTCACAAGAAGTCACTGGGACACTCAGTGACCCTTCAACTGAGGGAAGTCTAGGCACCAAGCCCTGTGCTGGAGAGGTAGGAGCTTGGAATATAGTGAGGAATGAGAGGTGTAGCTGCCCTCACCTGCTGTGTGAAGCAGATACCACAAAACATGGGGAAGTCAGCTCCGGAGCTATGACTGTGGGAGATAGAAACGTTTGGGGGTTTCCAGGCCTGTCACCAAAGATTTGACCTTGGAGTTGAGCTACCACTGGGAGACTGGATCCAGTCTGGGGGCAGAGTGGGGCCCGTGGGGCAGCTGACAGACAGCTCCAAGGACGGGGAGGGGACTCTGGGAGTGACATATCAGGGCCATCCCTAGTAACTGGGGCAGAGGAGCAGGAGGGTGCTAGGCAGACTCCAGATTCTAAAGCATATTTCAGGCTTTCAAAAGTGAGCACAGAAGGATGGGATTTTTGGGGGTAATTCCCAACAGATTGGATGTGGGCGAGACTGGGTCTGACAGAGAAACTGCGTCCAGATCTGAATAAAAATTGAGTGCTCTTAATGACATGTGCCTCAGGGCTGCATGTGATTTAGAAATGCAATTTTGTGTGAAGTCAGGGTGGTTTGCAAACATTTTTCTTCCTCCCTGGTCCTTCTCTTTCTGGGCCTTCTGTCTTCCTTTATTTCTTCTCTATATCCCAATAGACAAGATTTAAAAGCAAACAGTTTCCCTCTTAGAATTCCTGCTTTCATCTCTTTTACAATGTGTTTAATTTTAAAATAGTTGCTCCTTGAAGTTTTTATTTATTTTGTTTAGTATTTTAAGAAAAGCACTTGGACTTTTACCTTTTATTTTTTCCCTTTAAATCTTGCATTGGTGTTGAGACTTCAGTTGTTTATGAGTGGGTCTGTAACAATGGCCTCTCACAATTTCTGTGTTTTAGAATTTCACTTTCTACAGGCTCATATTTGGTTTTTGTTTTCTTTTTAAAAGAGCACTTGCATGCATATTGTAACACCTCAGTAAGAGAAAACACCCAGCTGGGAGGAGCTTCCCTTGCTCATTTTTTTAGATGAGGGAGAGGGAGACTTTATTCACAGGCTGCTCAAAACACAGGCTGCAAAGAACACAGGATTGACAAATACATACGCTCAGATGGCATTTTTCTGAGGACTGCCCTGGAGCATTCTAGGCAGATGGCAAAACCCAGAGGCGATGACAAGGTGGTGCTCGTTGTGAGCTTGTCTGGGCACTAGGCCCCAGCCACGTACCTGTCAGCCAGGACACAAAGCCTCTGGATGAAGTTTTGAGGACAACCACCTGTCCTGCTTTTCTCTGTCCCAATGGACTCTGAAATCACATCCTTAGCAATGGGATGCGGACAGAGTTTGGATCAAGCCCTTTGTTCTATCAGGCTCCTGGTCCACCCCTTACTGGCAACTATTTCCAACACCCTCAAGACTATAGAAGCCACTGCCTGGTGGTTTCACATGAGATGTCTAAGGTGTGGGACGGCACTTCCTCTTTGACCTTGGCAATCTCTCACACTGTATTCAAGGCCAGGCCCCAGTGGACATACTGGCAAAGGCTTTTGGGAACTTGGTGAGGGAGGAAGTAGGGAGCATGGCTTTCTGTGACGTTCCTGTGTAGTGGGATCTGTTTTAGAGCACCCTGGGCCCCTCCAGCAGGAGAGCATATCCAGGGCTGTGGTGAAGCCCCCAGCCCTGCTGGGAAAGTACTTCAACAGGGCCGGAAGGACTAGGCATCTGCTGGGCAAGCTAGCAAAGCTTTGTCAGCTTCTCAGCAATGGATGACCAATGGCTTCTTTAGAGATACAGCCAGAGGAGCTGTCTCTCAAATACCTGTGCTGTGCAGGGACAGGTGTGGTGCACTTTAAGAGTAATCAGGAACCATTTCCCCCGTGCTGCAGTCTTGAGGTGCCTTAGGGCTTGCAAAAGATTTTTTTTGGCTCTCATTATAATGAGGGTAATAGCCAAAACCAACCCAAACCAGACCCTCTTTCAACAGCTCTTCCCACAAGCAATGTGACAGTGTCAGAGGATCTCAGACGTTCACAGGCATCCAAGATGCAGCCCTGAGACTCCTTAGGAAAGGGACTGCTATTACCTTTCCTGAACTTGATGAAGAGTTCCTTTGAAAGACAGCCTGGAATGATGGTGACTGGAGACTCAGCAGGCTGCCCAGAAAAAGCAGGTTTGAAACAGGTGGTGACCCACAGGCAGGACTCAAGCAAGGTGGCAGGAAAGGAGAGGCGGTCTCAGGATGGCAAGCATGCAAAGTAATTTTCCCTCTGTCCCATCTCTCAGGCTGCCCTGCTTTTATACCGGGGTTGGGTGGGCTGGGCTGTGAGACGGCCACTTCCTACTTCCTTTGTCAGGTTCCCAAAAGCCTTTGTCACCCAAATCCCCACTAGCATCAGAGATCCCATCTCGCACGGTGTGCAGTGGAGGTTTGGGCCATGGAACGTCAGAATAGTGTGTACCAGACTTAGGGAGTGAATGAGATATGGTTCCTCCCTCCGGAGGGGCACAGTCGTGGGGTGGGGCCAGGCAACAGTGCTTCAGCTCCTTGGAAGAGCTCAGCGTACCTTAGTGGCTTCTGGGCTACTTGCATTCTGTGTCTCTCAAGAGTTCCCTGGGTTTAGGAGCTTTTCTCTCCCTCCCAGCCAAACGTGGAAGATCATTTCCAATGTAGGATTTTTCTGCTGAGATCTTTTGTAAGTGACCTGGGACAAGGATGTAGGGGACAAGGTGACTCACCTCTGGGTTTATCAAGATGTTTCCTCTGAGTTTAAGGTGGGGAGGGTGTGATCACAGGGCCACCCAATGAGCAGAAGATGGGGCTGGGGGCCCTACATCTTCAGTCTCCTGCTCGCCAGCGCCATCTGGTGTGGGAGAGGCTGAAGTGGGAGCCGAGCGGCTTGACCCGAAAAGGGATTTCTGGTGCTTTGGGTTAAGCCTTGATCAAAAGGCAGACCTTTGATGCCCTCCAGGAAGTGTCTGCCGCACCCTACTGTCCTTTTGACTTGCGTCTGTTTTGAAAGTCACTTTAAGGATCCCATGGGACAACAAGGACCATAAAAAGTAGGTGTCGACAAAAATAAGTTTGTCTAGGCCATTAAGGGACAGATTCCCAGGGGACCAAACCTCCTGGGGGCAAACAGTCCAGGTACAGACAGTTTGCCTTACAGACCAGGGGCCTAAGAGGCCGGGGACCCTCGGGATGAACAGGGGCAGGAGGGAGCCTGGCTACTAAGTGTGGCCAGCTGCAGATGGGGGAGGGGAAGACCGGATTCTTAAGCAATTGGCAGGTAGAAGTGTGGCTTTTCCCCTCGAAGCCAGTTGAGTGTTTCACAGCAATGATGTATATGATTGGCACTGAGTATGTCAAATGTCACAACAGCTCATGCTCAAGCGTGTCCAACTATTTTGGACATACAAGTGTGGCTCTCTGTCCCTCCTGTCTGGGACGCCGTCTATTTCTGGC
This sequence comes from Fukomys damarensis, assembly GCF_012274545.1. NCBI lineage: Eukaryota > Metazoa > Chordata > Mammalia > Rodentia > Bathyergidae > Fukomys > Fukomys damarensis. The sequence continues at coordinate 14,086,309 of NW_022900932.1, forward strand.
CTCAGTGTCAGTGAACCCTGTCAGTATCAGCCTCATGAGGCAGGGGGCTACGAGCCTCAGGCTGACCTGAGGCGCAAAGAGCACACAAGAGGCGAGGCTTGTGGGGTCTGCTCAGGTGGAGGCAGCAGGACACCAGCCAGGACTGCTCCTGAGCAGGAAGAGCCCTGGACTTCAGTCCACGGTGGCCCCTGCCTTCGGCTGCCACGGGGCTTCCCACTCCCACTTCTTGGGGGTGCATGGGCTTCAGCTGTTGTGAGCAGAGCTGTGGGCGGTGCTGCCGGTCAGGCTAAGGCGAAGCTGCGTGACCAGATGTTGCTCGCACGCAGCGTGGCTAACTTGCAGCTGAGCCGAGTCGGGGAGAGTACAAGCTGAGGGGAGGGGCTGCATGGGCCACGAGAGGGGTGGCTGCTGTCGGTGTGACCCCGGGGACTGCCAGCCCTGGCTAGCACAGGTGAAGCATTCAGGGACCCTCCTATATTCCCACCTCTCTCTTATTCCCTCTCCTTGAATGTGGGCTTGTAGGAGCTAGGGATGTGTGGGTTCTAGAGGAGTTGAGGAGCAGGGGTCACCTGGTTTGACTTCCCGAGTACCCCAGGTTTGTAACATTCATGTCACATAAGGTACCAGGGCATGGAACCAGAAAACGAGGTTGAGTGAAGGATGCTGTGAGCTCGCTCAGCACTTGGCATGGGGAGGCCCATTCCAGTCACCACCAGGAAAACCATCTTTTCTTGCCAGATGAATCATCTACTCATCAATATGGGGAGTGTGGAGGCCATTTATACATATGACTATAAATCTTTGTCCTTCTTGGCTTCAACATCATGCTGTATGTTGGTGACCGAGTAGGAATAAGTAGCAAAATTAATTTGATTACTACCTCTTCCTTTACTTTTAGCCTCCTTGTCTCCACTTTATGGCAGATAGAACTCAAGGCGCAAAAGAGACAAAGTAATGGTAGCGCAGATATGGTCACTCTCCTGTTGCTAAATGCAGGGTTTCTGAGAATTCCAGTGACTCATGTCTAAGAAGCATACGAGCTACTGGCTTGCTGTCAGATTATTGAGATAAACCAAGACTTGTAGATATCATAGTGGCTGGGTCACTGTGTGACTCTTTGTTGAGGGGAGTCTAGGCACTGGGCCCTAGACTGGGGTGTCAGCTTGGAATACGATGAACCAGACATAGGTGCTGCCCTCACCTGTCAGTAAAGCAAATGCTACGAAACATGGGAAAGTTGCTCCTCTAGAGCCATGACCAAAGCCTCGTGGGAGAGAAACTTCCCAGTTAGTCCAAATGTATCACTAAAGAATTGACCTTAGAGCTACCACTACAAGAAGTCCACCAACCTGGCAGCAGATGTGGGTCCTATGAGGGCGACAGCATATCCAGAATAGAGGCATGGGAAGACACTAGTCATAGGCTCCAGATTCCAAAGCACATTGCTTGGGAAGGCCTTTGGGAAACCGTTGCTTCTTTCAAAAATAAGCAGGATGCTTGCCGATTGCCCTTTATTCACTTTACTCATGGCAGACGAGGCTACTGCAAGGCACAGAAGGCAACCAAGAAGAAACGGAAAGTAATGGCATCAATAGACTGATGTCAAATTACTGAGGGAAACCAAGACTTGCGGATCTCAGATTGACCAGAGTAGTGGCTGTCTCCCTCTGACGTATCTAAAATTCGTGTGTTACGTGCACATCAGTTTAAAAAGGGCCTTTCGAAGCAAAGGAATTGAAAGACACACACACACACACACACACACACACACACGCATTAGTGATAGAAGTAAAAAAAAAAAAAGTTCACGAGATCACCTTTTTTCTACAGTTCTTCTAACCCAGTTTGCGTCAGCTCGTTACCAAGGAAACATCTTCAGGACAGAGTGGGGTCAGACCCACTGATTCTCCTGGGGTTGTGGCCCTTCCTCCGCTCACCTCTTCTTGTCTCTCTATTCCCCATTTCGTGCAGTTTTCCACAGTCGGTTAAAGCCCCCCTGACAGGAAGTCGCATGACCTTCCTAGGGTTTAACTCAAATGCCTTTTTCTCCTAATAGCAGGGGTTTTTGGTGTTAAGATTTGCCAGATATGAGGTTGCTTCCTAGCAGATGGAGTCTGGCTGTTACCTCCCAGGACCAGGCCTCTTTGCCTCCACTCCCTGTATGCAAATCCCGCAGTCACTTAGGGTTCACATCCCTTTCCTCCTGTAGAGTCCAGGCGCTTTTCTCTATTTATCCCTTCACTTAATGGACCCCAGCATCATATTTACTGTGGCCCTGTGGGGGACATTATTCTCTTCAGACAAGCCTGCCATTTGGGAAGGGGCATAGAGGAATTGGGAAGAAGAGGGATACCCAGAAGGTGACTGTTTGGAAAGACAATAAGGTAACAGAGCCCACAGCTACTCCATCTTTGGGTCACTCCCTCTTACCCCCAGTTAGTGGCCTTAACCCTCCAACTTTGCCTCTGTCTCTTCTGGCTCAAGAACCTGCCTGAGTTAATTCTCTAAAGGGAAGGACAACTTCATCTCTTACATCCTCTTTGGCACCTAACACAGGCCTGGATGTGACGGAGCTTACCAACAAATATGTGTTAAATGAATGAACGAGTAAATGAATGAATAGTCCCACTACCCGGAGCGTCTTCCGTAACCCTGCATTCTCAGGAATCCCCAGACCAAACCCAAGCCCCAGAGGCCTAAAGTCCTTTCCAGTCTTTTTTTCAGACCCACCCCCCATTTCTCTCAGTGTTACAGTTGTTCTCACACATACAGCATGAACCTCCACTGCTTTGGAATCCTCCCCTTCATCGTGCTTATGTCATCGCACTGCACTGACTTGGTGACTTCCTTTTTATCTACAACCTGGGTTTCATCCATTGCCTATATTCAGATCCTCCTTGTAGAGGCCTGGACTATGGCAGACACTTCCTTTTTCATCGCCTCGGACAATAAAACCAGGCTCCTTTCCTAAACTTTTTAAAGATTCGCATCACTGCACTTAAGTTAAAAAATAAACATCCGTGGCTCTCAAAACCACCAAAACACATTCAGATACCCGAGCCTGCGCAGTCTGCTGTCAGATGCCTCCCTAGCCTTCCCTCCTGCCACCTGCTGTGTTTGCTAACTTTCTGTCCCACTCCACTGACTCCCTGGCAGGCCTCTGGCCTTCCATTTCTTTGTTCCTCTTGCCACACATGCCCTTTTGGTCGCGCCCAGTCTTGCCTGTTCTTCAAGGCTTGGCCAAGGTCAAATCCCTCTTCTTTGACACCTCTGCCAACCACTGGCAAAGACCACAAGGGTGCAGCTCAGCCTTCAGGGACCCTCACTTTCAAGCCTTGGGCCTTATTTTTCTTTTTTTTTTTCAGCTTTAATTGAGTTTGTTGGTACATTTTAGGGATACAGTACAGTTACATTTATTGTTGCGATCTTGTACCTCTACATGACAGGTCTTGATTCTCATTTTTTCCCCTAACCCCTGCCCTCCCTTCACCCCCTTCTCCCCTCCCCTCCCCATCTACAAACACTTTATTTTCATCTTTTATCTCACATTGTTTTCTTTTCCCTTATTACCCTTCCCCTACCCATCCCACCTTCCCTACACCTTTAGCTCCTTTCTTCCCATTTCTAAATGTCAGTAATCTTATTAGGATCCTATGTATTATTGCAGATTATTCACACCAGAGAAACTATTCGGTATTTACACATGTGTGACTTATTTCTTTCACTTAGGAGTATATCTTCAATATGTATCCATTTTCCTACAAATGAATCTATTTTCTCGTTCTTTATGGCTGAGTAATATTCCATTTCATAGAAAAACCACATCTTCTTTATCCAGTTGGGCCTTATTTTTATATTTGTAATTTTATATATTTTCAAGAAGCTCTTCCAGTGTTATGAACTTCACACCCACTTTAAATTTCTGCCCCACCCTGCCCTAGATTTCAGATCTGTAGGGCTGCATCCTTCTTTGTGTCTCATTACAACAAGCCCAGAAAAATGCTCTAGCCAGCCTCCCGGATATGTAGACCTTCAGAGTGACAAGAGGGGTGCGGCTGGATGGAGTCTCTCATAGTTATGCTGAATCCCTGTTTGAGGGGTACAGATGTATAACAAACTATGGTCTGCCACCTTGCCCAGAAGTCAGGAAAGCTATTTTTTTTTCTTTTTTTTTTGTACCAGGGATTGAACTCGGGTCCTTGCGCTTGTGAGGCAGGCCACTAAACCACTGAGCTAAATCCCTGGCCTGAAAGCCATTTTTTTCTTAAAAATAATTGTTACTAATGCTTTCTTCTACTAATCAAAGAGTCTAGTGTCACTTTTCTGCTCTGGCTGCTGGGAAACTCGGAGCTACATTTTGAGCACAATGGCTCCAGCCTGCCGAGGTTAATCCTTTGGGCTTCTATTTTGCTACACTCTGCACCACTTAACTTTGTTTTTCCATTTTATTTTCTACAAACAAACTTCCTTGTTACTTTGTCTTGATATATTCATATAGGTCAGTTTGAAGCTTTTGCTTAATTTCCATTTTCCCATTTCCCGATCATTCTACCCCCTTGTGTTGACAGCTGCGCCCACTCCCAGCTGAGGATTCCTGACGTGCAGCCTTCTTTTTCTGCACTGAGCCCAAGGTTGTCCTCAGTGGTGGCTTTAAGAACCGCTTCTCTCCGTCCTGCAGCAACCGAAGCCTCCTGGTGAAATTTCTAAAAGGGGCTGCTGCGCTTGAACCCTTGAAGGGGCCACCCTTCCTCATCTCCAGGCCTCCTTTCAGTCTCAGGAGGGGGCCCGCACCCGGAGATCTCCATTGGCAGTGATTCCTCCCCTCACCCAGGCAGTTTGTGGACTGAGCCGGGAGGCTGGTCCAGCCCCAAGCCGGGTTTGGTCGTCCGGGCAACGTGGGCGTGGCCACACCCATCAACGGCCCGCTGTCCGGCGCGAGCCTTTTCTTTCTGTTGGTGCAGGCGCGCCTGTGAAGGCACGGTTGGATGCCTAACTGTAGTTTCTCGAGGGAGGTGTGTGGCTTGATCAGTGTCATTCAACTGCACGACTAAACAAACCCAAGTGGCCTCTCGGAATCCACCAGTTTATATGTCACTTCCTGAATTGGGAATGCTGGGCCCTGCGCTCAAACGTGGCCTGATTCTAATCCAGGAGAGAGATCTAAGGCCAAACCTCACTAACCAGTTTTCCAAACTGTGATCAGAGGACACCTGGGTCAGAATTATGAAGGATGCTGCCTTCAAATGCCAGCCCCAGGCCTTAGAGTCTTGGCACAGTCTCGCAGGTGACAGCGTGTGCACACTGATGCCTGGAAGGCCACAGATATAGGGATGCGGTTGCAGAAATAGGCAGAAAAATCATAATAGTGACACTTAAGTTGTTTTTCTTTTTTGGTTTTTTGAGACAGGGTCCCACTATGTAGTTGAGACTGACCTGGAACTCACTATGTAGCCCAGGCTGGTCTGGAACTCATAGCAATCCTCCTGCCTCAGCCTCCCGAGTACTGGGATTACAGGCATGCACCACCACGCCCACCTTTGACACTTATTTATTTATTTATTTATTTATTTTGGCTTTTTGAGACAGGGTCCCACTATGTAGTTGAGACTGACCTGGAACTCACTATGTAGCCCAGGCTGGTCTGGAACTCACAGCGATCCTCCTGCCTCAGCCTCCCAAGTGCTGGGATTACAGGCATGCGCCACCACTCCCGGCTGACACTTAATTTTTAAAAAGAAACTATTGAGGTATAATTTACCATAAAATATGCCCATCCAAAATGTACAATTTGAAGAGTTTTGAAGAATATTCTTTTGTAACCGCCACCACAATCTGGATAAATACCATCGCCCCGGTCCCCCCGCAATAATCTCAGCCTTGACATTTCTAGAGCTTCATAAAGATAAAGATATTAACTATACAGTGTGTCCTCCTTTGTGTTTTGCTTTTGCTCTGCATTATGTTTTCGAGGTTCATCCGTATATCAGTAGTTGGCTCCTTTTTATTTATTGTTTGTTTGGATAGACAATAATTAGTTTATTCATTCACTTGTGATTGGGGTTGTCCCTAGTTTTCTCAACTCTTGCCTAACATGAAAATTAACTTGAACTGAATTGCAGAATTGTTTATAAGCTGATTGTTATGCATAAAATTATAAATCTTTATGCAATCTATTTCAAGTTAATTTTTTTTTTCTGTATGAGTTAAGGATTGAGATTTGTTTTTTCTTAGGGAATCTAGTTCCCCATATGATGTTCCAGCACCATTTACTGGAAAGATTTTTCCTTCCTTCCATTGAATTAATTTGGCACCTTTGTATAAAGTCAATCATCCATATGTATGAGGTCTATTTCTAGACTCTGTTTCACCAATCTGCATGGCTACCTATAAGTTAATTTACAACTGTGTTCATTACTATAGCATTATAGTAAATCCCCAAATCACGTAGTGTAAGTATTCCATATGTCCTACGTTCTTCACATTTGAATTTTAATTTTAGAGTCAAATTGTCAGTTTTGATAAAAACCCTGCTAGGATTTTGGTAGGGATTCCCCTGAATCTGTGGATTAATTTCAGGAATATTATCAACAGCATTCTTTTCTTTTTTTGGTACTGGGGATCAAACTCAGGATCTTGTGCTTGCGAAGCAGGCAGTGGAAACACTGAGCTAAACCCCTGGCTCCATTATTTTCTTTTAAATATTTTTCTTATGAATGTGGTCTATATATTTAAACTTTTTGAAATTTGAGGAAAATTTTGTAGGTTTTCAGTGTGCAGATCTTGCATATAAATTTATTTTTAATTATTTCATGATTTTGGCTACTGTTCTGCCATTTTCCCCAAATGTTTGCTATTAGGGTATAATACATGGAAATATAATTGAGTTTTGTATATTAACCTGTACCTGTAACTTTACTAAACTTATTAATTGTAGCATATCTGTGTGATAGACTCTTAAAGATTTTCTAAATGATGATGATTGTTATTATTTTTGTACCAGGGATTGAATTGAGGTCCTTGCACTTGTGAGGCAGGCAGTGGAACCACTGAGCTAAATCCCCAGCCCTACATGATCATTTCATTGATGAATAAAGTTCTACTTTTTCTTTACAGTCTCTAGGCTTATTTCTCTTTTTAATGCTATAATGAATAGGACTTTCAGTAAAATAGTGAATAAAGTTGCTGAAGGTGTTCTCCAAATATCTTTTGTCACCAAGAGTTATGATGGCTATAGATTTTCTAACATACTAAGTAACCATAATACCAAGAAGCTAACCCAGCAAATTAACACAGATTTAACATTATTAATGAATCTAAGGCCTTATTCAGATTTTAGCAGTTGCCCTTCTACTGCTATTTTTTTGACCCAAGATCAGTCCGTGTTCCCCTTGTTGCATGAGTTGTCACGTTTCCTTAGTCCTTGTTCATTTGAGACAGCACATGCCTGTGGCGCTCTTATAAAGTGTTATTTTGCATAGTGTTCCTCAACTTGGAATCTGTCTGATGTTTTTTCACAATTAGACTGAGGTTATGCGACTCTTGCATGAACACCACGTAAGTCGTGTTGTGCCCAGATGCAGTGGCACATACCTAAAATCTTAGTTTCTTGGGAGGCTGAGGCAGGAAAATTGCAAGGTTTTTTTTTTTTTTTTAGACAGAGTCTTGCTATGTAGTTCAAGCTGGCCTTGAACTCACCATGGTCCAGGCTGGCCTCGAACTCATGGTGATCCTCTTGCCTCAGCCTTCTGCGTGCTGGGGTTACAGGGGTGTGCCACCACATCTGGCAAGTGATATTTTGGTTTGTTTTTTTTTTTTGTTTTTTTTTGGTTTGTTTTTGAGAATTGCAAGTTTTGAGGCCAGCCTGGGCAAATACCAACTTAGGGAGAAACTGTTTGAAAAAGAAAAAGAGACAGAAGATACCCACGAGTCTTTTACTCATGATAAACTTTTATCATTTTGTTAAGATAGTGTCTGCTAGGTTTTTCCACTGTAACTTTACTGTTTCCCCATTGGAAACAGTAAGTACCACCTGGGGTCACTTTTTGGGTCCCTCAAATATCTTGAATTAATTTGCAGTTTTAGCATCTATTGAAAACCTTGCCAGCAATGATTATTACCATGATAAGTGCTAATTTTCTAGTGCCACCATTCTACCTTTATGACTTGGACTTCTAATAAGAGGAAGTGTAGGAAACAGCCTACAAGCTTGAACCTGGGTGAGGGGTGACAGAGATGCAAAAGAAAGGGACTCAATTAGAACCAAGAGGGATTAAGTAAACGTACAAATTTTCAACAACGAATGGCATTACACTGTATACATTAAATGTACCAATAAAATTAATTTAAAAAAATAAAGAGACACAGAACCACGTTAAAATCTGGAGGGCTGGGGCCTCTTGTCTCCCTCCGACAGAGCCCCAAGTGACTGGTGCACTCTTGACTTCATCGACTCAGACGTGAGTACGAGCACAAACAGTCAGAGTTCCACAGGATTCATCTGTCTCCCTCCCTCCTGGTCACCACCAGGACCTCAGGTGCCTTTACTGTTCCCTGCATCATGTCAGCAGTGATCGCTGAGGAGGCCATTTGGGCCTCGATCTCCCCATCTGGTCTCCAGAAAGGAAGAGCTATCCTTTCTGCTCTACTCATTTATATCATTGTGGACTCTCGGATATTTCCCTTCTTCTATGGCTTATGATCCATTATATATTTTTTTCATTATACTTTCTTTAAAAAAATTTTTGTTTTCACACTTGTCCATTGAGTGATACTTCGAGTCGGCTCTGGCCATGTTCCTATCATCTATGTAATTTTTTTCTGATTTTCATCTCAGTATGAGTAGCACCAACTGCTTCATGTGCCTAGTAATTTTTGATTGGATGTGTGGTATTTTAATCTTAGGGTTACCGGTTGTTGCATTATTTTCAATAGCGTTTGGCTTTGTTCTAGCAGGCAGGTAATAGTCTGATGGTTCATCTCCATCCTTTTGAAGCTTGATTGTTAGGATTATTTAAGGCAGGTATAGATTACCTTATACTCTAGTCTTATTTTAGGCGTACTATGAAGCCCTGACCCTTTGGGGGTTTCTACCAAGCCCCACCCTCTCCACATATAATCCATAAAGTCCACGCTGTCATGTAGAAACTAAAATAATTCCAACTCTGTGTGAGTTCTGAGAATTGTTTGCCTTAGGGGTCCCTCGAACATCTTCTCTCCCTTGTAGTTCTTGTCCAGCCTCTCTGAGTTTTTCCCTGCCCATACAGAGGCTCGTATTCAGCCAAAGATTCAAGTAGATCTCTCTGTGGATTTCTAGAGCTCTTTCTCTGTCTCACTTTTTTCTCTCTCTGCTGTGCAAAATTTCTAACAGCCTCAGCCTCCCATGTAGTAATAGTTCATCACTATCTTAATTTGTATTTTTCTGATGCCTAGTGATGTTGAAGTTGGAGAGTTCTTTCTGTATTCTAGATATGAGTCCTCTGTAAGATACGTGATTTGCCCTCTGGCAGAGGTGTGATTTGCCATTCTTTTCTCCCAGTCTGTGGCTGGGCTTCCTAACCTCATGACAGGGAATTTTACAGAGCAAAAGTGCTTAATTTTTTTGATTTGTTTTGTTTTTGAGACAGGGTCTCAGTATGTAGTTCAGACTGGCCTGGAACTCATAGTGATCCTCCTGCCTCAGCCTCCCGAGTGCTGGGATTACAGGCGTTTGCCATCACGCCTGGCTCAAAAGTGCTTAATTTTGATGAGGTCCTATTTATGAGTCCTTTTATGCATTGTGCTTTTGGTGTCATATTTAAGAACTCTTTGCTCAACTTTAGTTCCGAGAGATTTTCTCCAATATTTTATTCTAGAAGTTTTATGGTTTTACATTGAAACTTATGAGCCACATTGACTATTCTTATAAATATGTTTATCTGTAGGTTTTTTGGAGATGTTCTTTACTAAGTTGAGGAAGTTCTCTTCCAAGGATCCTGAGAGTATTTATTATGAATGAGTATTTAATTTTGTTAAAATGCTTTTTATACTTCATTTTACATAAAAATGTGATCTTTTCTCCCACAGTCTGTCAATATACTAGATTATCATGATTGATTGTCATACTGAATCAGCCTTGCATCCCAGGAACAATCCTTATTTGATCATGGTGTGTATTTGTTTCTATATATTATTGAATTTTCTTTGCTCTATTTTGTTAGGAATTTTTTATTTGGTATCCACAAAATATACTTACCTGTCACTTTTCTCTTTTTAAAAATATATTTGTGTGGTTTTGGCATGAGGGTACTACTGCCTTTAAAAAATAAATTAGGAAATGTTCTTTAAGCTTCTATTTTCTGAATGAGATTGTATAGAACTGTCTTAATTGTTCTTTAAATGTTTGGCAGAATTCAATGATAAAGTCATTTGGGTCCACAGACTTTCTTTGGGGCAGTTTTAAAATTATGAATTTGCAGTTCGGGGATTTAGCTCATAAGTGCCTGCCTCATAAGTGCAAAGACCTGAGTTCGATCCCCAGTACAAAAAAAAAAAAAAAAAAAAAATTGAGTTTGCCTTCCTTAATAGTTACAGGACTTTTCAAATTATACATATATCATATTGGATGTACTGCAATAAGCTGTGGTTTCTGAGGAATCTGATTTTACCAAATTGTTGTTAATTTGTTGTGTGTAGAGTTGTTTATTTTGATATCTGCAGGCTATAGTGCTATCCCAATTCGTTCTTGATATGGGCAACTTTTGTCTTCATTTATCAATCTTGCTAGACTCTGTCTGTCATTAACAAACTATGGGGCCGGGGATTTAGCTCAGAGGTTCTGCCGCCTGCCTTGCAAGTGCAAGGACCCATTATATTTGAGATTAGATCTTATGACTCATCATTGTTGTACTTCAAAAGTTTTCGTCAGTCAGAATTAGAATACTGACTCACCAGCAGGTCGTTGAAGGCTTTGCTTCAGGTTTTGTAGTAGACCCATTCAAAGGGGGTTGGCTGAGCATTAATGGTTTGTGATGCTTAAGCCCATGAGCCAGAGTCATAACTCCAACTTCCACATGGTCATCACCGTTGGAATTTTTAGGAGAGCTTTCAAACAGAATGATATTGTGAAGGTCAGAAAACTTTTGTGCCAAGTGTGAGGGTACCTGTGTGAGGGTACCTGCATGGCATTCTTGTCTCACTTTTCTTGTGGCTCAGACAAAATACCCAACTTTAACCCAAAGTGTAAAGAAGGAAAGGCTTATTGTAGCTCACAGTTTGTAGAGGTTTCACTTCACAGTGGGTGGGCTCCAGGGCAAGGTGGCGTGGCAGAGGGGCATCAGAGAGGAGACACAGTCCAGGGCAAAGCAGGGCAGGCAGAAGGCAACAAGCAGCAAGCAGCAAGCAACAACAGCAGCCTTCATCCTGCCTCTTACATTCTATCTAGGCTACCTGCCTTTAGGGTTGATGACACTCACTTTCCATTTGGGGCACCCTTAATTCTAGCATCCCAGCATGAATCAATCCCCGCATCACACCGTTAATCCCATACCAAAATCCAACCACCTCTGAAAAGCCATCGCACGAGGACTTTGGGGGGGCATCTAGACACAGGCCACAACATTTGAGAAATGTTCTTCTCAAGGCACATTTATTTCCAAGGAGAACCCATGGCATGTTATTCACCAGCACATGCAGTTTGCGTTTCTCTAAGATGGCAGGCTGTGAAAACTAGCCACGTTGGTGGTGTCATACACAGAGACCCGAGCACGCACCTTTAGGCAGTAGTGCTGCACCGTGCTCTCTCCACACCACTCTCGTTCTGCTGAGTCTCACAACAGGATCTTGTGCACTCCCCAGCAATCTCCTCTGCTCGGTCTTGGAAGCCAGCAGGGTAGATGAAGCACGTCTTCCCAACACTGGAGTCGCTGCTCACTATGCTATTGAAAATGCAGGGGCGGGCCGAGGCACACAGCCTTCAAGGATGTCCTTGATACCGCTGCACAGTCGGTGGAGAAGCTAGCCTTAAGTTCTGACTCCATCTTGGAAGCTATTTGCCAGCTCCATCCCAATGGGGGAGGCAAAAAGCAGATGCAAGGAGGCCGGGAATTAGAGCACCCTGGGCGCGCATCCACACTGACTCCTCTGATGGCAGACTATTATGAAAGCTATTTAAGACTATCCGTTGTTTATCTACGAACTTTCTACTTAATATTTTTGGACACTCATAGGTAGCTGTGGATAGCTGAAACCACGGGAAGCAAAACCACAGAGAAGGGAGAAGTGTGGTGCACATGTTTACATCCCGACCTCTGATCTTCGTTCAGAGTCACTTCTCCTTCCAGCCTGACTTTTTCCCTTTTTTTTAGCACAGAGACATAAAAGGTGACTTGATTCATTGTTCTCTGAGCCATTATATTCTTTTAGGGCTTTTATTAATGGATCCAGAGTCGTGCTTCTTCAATCACCATTTGTATTAACAACACAGTAATAACACCCCTACTCGTGGGTCCAATACTAGTCTTAATTGCTATTTATCGAGTTCAATGTCTGGCATAGTTCTACCGAAAAAGAGTAAAGGTACACAATTCCATTGTGTTAAAATGCTTTTCCAGGTAGGCTTCATGGTTTAGACGGAGAGCTGTTAACACTGACCTCGCTCACACATTCTTGTTTTCTGCGTTTCCCTGACTGATAACACGAAACATTGCATTCAGTAGTAGTCATTTAAAATATCATCACGGGGGGGTGGCGTTTAGCTCAGTGGTTCTAGCACCTGCCTCGTAAAATATCATCACTAAGAAATTATGAATGAATGACATGTTAATTTCATGCTTTTATCATATGCTTATGTTCCCTAATCTTGCTAGGTCCCTTAAAGTGAGCAGCAGGCCTTTTTTTTTGTTTGTTTGTTTTTTGAGACAGGGTCTCACTAGGTAGTTGAGACTGACCTGGAACTCAGTATGTAGCCCAGGCTGGTCTCAAACTCACAGTGATCCTCCTGCCTCAGCCTCCAAGTGCTGGGATTACAGGCGTGCGCCCCAAGGCCTGGCTGAGCAGGTCATAATAAAGGATAGAAAAAGATTGGAAACAAGTCAACTATCATTAAGATGGAGATGGTTTAAATAGCAGTACCTCTCACACTAGAAGATTAGGCAGCTGTACGGATTAACAAAGAGGCATTCTGATATACATTCTGATATGCAATGACCTCTGAGACTTATTAAGAAAGATAGCCGTGTGTGGAAGTGAGGGTGAATTCTGTGTCCAGTTTTGGTGTAAAGATTTTAGTGCACATATTGATTTGCAGAAGGCAAGGAATACCTCTGGGGTTATAGCAAGGATGAGGCGTGTGAACATTTTAACTCATACAACAGCAGAGAAAACAGCTCACCACAATGATAAACAGGAACGGACACCCTTCCTTGTCTTTATTTCACTCTTTCACCATGAAGCACTATGTTAAGTATAGGTTTTGTGGATTTCTATTTTTGAAATTTATGGAGAGGGTAATAAGAGTGTAACGAATGCAGCACGTTATTATTTTAGAAACCCACACCGGCTTTTCCTAGGCAATTGAAACATTCAGATGTAAACACTAGACAGTAAACACCTCCAGCAAAGCCGCTCCTGTTACACAGTCACAACTCACAGATGTGTACAGAAGTCATGCTAGAAGCCTCTGCTGCAAAGCCCAAATAAGTAGTGGTATTTTAGGTGCGGCACAGGGTCTTCTGGGTCATTATTTACCAGACTTGAGTTTCTGCACATTATGCCAAGGCCCAGTTCAGAGACTTAGTCACTGAGTCCATTTCAGTGACAGATTTCACTTCGGGGGCATCTTCTTTTCCTGTCTTTGTCTTCTTTGACATCCCTTTCTCATCTTTGAGTTTTTGGTTCTGCATCAGGGCTTGTGTGCTGTACCTTTTAAATGTTGCACGTGCTCTGTCTTTTCCGGTTTGTGCTGTGTCTCCCTGCTGCACGGCTTCTGGGTTGGCTTCTGGCAGGACTGGGAGGATCCTCCTGGGGACCCCCGTGACTCCGCCCTGCCAGTCCAGGCCTTTTCATTGTCTGCATCAATTCGGGTCCTTAGGGTCCTGAGGTTTCCTCTTCTTTTGCAGATAAATACTTTTGCAGTCGCCTTCTTACATCCAGTTCTAAAGCGGCTTCCTCAGAGTCCCTAACTAACTGGGTGGATGGAGAGGAGTGGCCAGCTGGGGACCAGTCCCCAAGGCGCCTTGGTCAGGTTTCCCAGTGGCTGGATCTCTCTCAACCAGTGATCTCCGGGGTCAAGTAGCCAAGGTGATTTGTTGTCACCTGTTGTCCTTTTTTTCTAGTACAAGCTTCTCATGATACAGGGCTTTTTTGGGGGTGTATTTTGAGACAGGTTCTCACTACGTAGTTGACACTGACCTGGAACTCATTGTAGCCCAGGCTGGTCTCGAACTCACAGCGTTCCTCCTGCCTCAGCCTCCCGAGTGCTGGGATTACAGGCGTGTGCCACCATGCCCGGCGATACAGGGCTTTTTAACTACAAATCTTGTCTCTTTGCTTGAGCATTTAGTATCATAAATGACTTTGGAATAATCATGTTTTGTTCTTTTGAAGCACTAGAATTATTATTATTATTATTATTATTATTATTATTATTATGTTAGAATACTTTTTCCTTTTTTAAATGATTTTTTTCTCTATCAGCTTAGTTTTCTGTCTAGAAAACTAAGTAGCTACAGTTTTTTTTTTACAGGTTTGTAAAAAATAGATATGCTTTATAAAGCTGAGAAAATATTTCTATTCCAACACTTTGATGAGAGTTTTTTTACATCACACACAAGTGATTGTGATTTTCTCCTTTTATACTGTTACATCTTGAATTACATTGATTTCTCAGATATTAAACCAATTCTGCATTCTTGGAATAAACCCACAAAGGCACATGTATTATTCATTTTGCATATTCCTGAGTTTGATTTGCTAATATTTTGTTGAATATCTATGTTCATGAGAGGTATTCTGTGTGTGTATGGGTTTTGTTTTGTTTTTCCTGAGACAGGGTTTTGCTCTGTGGTTCAGGATGGCCTTGAATTCACACTGTGAGCCCAGGCTGGCTTCGAACTCACAGAGATACTGTTGCCTCAGCTTCCCTAGTGCTGGGGATTCTGTTTTCTTTAATAGCTGTTTTTCTTATGAGGATATAGCTGATATGATAAAATGATGAAGGAAGTGTGTCCTTCACTTCCTTTTTTTGACAGTGCTAGTGGAAGATTGACGTTATTTTCCCCTTGGAATGCTCCCATTCTCCCTGTAGCGAAAAGCCTCGAGGAGAATATAGTGACCTTGGCGGTAGGGCGTGGCAAAGCTGGCTGGAGGCTTGGGAGGGACCTGTCAAGAGACCCCAGGAGGCGCCAGGTGATTCTCAGGACCCCTACTGTAGAACTTCTTCCTGGCTCCCAAGCAGTGCAGACAGCATACAAAAAGACCAGACATCACAAGAAGCTCGCTGTTGTGACTCCTCCCCGCAGTTCCTCCTGGGTTTCCTGGACCCAGGGTGTACTTTTATTTTGGTTCTCTTTCTCATTTCTCTCTCTCTCTTTTTTTTTTTTTTTTTTTTTTTTTTT
>NW_022900932.1:14101951-14118527 GCF_012274545.1 Fukomys damarensis
TTTTTTTTCTTCTCTCTTTTTTTTTTTTTTTTTTTTTTTTTTTTTTTTTGCCTGCAGAGCTAGTTCTTCTACCCCTTCACCCCTCATTTTCAAATAAACTTTTGGCACCATTTTTTCCTTGTCTCGTCCAACTCTTAGAGACAAGAAGAAACTGGAATACTGTTGTTTTAAAGGAACTACCTGACAACAACAGGGTGGTACAAGACCTGTGCCTGAGTAACAAGGCTGTAATCTCAGTCCTGCCTCTGTTGGCAGATCCACATGTGGTTCTCTCTGGGATTCCAGGGGATGCAGATTGGTTTTCAAGTCTTAGACATCAAAGATTTTTTTTTCTATTCCCCCTCCACTCAGATTCCCACTTACAGCAAAACCCTCTATGGATGAACTGTCCAAATATGTTGTTGTTTTTCCACTGAAATGGGATTTTCCTATTCAAAGGCCTTGGAGGATTTTTGCACTCAAAGGCTCAGAGAAATCCTCCTCAGGTTTGGACTCTGGTCCTTTCAGAGTGATAGCGGGTCTTCTTTTACCTCTCATACCTCAGGGTGTGGCAAAGGCTTTGGGAATAAAATACCAGCATGGAGACCTCACTTTTCCTGAAAGATCAAGAGAGGCAGCCAGACCTTAGAGTGAACTCTGGCAAAACTTTTCCAAGAGACCTCAGAAGCTTGGCTCTGATTATTATTATTATTATTTTTTGTTTGTTTGTTTTTTTGAGACAGGGTCTCATATGTAGTGAGACTGACCTGGAACTCACTAGGTAGCCCAGGCTGGTCTCGAACTCAACAGCAATACTCTTGTCTCAGCCTGCCGAGTGCTGGGATTATAGGTGTGCGCCACCACTCCGGGCTTTGGCTCTGATTATGCCAATAGCCCTCATGAGGATTTAAAAAGCCCTCAAACTGGACTATGAGTCCTTTTGAGGTGTTACATGGGAAGCCTTTTGTATCTTCAAACTCTGAAAAGAGGGGCTCCTGTAGACCAAATAAATCCAAAATGGAAGGGCCCCTTCTTTTCAGTGATCCTTGCCCCACGCACTACAGCAAAGGTAGCAGAAATAGAGTGTTGCATTCAGCATTTTAGGACAAAGCCAGCTCCACCCGAAGTGTCTGAGGAAAAAGGCCATCCAAAAGGAGAAAGCTACTCTTGTGAAGCTCTGAGAGAGCTGAGGATCCTTTTCGAAAAGCAAGTCTTTAGTTGTGCTCCTAGTGCAGATAAGTGGAGTCACTATAGGTTGAGGCACTGGTACGCTGTCTAATAACCCTCTTCACCTCTGCAGGGCCCTTCTAACAGATTCACCAAGCTCTCTCCTGTTGAACACCCAGCTCAATAGCTCTCTGAAAATAGGTGCTCTTTTCTCATAGTCCTCTGACAGGTTTCCCTCAGGCCATCCAATAAGCCACAACATCGGAAGGTAAAGGGCACGTAATTCTCCTGGGTAGGGCCTACGGTACCCTTTTGGCCAGACATAGCTATACGAAGACAGAAACCTCTGTTCCCTCAGCCACCCATAAAGAATTATGGGGATTTACGTTGCTCTGGGTGGGGGAGGGGGAATGAGGCAGGAGATTAGGGTGTGACAAGTGGGCTGTGCAAGCAAGCGTGACCTGTCAATTACAGCCAGGACACATGCTCAGAACAGCTTGGGAGTTCTGAACCTGAAACCAATCACAGAACGCTACCTTCAATTATTGTGGCGCAAAGATCAAGCAGGTTTTTGATAGGATGGCCTAGAGTGAGGTATAAAAGAATCAGAATGGGGTATAAAAGACAACTTCCATTGCCTTCATGGCCACCCCTTCTTTCTTTCTCAGTAGGCCTCTCTGCATGCAGGGCGTATTTTACACTCATTCTGAAGAGTATTTCTTCTTAGAGCACTTCTCCCTTCTTACTTTTAATAAATGTAAAACCTCACTCTGTTTTTTCCCGTCCAGTTCTTTGTTCAGGACAACAAGACCCTGGGAAGGACCCTAGGAAAAGGACTGCACAGTACCCCAGAACCCTGGTAACAACTGGAGGTCCTTTTTAAAGTCATCTTCATATTCTCTACTTTCTTTTAAATCAGCGTCTTGATTTTTCTTCATTTTCTGTTTATTAAAGAATAGTGCTGTATTACAGTGGCACATAGCCGTGCTTACAGCAGCACAGTTCATAATAGCTGAATCTTGGGAGTGGCCTATCTGCCCATCAACAGATGAATGGGTAAAGAAAACGTGGTGTTTATGTAGAGTGGAGCACTATTCTGCCACAGCGAAGGATAAGCTTCTGTCATTTATAGGAAAACAGATGCACCGTGAGACCACAACGTTAAGTGAAATAAATCAGACACACAAGCTTAAATATCACCTCGTTTCTCTTACATGAGAAACCCCAAAATACAAATAAAGAGCAAAATAAAAGGTAGAAAATAGAAAGTAAGGAAATCGATCATTCTCAAAGAGTAAGGAGATCGAGAAATAGAGGAATGAGGGGGTTGGGGATTAAAAAAAAGGAACTGGGATGTGATATGTACATGTACCAACTCCACACGAGAAATGTACATGGTCTATACTGCTAACATGTACAAAAGAAAGAGAGAAGGGGCTCAAGAGATGGGGGAAGGAAGGAGAGAAGCGGAAGGAACGGAAGAAGGAATGGAGATGTGTTGGGTGCCACCTCCACGCAAGGAACGGAAACATGTACTACGCACATGTGCTAATGACCAAAAGAGGAATCTCACTGTGTAATTCAGGTCAGGCTGGCCTCCAACTTGCAGTGATCCTCCTGCTTCAGCCTCCCAAGTGCTGGGATTATAGGTGTGGGCCATGCTCAGCTCAGATAAGTAAAAATTAAAAAAAAGAATAATGCTGTGTGGATGCAGTGGCGGGGGTCACAGGGATGGTGGGGCGAGCTCCCTTCCTTCCTCTTCCTAAGCTCTGACCGGATGGCAAGGGAGACCCCAGTGCTACCATGACAATGGCAGTCTCTGTGGCCTCCGACCAGGCCTCCCCCACCTCCCTGTGCAGGTACAAATCGAGATACTCAACTTTCTTATACTTTTTTCAAAGGTACAGCTTTTGGTTTAGTTGGTTTACTATACTTTGTTTCCTATTTCCTATTTCTTGTTCTCCACTTTTCTTTCCTGTGTATTGTGGGTTTTAGTTGTTCTTTCTAGTTTCTTAATGTGGACACTTCGATAGTGCTTTTAAACCCTCCTTTTTCCTCTGAGGCTTGGCTTTGCCTATGCTGTCAATGTCCTTTTTGTCTTTTTTCTTTGCTGTCCTAATTGTTCTGTCTGTTCCTCAGAGTGTAATGAAGCCGGTTCCATGGTGCCTTATCAGATTTTCAAAACTGTAACTATAACCTTCGGGGCCACTTACAACCAATAAAGCCTGGGTTTTCAGGGAATTTTACTAACCTGCCAGTTGGATCCGACTATGTAATAGGCTTGAGCAGGTGGCTGAACGTTGTAGGGTGGAGGGCTGGGTTTCATATCTTCAGTCTGTTGCTCCTACTTGAGGGGACTGCTGCTGCACAGGGCTCATGTCCCTCCCTCCCCGCCTTCCCTTCTTCCTTTCTTTCCCTCCCCTTCCCTTCTTTCCGGTTTTGCTTCCCCTTCCCCTGCCTTCCCTTCCCTCCCCTCCCGTCCCCTGACATGCACTCTTCTGCCCACGTTGGCTGTGAAGGAGAGCGTCAAACTCTTTCTTCAGATTCAGCAAGTTTGCCAGAGAAACTGGCCTGTGGGTTTGGTTCTGGTTCAGCACGGATTACAAAGTGGAAGGATGTTGAAATGAGGATAAAGGGCCCTTAAAATGGCATCAGTAATCCAATTTGGTGAGATAGGAGTAGTGAATTACTTTTTATTGCAGTTCCTCCTGATTCCATTTTAAGGCAAGTGGCCTTTAGAGGCAGATGCTTTTGTTGCAGAGGGCATTTGATACGCTTGCCTTCCTGGCCTTCCCAGTAGAGACACAGACTTAGCTCCATGATCTGTGGAATTTTCCTCAAGTCCGACTCCCTTTAAATGCGGACCTTGGCTCTGGGGAAAGATGGAGAATCTGATGGTGTACAGACATCAGAAACTTCCTTCTTACTTTTTTTCTCCAGATTTTCAGTTCATAAGTCTTTTGGAAAAACATGTAGACCTTTGTTTGTCATTGATATCTGAAAACTGCAGAAGATCATTGCTCTCACCGTCACCATGTGAATTGGTTGGATAAGCTACTAAATCAGGGTTATTCAAGGCTTCTCAGAGAACTGAAGGTGCAGAGCAGTTGAACTAACCTCCTGTGCTGTGACAGAGCCCTTGCCTGAAGTGTGAAGTGAGGCTGCCTTGATCCTAGGGGTTCATTGTGGGGAGAGCAAACCCACTCTGTATGGAGGAAGCCGTCAACTGCAATGAGAAGGCAGCTTAACTTTTAACAGATGTGCACAAGCTGCACAGCGAATTAAATCTCCAATGACTCAAATGCATAGTGACATTCATATGTCAGTTCTGATCTACAAAGCCTTTGTCAATGGCATGGCCCTGGCCTGGTGAGGGCAAAGGATGGGGAAGAAGGACAGTTAGATCTGTGTAGGAGTGCTATTCAAACATCCCTTCTAACTTGGTCTTCCTCAAATACACAGCAGCAGCAAGGATGGAGGAAGACCCTTCAAGGCACACTTGCCCACCAATTCTTTATAAAGGGGAACATCATTAAGAGAAGATCACATGTAAAACAGCAGATGTGACCCTTAATGGAGGGGAGATAGGCAATAGAACAGAACCAAGAATGTCTCAGATGTTAGAATCAGAAGACAGATTTTTTTTTTTTATACAGGGATCTGAGGACCCTGTGCTTGTGAGGCAGGTGGTGGCACCACTGAGCTAAATCTCTAGCCCCAGAAATGTTTTTAAAAAATGTATGACTTGTGAAAATGTTCACTGAAAAAGATGATAAAAAATGCACGGTCTTGCATGGGCTGGCATTGAACTCACTATGTAGCCCCAGCTGGCCTTGAACTCATGACAACCCGTTCTCCTGCTTCAACCTTCCAAGTGCTGGAATTACACGCATGCACTACCATACCTGACTATAAAAACTCCCTTGAAGGATTTATCTGCAGACTGGATATAGCAGAAGAAAAACATGCAGTGAGTCTGAAGACAGATTAATAAACTATATTCAAACTGATGTAGAAAGCCAAAAATTAAATTTGAGCTAAATTTAAAAGTTAAAAACAGAGCATCAGAGAACTAGAAAACAAAAGCAAGCACTATGGCATAAATGTAATTGGAGTCCTTAAAAGAGAGATGAGAGAAACTGCAGCCAAGAAAATATTCGAAAGGATTGTGTCTGAGAATTTTAAAAAATTGATTAAAGAATCAACTCACAGATCTGAGCTGCTCAGGAGAACCCAAGCAGCAGAAATGCAAAGAACACACACAAAGGAATACCCTGGCCTTGTTCCTAACAACCAAAACTCAACAGGATCTCTTTTACATGGTCGGAGAAAAGGGGAACACACATTTAAGGATGGAACAGTAAGAATGATGGCTGACTTGCCTTTACAAACAGTGAAATCCAGAAGATAATGTAACGGTGTCCTTAAAAGCCTGGAAAAAAATTCAAAACATATACTTCAGAAGTGAAGGGAGGGCTGGGGATTTAGCTCAGTGGTTCCAGCACCTGCCTCACAAGCACAAGGACCTCAGTTTGATCCCGGGTACAAAAAAAAAAAAAAAAATCATATAGGAAAAATTGTTTTTTGCAATACTGGGGATCAAACTCAGGACCTTGCACTTAACAAGGCAGGCAGTGGAACCACTGAGCTAAATCCCTAGGCCCATATAGGAAATTCTTAAAACTAAAGGAGGATTTAGGAGAAGCCTGGATCTGTAGACAACAAGAGCTCTGGAATGGGTAAATTGTGTTGTGTGTGTGTGTGTGTGTGTGCGCATTGCATTGGTTCATTTGCTCAATATAGGGTTATAGTTACCCATATATCTAACACTTTTTGCTCTATATTAAATAATGAATACCATAACAAAACACCTGGGATGGGGTACTTTATAAAGAAGAGGAATTCACTTAGCTTACAAGTTGAAGGTTGAAAGTTCAAATAGCACAGTGTTGGCTCTGGCCAGCATCCCCTCAGTGGTGAGTGACATGGTGACAGACAGCAGTTTGACAGGGGAGGGAGGAACCACACTGTGAAATAGGAAGCCAGAGGGCTGGAGGAGCCAGCATTACTTTTTTACACTAACTCTCTTGGTAGACCTCTCCTCCAGGACCCACATTCATTCCTTCTAATGAACTCTCTATTCCCCATGTGGCCCCACCTTTTTTTTTCCATTTCAATAATTTTATTGAAAGGTGTATCTCTTAGTACCAAATACAATGGTAGTTTCTTAGGTTACCTCTGCCAACTCAAAATTAATACTGACGTTTTCAAAATATTGAAATATATGAGCCTTATGGTAAAACTGAAATTATCCACAAAACATGGTTTACAAAAAGTTAAAGGTAGAAGACACTGGTCCTTTGGTTTATTTTTCAATGCTTATTTGTGTGTGACATGATGTCAAAATTGGTTACGTCCATTCTGGACAGACTCAGGCTTCAGGCTGCATCACTGTTTACAACACTAACAATACATGTACATCTTACATCGATGGGCTCACACGGAGAATTCCAAACACTGCCTCAGCAATCTCATAGTTATGGTGGTGCCTCCTTAATTTTCTTAAGACACATTATAGAAATTTGTGAAAGTATATTCTATTTCTTAAAAAAAAAAAACAACAACAAACCAAACAAGCAACTGGGGCTGAGGATTTAGCTCAATGGTTCTGCCTCCTGCCTCACAAACACAAGGTCCCGAGTTCCATCCCTTTTATCAAAACAAAACAAAAAACTGGAAGCAATGGCAGTATTATAGAAACAGCCCATAGTAAAATCTGGAGTGCTTAAGCCAGAACTTAGGGTAAAGCAAACCTTCAGAGTGATAATTGATTTTTTTGTGTGTGTGGTATTGGGGATCAAACTCAGAACCTTACACTTGCAAGGCTGGTGGCAACATTACTGAGCTGAATCCCCAGCCCAAGTGGTAATTTATTTTGACTTACTACATAATATAGTAGAAAATATTTTAAAATGGAACTAGAGAGACTGAGGAAGTAGATTCTGTATAGAAATTTTTATCATCAATACAAATGTTACCTGTTTTTTAGAAGAAACATTAAAAGTAGCTCAATGAATAGGCCAAACTTGGTCTGTATTTTGGCTTAATATAAAATGTTTTTAAATTTAAATGTAATTCACATATAGCAATACCAATCTCATCTCTGAACTATCTGTTACTTGCATTATAGGTGCCAAGAAACCATTACGTTATCTAGAATATAACCTTTATTATGCCTTTAAAAAGTGCATGTGTGAAATATTGGTTTTGATGTAAATATCATAATTAAAAATTTAACATTTAAATTAAGTAGGTTTCCATTTTCAGTATCACCTAAATATAATATGTTGGTCCAGTATAGAAAGTTAAATTAATGATAGAAATGAAGATTCACAGTTCACCTTCACAGGCTTGTATTAAGTGTTTTACATTTATGCCTTTAGCTTTATAGATGAATTGAAATCTAAACAATCCTAGGGCTGGGGATTTAGCTTAGTGTTTCCATAGCCTGCCTCGCAAGCACAAGGACTCAAGTTCGATCCCTGGTACCACCCCCCAAAATCTTATATTAGTCATTATATTGATTATATGAATTAATTACATCAATTAGCAGCATTATATTAATTAGGCAGTTTTCCTAACATGGAGAACATCACAAGAATCTAGTTGTGATGGTTTGAGGGTTTGTGACTTAAAGCCATTATAACATTATGGAATCCATAGCTCAGGGTTGTGGAGAAAGGCTTCAAAGACATTTTTTTGTTGCTGCGATAATACTATTTATGTAAAGAACAAAAACCTCCAACTTATCAAAAAGTTTATCTAAATATTACTAGCTGTTAAAAGTAAATTTTCATACCCAAGTTTCATAATCATATGTAGATGTGCTAAATATTAACATTTAGTTTTGAGTAGGAAAAGATAGGTCATCACTGTAAATTAATTAAATTAGATGGCAAGAATGTATAGACTACATGCAGTAACTGAATTTATATTTTTTATGAATATAATTACTTTCATTATTCCAATTGCAGTAGCACTATGTGGAGACATACTGGCAACTTTCATAAATCCAAAAGTGATCATCTGCTTCATATTACTTTTTCTTTAGGTGTAATATTCAAGTTCATAATGATTCTGCTTATAAGCTAACAGTCTCAAATTAGTTCATATATGGATCACACTTTTGGCCCTATTATAACGTTAAGTGAGCTAGAGCTTAGGTCTACATTTAGCAAAATGTGTAATTTATAAAAACCATTACTTCAGCACTACCTTGCAAATTCAGGTTTATAAAGAGGATGTTGTTTTTTTTTTTTTTTTTTTTTTTTTTTTTTTGCTACTGGAGATTGAACTTGGGACCTTGCATTTATGAGGCAGGTGGTGGAACCACTGAGCTAAATCCCCAGGGCTAAGCTGCTAATTTAATGAAATGGTTATCATATGAGATTGTAAACTCCTAAGGGTGTGTGTTTTTTTTTTTGAGACAGGGTCTTGCGATGTTTTAGGCTGAACTTGAACTTACTATGTAGCCCAGGCTGGCCTCAAACTCATGGCAATCCTCCTGCCCCAGCCTCCCCGTGCTAGGATTACGGGCGTGTGTCAGCCCTTAGGGTATTATCCTTATATAGAGCAAGTGCTTTCAAATGTCAGCTGATTAGATTGGTGATGCCAGTTTTTCCCTTTTGCGTTGAAAAGTCTGCTGTGATTCTGATGGGCTTTCCTTTGCATGTGATTTGTTTCTTTTCTCTGCTTGTAGTATTTTGTTCTTCTGTTGGGTTTCTGGGATCCTGATTATTATATGTCTAGGTGTAGATTTTTTTTTTTTTTATCATGGCTAGTTGGGAGTTCTACATGCCTCACTTATATCTATGTCAAATTCTTCTCCTTTGTTTGGGAAGTTTTCTGTCATTAATTCTGTGAACAGTTTTTTTGATGTCATTTTACTTTCTGTTACTTCATGGATTTTTATCAGTTTTATATTATTATTCTTTGCATCATCTAAGAGTTGTTCGATTGATTTCTCATGATCCCTTACTGTTTTTAAGAGATCTCTCTTTTCATGGTCACTGACCACAGTCCTATCTTCTATATCTGGAATTCTGTTTTTACATTCATTCATTCCACTGCAAATGCTTTCTATAGAGTTTTTAATCTCCTGGATATCTGTTTGAATCTGTTTCATGCATTCCATTTCTTTCCTATGTTGGGCATTCAAGGTTTCCATTTCTTTCCCATGCTGGGTATTCGTGGTTTCCATTATGGTCCTGAGCTTATCTTTTTTTTAAATCCATTTCTGTTCTAGAGTCTCTAATCACGTCTTTCATTCTTCTCACCATCTCTGTGGTTATCTGGGATATTATTTCTGTTTTGAGTTTTTCTAGAGCCTCATTTATCTGTTTTTTTACTTCCTGTACTATTGGTTCAGGGTGTCCGGATGGTTGACTGTCAGACTTTTCCACCTCATTTCCCCCAGAGTTTACCTTTGGTGAGGTGGAAGTCTGTGTTTGTGTCTTGTTTAAATCCCTTCTCATTTCTATTTTTGTTGTTGGTACTGTCCTTGGTTTAATTCCTGGGTTAGTACTTCGATCTTCCAGATATAGCAGGTCTTTAGGTTTTGAGTCTCGTATGACTCTGAGGCCATCTCATTTTCATTATGCCAGGGAAGACCACTGATTAGGTCAGTCACAACGCTTTAGCCTGGGTGATACAATCAGCAACACAACAGCACCAAGCACAGCTTAGAAAATGACAATTTGTGGTAGTTATGAAGCCACCACCTTTAACTGTGTGAATTAAATCAAAATTGAGAACCAACCCCAAATATTTTTATAGTGAATAAACTCTTCATCCTTCAGGATGGGGATTCAGGAGGAGTTGGGGAGGCGAGGATAGATAGATGGGATAGAGGAAGGTTAGAAGTGAGGTTGGAGAGCACAGTGCTTTGGCCAACAGCTGGCCTGGTTAACCAGCCATCTCACCTGTCATCGTCATTCATCTCACCCCCGTGGCCCTGTGGATTGAAACATAAAAGCTTCCTGGGCCTTGAGTTGTGGCTTTTGCCAGCCACACCAAAACATGTCCTATTTTTGACTGTTCTGCTCCAGGTGACAACCCCTCTCCGCCTATTACATAAAGTGCATCTACTGACTGATGACCTAGAAATGCATTTTCCTGCACTGCTCCATTGGTGTCTCCTGAGTGGCAGATTCATGAGCCAATGTGTCCCCCTATCTCTCTGTACTCTGGTCCCCACCTGTGGTGGCTTCTAGGTGGTATGGTGGACAGAGCCCAGGGTTTCATGGCTGGAGGGGCCTGGTTCAGGATCCTGATTATTATCATCTTGTCATCTCTTGGGGTTTAGGGCTTTGTCCAGTGAGGCTATTGGGCTGAGGATCTTTTTAGCTCAAGATTCTCAGGAGCTTCTGACTCAGAGCTGGTCTCTCAGGATGCCTGTAAAGGGCTCGGTGGGGGAGCCCTTCTGCTGGGGTTGAGCAAAGCTCCAGCTATGGTGGCGAGGTCACCCAGCCCATGGGCCCTGCCCCCAGTGTGGGCTGTGCCAGTACGGAGGGTCTGGGGGCCCAGATTTGGGGCTGATAATGATTCTTTGGGTGTCTCCTTTGGGACCTAAAGATATTGCCCAATTGCTAGTTATCCAGCATTTCAATGACACTCTTGGTGGCTCTTAGGAGGCTGAGACAGGTCTCTTCCTTTTCTTGTGCCCCTGTGATGTTCAGAATAGGGCTGGCTGGATTGTCAATGTTCCTAAATATTTCTGAAGAATGGTAATAAGTCAATAGCAGGATGTGGCTGTGGATAAACTGAATGTCATTCAGTCTGCATTAACAGAAGCACATTAACTAAAGTGAGGGAGGTGATAGCCTCACTGTTGCATGCTGGAGCAATGCATCTGTAGACTTGGATTTCATTTTGATTCCCACTAAAGTTCCATGGAAGTAGTGATCCCCACTAAAGTTCCACTGTTTGCCTTTTTTGGCTACTATATTGCCAATAAAACAATTGGCTTGCAGTAAGCAGGAGAGAGGTCTTGAGCTCCTTAAGATGGCAAGGAAAGGGGCTGGGGATTTAGCTCAGCGGTTCAGTGCAAGGACCCGAGTTCAA
Organism: Fukomys damarensis; assembly: GCF_012274545.1. NCBI lineage: Eukaryota > Metazoa > Chordata > Mammalia > Rodentia > Bathyergidae > Fukomys > Fukomys damarensis. Next base: position 14,113,220 of record NW_022900932.1, read on the forward strand.
TCCCTGGTACAAAAAAAAAAAAAAGACAGCAAGGAGGCTCATCTGCATGCCTCATGAAAAGCAGCAAAAGTGACTGGAGATGTTTAGCCCAGGGATCAGGAAGCCCCAGAGTCAGCCCCAGACCCTGGAGCACTGCTACCTGGGAAGGGGATCAGGTCCACTGTGTGGCCCAGAAGATGTTGATTGCACAGGACTGTAGCAATCAGAGACGCTCACAAAGAGCTGGTATGGCAAGGGGTGTTTCCTGCCACCAGAAGGTCTCAAGCCTGACCCAGGTAGCCACAGGTGGGCGCATGGCCACAGGGATTCTAAGCTTGACTGCTGGGTCAGTTTTCTGTTGCTGTGACAAAGTGTCTGTGAAAGTCAAATTGGGGAGAAAGGTTTATTTTGGCTCCTGATTTCAGAGGTTTAGTCCATAGTTGGCTGGCTTCATTGCTTTAGGCCTTGCTGTGGTGAGGCAGAGACAGCATGGTAGGAGGTGGAGGAGAGCTGCTCACCTTATAGTGAGAAAGAAGAGAGGAAGGAAGAGCCAGAGAGCAAAGAGCTAGGGACGAGATAAGAGTTCCCAAGGCCAGGCCCGCATAACCTGCTCCCTTCATTTAGACCTCACCTCCTGGGTTCCTTTCACTTCTCTTCAAATGAGTCCAACTGTGAGTAAACTCACTCCTCCACTGTTGGGCTGTGAGCAGTGGACTGGCAGTGCCTGCAGCTGCGTCCTGTGGGCCAGATGCTTTGGAGCCGACCCTGCTCACTCCCACTCTCCCGCCTGAGGCCTGCAGGGGTCAGCGCTGAGCCCAAGCCTGGCCTTCCCAGAGCACCCTGCTGGGGGCCCTGCCTGCAGAAAGGGGCAGGCAGAGCAGGCCATTGGGGTGCTGGGCTCTCACGATGGGGGAGGTTTCTAGAAGATGCTTTGGGAGTGGGCCCATTCTACGGAGAATTGGTCTCAATGAGCATCTGGTGTGGGACTCAGACGCTGCAAACCCCAGGTGCACTTGGCAGAGATGTTCAGAGGCTCAGTTCGGACGTTTCGCGGCTGTTTGCCTCTGTCTGGGCAGAAGAGCCAACTGCATCACTGCGGCTGGGAAAGTGCGTGAGGAGTCCTCACTAGCCCTCGCTGGTTCCTCTCCACTCCCGGCTTCAATTCTGCTCTCTGATTCCTCCTGGTCTGCTAGTCTTCTGGGTTTTGGCTTTTTGTTTTTCTATGACACCTGCTATGTAAGAGCCTATTTCCGTGGTGAGTGACTGATCTTGTAGCAATTTGGAGACACAGGGAGGCTTTATCGGATCCTGGAATCAAACCTTGAACCCTAATAGCATATCTTGGAAGGGAAGAGTGCAGGCGGACTTCGGGAACAGCCAGCATCAGGGCTTGAATTTGGCTGGTGGTCTCATCTTCGCTTCCTTTTTTGTGACGCCTTCATTGTCTCACCACAGATCAGCTTCTGCTCCCTGGAAAGAAGTACTGCCAGCAGGACACTCCGGTCACCTTTTGCAATCCTCATGGCTGGAGAGAGGCTGGTTTTTACTTCCTGGGGCCCTCGCTGAAGCTCACTGATACTCACAGTTCGTACTCACGACTGTCCAGCTCTGCCAGTGACACCTGGGAGACCTTGTGAATGCTCATCTCTCTGAACAGCAATTTTCTCACCCAAGAAATAAGGATGAACACGGTTCCCAGGTCAGAGTGGTAGCGATGGCCCTAGTGCCCGGGAACAGATCCAATGATCCACACATCTTCTACATGCATGAGAATGTTGGGGTGACATTCATAACACCCAGTGTTGTGCCTGAAGTCTGTCCCTTCACGTCTCTCTCCCAGGAAAGGAACTTGTTAGGGCTCTGGAGCCCCCCCGCACGCCCCAGGCTCTCAGGGCAAGACTTGAGGGAGGAAGGAAGAGCATCAGTTCCACTCCACACCAGGTGGTGGCGCCAGTGTGCAGCCAAAGGAGCCCTGCTGTGGTTGTTTCCAGCTTGGGAGCTGGTAGGCCCGTCAGGGACCCACCCGGAGAAGCATCAGTTTTGGCATTACCTGAGTGGCAATGGGCAAGGAGAGAGGCCCAGGGGGTGTCAAGGCTGTATCAGAGAGTGGGCATGATGAGCCCCGCTGTGAAATTCACCCAGGGATTGGGTTTTCTGTGGTCTCGGAATAGCCAGTGGGCACATGGAGGCACCAATCCTGCAGGACTCATTGAGCGGGGTCACCCTGGGCTGGGCATTGAGGATTTTCTGAGCCTCAGGTACTTTGAGCATGATGGGCACCCTGGGTGGAACAGTAACAGCTAAGGGCTCCCATAGCTTCAGTCTGGGGATGTGGGGAAGAGGCCCTTGGGCCAGAGCCTGAATCCCCGAAAGCTACAGCTTTAGACATTGGATGTTATCCCCACTTTAGAGTCGGATTCTGGGCTACAGGATGCAAGGGTCACACAGCCCCAGCTGTTAATGCAGGTAAGTTGGATGTACCATGCGAGCTGGGCGTGGCTCAGTGGGACAGTGCATCCTTCGCATGTGTGTGTGAGGCCTTGGGTTCGGGCCCCAGAGGCCGCCTCCATAAATATGCATTTTGGGAGGGCAGTTATCCTGTTCCTTCATTCTTGCATAAGCCGATGATACTGGCTTACCCTGTTGCCCCTCTCTCAGGAAATAGAGGGAAATAGAGGCTGCAGAGATTGCGGGGTTGGTCCTCCCTGGGGAGTCCAGCTTCCCACATCTGAAACCTGACAGCAGCGGACTGATGCCAAGCTCCCTTCCAGCTCTGTTTTCTTAAAACTTTAAAGTCTAGAACTCTCCTTAGAAATGTGGGTAATCTGACAGTAACCTCATTTCGGACACTCTTCATCCTAATACTGATCATTCATTCATTCTTTCGCTCATTTGGGATTGGTTGGGCACCACAGTATGCCAGAGATCTTGGCAGGGGCTGCAGACAGAGAACAGAGAAGCCAGCAGATACTGCCTACCGCTTCCATGAGATCTGATGTTTGAGGGGACATAAACAATTGAGAAGCTACTGGGCGAGGAATACACATGGCAAGGCCACTACCGAGCTCAGGAAGATCAGAAAGATCCTGGAGAGTGGGTGCCGAAGTTGAGACTGAAGGTTAGGAGGCACTAGCTGGGTTGCAAAGGGAGAGGGAGATGGCACACAGAGCCTCAGAGACTCCTGTCTATCAGGAGCTCGGGCTGGTTTGGTCATCCCTGTTGCAGGGGCTCAAGATTTGAGGTGGAGCCATGCATGTCCGTCTGTCCACGTGCCCAGGGTGTCCTGCACACAGGACTGACCTTGTGATAAAGGTGATTCGTCTCTCCACAGGAAAATGTGTCCGTTGGCTTCCTCCCCACTTATACCCTGTGTTACAAGCCCTTCTCTGTTTCTGTGGCAGATACATGAGAAGAAAGCTTTATTTTTGGCTCGTGGTTTCAGAGGTTTCAGTACACGGTTATTGGTGCTGTTCCTTAAGCCTGAGGCAACACTATCTGTCATGGAGGGTGTGTGGTAGAAGAGGCCCGTTCATCTGATTGGGGGGGCAGGTGGGGAGAGAGAGAGAGAGAGAGAGAGAGAGAGAGAGAGAGAGAGAGAGAGAAAACACCGTGGGTTCCAATATCCTTTTCAAAGCTGCGCTCCCAACAACTTCACTTCCTCCCTGCCCCAAAAGATTCCACCATCTTTTACATTAATCATTTGTTCTGCTGCTGGGACAAAATACCTGACACCCACGATTTGAAGGCAGAAAGGTTTATTCAGTCCATGGTTGGTGGCTCCAAGGTGGAAACATGGCAGAGGGCCATGTCAGGACAAAGCGACTCAACTCATGAGTGCCAGCAAGGAACGGGCCAGGGACTACTGTAGTTTCCAAGGTCATACCCCCATGATCCACTTCCTCCAACTAGGCCTCAGCTCCTAGTGGGCTGTTCAGCTCTGAACCCATCCACAACAGAACCTATCGGTGAGGGTAGTGCCCTTACATCCCAACCACCTCTCTGGGAGTCTCTTAATCCATTTGTAATGACCACGAAAATTAACCAGCGTACCTTCCAATAGCTCCACAGATTCATGGACAAACCCTTAGCTTATGCGCCATGTAAGATTCCAAACACAACAGCACACTTCCATGAGGATCCCACAATGCACAGGGGCCTCGGTGAGAAACCCCGGTCAGAAGAGAGGGCTGCTTTTGCCTCAGCTACCCAGAGGCCTGACCGTGAGGCTCTGCCTGCTGACTTGGGAGTCTGAACAGGCTGAGGAGGGCATGGAGGTGCCCAGCAGCTTCTCTCCTTGTTCCCCTCCTGTGGCTCCCATGCACAGTGTACCCACTATAGGATGCCCAGCTGCTTTTGGTGGAGTCTGGCAAGCTGCGTTCTTGGCTCTCGGTGAGCACCTGTAGGTTGCTTCATTTGGGCTCAGAGAGGAGGGAGCAGCTCACGCACTGGGGTCCTGGGGTGGGGGACTGGGCTGGCTGTGTTTGTCCTCATGTTTGGGCGGGGACCTGGTGGCTCATCTCTGGGAAGAGTGCAGAGGATGGCGATGCCAGTGGTCCCTGCTAGGTGAGCGTCCTCAGAGTCTGTGTCTCTACCTGGGGACGAGGGGCTGGGGGCTTGAAGTAAGAAGGCAGGCTCCTTACTAACTTACTAACCAACCTCCTAACTAACTTAGGAAACACAGCTGCAGATCTCCACTGCCACTTGGGGACGGTGAACACTAGGAGAAATGTCAGTGATAGTAACAGCAGGATCACAAGAGCAGGCAGTCCCCACATAGCACCTCACCAGCTCCATGTTCCAGGCTTTGCGCAAGTGACCCAGGCTCAGGACCTATTTGCACGCACCTTTGCGAGCTCCCTGCACATGTGGAGTGCACTGTTACTAGGTCTGTCTGGGGAGAGGGGTGGGTGCCATCCTGAGCTCTCCAACCCTGGGTTGGCCTCCCAGCAAGCCCAGGCCGCCTGTGCAAACCAGGGTGAGTCTGTCTTCTCATTGGGCCTGAGTGCCTTGACGGGACGCCTTTGGGAACAGCCTCCCTCTTGGACCCACCGGGGAAGCGAGGGAGGCAGGGAGTCACCATCCCGCTTCTGTGCATCAGAAGAGGTGGAGGCAGAGTCCAGCCTGATGCAGTTTCCTACTAGACTGGAGTTTAAAATTGGGTCCATTGATTAAAATGTCTTTGACTTTGACTCTCATTTTCCAAGTTTGCCTCTTTTTTGTTTTTTGGTACTGGGGATCGAACTTGGGTCCTTGTGCTTGCGAGGCAGGTGCCGGAACCACTGAGCTAAATCCGTGGCCTACCTCTTTTTTTTTTTTTTTTTTTTTTTTT
>NW_022900932.1:14123561-14125217 GCF_012274545.1 Fukomys damarensis
GTCTGTTGTCGCGCAGGCCGGGAGCTCGCGCGCAGGCCGGGAGCTCACGCGCACGCCGCCGGGTGATCGCAGCTACCTCTTTTTAACTTAGGAGAATATCTGTAATATTTTCATAAGAGTGACTATGTTTATTATATAAAAAAAAACAAAGTCAATACGGCAAAGTGAAAGGAGTAAGTAAAATAATTTGAAATTCCCACTGATGACAAACCATGAATCCACCAGGAAGTGTCCTTTCACAGATATAGCAGATCCTTGATTTATGAACTCAGTTCACTGGGAGGCCTGGTTGTAACTCAGGCTGGTCAGTGGAAGGCTCAGGCTCCTCTACACAGCCTTTGAAGTCTCGCTCCTGTGTACAGGCAGATCTCAGGGTCCTTAGAGAGACACTGGCCTAGAGCTTCTCAGTTAACTCCACACAGGAGAGAATGTTAGCGTGTTGTTCCCAGAACTCTTCAAGAGTTAAATGTATCTGAGGCCATCTGGAAGCACAAGTGGCCAGCATTTATGTCATAACTCGAGACTTTGTTCATAATTTAAAACTAAAATTCTGGTTGTAACCCAAGATTTTGTATATCAGGCTGGTAATAACTCAAGGGTCTCCTGTAACAGTGCCCAGGTCACGTGTATGTTTCCTATCAAATGACAACGGAGTTATGCTCTGCGTGGTAGTCTGCTAAGTAGACTGTTAATTGCCTGCCAAGTATGTGTTCTCATCTTCTCCTTGGTAACAAGACTCTTGGCAATATATCTAGGAGAAAAATTCCAGTTTCAAGGTTCGCTGGTGGGCAGAAGTGGCTGGTGAGATGTGGCTTGGTGTGGCTTCTGGTAAAGCTATTGTGGCTCTTCACTAGAATTTCCTGACTGCAGACATGATGGCTGGAGCTCCAGTAGCTATAACGTAGCCTTGAGGTGGAAGCCACCTTCCAAGGATGGCACAGCAAAGAACTGAGGCCTGGGAGCCGCTGATGACTTTGAGGAGTCACTGTACAATGATGGAAGCTCGGCCTCTGCTTTGTCTTACGTAAGAGAATAAACCAATAGTCTGTTTGAGCCATCAGGCTTAAAGTGCTATATACCTTCGTGAGCATTTTTTTTTCTTTTTATTGAGGTTATTGGTACAATCTAGGTATACAATACAATTACATTCATCATTGGGATTCTGTACCTTTACATAATAGGTCTTGATTCTCATTTTTTCCCCTTGTCCCTGCCCTCCCTTTACCTCCCTCCCCTCCCCATTTACAAACACTTTATTTCCATTTTTTCAGTTTCTCATATTTTTTCCCCTCCCTTATTACCTTTCCCCCACCCTTCCCACTTTTCTTACACCTTTAGCCCTTTACTTCCTATTTTACATTATTAATTATCTCATTAGGATCCTGTGTACTATTACAGTTTTTCACACCAAAGAAACTATTCGGTATTTCAGTTAAAGAAATCTCTGTATGAACATTAAAAATAGGGAATCCTAAAATAAAACTAAAAAGGAAAGTAAAAGAGAAAAGGCAATGATGTAACATCAAAATAATCCTTAATTCTGGAGATGAAAATGGTCCCTGCACATATTTAAATTGCTTCTTGCTCTTATAGTCTTATCTTATTATTTTTTTCATTATTTAGAGAATACTTTATTAGTTTCTGTAATCAAACCCA
>NW_022900932.1:14127657-14176448 GCF_012274545.1 Fukomys damarensis
TCTCTAACACATTTTTCCCCCGCCCTTTCTTTAAAGATGTTCAAAGTTGGGAACTCAGAAAAATACCCTTGATGACCACCTCTGTCTTTGCAGAGTGGGTCCAAAGACTTGCACAGTCAGGAGGTCTGAGAGTGTGTGTGGGGGGGTGGAATTATTGCTACCTTCCCAGTGCTTGAGCGATGGCTGCTGGGTCGGGAGCAGGCGTGGTTCTCCTTCCCGCAGTGGATCGGGGCTGGCCTACCTCCCGGCGCTTCAACATTTTGAAGTTAGTGTCTAAATTTTTCCATAGTTGCAGAAAACATAATTCTGACTTACAGAAACTTAACATTCTAAGACTATCACATCACTTTTTGAACTGTAGTAAAAAAAATAGAAATTTTATAGTAATCTGATATTTCCCATTGTCTATTTGACATACATGAACAAAAATCTTTAGAAGTTAAAGTTTAGATCATTTATTTTTCTTCTTTAACTCTTATTTTCATTATATGTATCTTACAGAATTTCATTCAACAGATTTTTATGTTTGAAAGTCTTTTAGTTTACATTTTCCAATGACAGTAAAATGAAACGCACACACACACAAATGCTTTTCTATTGCTTGTGTCCATAAATCTTCAAGATTTAAAAATTTGTCCTGGATTAAGCTATATTACAAGCTTAATGAATATGCACGATCAAAACAACCTAAGTACATTTCAAAACTTTATAAATAATCGCAAAATTAAAAAAAAACTGAGAAATGCATTCTTTAATAAGATAAATGGAACCATTTTTCAACTAATTGATTCAATTTTTCCATTGTTGAGTATTACTTATTGCTAGATTAAAACAGGGCTCGTTAGTTTATCCTCTTGTTTACTGTTTTTAAAGAAGTGAGCACTAAAGTACTTGTTCACATAAAGAAAAAGATGTGTTTATTCAACACTGTTATAATTCTTGGGACATTTTATGAATTACATGCTAAAAATCATGGGAGGTGTCATCAAAACCATTTTTAATATTCTATCAGTTAATAATTTGATTAAATCTTCCTCAGTTTTATTGAAAGCCAAGAATTAAAAAACCACTGACTTGCAAAGGACTTGAAATTTAATCATTAGAGTAATGCACATTTTCAATTTCCAGAAAATATACAGAAAGACTATATACCAAGGCCTGTCAGACAATTCATTACCCACTCACTCCTTTACATAGAGGATTCATCTAAAATGCTTTTCACAAAAGGCATTAGGAAATATCCAAACATAAATCTCCATTTACTCTTATCAGCATAGTATTTTTTATGAAGTGCTTTTTACTAAGTGCAAACTTTAAACCTATGTTCATCCAAACCTTGTAAACTGTCCACTGAATGTCCTAGATGGCAGAGCTAGTTCTGGTTGCCAAACCAGTTAGCCAAGTCAGGTTTACCTATTTTGAAATATGACTCATGTTCAGAAAAGTGCCCTAAGCACTCTTTTAAAGGTCAGTGCATTATTGGAAAGCAGACACATGTAATGGCCATTCTCGGGTCCTGGAAATCCTACCTCATGTCCCAATCACTTTTCCTTGCCACACCTCCTCGGTACTCTGCTGTCCTGACTCAGGTGGGAAGCATGCTTTCCTTCTTCATAATATTACCATGCTCACGTCTAAACAATACAGTTGATTTTGCTTAATGTTGAGTTTCCGAAAATGAACTCTTGCTGGGTTTTTGTGCACATCTCAGACTGGTGTTTGAGAAATGCAACAGATAGATACTCACGTGGACCTGTGTGTTTATGTGCATTTCGGTACAGTTGTTCACTGTAGGGAATCACCATGATATGTCAATCCAGTCTGCTATTATGAAGAGAAAGGTTTCTTTTGGCTCAGCTTTGGAAGTTTCAGTCCATGACCGAATGGCCCTGATGCCTTGGGTCTGGGGTGGCACCTCATGGTGGGAGTGCATGGTGCTGCAAAGCCACTCATCTCATGGTGGGGGGAGAGAGAGAGAGAGAGAGAGAGAGAGAGAGAGAGAGAGAGAGAGAGGAGAAAGGGAAGACTTAAGTCCCACAATTCCCTGAGGCCACACCCACAATGACCCAAAGACCTCCCGCTTGGCCCTACCCCTTAAATGGCCCTACAGGGCTGGTTACCAAGTCCCAATGCACAGTGCTTTGGGATACGCTCAAGACCCAAACTGCAGCATTCAGCCAATGCGGGCCCACCATCCCAAAGCCTGTCTGCTTGTACATTCATTTTAACCCCTAAATACTTAGCAGTCTTTGTCCGTTTGCACTTCCTGTGCACTCTAGAGATACAAAGTCATATTTCAGACTTAATTTCATTTAATTTGCATTTCTATGACAGTGAACAAGACAGAATTCCCCCTTTGAAGAGTTGGGCCATTTTTCTGTTACAATGTTTATTTCTTGCTGTTTTTTAGTTTTTACTCTTTGATTACATTGCCATCCTCAGGTTTTTGTGTGGCAAATATCTTTTCTCACTCTGTGATTTATCTTTCCAATCTTTAAATGGTTATTTTTTGATGAACAAGAAGTTCTTAAATTCAGGGGGTCTGAATAATATTTATTTATTTATTCATTTATTTTTCCCATTAAAGTAATTTTTTATTTAGTGCTTTTTTTTCATCCTGATAAATAAGATTTTTCTCTTCACTGGGGCCAAGAAGATGGCATCCCATATTATTTCTAGAAGCTTTAATGTCTTCTTTTATGTATAATCTTCTATAATACACCTGGATTTGATTTTTATGTGAAGTGTGAAGTATGGTTTGTTTTGCTTTTTCACTATACAGATATCCCATATTTTAGCTTTATTAAAAATGTCCTTTCTCCACTTTCTTGTAGAGCTGCATTTGTTAAATATCAGTAGTGTGTTAGTGTTTGTGTAAGTATACAAGGCTTCTGGGTTCTCTATTCTTTTATCTTGGTCTATTTGGCCAACACTTTGTCAAGACATCACTGTCTCAGTTACCATGTTCTTATAACAAATCTTGATATTAAGTAGCACATAGTTTCCAACTTCTTCTTAAATACCTTGCTATTTTGTTAGTCTATGTCCTCCAAGATGGTATTAAAAGTTAATGCATACATTTTATTTAAACATTCTTATATGAGAGAAAAATAGGAACAGAGCTTGCTAAGACTGTAAGCACTATCAGACTGTGATCAAGCCTGCTTCCAAGCAAAGGGTTTTAATAAAGCTCCTAGGAAAGAGGGCTGGGCAGAAGTGCTCCGGGATCCCAGGGAAAGAAAGGTTCAGCAAAGTTGCTGCAGGATTCCCAGAGCCAGTGCTGGCCATCAGCAGGGTCCTGCAACTTCTGAGAACAGATTTGCTTTATTCTTCTTAAATACATCCAAGAATTGGCTCAGAGCAGCCCACAACGGGTGTGGCTTCAGCGGAGACTTGGTGATGAATTTCAGGACATGGTAAAGAAGCACATTGATCAGCTGCTTCTTATACCAGCTGGAAATTTGCAAGAAGCACACTGATTTCTGCTGTCTATCCCTTGAGGCAGATCTGTTTTTCCACACACACCTGTAATCCCAGCTGTATAAGTCAGCTTTCCCACTGCTGAGACACAATACCCGATACTCACAAGTTGAAGAAGGAAAGGCTTAAATTTAGCTTATGGTTCCAGGAGACTCAGTCCATGGTTGGCAGGCTCCGAGGCAGATACTTTATCGTCAGAGGCCCTGGTGGAGCAAATCTGTGTCATTAATGGGAGCTGGAAAGCAGAGAGAGGAATAATATCCAACAGAAACAGATGAAGGACCAGACATAGACCCCAAGACCATGCCTCTATGGCCCCCACAGATACACGCAGGATTAGCATGCTAGCTGTTTTTTAAACCAAACAAGTTGACCTATCAGGATTAACAGTTACATAAGAATCTGGGAGGGTGAGGCAGGAGGATCATAAGTTTGAATCCAGCCTGGGTAATTTATCGACTTGGCAAGACCCTGTCTCAAAAAGGGAGAGAGGCTGGGAATGTAGCTCAGTGTGAAGGTCCTGGGTTCAATTCTCAGTACTGGAGAAGAAGATACTGGTAAATTTTTTGTACACATTATGTTTTTTTTTTTTGATTCTCCAAAGCAGATTTTGTCACACTTTGATTATGATGAAATATTACAGTTGTAACAGTCAGACAAGTGACTGCCAGGAACATATCGTCGCTGCCCATGTTTACATCCCATCAGTCATAGCTTATCATATTGTTGTTGCTTCTATTTAGTGATGGACGTTAGTGGTACTATTTATGTCTTGAGTATAATTGCCTATGAAACTCCTTAAAAACTTTACAGTATAGTTTGACATTGACACAAAAAATTCCTGTGTATGTAGTAAATCATAGAAACAGAACATCAAGGCATTAGGCCAACAATCAGCTTCAGTATAGGGGTTGTGGCTTGAAAGAAAATTCTGAGAAAATAGAATGCATGCTAAGGGTATACTGCCTCATTAAGCCTCTGGACAGCACACAGGATGACCTCATGCAAAGGCAGACATGGATAACTCTTCACTGAAAGGCAGCTGAGAAGTGTTATGTACCATATATAAAGAAATTTGAGGATTGTCTCAGTTTTGCTTACAATATGATAAATATTTAATATCTACATTGGTCTGAAAAAGCTCTTTCAACAAATATAAAATAATTATACAAATAAGAAAATAATTGTGAGGTGGTTATTTGGCAAACTTTTTCTTTCTTCATAATACATTAGATATTGAGCCAGGCCTGGCGGCACATGCCTGTAATCCCAGCACTCTGGGAGGCTGAGGCAGGAGGGTCACAAGTTCAACCCAAGTGGGCAACTTAGTGAAACCCTGTCTCACAAAAAGTATGGAGGGTAGTATAGCTCAGTGCCAAGGCCCCTGGATTCAATGATCAGTGCTGCATTTAAAAATAAAACAAAGGGCTGGGGATTTAGCTCAGTGATTCCAGGGGCTGCTTTGCAAGCACAAAGACCTGAGTTTGATACCCAGTCACAAAAAAAAAAAAAAAAAAAAAAAAAAAAAAAAAAAAAAGTGAGAAACACCAGATACTGGTGTGTCTTACAAGAATAGCATCTTAGATTCCATGAAACAATGCTTTCTCTGCATACCTGGGCAAAGCAAAACGCCCCATTTCCAATGATATGTTTTACCTATAAACTAAGAAATCACATGTAAGGTTAAAATAAAAGCAAAAACAGTTTTATAGGTGTAGAATGGATTTGCAAATTGGGAAATAGAGGCTTGGTTAAACGAATCCATATTTCACTGAGGAAATGGGCTCAGATTTTTTTTTCTTTTTTTCTTATTGAGTTTATTGGTACTTATTAGGTATACAGTACAGTTACATTCATCATTAGGATCTTGTACCTTTACATGACAGGTCTTGGTTCTCATTTTCATACCCCTGCCCTCCCTTCACGCCCTCCACTATCTACAAAGACTTTATTTGCATTTGGGCTTGGATTTTCTACCAAGAAAAATGGGTACATGCAGTTCAGCATGCTTTGCCGGAGATATGCAGGGTGGAGCAAGGCTATGGCTAGAGACTTCCACGAACAGGTTGGCCACACGGAGTGTAAGCCCCTTGCAAGGTGCAGGGTGGGCAGCACAGCTGGGTCCTCTGCCATTTCACAAACCTTCTAGGTGTTAGATTCCGGAAAACTGTTCCCTCGGGCAGATTCAGATTCTGACATCGGTGTGGCATTAACCCATCAGTAACTCTCTAAGTCTCAGAAGAGGATTTTTATTATCTTTTTGACAACCCTGCAGACATCCTGGATTTGATTTTGCCACACCCTCACTGGAATGTGTTCTTATAGGGAAACATAGTCAGCTACTGGGTAGCAATGGGAGCTTGGTTAGGGTTCCTTGATGAAGGGAGGCCTTGTGACGCCAGGATTTTGAATGTTTCCCTTGCTGACCCCAGTAGCAACATACTGTACTGATTCAGGATGGGGCACAGGGACTTTTTCTTTTGTAAAGTAGGAGAAGGGCAGTGGAGGAGAGCAAGCCATTAGGAAAGAGTAGATATGGATACTGCATGAACTCTTGCAGCAGATTCCTTTAGATCTATTTTGCTGGATGCTCTTTGGAAAGTTTGAACGTTTCCATGGATACACATATTTTAACAAAGCCATTGTCTGAAGCCACTGGTGTCTGCTTCCTACACCGTGAGCTTAACACAATTCCTAAATGATGAACTAACCATTTCTATTTTATAGGGTCGCTTTATATTTCTAATTAGATAAACGCATGCAAATTCCTTAACAGCTGTTACTTGGCACGCAATAAGAATATGATAACTCAATTGTTACCCATTGCACGAATATTCATTTATCTATTTAAATATGTATTACATATTTTAAGATATACTCTAAGTCTTTAAGAGATCTCTTGGTGTGGTACCAAGAGCATGAGGTGGTAAACTTGGATTCTTGTCTCATCTAACCCTTGAGACCTGTGACATCTTGAGTCAGGGTCTGATGATCATCTGCCTGAATTTTTGTTGGGTTGGTCAAGAACAGAAGAAAGTGAATACAAAATATCTCTGAAATGTGGCAGCATATATAAGGGTTGCTTAAGATGCTCTTCCAATCCCAAGGGGCCAAGTTTCCCTCCATACACTGCTCCTAACCTCACCTAGGCCTCAGCTATCAGGCTCTTCTGTGGGAACCTCTCCCATAAGTCATAGATCTCTTTAGACGCCGAATTCTCACCTGCCCAGGACCGCAAAGAGGAAATGTGTTGGAGGACTGGAAGAGCTGGCTCCAGTGGTTTCAAAAAAATCCTATGGGAAAATGAACAGCTCTTTCCCCCGGAGAGGGGTTCCTTACCCCATCTCCCAGAAACCACTGCCTGCCATCCCTTCCCATAGTGTGGGATGAGTGAGCCCCGTGTTGGGAAGGTGATTCCGGAGGGCAGGTAGGAAGGCAGGAGGAAGAGGGTATCAGGAGCAGGCACAGTGGTTTCCCTGCAGGTTCTCCTCAGTACTCTGAGTCTGTTAAGAAGAAAGTTCAATTGGATGTTTATGGGTTTTGCAACACTTTAACCCCTGTTCATCTCTATTTTTAACAAGGAGAAAACAGGTTTTCAGGCAGGTGGTCTTTAAAGTTTAATAAAGTCTTCGATTTTCATTGTGTCTGTCTGCCCAGTTGTCTCCTACTCACAGCAGGAGTGAGTAGCGCAAGCTGCTATAAGTACTAACTCACACTTACCAAGCTCTGGGAAGTGGTGTGATCCTTTCTGATTAGTAGCTCATTTCACCCTGAGCCCCTGCGATGAGAGCGGTCTAGTGTCCCCATCTTACAGACGTGGAAACTGCCCAGGGAGTCACAGCTAGTGTGGGTAGAACTCGGACCAATCCCAGGCTTACAATCTTTAGGAGAGTGAGACTAAGGTTCCTTTCAAAAACAATTTAAATTGAGCTGGGTTAAAGATACTTCCTAGGTGGTTAAATATAGAGCACTATGGGGCAAAAATCGAGACAATGGTCTTTGGAAGGTCCAAGTTTGGGAAGCATCTGCTGAGCCCAGTGCCATGGTTTGGGGGTCCCCACCAAAGCTCACGGTGAAGGTCAACCCCAATGTCATATGCTGATGACCATTAGACTTCAATGAAAGCATTGTTGCCAATCAGCCTAGGGGGCTTCTGCTCGAGTCCGATGGAAATCATGAATTGGCAAAGTGCAGCTCTGCTCACCGTCCCACCAGATGACATGGGATAAAGCTGGATACCAACAGCTGAGGTTACTGCTGTTGCTGGCCCTGCCTTCCAGGGCCAGCTTGTGCCAGGCACCATAGGTCAACTATAGCAGGTGCTGATTCTGCCACTGCCAGGCCATCATCTTTTGGTGGTGGCTTGTGCCAAACACCGTGGGTTGACTGTATTGGGTGCTGGACTCTGCTGCTGGTCTCTGTTGACTGCTGGTGTCTGGAGCTCCCCAGTGCTTCACAGGATTTAATGTTTGCGGCTCTTTCTTTTGAACTGACAGCTCTGTCCACATACTCAGTATAAGAATCCCATGTAGGGTTTTTTTTTATTAGTACATGTTTGCAGTGCGTAATGATTACCTTCCTTGTGGGAAAGTGGTATGTGTACATAACACACCTCAATTTATTTTTTCATTTACAGGACTTTTGGAGCCCATCCTCTCTGAGAAATAAAATCATGAGCAAGTTTACAGGAATACCAAAGAGAGTCTTTATTTTAACAGGGCCTGTGCTGAGCATGGGGACTCAGTACACAAGTGGGAGCCCTCTTAGATTAAATTGGAAATGTGTCTGGGGAAGGCTGGTTATGTAGCAGCTTCAGGCCTGTGTCAGTGAGGGGCAGCACTGAAACTAGGGTATCTTCTAAAAAGTTAGTTATGGAGTAGGGGAGGTTAACAATGGGCCCAGATCCCTCCCTCCCTGATGTTAGCCAGGCCAGGGAACCCCCTCCCCTTTTAAGAAGTGGCCGGAACAGGGGAGGGGATGCACTGTGACTGGCTGCTTCACCTATGTTGGAGTGGAGTCGGGACGAGTGGCTGAGACAGACAAGGAGGACACTGAGCAAACTGTCACAGCCCACTGAGGGAGGTGGCAAAGGGAGGGCTGGGGGAGATATATATCAGCTGCTGGCCAAACCACTGGGACAGCTAGGAATGCTCAGTGGGGCTGCATGTGTCACTGAGGCTTTATAAGGGAGGCCTGAGCAGGCACACTTGCTCTGTCTTAATGTGGATGCCTTTTGCCATGTTGTGAAATGGTCAGAAGTCCCACACCACAGGCAGCACCATGCTCCTGGCTTTGCAGAACCATGAACTAAACGAACCTCTTTCTCTTATAAATCACCCAGTCCATGGTATGCAGTTATAGCAACAGAACACGGACTGAGTCACCTACCCAGGCTTCACTGTCCTGCCCCAAGGGCTGAATCTTCAGCCATGGGTGGGCCTCACTAACTGCAGGGAGGCTGTATAAAGGGCTAGCTGGGCTCTCAGCAGACAGTAGGGCCCATGCTGGTTCCCATGAAAAGCCGTACTGGATTTGGGCTGACCCAATGGCCTTCTATTCCTTTTGTATTTTTACCATGTAATTGGGTTATCAATTCAAACAATATGATGTGATAACATAATCACATAATCCTGAGCCTTCTCCAGGAAACCTAGAATATGATTAAATCAGAAAAGGGCATTTGGGGTGTAGATGGCTCATAGGGACACTTGGCTGACGCCTGTGAAGCAGGGCTCCCTGCCAGTCTCGAAGAGGCGAGCTCCTCCTGTGGCAGGCTCCAAAGTCAATCTGTTCGACCTCTTTTAGGACTGGCTTCCTTTCCGGTGGCCACAGATCCCCCAGAGCCAGCTGGTCACGTGGAGAGGCAGCATCTGACGGGCCACCACATGTCACCTGTGGGAGGTCCCGCCTCAGCAGGCTCCAGAAGTTAATGAGCCCCTGTCAGAGCAACCCTCAGACACTCACCATGTTAAGGGCCTTGTGCAGCTGTGAGGAATGAGGAGCGTGTTTGTACTCAGAGACAGGCACCATTTGGTGGAAGAGGGCTTCAGAGCTAGCAGAGATCGATTGTCCCAGACTTCTCAGGCAGTCATTCTAAGACTAAGGCAACAGGCCTGGGCAGGTACTCAGGCTGCACGGGAAGGCCAGGGCTTGAGCATGGGAGCAGGGACATGTTTACAGTCATCTAGGCATTTCTACATACCTTCTGCAGGGCCCTAGGGTTTATAGGGCACCCGCAGCTCCTCAGTGGTTCCAGGATAGGACTTGGGATAGAGCTTACACATACATGTCTCTTACTAGCTGTTTAGCCTGGCCAAGTCATTTGCCCCACATCCTGTGTGAACACGGAGGTTGTATTAGCGCCCGCCCTACAGCTGATGGTGTGGATCAAAGTGGATAGGGTGGGACAGGAGTCAGGTACATGGTGAGTGGTGATGAGTGGCAGAGCTGATCGCACTGTCTCTGCTGTGAGGGGCAGGGAGAGCTTGTAGAGCTTTTTGACAGATGGGGAAACCAGGGGACAGGGAGGTGGAGCAACTGCTCTAGAGGCCCTGGCTGCTAAAGGACAGACCCCTATTGTCAAGCCAGTGGCCTCCACCCTAGATAATGTGTCCCTGGTGTGATGTCAGCGTAGGCACCTCTGAACTGGCTGCAAAACAGAGCAATGGAAATCAGTCTGGGGTTTCTGTAGACTCAGAAAAGAAAGGATTTGATTGATCGATTAGTTGATTTTTGCTTTTTGGTAATATTGGGGGTTGAACCCAAGGCTCTTGGAATTGAGATACATCCCTAGTGCCCTCCCTTCTCCCCCTTTTCAAATTTTGAGACAGTGTCTTGCTCAGTTGTGTTTGAGCTTGCCTCAGCCTTCCAGAGTTCTGGGGCTGTAGGTGTGTGCCACAACACCCGGCAAGGATTTGATTTAACCGCTATGGACAAAAGTGTGGCCAGTGTCTTCTGTTGGGGCTGGGTGGTGGATTAGTAAACTAAATGAAGAGGAATTTTATTTTCATCTTTGTGGTTAAACTAACCATACAGGTTTGATGTGGGATGCTTCCCTTGCTGTATAGGGCCCTAGAAGTGCATTTGGATTTCCGTATGTGTGGTACATGCACCCAGGCTCAGAGGAGGCCATGGTGTAGCCGGCAGTTCAATGTGAGGCCCTGGAATAGCACTGCCTGGCTTCCAGTCTTGCCTCTGCCACTTTTGAGCTGGGAACCCTTCTGCCAGGCACCGGTGTCCTTTTAGGCTAGGTGGTGATGATAGTGGTATCTGTGCCATACTGTTACCTATCAGTGAAGATGAGGCTAAGCTCTCTAGGGCCCTGACGGACAGGAGGGGCTCTGTAATGACAGCTCTTGTCATAATGAAGACACAGACTCTCACTGAAACTTATCAGGCACCACCATCTTGGATGGCCATGATGTGAACCATTTGCCCTTCCTAGCTTCGGTCAGGACTGGGGCTCTGTCTGGAGTGCTGGTGTTTGAGCTCCCAGAGGACCCTGCAACTTATATGCCTCTGAATCCCACCTCAACTTCTCCTTCCCCATGCCCTGGTTCTGGACACCTCCCCATCCATGGAGGAACTGGTCTAGAAGGGCTGACCTGTCTGTCAGCAGCTCTGGTATGGGCACAGGAGAAAGAACCCAATGGGATCCAGTAGGACCAACCCCTGGCTGTGACCTCAGCAGGGCCACTTTTCTTTAGAGGTGGAGCTGCCCAGGAAACTTTCCAGACAGGTAACACTTGACAGCATGCTGATGTCTCAGAGCAAGCTTGGGTGCAGCTGCTCCTGGGTGGCCACTTAGCTCCTGAAGACCCAGTTTCATCTAGGATGGTGGGAACACTCCTAGGGATCCATCTCCTGGGTTCACTCAGGAAGCAGGCATCTTTTAGGCGGGGGAATCACAGCAAAAAGCAACCTCCCTTGGAGGCAGACTCCTCAGAGCTGGGTGTGGAAGGAAGCTGAGGTATTTTCTCTGGGAGATGGAGAATGTGCTGACTGTGGTTCACCAGCACCTACCCTGCTCCGGGCTTTCGTACTGGCCCCTGGCCTCTACTGTGGTTCTAGCTTTGCCATTTACCATGCACAAACAATAACAACAACAATAATGAGGGCTTTGTGCGGACCGTTTCATTTAGTTCTCATGATATTCCAGCAAGACCAATGCTATTTTATAAGTTGGTAAACTGAGACACAGAAAGACTAAAGGCATGATGTTATCAAGTCATATGCCTGGCAAATCAAAATTCAAATCTTCAAGTCTGACTCCAGAGACTAAAGTTTTTACCCTTGGACCTTGCTTGTGGTTCACACTTAGATGGGAGGAAAAGAAGGCAGCAAGAGGAAAACAGGGAGGGAAGGAAGGAGGAAATATGAAGGAAGACTGGATATTTTCCAGGTAGGAGGATGAAACGAGAGGCAGGGTGTGTGTGTGTGCGTGCAAGCGTGTGTGTGAGTGTGTGTGTATTTATTGTTAGACCAAAGATAGCTCTTTCAGGAGGATATTTGTTCCTTCTCAGAGCTGGGAGTCTCTGGCATCCTGTAGAGACCCCTGAAGCTTTTCCATCCATCGGTGAGAGTTTCTTACCCCAGGTTCAAGGCTTTTCCCTTTCTCTGGGATAGGAGAAAATGAGCAGAAACATCAAAATTGTGGAATTTTGGGATTTTTTTTTTTGCCCTTGGTCAGTTTGTTGCTGTGACCTTGGGTGAGCCTGTAGCCTCTCTGCACCCGAGTCTAACTTTGTGTCTGCTGCAAAGGTCCCCAAGCAGCAGGGTTAGGGGGTTGTGTGAGAGTCTGTGTGCAGTACCACAGAGACAGTAGCCAGATTCCCAGTGCTCCATGCATGATTGGCAAGTGACCATGCTTGTGGACAACATGCATAGGGTATGTTTCCCTCCATCTAGAATGTACTAGGGCACAGTACTGCTCCGGAGTTCAGTATTTGTTTATACAATATTTTTTTTTTCACTTTTCAGGTAAAACTTACATACAACAAACACTATGCACAAATCGAGGCACAGAATCTTCCCACCACCCCAGAAAGAGCCCTTATGTTCATCCTAGTTATCTCTAACTCCATACCTACTGAGAAGCAGCTGCTGTTTTATTATTTTTCAAAAACCTAAAGGAATTTTCCCTATTTACAGAAGGCTCAGATCGGCATTGCCAAGGGCCCCCTGGGTGCTTGTTTGGTGTCTCCTCTTGTCAGCGGTGTCTGGGGGTGAACAGCTTGTATCCTCTCTTCCTGTCACTGATGTTTGCATGTCCCACAAGCAGCAGAGCTGTTCTTTGGGAATTTGAAGATGATGTGTCTTTGGAGTGACCCATTTAGCCTCTCTTTGTTTAGACTTGACCCGATAGAACTACACTGGACATCTTTCCTGCTGTGTCCCTTTCTTGGGGGTCTGATTGGTATTCCCAAGGCAGGCTTTCCTCCATGATTTGTGTGATGGCCAGGTGAATGAGCAAGTTAGAGATAGAGGCTTCCACCTCTAAGGACTAGCCCTGTGATAGGGTTGGTTCTTAAGATATTGCCTAAAGTCCTGTTGTGTTAGCTTTCTGTCACTATAACAAAATACCTGAGACAATTAACTTATAAAGAGAAAAGGGTTTTGGGTTCACAGCTTGGGGGTGTTTGTGACGGATTGGCCTCGGGGCTTTGGGTCTGTGGTGAGATAGCACATCATGGTGGAAGCACGGGATATGGCAAAACCATGCACCTCATCAGCCAGGAAGCAAAAGAGAGGACAAGGAGGAGCCAAAGTCCCCAAATCCTCCTCAAGAGCAGGCCCAATGACCTAAAGATCTCCCATTAGGCCACACCCCTTTAAAGTTCCACCACCTTCCAACAGTGCCCCCCCGGACCAAGCCATTAACAAATAAACCTTTGGAGACATCTGGCATCCATAGTGGTTGGCTGTGGGTGGCCTTGTCCAGTGGGGGCCACAGGACACTTGAATCAAATTTAAACTGCAAACTGGGAGCTGTGAGCTTCGTTTGGCTTAAAATTCTGGAAGGGATCAGGAGCCACAGTTTACCATTTTGCTTTGGACTAGTTGAAAAAAAAAGGCTCATAAAGGAAAAATCCAGTCCAACCCTTTGCAAGGATATTGGCCTTGAAGTTCAGAAAACTCCCAGTGCTCACATCCTGCCCCTAGGTGGTGGCTGTCATAGGACCCAGGAGGGCAGGAGCTGTGACAGCAGGAACTCCTGTGCTGGCTTCCCTGGAGTGAGAGAAGGGGCCCCACTGGGTGGAGGTGGCAGTGGGGACAGGCATAAATGTCACAGCACAGTGCTGGGGACTTTCTGAGCCATCAAAGGGGATAGAGGACTGCCCTGGTGCCCAGCAGAAGGGGCCTTGTCTGCAGAGCCTGGAGTCTGCCTTGTCCCCTGCCTGGCCTGTCCGTCAGGCTCACTTTGATGTCTGCTGATTGGCAGCTGAACAGGATGAAAGCAAAGGACCTCATGCTCTGGATTCCTGGGGGTGAACAGAGGGCAGCTGAGGACATTGCAGCCAGGAGGAACCCAGGTGCGATGCAGTTGGGAGCGCTCTGAGGAGCTGTGGAGGCAGCAGGAGCCCGGAATCTGATGGGAAAGAAGCAAGCTGGATGAGGAGGGCTCAGGGACCCTTCTGGCAGCAGAGAGACTGCAGGTGTACTTGGGAGTCGAGGCTGGGGAGGCCAGAGTGACAGGAAGGAAGTCCCCACAGAGCCGACCTGTAGGAACGGAGGCCCTGGTGCTCACTGGCAGGGCCCATGTATGCATATCCTTCTGCCTGTCTCTGGGGATGCAAGGTGCCTCTGCATTAGATCCTGGTAAAGAAGATTAAACCACCTGAGAGGAGTTTTCAGGGGGCTCTGGCCTCTCATCATCCAGAGGCCCTGGAATTCACAGCACAGGTATAACTGTGCAACAACAGCCTGGCTTGCCCAAAGCCATAGAAGCAGAGCAGAGAAATCTCACCCACAAAAAACTGGAGACTTAAAGCCATCATTCTAAGCAACCAGCCACCCAATTCCAACTTGGAGCCTTCCTTGGGCACCAATGGCCCCACAGAGCTCAGCCCTGGATGTGCCAGGCAAGAGTAGCTGAAGCCCACCTGCTCCACCGTGGGTCATGAATGGGGCCAGAGCGGGGTTGGTGCATGGGGGGTCATTCTAGGGAAACATTAGAAAACATCTTCTCATTTCAGTACTTGTATCTGTCCATCCACTGATTGGTAGAAACCTACTGGAAAGGCAGTAAGCTCACTTTTACCAGAGATACGTAAGCCAAGATCTGATCAGGGCTTGGCCGGGACTGTATGTGTGCACGTACATGCATGGAAGTGTGCATGAGGACGTGTGTTTCAGCTGGGGAATGACAGGCTGACTCACATAGCTATGATAAGGTTTGGACTTAAGTTTCCCATCCACATCCTGGCTCTCTATGACTTATTTATGTATGTACCATTTTCTCTTTAAATTATTCACCCTTTTGGACACAAAGAAATACAAGTTTAAGGAAAACTTGAAGTCAGTACCTTATGGGAAAGTCAGAATAATTGTATGATAAGCGGGGGCCAACCCTTGTAATCCCATCCCCACCGGAGCCAGTTTAGCTGGGTACTGTTGCCTGCTTTGCTATTCCAGTCAAAACTGAATCCTCTCCAAATATGGGGACCCCCGGGTACAGGGACCCCCTCCAAATAAGGCTTTTTTTTTGGTACCCGGGATCGAACTTGGGTCCTTGTGCTTGCGAGGCAGGCAGCAGAACCACTGAGCTAAACCCCCAGCCCAATAAGGCTTTTTCTTAACAACTGGAAGGACCAGGAGTGGAGAGGCAAACGGTCTCTCCCTGTGTGATTCCATCCAACACGATGCCAGTTCACCACTGGACCAGGTGCCCTGGGTGTTGCCTTCACTCGGCAGCTCCGTGCTCCTCCATCTGTAAGACACGGCTTCGGCTACAGACTGAAAACTAGGATCCTTTGCAGCCCTAATATTCCTGCCAACTTGACCCATGGGATTCTTCCCTTCTTGGATGAGTTCTCAGAGGTGGACTTTCATCCGCCGTCACAGGCAGGGGTGCGTAGGGTGGGAGCGTTAGTTGTTAGTGCCAGTGTCAACGCCTTCCCCGAAAGCACCTGCCAGCCCAGAAGCCACCGAGCTTCCACTTCCAAACCTCCCTCAGAGCCTTTCCTTCCTCTCCCTTTCCTGCTGCATTCTGGCCCTGTTGAGAGCTTCATGTAGGCTAAATGTCGGTTTGAAGAATAGGATTCCATTAAAAGATTATTGTCCGGCTCCATCCTCGGGCCTGGAGATGGAGTCTGTCTTTATTTAATTAGGTTCAGGGACACTTCCAAAAGAAAGATGGGTGGGGGAGCCAGTTCATCCCTGCGAGTGAGTTGGTCAGGAAAGCAGGTTTCGCTTGGGGCTTTTGTGCATAACTTGGCAAAGTGCTTTGAAATGTGTTCATGGGGCAGGTGATCAGCAGGGCTGATGTCCCTAAGTGAGTCACCTGGCCAGAAGCAAGTTCACCAGGTGAAAGCCAGGTGGGAGGAGCAGGAGGTAAATGAGCAGGTAATTATGTGCTCTGCACAAGAAGAGTTTCTGTAAGGAAGCTTTTACACAGGCTATCCAGGATGAGTTTAAATAAAATTCTGTTTTTTCCCCCAAGGGAGTGGTAAAGACTTAATAAGACAATCATGTTCCTACCAGATGCAGGGCTGGGATGAGCTTCCGCTTGCAAACTACCAGCCTTTTCTCTGTCCCTAAGGATTGGCCTCTTCTGGGCATTTCATAAAAATGGAATCATATAGTATGTGGCCTTCTGTGTGCAGCTTCTTTCACCTAGCATATTTTCAAGGTCCATCTGTGAATCAGAACTTTATTCCTTTGCAGGCTAAAGAAGACTATTTTGTTGTGTGGCTAGAGAAAGTTGCAGTCGTTCATTCATTGGTTTATTGATGTTTGGGTTCGTCAGCACTTTCTGGCTACTGGGGGTGATGCTGCTGTGAACACTGATGTATATATTTCTGGGTGTGGAAATAGATGCTTTCATTTCTTTTGGGTACGCACCTGGGAGTAGAACTGCTGAGCCACAGGGTGACCTTAGTTTTTAACTTTTTGAGACTGTTTTCCACAGCAGCAGCACTATTTTACATCCCCACCGGCAATATCTGAGGGTCCCATGTTCTCTATATCCTGGCCAAGACTCTTTTCGTCTCTCTTTTTGTTCTAGTCATCCTGCGAAGCGGTGTCTTTCTGTGGATTCGATTTGCCTTTCTTTGTTTTACCCCCTGGGACTTGTACCACTGACCCTTGATCCCTGAGTCCCTGCTTTATCCCACATAGGACAAAGAGCACTGGGTTTGGAGAAGGAAATCTACCTCTCCCTCCTGCTGTGTGTAAAGGGAGAGGGTGTGTTGAGGTTCTTTGTGTGAAACTTTGTTGAACATGATGAGCGGGCAGAACTGAATGTTTTAGATGATAAAGTACACTCAGGCTGAAAGAGAACAAACAATGCCCAGGTAGGGAAGGCACCACAAATTTGGAACCTGTTCATCTAAGACATAATAAAAAATAACAAAGAAAATCTATGATAGTTCCCCTCACCCAAGGGGAATACATTCTATGATCTCCCTTCACTATACAGTGGCTTGGATGACACCAAACCCTATATATACATATATATATGATGTTTTTTTAATGCATGAATATACCTAAGATAAGGTTTAATTGATAAATTAGACACAGTAAGGGATTAACAACAATAACTAATAATAAGAACGATCATGACAACATACTCTAACCAAAGTTATGAGAATGTGGTCTCTTTCTCTCAAAGCATCTTAGCGCACTGCCCTTCTTGTGACAATGCCAGATAGTGTAAAGCTGTGTGTTTAGATGAGGCAAGGCGGGTGACAGAGCACTGTGGCATACATAGCATTAGGTTGCTGTATAAGGTCTCTCGAGCACAACACCATGATTCAGTGATAGCTGATCTGTAAACTGAGGCAGCTGCTAAATGACTAACGGATGGGTAATGTATACCTTGTGGATTCGCTGCACAAAGGGATGTCTTGTGTCCTGGACAAGAATGAGTAGGATTATATGAGATTTCTTTATGCTACTCATATGGCATAGGATTTAAAACTGATGAATTGTTTGTTTCTGGAATTTTTGATGGAAGGTTTTCAGGTGACAGTTGACCACCCATAACAACCCATGGAAAGCAAAATCGGGACTATGATAGCACCCAGTAGATCACAGACACTTGCCTGGGCAGTAGGGCAGTGGAGCAGTGGTTCTCAAGGGCTCCTCCCCATTGTGGCCTCTTCCCTGCCTTCCTTGGAAGGCT
Source organism: Fukomys damarensis (assembly GCF_012274545.1). Classification (NCBI taxonomy): domain Eukaryota; kingdom Metazoa; phylum Chordata; class Mammalia; order Rodentia; family Bathyergidae; genus Fukomys; species Fukomys damarensis. The sequence continues at coordinate 14,145,482 of NW_022900932.1, forward strand.
CTCTGATGTAGATGAACACATCTCTGCTGGAGTTGGGGCTGATCCTTCAGGGTTTGGGGGCAAAATCAGTACTGAGAACCACTGTTCTGGTGGCTAATTGTATTTCACAGAGTAACTGCATTTCATTGCATTAGAACGGATGCCTAAGTTCTTCTTTGACTCTTGAAAGATTGGCTGGCATATAATAGGCTTTGGACACATGCTTGTTAGTCTCCTCTGTCTAGCTATCGATCCATCATCCACTCAACGAATATTTACTGAGCGTCTACTTTGGGCAGGCACTTGTTTAGGCACAGGATTATGCAGTGAATAAAACAATGACTAATTCCCACCCAGCCCATGTAAGGCTTGCAGCCTAGTGAATGGATGAACGAAGTCTACAAACTTGTGTTTGAGACAGCAAGTGTGACGTGATCTTTATGTGCTATAACATAAGGCATGATCTTCATGAAGAAATAGTGATAATATTGATATATACCATCACTGATCATAGTATCATATAAACATAATATCCATTTAATTCTTACCACATGCCTATTAGATAGAAGTAATTATTATTATTTCCATTTTACAGATGAGAAAACGGAGGCACAGACACATTAAGTACCTTGCCCAGAATCACACAGCTTGTAGGTGGGAAACCAGCACCTGAATCCATAAGTGCCTGGCCTCTATGCTACAACCCCTCTGCATGGACGGGAACCAGATATGAATTTGGCCTGAGTCGGCTCTGTGCTCTGAGGTCCAGCTGTCACAGCTTTTATTCGTTTGCTCTGTTGGCATAGGCCTGGGACATTTGGGTTGGCCACGAGCCAGGCAGGACATCAGAGTGGAACGGGAAGGGTCTCTGGGACCCACTCTGATGTCCCCACTGGGCTGTCCTTATCCCGTGTGGCTCCGGAGCTCAGCGTCCTGAAGCCGGCCCTCCCACAGCGTGTTTCTTCTCCCACACCCACTCCTGCAGCCTGCAGCGACCTCAGGGCTGTGGCCAGACCTCTAGCGGCAGGAACCTGTTATTCTGAGCTCAGAGTGCTTCCTGAGCCCAGTCATGGACACTGCCATACAGGGCAGAGCCTCCTGAAGCTGCTGGAAGGAGGAAGGTAGCTGACGACCAGGGCTTTGGTCCTGCTTTCTCCTGATGCTGGGAAGCTGAGAATGTCCTTGGGTCTCTCCACCAAAGGCTGCCCTCATGCCTTGGGCTCAGACATTGAAAAACAGACTCCGGGAAGATCTTTGAGGAGCAGGGAATGAGGACTCAGGATTGGATGTTGGTGCTCCCAAGGGATCATGTTCTGGAGCCCGGTATTTAGGATGGCCTTGCTGAGAGGTTGTAGGACCTTTAAGGGGCGGGGCCTAGTGGAAGGTCATTGCTGGCCCCTCCTCTTGCTCGGGCTTCCCAGGTTTCTGATATGATCTCCTCCTTCGGCTGGTGTGATGCTGTGGAACAGATGCTGGCCCTGAACCTGCAGAACCATGAGCTAAATAAGTCTTTTTTTTTTTTTGAAAGTTACACAGTCTCAAGTGTTTTGTTGGAGTAACAGAAAGTGGACCCTCAGTGTCTAAGCACCTAGATCTCTGGCACTTTCTTCCAAGCAGCAAGCCAGAGGACCTGGTGTGACTGGCTCACCGCTATACACAGCCTACTTCCGACACCAGGTCTGTGCACACAATATGACCTCTGGACTCGTGAGTTGAATGAAAAGGCCGAACAGGAGAGGAGATCTGTCTTAGTTACTTTTCTCTTGTTCCTGAGACAAAATACATGGCCTCCAAAGTTAGAGGAGGAGAGGTTTATCTAGCTCACAGTTTGCAGAGGTTCGGTCCGTAAATGGCTGGCTTCAAGGCAGGGAGGCATGGCAGAGGGGCCTCGGTTCATGGCACTGGAAGTCACCAAAAGCAACAAGGGGAGAGGTGTCGCAGAGGAGAAAGGGTTCATGGCGCCCACATGGTAGGAAAACCACAAGGGACCTTAGTACTGTCTTTCTGCCTCTTTTATCCCATCCAGTCTACCAGGACTACGGTGATGCTAAACCAGTCACTCACGTGTAGTGGTTTGGTAGTCACACACCCTTAATCCCAGCATCACACATCCCAGGTTTAGCTACCTCTGAAAAACAAAGTCCATGACCATGTGAGGCTTCGGCAGGACATCTACACACAAAGCATAGCTAGATCCCATCGAGTCCAACCCTCTCATTGTACAGGCGGGGGAAACTGAGGCCCATGGGGTGGAAGTGACTCATTGAGCTCATCTTTATGGATAATAGATAATAGATATGACAGCTAGAGAACCACCCCAGGCCTCTGCTGTGCACTTTAGAAACGGGGTTCTTTCCATGGTACCAGTTGGTGGGAGACGACGGGACGCCTCTCCTGATGGGATCTAAGCACAAAGCCCCTGCCCTCCTCCTGCCCTGCGTGCCAGGAACATCTGCTAATTAGCAGCTGGCTTGGCTGGTGGAGAGGCCAGGAGGGCCAGTTAACCTTTGCAGTTTGAAAGGCTCCATGGGAGCAGGGGAAGAAAAGATGCGAGAGAAGGGAATAGGGGAATATCAGTGAGGAAGGTGATTATTTGAGGTCCTGTCTTCAAGAGTTTCACCTATTTTATATTAGGGTGCATATACTTAAATCTGATGAAAATGTCCAGCTTTATTTTTATCCATCCTTTTTTTTTTTTAGCTATCCTCGTAGTTTTTGCTTTTACAGACAAATATTAGAGTAAGTTTATTTGGTCCAAAGAAATGATGCTGGGATTTGAGTGAGGAAACCCAGAATTTCGATAACACTAACACTTTATATTTAGGAATGGGCGTCTTTTAATTTATTCGAGTGTTATAATGTTTTCAGTGTTATAAAACTTCCTCAGCAGAGGTTTAAAGTTTTTTTCATAGAGATCCTGCACAGTTCTTGTGAAATTTATTTTGGGGTGTTTTCATCTTTTTTATTCTAATTAAAAATGGCATCTTTTCACCCATTCATCTATTCTCTGAATCAGCTGTTGTTCGGTGAGAAGCTATCCGGCCCAATTTTCTGATTGTTTCTAAGTTTCTGAGTTGATTTAGATATCTAGTTGAATCATCTGTAAATCACATTAAATTCCTTTCCTCCTCTGTAATACATTTACAATACATTTACATCTTAGCTTCTCTCCTTATCTAATTGCCTTTGTGTGTCCAGAGCCAGGCTCCGTGGTGATGTCGCTGGTGCCTTCCTGCTCTCTAGGGCCATTTGAGGGTCCTTGGGCATCACTGGCTGCCGCCCAGCTCTCTCAGCTGAGGGGCAGGTGCTCACTGTGGAAGGCCTCTGGGGAGAGCAGTGACCCCCGGTGAGCAAGGCCCACCTGACCCCTCTCCAGGCAATAGTGACTCTGGGTGCTCTACTCTCCCAGCCCCTCACCAGTCGGCCTTCTGTATCTTTGGTTCCTGTGTCTGCGAATTCCACTAATAGACCAAAAATTGCATATGAACATGTACAGACTTTTAAACTTCCGTTATTCTCCAAACAAGACAGTCCAACAACTCTTTACATAGCATTTATATAGCATCAGATTCCAGAGGCAGTCTAGATTTAACGTGTAAGAGAGGGTGTGAGTAGGTTCTGTGCAAACATTATAATGCTGCATACATATAAGGGACTTGGGCATTCTGGGATTTTGGTATCCATGGAAACCCATGCCCCATAGAAATGGAGGCATGGCTGCATCTCCTTCTTATAATACTAATTCCGCATCATATGATACAGTCAATGTCTACCCCGCCCCCCAGGTGGAACGGAGGCTCTTGCAGTGGAGGGAGATGTGTCCTTTCATGCTCTCCAGTTTCCCTCCAGCCTGCTGCCTTGCCTGTCCCATAGGAAACACACATACAGTGAAACGAAGCCATCACAGACACCTCAGACTGTCCAGTAGGGGACACGGCCTTCCTCCTGCAGCCTCAGTGCTTCCCAATGACAAGGCCTTGGTATGGAGACCCTGCAAAAGTTTGCCTCTTCATCTCTGCTCACACAGATGGAAAAGGAGGGTCAGAGAGGTTAGGTGACAGGCTCAAGATGGCACAGCGCATAAATGGCAGGGTGGGAGCCATCGCAGTCTTCTGGCTCCTCCCTTTGGGCTCTGCTAAACTGACCATCCCTTGTTGCTTGTTGTTCTGCAGAGTTTCCATATTTGGTAATGAAATGTGATCCCTTTTAAAGCCATAGTGGAGGGGAAGAAGGGGTGATGAGAGATACTTTGTCCCTGACAGCAGAGGGTGGCTGTGTGGGCTCTGGGAGGGTAAGCCCAGCTGGGGTGGCAGTGGGTGAGGGAGGAGAACCTGCAGCAGCCTGCCCTTTCCTCACTGTTGCTCAGAGCCCCTGGGGGAAAATGACTCAGCTTTGGCGCACTGAGCTGCATTAGTCACTTTTGGTTTCAGGAATAAAATCTCCAACACCCAGCACTCACAGAAGAAGTGGTATATTTTGGCTCATGGCTTCAGCCCATGGTAGGCTGGTGCCAAGGCACAGACATCATGGCGGAAAGGCAGGGCAGAGAAAAGCTGCTCAATTAATTGTGGCATCCAGGAAGCAGCTCACAGGGGTCGAGGCCAAGGAAAAGGGGTCAGGGACCAGCTGTAGTTTCTAAGGTCATCCCCATGACCCATCCAGCACGCCCGCAAGGGTGCTTTACAAATTTTCTGGTCACCTCTTTAGCCAGTCAAGTTGACAGTGAAGATGAGCTGTCATCTAGGTGCATTGGCGCACACCTGTAATGACAGCTCTCTGGGAGGCAGAAGCAGGAGGATTACAAGTTCAAGGCCAAACTGGGCAAATTAGTGAGACCCTGTCTCAGAATAAAAAAATAAAATATGAGTAGGAATGTAGCTCAGTATGAATTCCCTGGGCTCATTCTCTAGACACACACACACACACACACACACACACACACACACACACACAGAAAGAAAGAAAAGAAAAAGCTTGACTATCACAGAGGCTGAGTCTGGTCCTCTTGGTTGGTGACCCACCCACCAAGGGTTGGTGACACACCCCTGGGCACTGGGAACTGGCAGCCCTCCCTGCACGCACAGCTTTGTTCTAGCCACCTGGGTGTCCCAAAGGCAAGAACAAGTGACCCAGTCTGCCTCCTCATGGGCCCACATTCTGAAGGCAGAGAAATAACTTAGCCCTACTATGTGCCAGCCCCAGTGCTTGGCTGCCACAGGTTCATGAATAATTTATTCACTCTGCACCACAGGGGAGGGGTCAGCTCTAGTGAGCTCCCAGGAGTCTTATACTTTTTTTTTTTGGTACTGGGTTTGGAACAGGACCTTGTGCTTTTGAGGCAGACAGCGGAACCACTGAGCTAAATCCCTGGCCCTCCAGATGGAGTGTTAGAAAGGTGGAGGTCACAAGATCACCAGATCACCCAGATCAGGGCCAGGATTCCAGCCCTGGGGTGCTAATCCCAGGGTCCCACTGCTGCGCATGATCGAATGCAAACTGATAGGAAGCCCAGGGTGGTGGCTCTCTGATTTCACTGGGGCACGAATCAGGGGAGGCTGCCTTGAGGTGAATTGGAGGAGGCTCTGGGAATGGCTCCTGAGGACACAGGGACACAGAGAAGCCGAGACAGCAGGCTCTCGAGGTCTGGGCAGAGAGCTTGGGCGGGCAGAAAGGAAAGATGAGAAGGATTACAACCAGGCTTTGCACGAAAGGATAACGTCTGGATCAGCAGCCCTGAAGAGGCCATGCTGCCCTGCAGGCTGACCTTGGCAGAACCGCGATGCAGTGAGGGAGGTTTAGCTGTTTGTCACCTGCCTCCCAGAGCAAGGACTGAATTCTGACCCTGAGCAGCAATTCATTAAGCTACGAGTCACTCTCTGGTCTCTCCCTGACCCCCTTCTCTCCCCAGCATCGGCCAGCCTCCCTTGGCCTCTGTAGATATTTGTGCCAGGTTTGCGCTCTCAGAGACCCCAGTCCACACAGCCGCCTGTGGAGAAGGAATCACTAATGCGGGTGTTGGGCAGGAGGGCCTTCCTGAGCCTTGCATCATGTTGGGGACATGCTGGTGTCCACAGGATCAGGAAGATGCGGAGAGACCCCCAGCTGTGGCTTTCCCCATCCTGGCCCAGGCACGAGGCCTCCCCATGTCACTGACTCCCCTCTAAATGAGCCAAGTGGAACAGCTGTCCCACATGGCAGTCCTCCGTCACATGCCTCAAGGTCACTATCAGAGTGGAAAATCTTCAGGGGTTATTACTTTCCAAAGGGCTGGCCGCCTCCTATGCCTAGCCCCATTAGCAGCTCCTTAATAAAGCGTGATCCAATAGCCCAGCGCCTATCACTCTGAAACCAAACCCTGTCTCCCTGCCGGCTCCTAATCCCTGAACACCTCCAGAACAGCCTGAGTCACAGCTGACCCAGCACTGGCCCCCTACAGCTCCATCCTAAAATGGTTTGGCTGGAAAGTGACAGCTCTTGTTTGCGGGAGGGAGAAGAGGGGCTCACTCTATGCCATCCGTCCTTAGGTATCAGGGTCCTCTTAAATTAGGTGACAAGTTGTTTTCAAATACGTACACCCTTGCAAAGAAAAATAATCCTTGTCGAGGATGATCATGACATGTGAGGGTCCTGCCAATTTGGGGGTTAGAGTTGTAAGTTATAAAACAAGACTGGCAGTCAGTTCCTCCCCACCTTCCCCGAGGCCCAGGGTATCACTGGCCCCTAACCCCAGCCTGTTTACTTCAGCCTTCAATCTATGCTAATAACAAGAGCAACAGGTCAGCACCATGAAGACCTGTCACGTGTCTCATGAAGGAGTTCCTACATTCACACAAACACGCCTGCCTCTCCCACATCCGGTTTCCTTTTATATCTAGGAGAAATCAAGACCCCATGAGGCCAAACTTGCTTAAAAGCACTGAGTTCCAAGGGACCAGGGCAGACGCCCAAGATGACTTTCAGAACTACTCAGGCTAACTTTTGTTATCACCTTACACTGTGCTTAAGAACTGAGCAGAGTGCCCCCTTCGGTCACCCACATAGTGTCACTGATATTCGAGACCCTTCTCTAGGTCCTCATTGCTTTGTAAATTTCTCTCTTCTCCTCTGTACCTTTGTTCTTGTTCTTGCGATCTACTCACCCCATCTCTCCCTTTCTCTGTCTCCTACTTCCCCTTTCTCATTCATTAGAGATCTCTTTCCTTCTTTCGCTCTTCATCTCCTCCTCCCTCCATCCTCCTCCTCCCCTTCCTCTGTCTTCCGCCCACCCTTGGTCCCTCTGTATCTGTCTCTCATCCTTTGTCCTTCTCTCATCTCAGGAAAGCCCATTCTACTCAGCCCCATCCTTCCAACTAAGCTGTCTTGGTTTCGCCTTCTGCCCAAGGTCTTTTCCAAGGTCTCTTCTCCTAAGGTCCCAGGAGCATTCAGAAGGTGCCTGGACCTTCCTTTCTTCCTGCTGTCGCTTCTTTGACTCCTTGTTGTGTGGGCAGGGTCCCTTGTCTAACAAAATTACCATCCACACGAGGACATGTATTCTTCTGGTATCCTTCTGTTATCCCCACACAGGCCCTTAGGAAATACTCAATACGTGGCAGAGAATTTTGGTTTTTCTATTTTGAAGGCGAATTCCTAGTTGTTTAAAACTATAAAGGGATACAATTAGAAGACATGTAATCAAGAAACATTTGGGCATTTTTCGCAAGATGTCCTAAGAGTGGCTGCTTCCCTGTGTGTGTGTGTGTGTGTGTGTGTGTGTGTGTGCATGTGCGTGCGCGCACGCTTGCTCTCATAGGTATACATATGCTACTTCGGATCCAAAGCAAAACTAGGCTCATTAAGATGTTTGCTGACCACCTGCACAGGGGTGGGCCCACACAGTTCTTAAATCATCCTCCTTTGAGAGGCCTTTTTCTTTGCACATCTTAACAATCCCACAGTGATGACAGCGAGCTGAGGCTGGAACACCTAATGAGTGGGGGCTGAAGAAGTGATGTGATAGCATCTTGCAGATTGCAATTAACACGCAGTCCCTGTTGTGTCCTATCGGAGCTGCAGCTTCTGGCTGACAAGCGAGTCCCCCCAAATAATCACTCATCTTTCATCATCTCCTTGCCAGGATTAATTGTGAAGAGCTCCTGCCTGGAAAGGCTGCCTGGAGCAACTTGGGGACAATCACATGGGTGTGGGTGGCTGCTGGGCACAATTCCCGGGCTGTGAGTGCCTGGTGAGTGATTTGGAGTTTTGAGAATGAGACTCTGCCACGCGCCTGGACAACACCTGCCAGAGCCTTCGTAGTTCCACAGAACTAATGCGCTGCCCTCAAGGGCTCATCAGGAGTACTTGGGAGGGACTGGATCATTGTTGCGATTAACTGCAGAAAAAATAGGAAATATAGATCACGTCTTGGTTAGCGTAGATGTTCCTACCACCACCACCGTCGTCTCTGATGTCATCCTCACCCTCAAAATTGCTGCTATTTGGGAGCTCATTCTCCATTCCATGTACCTTGCTAGACACCTTAAATACATCGTTTCAAGATCTAACAAACATTTTGCAAGGTAGATAACTATGGTCTCATTTTATACATTAAAAAAAAAAAAAGAGCCTCAGACCTGTCTCAGCTCACACAAGGCAGTAGATACCAGCGATGAGATTTTAGCTGGAATCAATGCCTAACCTCAAGATCCTAGCTGTTGTGCTTCTGTCGCTTCTTAAAAATGCAATGAGGACCCTTTCTCTACAGGCCACCAGCCAAAGTCTCTGTAAGAGCTGAATAAGACGCTGGCGTGAGAGTGCATCACACACTGTAAAGTCTGATCTAGATGGAAGGAGTGTTAGGCGGTGTCTGGTGTCTGTCAGATACCGAACCCACTGTCCTGTAAGTGAGCAATATTCATTGAGTGGTATTTAATTGGGTCCCACTGAGCCTGGGAGTTTCTGTGCAAAGTGTGGGTAAAAGGAGAGAAGTGAGCAATGCTAGATACAGGAGCAGCATCAGTTGAGGGGCAAGACAATGACCTAGCCCTTAACTGAATGGAACTGAGATTATGCCGGGTGGTGGGAATGCACCAGGTTTCCCCACTAGCATCCCAAATAAACATGTAGTCAAAAATCATAAAAGCGTGCTAGTATGCAAATGCAGCTCCTGGGGAACAGGAGGGGCGGGAGGCAGAAGACGGGGTGATCAGAATGTGAGAGATGGGCTGGGGCCAGACATGGAATGAGGCCTGTTGTGTTCCGGAAGCCTGCCTCCCTCAGCTTTCGCTCTGATTCTAGGTCTTTGCCCGTCTCACTGCCTCCACTTCTCTTTTATTCTTATCCCGGTATGGAAGAATGTAGAGGCTTTGTCTGCCCCATTGGGACTGGGAGAGAGCTGGAGTCAGGAAAGGCTCCCTGTGTTAAGAGGCCCAGGCGAGGGTTCCCCAGCATCCTAAGTGTCCAGCCGGGATGTCAGCCAGGGCCCCGCCAGTCTTGGAAGCTGAGCTCCAGCCCCATGTTGGAGGTCCTGATGGCAACCTGAGAAATTAATTGAAGCTCTGTTGGGCAATTCTCCACCAGGGCAACTTTCCAGCCCCCTGTGGCCTTTGAATTTGTCTTGGAAGAGGACCGAGTAGTGATGGAGTTTGACCAACAGTAGGTGGAACTTGACTCATATGAGCCAACTCAGGCTGTCAGTATCATCCAAAAGAGAAAAGAGAAGGCGGGCTGGGGAGGGAAATCGAGCATCATTGGTGAAGAAGGAGCTTGCTGGGTAGCACATGCAGCCAACAGCCTGGGAGGGGCAGGGGGAGCTACTTGTAGCCACACATATCTTTCAGCTGGGGCCAAGAAGAAACAGAGGTGATTCTGAGATTCATCTATACATGGTGATATCGAATCCTTCCAGCCTCCACGCTGGACCACTTGGACCACACAGAAACCACCAGGCTGCTGATATAACCAGGGACTGTTTGTACCAACCAGTATCTGTGACTGCCTCGCGGCCCTGTGTCCAGCAAACTGGGAGACGTGGAGAGCGGTTGCCATTCTGTTCACCGTTACCATGGTGGCGGCCTTAGGAATTCCAGTGGTCATAGGCTTTGCTCTGTGCCTCAAAGACTCCCTCTCCCTTCAGTCTTGAAATTACTACTGAGTGTCATCGAGAAGAGGGTGTTGATGGGGTACTTGCTCTTTGGAGGTTTTCGGAAATAAAGAGGGATGGGATGAGGAAGGATGATGGATAGGGATTTTTCCTCAGTGGAAACTAGTGAAAGAATGCTTGAAAAAAGAAGCAGTGGAGTTGCAGCAGTGAATGCATATTAGGATAATTCAGTGATGAAAATAAAACACATAGGACTAAAAACGTGCGTATGCAGAAATGTCTATATTAGAATTGAGTCACCACCAATTAGCTAGGTTAATAGGTTGATAGCATCATCACGATTAAGCACTCTCAGTTAGTAGCTCTTGGTGAAGAGACTCCCTTACAGTCTTGGGCTCTGCTGGGTTTCCAGGCAAAGGAACAAGCCATCCTCATTGTCCTCTCTTCACCCCACTGCATGACGTTCTCTGCTTTCTCCTATACGTCCCTGGATTATCACAGGGAAATGAGAGCACTCTGACCATCGGTGAGACTTGGCCCCGGGAACACTGAGTCAAAGTCTTCATATCCCAGCTTAACTCTCCACCTAAAGATGAAGAAGGTCATTTTGGGGAGGGCCTATGAGTCCCCACTACCACCCAAATTAGATGGATCTACTAAGAGGTGAGCCTCAGGAATACTTAAATAGCAAACTTCCCTGGGAATTGTCATTGGAGTCCCCATCAATCCCTGGCATCCTTTGGCCTGGTGCTGACCCTGCCCAGTACTGGTGTCCACATGGTCATCACTCTGGACCTAGACAAGAAGGGCCATTTCTTTGAGCCTCCGACTTGAAGGGTTGCTCATTCCTCATGGTGTACACTCAGTCTTGGGTCCATTCAAGTCTACCTGCCCTGCACCTGCATCCAGCTCTCCCTCAAGGGGCAGGAGCCTCTTTCTCCTTGCCTCCCTTGTTTCACTTTGTCAAAATGCTTGATGAGGGTCTAGGAACCAAGTTTTATGAAGAATGACCAGATATTCAGGTCAATGAAGAGGAACCTCTGTTCTCTGACCCAGTGATGTGTGTGTCTCTCAAAGGACAGGCAGATTTGGGGGACCTAAGAGTACAATGAAAATCTATGGGTAGTGGTTGGGGATGTAGCTTGGTGGATATAGTGCTTGAATAGCATGCCCAAAGCCTTGGCTTGGAACTGAAGGAGGACAGACTGCAAGTTGCAGCTCCAGTGTTAGGAGCAGGGCCCCCAGGCAAGCAGGTGATTCTAGAGGAATCCATCACCAACATCGTCATCGTTTGCTAAGCACATACTGAGCATCAGGCTCTCTGCTACACACTTCACGTGCGTTATCTCCGCTTTCATCTCTTCTACTTACTGCCACCTTCTTTTCCTCCTGGGCTGTTCTGTCCATCCACCACCACCTCCCTTGGCTTGCGATCCTCATGAGGCTTAGAGCCTGGAAAGAGGAATCCGTACAGGCCTGGAAAGTCCGAGGAGAGGGCAGTGGAAGGAAGGAGATGCCCACAAAGCCACAGGGCTTCAGAAAGACAGCACTTTTCAAATGCAAAAATAAATTCACTCCTCTCTATCTGACAACTGACTCATCCTTAGTGGGGTAAGCAGATCAAATATAACACTTGACAAACATATAATGTTTGTCTCTGTGAGCCCCATGAGCCCTAGGGCATTGACACTGCCCTTTCAGCACACTCTGTCAGACCCACTGGGAAAGGCCCATACAGAAACGAGTTGTGCATAGAGTTCTGTACAACTCAGAGATTTTGGTTTTTTCTTCCAAGAGAATTTTCTATGTAAGCCAGGTCCCTCATCATACAACAAATGTTTCTGTTCCCCTGTTATTAAATAGAGGCTTCAGAGAGCAAGTGAGAGAGTTTTGGGGGGCTTGGCAAGAGAACTGTACAATCTGAGCAAGCGACAAGGTAAGAGCGGGAGGGAGCTGTTCATGAGCGTAGAGTCTGATGTTCTGGAGGTGGACAGCAGTGATGGTTGCATGGTGTCGAGACTGCACTCAAAGCTATCGTACACTTAAATATGGTAAAATGGTAAAAACAAAAGAAACGAGAAGAAACAGTGGCCAAGCATAATACGTGGAGACACATGGAGTAGTAAGCACAAGAAACAGTGGAAAGAGTTAAAGGAATTGCTTCCTCTTGTACAGTGCTCGGAGGAAGGGGTACAAAATGGTAACAGCAGCTCTGCAGAGTCACGAAGCTCAGGCCCTTTGGCTCCATGATCTCACAGCTGGGGATCCGCCTCAGAGTGTGCCTCTACTCTTACAGGATCACAGCAAATGAGGGTCTTCCTTGTAGCGGTGTCTTGAGCAATAACAGATTGGAACTGGAAAGAAGCCAAGTGTCCACCCTGAGGGGCAGATGGAATGAAGTCTGATAAAGTTACCCTATGGGATACAGTTTGCACGCGCATGCATGTGTGTGTGTGTGTGTGTGTGTGTGTGTGTGTGTGTGTGAACTTCCTACATATTAATAGTTAAAGGGCTCCTGGAGCATTTGTCCACTGTCAAATTTACAAAGTAAAATTAGCAAAGAGCAGGAAACAGTGCCACGAGAGCACTGTCTGTGTAGGACAAGGGGAAAAACTGAATGTGGGCGTAGAAAGAAACACTGGAGGACCCCTAGGAAGCTAGAGAGAGTGATCCGGGTGCTGTGGCATGGCAGAGGGCTAGTGTGGATAGAGATGAAGGTGGGTGCTGGACTCTGGTGCAGCCTTACCTCTTGTTGTGATTTTAATCCTATGCATATAGTCTGATTTTCTTTTTTGAAAAGAATGGATATAACGGCCCTTTGCAAAACACAAAAAACTGTACAGACATAAACAGTTAATGAGAAAGATACCAATATGGTCCTGTGCAGCCTAACGAGATGGCCGTGTTCTAAGACATGTCGGGAGCTATCTGTGTCAACATCAAAGTTTCCAGCACGGTTGAGGGCAAAACTAAGATACTACAAGGTCACTCAGTGCTAAATCTTATGGGACCACTGTCACATACGTGATCTGTCCTTGGCCAAGATATCATTATTTATCACGTGACCATGCTCTTGGCTACCATTTTTTAATGGGTATCAGATGCTATGCTAAATATTTTGCATATATTTTCTTCTGTGATCCTTATACAACCTTATGGGCATCTATAGTAGCATTATAGATAAAGAAATTGGCAATCAGAGTAGTTAATCAGACAGTTTAATGAGGCCCAGAAGTGGGATTTGAACCCACATCCATTGTGCTGCAGACACACTGCCCTTGGCTCTGCTTTATGCTTCTGGTTATGCTTCTCCCGTATAGCAGATTTCCTACATGGGAGCTTTGATTTTTTTTTTTCATACCTGACCAGAGCTCCTTGAACATAACACAGCCATTTTCCAAGAAAGCTCACCTCTTTTCATAGTCTTCTTCTTTGAGCCATTCCAGAAGAAACCAATTGTCTTGACATCACCAGTCTGCCCCTAGCGCACTGGTCATTCTGTCCTCAGGAGGTTATTTTTGGCCATAATTTTACTGCAATATCTAGGTAAATGCATGATTTACACATCTTCCTTGTGGTTGCTCCCGGCCTTCCTGAACTATCCATCCCAGACCATGATGGCTCCACCATCCCGGATGTGGCCCAGAAGAGGACTTTTATGGAACACATTTTTTAAACTGGTTAGTGATTTAGGAAGAAACTGGCTATGACGGCAATGTGCTCACAGATGAACAACAAAACCTTTTCTTGTGTTTAGCCGACCTCAGAGCCCTGCACGCCAGCCTGCAACTAGGGCCTGGTAATTACACGGTCCTGGAGGTGGCTTAACAGCCAATTAAAAATTTGGTCATAAAAGTAATTAAATTGCCAGACATTTAAAAACTAGGTCCAGACCTAGGGCTGCAGACTCCATCTCCATTTGACTTTGGAGAAAGGACCCCGAAACAAGAGTAAATAGAGAAGCAAAAGCACTGGCGGGGACCAAAATTCCAAGCCTCCTAGGGCATAGGTCTGCTGCTGGTGGAATTTCTGGAAAGGAGAAGCCTTTTCCAGAGAGTCCCCTGGGAAAGCCTGCACCCTACAAGCGCCAAGTGTATTCTCATAGAGGGGCCCAGCTGCGCCCTTCGCTGGAAGATGTGTCTCCCCCGTTAAGCTTTCTGCATTTTTAAAGTTAATGGTGTGTTGTGCCTGGAGTGAAGGAGCCGACCTGCAAGTGCTTCCTGGGAAGGCTGAGTGAGGAGTTGTGTTCTGGAGACCGAAGGCTGGTTTGTTTCAGGATAAATGGCCACACTGTGTCCTGTATTGCCATCACTCGGCTGATTTCCCACTGCTAGCTTAGCATGTTTGGGTGCAGCATTTGGGGCAGGAAGAAGAAAAACTTGCTTGTTTATACCCTATGGAGCGTGCAGGCTATCCTGGAATAGCACCCCCAGAGCCATCTCCCTCTCCCACGAAGGATTGGAGCTCTAAGTTACAGCTGAGTCTGGCTGTCTAGACTGCTTCCTGGTGAGGCTTGTTGCTGGAGACCTGGCTTTTCCTGTGATTGATGTGTTGAAAACCAATGACGCTTTCCACAAAGGGCAACTGTAATAGGGAAAAGCCGACTGTTTTCCCTCCTGCAATCCCACTCAACAAGAATGTTTCATCTCTGGTCACTGAAATAGGTGTGATTTCCCCCACTGTGCTGACCTGATTCCTGATGCCGGCTAGGTGTTCCATAGTTCAGTTCAATTCTGACTCCAACCACCTAGAGATGAGAGTCAGCTCCCACAGGTTAAAGGCTCTGGTCACCCCAAATTGCCATTGCTCCAGATACCAGTTGCTAGTTCACGGGTTGTGACCTGTGCTTCTGACCTGGTGGCTAGAAATCATAGGTCACCCCATCCCCTCCTCAGGGCTGATGCTTTGCTAGACCCCTCACAGAACACATGCAAGCACATTATGACTGCCCATCTCTTTTTTAGTATATGTGCTGCCGAAGCGAGCGCTGCCCATCTCTTTTAAAGATATGAAAACAGCCAGGTGGACTGGATTGGACAAGGTATGGGGAAAGGGCCATGTTGCTCCCATGCCCCCTACCACCCTCCAGGAACCTCTACATGCTAGCAACCTGTAAGCTCTCCAAACATTACTTAGGCGTGGTTGACTAAATCAACATGACTGGCCTTTTGATGATCAACCCAACCTTGGCTCCTCTACCCACACCCCGGAGGTCAGGGTGTAGAGATCAAAGTCCCAGCCCTCTAATCACGTGGTCGGTTCTCCTGGAAACCAGCTCCCATTCTGAGGCTTTTCAGGAGCCCCCAGCCACCATTCATCTCGTTAGCACACAAAACTGCTTCACTTTGGGGATTCCAAGGGCTTTTGGAAATTCATACTGAGAAGTATCTGAAGACTAATGTGTCTTCTTATTCTAAATCCTAACAACACGTGCTATGATGGGAAGAGATAAGTCTGGTAAGTAAATCTCTCCAACCAGGCGGTCCATCTGAGCATCTCCGTGCCAGTTCGTGTCAGAAGCTTGGAAACCCAGGTTCCCTTGTAGATCTCAGACCCGCTCCC
The DNA here is from genome assembly GCF_012274545.1 of Fukomys damarensis. NCBI lineage: Eukaryota > Metazoa > Chordata > Mammalia > Rodentia > Bathyergidae > Fukomys > Fukomys damarensis. Next base: position 14,161,101 of record NW_022900932.1, read on the forward strand.
ACCAGGGGCTGTCAGCAGATCCAGAGGGCCCCGGTGGTGGGTGGTGGTGGTTCATTCCAGCCTCTGCTGCGGGTAGGCCCTCTTTCCTGCAGCAACTTTCTGCAGACCCCTTAGCAAGATGCAGATCTTGTGACTGTGGATTCTTGATCTTACTCATAAGATTCCCAGCCTGCTTCCGAGCCACATTCCCCAGGGAACTTGCTCTGATACTCCCAGCGTGGGGAAATGACTGTCAAGACATGATTCCCCCTGGGGCTTGTTTACTTCCTAAGGAAATGTTCTGATCGAAGAGAAAATTTGCCAGTCCTCGGTGAACGTCCCTGGCAACCGTGTAGCACTTGGCAACAGCTCCGAATTCCCCATCCTGCGGGCTAACCAGGCAAACCAGATGCTGGTGGTATCCTGGGTGACCTGCTGTTCACCCTGATGCGACCCCCAGTCTATTGCTAACAGAGGAGCCCTATCCAACAAGCGCGCTGACTGATGAACGCAGACGGTGAGCTGGCTCCAAGGACTCACTTGTGCTCTTTGCCTGTGCAAGGACAAGTCTGTTGATACGGCACAGCCCTGGTGTCATCGCCTTAGGGAAGGCAGCGCATGAGGGGAGCGGCCCAAGGACACAGGGAGCACTGCATCCCACTCTGACCTCAAGTGCAAGCTTTCTCAACACCAGTGCCATTTTGGACCAGGTCATTCTGTGCACCGAGTGATGTTTGGCAGGGGTCCTGGCTTCTGCCTACTAGGTACCAGTAGCAACCTCTCCCCTTGTAATAAGATGTGGCAGACAAAAATTATCTCAGACACTGACAAATGGCCCTGCTGGGAGATTAAAAGTGCGGTGGCAAAAATCACCCTGACTGAGAACCACGGCTCTAGCCATTCCCCACCCGTTTGGAGTTCCCGCTTACGTCCCTCAACAGTCTGTTGGGCCTTTGGGCACGTTCTGGCCTCCGAGGGTGCTCCTCTTCTTCCTCTGAACAACTTGCTGAACAACTCCGTAGTTTATTCTAGTGAGACATTCTCTCCTGGCAACCTTCTCCGACTTTCCCCCTCCTGACAGTGGCCCCATGCACTGCTGGGCCTTAACAGTGATGATGTCGGTGTGAACCACAGTTTATGCGTCTGTCTTGACCTCCCAGGGATCTGGAGCAGGGTCTTGTTCTGGTGAGTGTTCCTCAAACCAAGCACGGTACCCAGCACCTAGCAGGCACTCAGCGCTTAGCACCCACTCCTGAATAGGATGGATGTAACCAAGAGCCGACTATGGGATGGGTGCTCTCTGGAGGGTTGTCACATGCTGGCCATTTAGCACAGTCGCACATGAAAGGGTTTCAATCTTTTTGAGTTGATTAGACAGCCTGTCGGCATCATCTCTTAGGGGCACTAAGTTCTACTCTACTCTACTCTCAGCCAGGCAATCCTTAAACTCCAGGGAGGCATGGGGTCCTCAAAAGTGCCAATGGTTTTGTATATATGTGCAAGCTGGCATTGATTTTTCCTTCCTTTGCTGGTGGGAGCCCACAACTTTTATCAGTTTTACAGATGAGTGTGAGACTTAAAAACTGTTAAGAACAATTACTTTAAGAGAATCATCTAGAGACCATGGAAAGATCCACAAGTGACTACTGGATCAGCTGGGTGTTGTGGGGAAGAGGGAGATACTAAGGATTGAAGATGTTTTCAAGGATGACTGAGCAATATGAATAATCAGTTCAAAGTGGTCCTGCAGAGGAAAATCAGTTACAACGTGAAGTTCATTGGTACCTGGGTTGGGGGGGCTGCATGAGCTATGTGGTGGTTGGAGGTCAGATTCCTTGTTCCAAAGCTTTTATTGACTAAGAAGAAAAATAGTTGTTTCTGTATAGATAGCTATATTAATATCATTAATTAGCATATATTGTGAGAACTTATGTGTGTGAATTTCTTTGTCTGCTTGGAGAAAAAGTGCAACTTTTTAAAGGGGGAAAAACAAAAGCCTGTCTTCCTATTAGCTCTGTCACATACAGAGCTTGGGGCCTTCGCGTAAGTCTCCTGGCCTCTGATTCTCAGAGACCTCCTCTGTAAAAGGAGGATCATAAAATCTCCTTTGTGGAATTTTTTGCTTTGTTGGCCTCCTTCTTTTGGGGAAGTGGTCTTTCCCTACACTGGTCATAGATGTTGGTTGGGGGGGATTTAATACCCTGAGCTCCAGGCTGGGAATGCTGTTGGTCCACGCTGGATCCACTGGATCCACTGGATCCCATCCTCCTGAACTCAGGGGCAGGCTGGGGAGCAGGAATGGGATCCAGGCATGATCCATTAGAGCCTGCTGAGGGGTTTCCAATGGGAGGACCTGTCTCCATCCTTGCTCTTAACTCAGACTCATTGGAGTTTCTGCTTTCTTTTCTTTTCCTTTTTCCTTCCTCCTCCCTTCCTTCTTTCCTTCCTTTTTGTTGTACTGGGGATAGAACCCAGGGCTTTGGGCATGCTGGGCAAGCGCTCTATAGCTGAGACACATTCCCAGCTGGTGAGTTTCTGCTTTCTGTAAAAAAAATTTGCAAAGTAACTCAGAACCTGCATTGTGAGATTGATTTGAACAGGAAGAAAAATGTACAGTTGGTTCTCCACATCCCTGGGGTCCACAACTTCAGATTCAACTGTGTGTGGATAATATTTATCGAAATGTGTCTATGCAGAACATGTACAGATGCCTTTTCCTTGTGATTGTCCTTTAAACAATGTAATGTAGCAACTTTGCACAGCATTTGTACCTCATTAGGTATTAGGAGCAGGCTAAGGGTGATTTAAAGCATACAGAGAATGTGTGTAGGTCACATGCAGACGTGGTGCCATTTTACACAGCGGTTCTAATCTTGGTGTCTTGGGTGGTCCCCAAACCAACGTTCTGTAGATCCCAGCCGACAACTGTAGATAGAATAGTTGGCTGTAGATGGAATAGTGAGGTCCTGACAGTTACGCTGAAAGAGTAACACAATATAACCATGCAGGAGAATCTCTGTTTCTGCTCTACTCGGATTTGCGCTATTGAAATCTGTTAGGCACAAAGCACCTCTCTGAGCCATGCAGTCCCTTCTGCTCCCGGCAAGTTCTCCTTCCCCACCCACCTCGGCCCCTCTCTCACCTCTTCTTGTTTTTTTACATCTATTTAATCTGTTCAAACGCTGACACTGCTTTCTTCTGGTTCGAATTTATCTGGTACCTCTTTCCCCAGTCTTTTAGGCTCCTCTTTTCTGCCTACTTCATTTTTCTTTTCATTCTTCTCCTATGAGGCCGTTAATCATTTCATTCTTCTTTCTCTACAATTTTAATGTGTTGATTGGACCTAACAATATCGAATTAGTTTCTTTTCTTTCTTTCTTTTTTGGTTGTTTTGAGAAAGGGTCTCACTATGTAGTTGAGGCTGACCTGGAACTCACTATGTAGCCCAGGCTGGTTGCAAACTCACAGCAATCTTCCTGCCTCAGCCTCCCAAGGACTGGGATTACAGGTGTGCACCACCTCTCCTGGCTTCAAGTTAGTTGCTAATGGAACCCTGATGAAACTGCCTCTTGTCCAGTATGTGACTGCTGTCTAGCATTTTGTTTCCTTCTTGCTTATCATTAAAGTTGTTTTCGTTGTTGTAGGAATCGTTGCTTGTTTCATGTTAACCACATGATCATCAGTATCTTTGCTCATTAGTGCTTACTGTTTGTTTGTTTTTTGAGACAGAATCTTGCTATATAATTCAGGCTGGTCTTGAACTCACAGCGATCCTCCTGCCTCAGCCTCCCTAGTGCTGGGATTACAGGTGTGTGTCACAGCACCTGGTATCAGCACTTCTTTGTTACTTCTTCTGGGCTCAGTACCCTTCCCCAGAAGGTGTGCCCACTGGGGGACATTCTTTCAGGGAGACTCTGTTGATGACAGGTTTTCTCCATTTTTTTCTTGTCTGAAGACACTGGATTTCAACCCATGTTGGAGTCACGGTGTAGCTCAGCATCGACACCTAGGTAGATCAGTCCTTTGCTTAGTCCTTTGAAGAAAGGAATCGTCCCACTGTCCCTTATTCCAGTTACGGCTATTGACAAGTCAGCTGTCACTTTTTTTGGGTGTTGCCGGGGATCAAACTCAGGACCTTGTGCTTGTCAGGCAGGCACAGCACCACTGAGCTACCTCCCTGGCCCATAACTGTCACTTTTTTGTAGGGAATGTCTGCAACCTAGTGAATTGTAGTCTCTACAAAGTTTTGTTTATTCTGCTTAAGACTGGTGCAACTAGCACCCGTGAATTCCTGTTTTTCGGTTCTCCGCTCCTGTCTCTTTGAATATGGTATTTCCCTCGTCCGTCACCTGGCATTCTCATTAGGGTCATAGGTCTTCTCTCTTCCTTGCCATGTAAGTGCTCTCGCTCCTGTCATTTTCTTTCTATAGCCTGTGTTCTGAGTATACCTGTCAGATCTGTTTCCATTTGCCTGATAGATAAAGTTCAACTGATTTTGATCTGCTATTTATTCTACTTGCTGGTCATGTAAAAAAGACTTCCATAAACCTGGTTTGGCCTTCTATCATCTTGCTGTACTAACTTTGTCATCTTTAATATGTTATTCATTTACCTCAAGTTCTAGGCTGCCTTTTTTTTTTTTTTTCCCTGATGCAGGTGATTGAACCCAGGACCTTTGCACTAAGCTACATTCCCAGCCATTATTTTATTTTATTTTTTTTATTTTGGGACAGGATCTCACTAAGTCACCAAGTTGCCAAGGCTGGGTTCAAACTTGTGATACTCCTGCCTCAGCCTCCCAGATGCTAGGATTACACGCATACTTTCTCTGACGTTCCTTTCCACCCACTGACATTTACTTATGACGTGCGTGTTTCCCCGCGGATTTTGAAATTTTGGATTGCAAATTAGTTGGGCTTTATCTTTGGGAATCTTTCCCATCTTTAGCTGAGGATTTATGCCTTCTCCCTTTTTATTACTGGTGATTGATATATTTCCATGGCTGATGACATGTTCAATAAACACTTGTTCTTGTCGAGGATACGGACAACCTCGGAAAGAACCTGACTCTACCACATTTCCTCCGAGCCCCTTGCTGTTGCGTCTGTGAGATTTTCATTGTTAAGACCCCAGAGAGAGGGCTGGGGTGGGGAGAGGAGAAGGGAAGAAAGGTTCTGGTAAAGGGAGGAGAGGACGGAGGAATCTGTCTGTCCCAGGAGCCAGTGACGGAACAGGCCGACGGAGAACAGCAAAGACAAGAAAGTCTCGCTGTGACCCTGTCACTGCACTCACCAGAGCAGCGAGACCCAGAGGAAGTGGGAAGAAGCTTATGTGACCCCTGTCCTGCCCTGTCACCAGTGGTAAAGGAGAAGCCAGGCACTGTGCCGACTGAGGGCCTCACCTGGATTCCCCCGTTTGATCCTCACGGAAGACTCCAGAGGAGGCGATTTTCTTCTCCCTACTTCACAGAAGAGGAAATTGAAACTCAAGGAACTAAGAAACCTCGCTCCACCCCACAGCCCTGGAGTTGGAATTTGAATGCAGCTTACTGAGTTAGGATGCAGATTTTCATCAGGGCCCCTTGTTTGGGGACAGCTCCTGTAGGCAGGAGGAGGACCCCCGTTTATGAGAAGTGCCCGCAGCACAAAGCACAGGGTGCGTGGTGGGTATGGAATATGCTTACCTAATAAATAAGTCATTGTTTTTCCTTTATAGAACAGGCCTGGGTGGCAGAGAAGCGGAAAGGACGCGTGACACTGAGACGTTGTCCTTCTGCCTCTGCCCTTGGCTTTAGAGTACTGCCCTCTCTGGAGAGACCAGTGTCCCTGTCACTTTCCCTGGCATGGCTGGTGGGGGGGTGAGATTTCTGTGAGTCCTGGCACACTGCAGGCCACTGATGATGACTGGAGGCCTGGCTGGACACTTGCAACCCCCCTGGCCTGGTTGACAATTTCTACATAATGTTCTCTCTCTCTTTTTTCTTTCTTTTTGGCTCTGACTATGTAGTTCAGGCTGACCTGGAACTTATAAGGATCCTCCTGCCTCAGCCTCCTGAGTGCTGGGCTTACAAGTGTGCATCACTAGGCCCAGCTAGAAAACATTTCTGCTGAGCCAGATTTACACATCCTCATGTTGGTGATGAGGACAGAATACACCATGAAAGGGATTCCTGCTATGTCCCTACATCCTAATAACTCATGGCCTTGGGTCCCTCTAGCCAGCACAAACCTGAGGGGTCCTACGACTGGACCACCCATGTTTCTGGGGCTCCTAGGCATGTGCCCTACAAACACACTTCCAGGACAGGAGACAGTCCAGCGTGTGTGTGTGTGTGTGTGTGTGTGTGTGTGTGTGTGTGTACTCACTTGCTAGGAATTTGCTGCAAGAGTTTGAGTGTTTCCTTTACAAGAGAAACTACTTGTTTCTTACTGAAGCTTTGGAGCCCCTCCCCTCTTTCTGGTCCTGAGGACTCAGCTCACTTTTTATTTGAGATAGGGTCTTGCTAAGTCACCACATTGCCCAGCCTTAGCTAGTACTTGAGTTCCTCCTGACTCAGCCTCCCAATTCTGGGATCAGTTTGTATTTTCCTGGGGAGGCAGAGAACTCAGAAAAGGCACCAATCTGGGCCCCTAAATGTCCCTTTCTCTTGGTTTTTCCTGGGCTTCCCTAGTTCACAACTTTCTCTGTGTCTTTTTCTTTCCACTTTTCAGTTCTCATTTTCCTTCTCCGCTCTCCCAGCCCTGACACTTTCGTCTCTGTGATCTCCAAGACCTCCCACCCCTGCGTGCCTTCTTCACAGGGCGCAGCCCTACACCTTCCTGCTCTGTCCCCTTTGCCTTGCTCCTCCCTGAGCCTGGAAAGGCCCTGGCATTGCTGCCGGCCCAGGGTGCCTCCCATGGAGCACCCTCAAAGTCTCAGCTGCTTCTGGTCCCGGTGGGAGCAGGAGCCGGCTGCCAGACGCGCTTCTGAGTTTAAAGACCCCTCCAGGGGTCTCTCCTGGCTTCCCTGTCCCAGAGTCCTAGACGTCCCCAAGTCCCCAGCTTGCTGCGTCAGCCTGGGGAGTCCTGCTGCTCCCTGACACCTATCAGGACGCCTGGCCCTGAGGTCCAACTGCAGGAAAGACCCCAGGAGCCTCCAAGACCCAGATTAGCATTTTAAAGAAAGGTCAACAAGAAAGAATTTCAGAGACTCCCTTCCAGGTTCCCAGCAGGCTGGGCCACTGCCCAGTGGCACCCGAGTGGGCGAAAGGGCACCGGGTCAGGATGCTCCTTCCCTTTGTCAGGGAGCTGAGAGGCCTTGGGCAGGTTGTCCCGCATCTCCAAACTTAGCTTTCCCGCTTTCGAAAACACAAAGTCAGACAAGTGTCTTGAAGCGGCTCCCTCTCTAGAATCGTGGTGGCCTGGGCAGGGCAGGCAGACATTCGGGTGACCCGAGCATGCTATTTCGCGGACCTTGCATGACTGCAGACGAGGTACTTGTTGGACCTGCTAGCCTCAGTTCCCACGCCTGTCTGGGGGTGGTATTTCCTGTATGGGATCCCACGCAAACCAACAGCTTTCCCCAGAGACAGCGCACCAAGGACGAGCTCAGCTCACCACTGCCTCAGTTAGGGCCCGCAGCGGACCACACGAAGCTCTGATCTGACAATGCTGCTTTCAGTCATTGCATGAAGTCTTGCACTTGCCTTCCGCTTAGTTTTTATTGATTTATCTTTTTATGAAGATGCTGGTGTCCAGGTAGCTAGTGTTACTGAATATCTTTTTGAAATAAAGTGAAGTAAATGAAGAGAGTCAACTGTACACCGCTGTTAAAGAAGTAATTGAAAAGGCAGTGCAGCACAGTTCATGACAGCTAAATCTTGGAAGTGGCCTATACGGCCATCAATAGATGAATACATAAAGAAAATGCAATATTCACACACGGTAGAATACTACTGTGCCACAAAGAAGGATACCTTGAGACCATAATGTTAAGTGAAATAAATCAGATGTACAACTTAAATATCGCGTGGTTTTTCTTTTTTAGAAAGGCAAAATATAAAGAAAAAATAAAAGAGAACATGAAATAGATATTTTGCAAGTGGGAAGGAACAAGAGATGGAGGAAGGGGTGGGGAGAGGAAGGGAAAGGGGATGAGAAAAGAATGCAGATGTGTTATGCGCAGGCACCAACTCCCCACAAGGAATAGAATAGAATCATTATGTACTGCACACATGTAGTAAAAATACAGAGATTTAACAGAGAAAAGGCAGTACAATGACGTGGCCAGGACTGTGAAGATGGCTGAAGAACTGGGAGCTGTTTGCAATAAATCTGGAGATGGTGCAGTGGCCATAGCGTCTCTGAGCTCACCAGCAGGCCCCCCATGGTGACTCTGCTGCCCTGGAAGGAGGGAGGCCTATGTGCCCCTTCTTTGCCCATCGTCGCTTTAGCTCCAGGAAGTGTGGCCTTTATGGGTGACCCAGCGAAGAAAGAGCAGAGGGCACTCTGGGCAGCCCATATGTGTTGTTTCTTTAGATTGGTTCAGACTCCAACAGTCCCCCCGCTGACTGTAATGGGAAGTCACCTCAGGGGCCACCAGATTACAGACCAGTGAATTCAATGGAAAGTTATTTCAATAGGCAACCAGATTAAGAACCACTGAACTTTGATATTAGTGATCAAGGAGCCAGAATTCCCATCGGAGCCTTTGCACTTTGGACAGAATATATATCGCCTTCTGAAATGAAAGCCACTTATGCATACCAGCCAATCTATCTCAGCCCAGAGTCACCAGGACAGGTCTCGAGAGAAGAGCCAAGAACAAGTCTGATAAAAAGCTCCAAGTCCACGACTATCCATCACCCATGGAGCTCTCAGGGCCACTGGGCCAGCTTGTGGCTGCCTTTGCTCAACTTACAGCTTTCAGGTTTGCGAGAAAAACAATCGAGATTTACAGGCAACTGAGTGGCTTCCATTCATCACAGCACCTTGCTGAGAATGCATTTAGCACAGTGTCTTGGCGCCGAAAGGGAAGGCGTAGCCACATGCCAGGCGGTGTCTGCCTCTGACAGCGCTGGGTTCTAGCTGCAGAACGCTAAATGCAGGGCGTCTTTCTGGAAGTATCTAAAACTTTGTGTTGAAGCAGCTCATATTGTAAGTCTCCGGGGACAACGAGCTGGTAAGATCCTCAACGGAGGCTCCCAAATAGTGGCTTCAGCACCCGGAGAAACCAGAGCCCACACCTCTCTATTGCACCTTCTGGGATGGGCAGGTAGCAGGCAGCGTCCCCTCCCCGTGCTGCTCTCCTTGTAGATCAGGAGGATATTCGGGAAAACCTCCTGGTGGCAGGCTTGGGGAGGACTCAGGTCCAGCCAAAAGGAGGCCTCACCTCTCCTGCCCGTTATTGGACAGCAGCCTGGCTGGCTGGCTCCTGCACTCTGGAACTCAAAGAGCATTCTGCTGAGATACGGCAGGCTTCTTCCATAAAGACAGTTAATGAACGTTCCTCTTCAACTCAGAGGCTGGTTTATTGGTGTGTATCCCTTTTGTGGATGTTTTTTCTTCTGCAGCTCCCAGGATGCTGCTAGGTTGATTTTGATTTTGTTTTGTTGTATAGTTTGTCTTTGCAAAAAACAAAAAACAACACTGCAATAGCAGTGTTCCGGGTGGTTACACACAAAGGCCCTTATCGCTCGTAAAATGCCATGGTTTGTAGTCTTTTTGAGCCATTAAATTATCAGCCCACCTTTAGGAAGCAGGGTGCTTGGCAACTGTGGGACAGGGATGCCCAATAAGGGATGTAAATTCCAGGTAGGCAAATGTCAGTGTGAAAGGAGGGTTTGCTTTGGAGAACGTTAAGGCAGAAGGCGACATGGAGAACACAAGTCAGAACAGGAAGCAAAAGAAACACGCGAGTAATACTTCACCTCTGGGCTTCTCTCCTTACTCCTAGGAGGGCTCATAAACAGGGATTGTTCTTTTTCAGAAATGTCTCCAAAGCTCCCAGGCAGAAGCAGGGGTGAGTCCCTGGAGTCACCCACATATCCCTTTTATCATGGGGTCCTTAGGTTACCTGGGAGCACAAGGGAGAAAGAGTAGAGTCCCGTACTGCCCTGATGTTAAATCACAGAGGTTAGATCAGGCATCCTGACGAAAAGGATCAGAAGCCTTTGGGTATGGACATCAGAAGCTCAGGTTGTGGAACCGAAAACATTCTTTTCGGACCGATCAAAGTAGGTGGACTCATTTTTGCCCTGGTGTTTTGGCGGTGGGACATCGATCACAGAGACGATGGGGCGGAGGCAGGGATGTGCAGCGCTCCTCTTCTGGAAGGTCCGCAGGATGGCGGCAAGAGGGGACATCTAACCAGGGCGTGGCCCGCAAGTTGGTTCCATGCTGACCCAGCCATGGTTGTTGTTTTGGAGAACGAAAAGGATGTTCTTGTAAAATTTGCCCTTGGCAGGCAGGAGGGACTTAGAGGATGTGATGACACCACAGCACTATTTTCTCCAACAGCCCTGGCTTTGATGTGTTAGGAAAGGGAGGCTTACTTTGTAGCTGGCTCAACAATTCTTCACTGGGGGTCGGCAGACGGGAGGTCCGGGGTACAGGGCAGGGCTGGGAGTGTCCCACAGCCAGCTTACTCCCCGCTGCACCTCTCGCGCACACGCCTACTGTCCCTAGACTGTGGGGCAGGCCTGGGACATGGAGCTCTGCAGATGAGCATGGGACCAAGAAGCGGGCAGGGGAATGGGAGAAAGAGAAGGGGGATTAGAAGGGTTAAGCTGTGTCACGTACAGCTTCCGACTCCCACGATCAATGTGATTACTGCACGTGGTGCCTCGGTTCACGAACTCGATTCTTTCCACAATACTGGCTGCAACCTCATTACGAGCATGTATGCTAATTAAAACAACAAAAATTTAACAAAGAAAAATAAAAACGACCACCAGAGGAAATCTTTAGACATTCTCTCCACCATTATAAACCACACTGCATGCAGTTTTAGAACTTATTTTGAAATATATTAAATTTTGGAATCACCCAAATGTCATCAGTATGCCATCTGCTGGAATATTATTCAATTACTTCTTTGGTAAACTTGTGTTTTTCATGATATCTAATGACATGGAGAAAATACTTCCAGTTTAATGTTGAGGGGAAATACGATAAATGTTAGACATTCACTCTAACCTTCATTTTGCAAAAGTACACATCCAAGGGAAAAACATGAAAGAAGTACATAATAATACTAGGACTGGTTGTGGGTGGTGGGATTGTATGTCATATTTATATTTTCTTAGGAGACTTTTATATTCCAAATTGTTCACTATAAGTCTGAGTTATTATAGGAAAGGGAGAGAAGGAGGGGGGGAAGGGAGGGAGGGAGGGAGAGATGCTTATGAAAAAAATAAAACCTTCTCAACTTGTTCTCTGTCTTGGGAACCATGGTTCTCTGCTATTCGGAAGTCCTGGGGCTTAGTTTGGCTGTGGGTTGGGCCATGTTAGTCTTAATCTTGTGTTATAGATCACAAAGTGATAAATTGTTTCAGTGGCAGCAGACTCCCTCACACCAAGGAACTCCACAGACCCAAGCCTTTGGGAAGTGGGAGAAGAGCTACTTTCTTGTATTACAAAGACATTATGAAGACGAACAGAAAAAGATGAAAATAAAGTGTTTGTAGATGGGGAGGGGAGGAGGGGGTGAAGGGAGGGCAGGGGTAAGGGGAAAAAATGAGAATCAAGACCTGTCATGTAGAGGTACAAGATCCCAACAATGAATGTAACTGTACTGTATCCTTAAAATGTACCAAGAAACTCAATTAAAGCTGAAAAAAAAAGACTAACAGAGGCAAAAAAAGGGGGGAGCAGGGAGCAACTGCTGTTTGGAACTGACTCAATAGAATAAGGTGGGGACCCCAGCTGCAAAAGTACACACCCAAGTGAGCTAACAGGGGCTAAGACCTGTAATGAAATTGTGGTAGCAACATGAGCCTTGTTTGCTGCATTTTACCCCAGTGGTTCACGGGCTAGTAGGATTGGTAACTGGATGGCTAATATCCTAGTTGCAATATTTTTCTTTTCTCATCCCCCCATTAACAAAAACTGTGCATCTTTATGGCGTACAAAATATTTTGATGTTCATCGTGAAATAGCAGCATCAAGCTAACTGACAAGTATTGCCTCATATGCTTATCATTTTGTATTTGTGGTGAGAACATTTTAAATCTTTCAGCAATTTCAAGTAGGAGATAACTTTGTTACTATTTGTAGCCATTATGCTGTGAAATATCTATTCTAGTTATTTCTCCTGCGTAGCTGAAATTCTGTATCCTTCGACCAAGTTAATCCACGCCTCTCAGCCCCTGTGGCTACCGTTATTTTACCTGGGAACTTTCCTCTTCTGAATTTTCATTAGCTCAGATTTCAGACTGTTTGAATGAGCCCCAAATAGTTGTGTGCTAGGATGAGCCACCAGAGAGCGCCAGATCACTTAGTCACCGGCGTGGGCTTCTGTAGCGCAGAATCACAAGGATTAAAGTCCGAGTGCTGGAATCTGGTCCAGGCTAGAGAAAAATAAAATCTAGTATACGATAATGGTCATGCTGGGCCAACATTTAGGCAAATCACTTTTCATGTTCTTCTCTGCCTTTAATCACTCTGCTTTTTTAGTTTGTGTGTTTAAGCACTTGGCTTTATTTATTTCTTTTAAGTGAGTTAGGATTGTTTGGAGGAAAGTACTTTAGAAATGTGAAACCTCTGGTTTTCTTTGAACCCTGCTGCCTTAGACACGTGCTAGAGGCAGATAGGTTGCCTCCTCCCTGGAAGGATTTTAAAGGAGTTTAGAAACAAGCAGGCCCCGTATAGTGTTTAGAACTCAGGGTGGGGTTTCTGCTTTCGGCTTGGCTTTCAAGTCTTGCACAGTGGTGGTGCTCAACTCCCAGTCCGCAGGCCAACCACAACAGGTGAAGGTGAACTGGGCTGCCTGCAGGTGCTTCTCTGTCCCCTGGCCATTTCCCACACCATCCGGGGAGTGGCAAGGCAGTGTGTGGGCCTGGGTGAGCGGGGACGGAGAGCCCACGCAGGCTGGAGGGGCCCTGCTCTCTGCACTGCAGAATGACAGCTGTACCAGGAGTAACCGCAGACCGGGCCTCCACTGCTCGTCCCAGTCCAGGGGCCTATGGGGTGCCCAACAGCACAGGGCACAGGGCCTGAGCTCCTGTCCCCACATTCCCTGCAGAGTGCAGTGCATGCTCACATGAGAGTGTAGATATGGGGGGGTCAGATGATCCAGTCTGTCCAATTGTGGGGGCCACAGTCATTACCACCTTGGTTGTAATATGTATGGTTTTTCTCTTTTACCTTACCCATAATCCTTGGAGGTAGGCTGGGTAGCTCCTGGCCGTTTTCCAGCTTGTCAATGAGGGGGTACAATGAGCGGAAGGTGCCTAAATTTCTTTATAAGTTTGAGGTTCTGAGGTTTAAAGGCAAAGCCTTTGCTAAATCAGGAAGGCCAGGTGCCAGGCTTTCTACATGTGGGGCAGAAGTTTGTAGACAATGTAGGCGTGGCCAGGGAGAGTGGGCAAAGGCCCATCGACATCTGTTCCTGGGTGGCAGAATGGGATCCAGGCTCTGCGGTCAGGCCATTCAGGGAGGTGGGGAGAGGCTGGGCTTTGTAGGATGAAAGGTTACTGGCACGGACAGTGAGCATCTCTGATGATTCATCAACAAAAGCAGGGACAGTGGTGATCATTTAAAAGATCCTCAGACCACGAAGGCCATGATGGGGACTTTGCAAACAGCCCTAGTCCAGGGGGGATCAGTCTGTAGGGTTGCTGTCCAGGAGGAAGGCCTCAGAGGGGATTTGTCATTGTTCTCAAGTTTGGTTTTGTGAGAGGGAATCCACTGTCCTGGCTTCCTATCACACTGGGATATAGTCCTGTCCTTTACAGCTCTTTTTAAATTATAGGTGTTTCATTTTTAAATTGCAAATCTTGGACTTGATTTAAGGTGAGTCCTTAATTTCCTCAGCATATGCTGAGGCATAACGGCATTGAAGAGCAGCTTTCCAGGGGCTAATAATGAGGGAGCCCCCATGCTGCAGTTATCTCGTACCTCCCCACAGCCCTGGTTTGGGCCAGCTGCCCCAGCCCCCAGGGCCTTTGCACGGCAGAGTGGCTACTGGACTCCAGGATGTCATCAGTGGATGGAAGGGAGACTCGGACAATTTCACCATCCAGACAATACTATATGCAGCTCTCTTTTACATACTGCTCTTTGGGTACCAAACACTCAGGAACTCTCACCATGTCCCATTGCTCCTTTAACTTCTGCCTTAACTCGTTTCTAGGGAATACCCAAGTGTGAGCCAATGAGTGTATTCTGGACCAAACGACTGAAGCTCCTTCTCCTTCAGTCTTTCATCCCACCTGAACCTCCCCAGCCCTCCTCTCCTGCAAGCTGAGAGGGCGCACCTCCCACTGGGGCAGAGACAGCGTTACAGGTAAAGAGGCTCCCTTGGGCCTCTACCTACTACAGGAAGAGCCCAAAGGAACGCAAGAATTCCAATTAGACTGGAATTAATGAGCCAGGAACTTTGGGGAAATCACTGTGGACATTGAGGGGAGGGTGTGATCATCTTTGTTTTAACTAGCCCTGAAAAAACTTGTGGCCCAGCCCACAGTTGAGGCAGGATGGGGTCCCGAGGAAGCAGGTTTCCAAGCAGCGCAACAGGGATTCCTCTGGCGGTGTGGGGATGGGGGCTGCAGAAACCGCCTGGCTCGGATCAGGGAAGACCACCAGGGGGGAAACGAAGGCCCCAGTCAAACCCGGAGCATCCCTACAGGACAGAGGGATTTGACACTAGACAGATGGGGAGCCAGGTCCGGCCTCCAGCTCTGCCGTCTATCCTAAGCAGCCTCTGAGGCTTAATAAGGAAAAGGGAGAGAAACCACCTGCTGCTGTCAGAGGCGAGGCCACAGACCACCCACCAGCCTCCCAGATGGCCCTGCCCTTCAGCCACACTCGTGGCACTTAGGAAGAAAGAAGAGGAGCGAGGGATCAGGAAGTGTGTGCATCTTGGAGTAGGGTCCTCCTCACCCCCCCAAACCCGAGGGTCTTGGGGCATTTAGCCAGTGGAATGGAGTTCACAGCTGGCCACTCCTCCCCTCCCCAGCGGGGGTTCCTTTGGGAAAGTCCGCCTAACCCCGGTGTCCTCTGGGTCCCCCACGGCTCTTGGCCAGGGCGCAGCACCTTAGAGGTGTCGCGTCCCGCGCCTGAACGTGGGCGCTGCACCCTGTTCGACTGAGGCTGGAAGCCACCTCCGAGGGGCCTTCCTGCCCCTGCCCTGCCCCAAGCCGAGGCCAGCAGGAGCGCTGAGGCCCCCCCA
>NW_022900932.1:14177231-14177720 GCF_012274545.1 Fukomys damarensis
CGGTGGAAGCAACATGGCTGTGGATGGGTGTTCGGGGTGGTGCTGGCGGCGGGAGGAGCTCCCCCGAGCCCCTGCGCCTGCCGCCCGCTGCTAGCTATGGCAAATGGTGGCGACGGCGGCGGTGGCGACAGTAGTAGCAGCGGCGGCGACGGCAGCGGAGGCAGCGGTTTTAGAATGAGCAGCAATATCCACGCGAACCATCTCAGCCTAGACGCGTCCTCCTCCTCTTCCTCCTCCTCCTCTTCCTCCTCGTCCTCGGTCCACGAGCCCAAGATGGATGCGCTCATCATCCCGGTGACCATGGAGGTGCCGTGCGACAGCCGGGGCCAACGCATGTGGTGGGCTTTCCTGGCCTCCTCCATGGTGACTTTCTTCGGGGGCCTCTTCATCATCTTGCTCTGGCGGACTCTCAAGTACCTGTGGACCGTTTGCTGTCACTGCGGGGGCAAGACTAAGGTAACGCGCGCCCCGGGCGCCCCCCCCCAGCCC
>NW_022900932.1:14177983-14201882 GCF_012274545.1 Fukomys damarensis
GCGCCGGGACTGAGGAAGCCGGGGCCGCGCTCACCTGCCACGGCCGGGCTCCTCGCGGTGGGCGGGCAAGGGGAACGCGGCAGCCCGCACTTAAGGAACCTGTTGGGGAGATGAGTTGGTGGGGTCCGAAGAAGGAAAGGTCCTTAGGACAAAGGAAAAAATCTTTTGCTCTAGGGAATCCCTTGGGAAGACCATGGCCATGGAAAGTGCTATTTCTTGGCGGGTGGGAGGGCGAGAGAAAGTTGGGGAGGACCCATCCCAGAATTGGAAGCAACCCACGGGGCTGCCACTTTAGGGATATGGCGAGATGACAGATCCGATGCCACCTCCCACTCCATCCCTTGGATTTTCTTGTAGAACATACTCCACCCCAAGTTCTTTGGCCGCCTGTGTAATCTCGCCCCCCCAGGCCACCCACTTTGGGTCCCTGGAAATGCCGCCAGCGGCACGGAGCTAGGGCGTGAGGGCCAGATGAGCCGAAGGAGACCGTGGTGTCCAGAGCAGCCCCCTTCCCGGCTGATGCCGCCTTGGGCTATTCCTGGTTCAGACGCCCACCAGGCTCGCAAAACCTTAGATGTATGGTTGCTAGGCAAGCCGACTGGTCTGTGGCCATGTCCCTTCAGATGTCTCTGTCTGCCATCCGCCAATGGCTGGAGGTGGGGGACGAGGGATAGCAAACTGTATTTGATAGAAAACTGCAGAATACAAAAGAAAGAACTGGAAAAAAGGGACGAACTGCTTTCTTTTTGAGAGAGGACTTCGCAGCACCCACGTTTTGTGAGGGTGGGGATATGTAGGAGAAGAGACACATCCCGGTTCCTGCGCCCTTCCACCTTTCCTGGTGAAGTTAATCCCAGGACCCCTCCAACTTTACAGGCAGCAGCAACTTGTAGCAGCCTCCTGGCCACTAAGGGAAGACACTGGGGAGCCAGGTGTTCCGGGTGAAGGCCCACAGTGAAAGGCAAGGGTGAGCCCAAGTGCTTCCTTTTGCACATTAATTACCCATCGCATTGGGTGCTGGAGCTCAGCTGTTTTGTGGCAGCACGTTTGTGTTTTGGAAAACACTGGTGTGTCGGAATAGGGGAGAAAAATAAAAACCATTATTCTTTTCTTTCTCTTCCTGCTTCTCTGGAGGGCTCCGGATGTTGCTAGCCACCTTTGTTTGGAGTGTTTGGAGTTACCTTCTGAATGATAGAGGTTCCTCCTCACTCATCAGGGAGGAGGACCTTCTACCTTCGAGATCAGCCCTCCCTGAAGCAAGGGTCTAACCACAGTCCTGTCTGCACAGTCCATGCTCCTGCCTACTGGTCTCTTAGCAGCACGCTAATTCCCAGCGCTTTTTATTCACACATTCTGTCTCCTCCACCTCCCTTACAGGCTTCAATCCTGGGGATTGTTTTCCCCCTTTACTGAGATTCTGCAGCTGTCCTTAAAGGGAAAGATAGTTCACTGTTGCAGGCATTTAAAATATTCTCTAGATGGCTTGATTTTGGTGAACTTTTTAACAACCTCCTGTTTTTCCGGAATGGGGCAATTTTGATCATAATGAAAACTTTTCGTTTTGATGAGTCAAAATAAGATGTGGTGGTTTTGTGATCCTGGGGTTTTAAATACAGCTTCTAAAATGTCTTTACTCCGGTGGGGGAATACAAATGCCACTGTAGTGCTTATCGTGAGATGCTCATCAGACTGTTCACAAAAAGACACTCTTTCCTGAGTGATGACCAGGCATAACTTCTGTTGGTTTTCTCGAGAAAGTAGGATTTTGGCAATGGTCATTAGAAAAAAAAACAATCTGTAAATATGTGGCAATCTTTTATAGCTCTAAGATGAGCTGAGTGTATATAGCTGGAAGTTTCTATAAGAAATCAGGCTGGGATGCAAGATGATTGTGGTTCATTGGGAAGAAGTGAAGCCAACATGGAATGAGATCAAGTTAGTTTCGATATTGTGAGTTCATAAGAAAACATGCCCCCAGAATCTCTTAAAACCTGACCCTTGATTTATTTCTTTAACTAAACTGTGTGTCGCTGGCTTATTGTAGCCAGTGATGTGTTAAGGCCTTTTATAAGCTTTTCTTCCTACCCTTGAGGTCTACATTCTTTTTGCAATATTTTTGGTCCTTCAGTCTTTTTGCTTTCCAAGTATTTGGGAGTTTTGTCGAGACCTGGTGCAGAAGAAAGTATTTGGCTCAAGTCAAGCACAATTATTTTAGTTCTAGCTTTCCTGAGCTGCCTTTCTGCAGAGTCCTGCCATCCTTAGTTGTGTTCACCCACCCTCACCTTCACCCTCTTCTAGACCCACACCGGCCTAAGTAGGAGCTGTCGTCCTGCCTTTTCAATATCTGAGACTCCCGTCAGACAGAAGTTTGAGCAGGGAGCTCTGAAATCACACGTATTTGGCCTAGGACTGCCCCATTGTTTTTGAGCAGAGAAGCTTGAGACTGTTGATTTGTCACAAGGAGCCTCTGGCTCAGTACCTTTGGCCTCCAAACAGCATATAGCCAGTGACTTTAGTATTTTTGAAAAGAATGGAATGTGGAGGGTTTTTTTTAGGTAGTAAAGAAAAAAAAAACTTACTATGTTTTCTCTAGGTTGAGAGCTTGGGCACAATCATTCCAGTACTGTGCTCTTTGCTGTACTTTTTCGCAGTGTTGTTTTCTTTTTCTCTGTTGGATTTCACCAGCATTCTCTGTTCCCTTGGCCCTGACATTCTGAGGTCTGGTCCAGCTGTGGACCAGAGTGAACAGAGAGCTGCTGTGTTTTGTAGCTGCACGTTTTGTTTGGGAAAACACTAGCAAGCCCGAGTAAGGACACAACTTTGAAGAAATCATTTGACTTCTCTGGTGTGTCTTTCTTTGTGTGTAAAACATGAGGGTTGGAATCTGCACATTCCTGTGTACCTTCCGGCTCTGGGATTCTGCCTGGGGTAAAGTTTCTAGTTTAGCAGTCCTTTTAGGAACTCAGCTTTGGACCTAGTTCTGTGTCTCTAGCCCCTTCTTCTGCTCTCCTTCTAGCATACAATCTACTTCCCTGTGAATGTCTGAGGAAACTGAGGTCAGCGTTCTGAGGGAGCTGGTTTGCTGTGGGGCTTGCTGTTCTTGGTTTGAGCTGCTGTCCTTGTAGGAGCTTGGGCTTGATCAAGGATGGTCTGCATGTAATGAATTATTGAGGCGTTGTCTCCATGGCTGTGTCTGAGAAAACAACACATATTCTCTATCAGGCTCGTGACTAATATAAATATCAGATCCCATTACGGCTTGGTAATTACCCTGGGTCTGGCCAGGCACATTCAGTCAGGCCTGCAGCTTTGGCGCCTTGGATCTCTTGATTACAGATTGGCCTTACTGCCTCACTTCGCTCATCCTGACTCAGGATCGGCCACACTGGATGACCTTCAGATAGTCTTTTGAGATGAGATCACTTGGAATGGCCGTGGAGAAGAAGTTCTCAGGTCCTAGTCACGGGAGCACCAGCTGACCTGCCCTTGTTTCCCTGTGCGTCTTGCTCCTGGCTCGCTTGATGGAAAGGGACCCGTTAGTACACCACAGACCACAGTCAGACAGACCCAAGTTCAGGGCTGGAACTCACGCCCATGAGCCAGGTGTCTGTGGCTGGCAGTCAGGTTAAGCCTTGATGTTCTCATTTGTCAAAGGAGCACGAAGATGCTTCGTTTGTCGGTCTCCTATAAGGAGTGTTGGCAGTAGTGGGTATTTAGTGCCCAGCACGTGGCTGTCACTTAGCAAGCTTCTTAAAAGTGGGAGCTACCTTAGCTTCTTAAAGCACTGAATTTATGTTCTCTTTAATCCATTTAACTATGGTCCCCGAAGGCTCAGTCTATAATAGAATTTTTGAGCCTGTAGACCTTCAAGTCTACTGCTATGATTTGAACAATCCATTTGAGTCTGACTGAGGTTTGGGGTCCTGATTCTTGGCTGTTGGATGGTGGGATGAGAAGGATGGGCAGCCTAGAAGGCTCTGTGGATTAGGACCCAGCAGGATGGTTGAGGTGTTGGTGGTGGGGTTGCTGAGGCCTGGAACTTTAGGGCTGGCATTTGGTGGGTGTATGTGGGATGTCCTGCATCTGTACCCTTGAGAAAGGACAAATTCCATTCTTATTATCTAAGTCCAGACCTCCAAACCTGTGCCTCCAACAGTGTATCTATCCAGACCAGTTTTTTTTCTTTTTTTTGTAGTGGGGATTGAACTTGGGACCTTGCACTTGTGAAGCAGGAGGTGGAACCACTGAGCTAAATCTCCGGCAGACCAGCTTTTCCTGGACAACCCCCTGTGTGGGTCTACAGAGCACTTGCCCTTGAAGTTATCTTGGGAAAAATCAAGAGTGAGGTCATGGCTGAACCTCCCCTTGGAGAATCATATCACAGGCCAGAGAAGTCTTGCTGGTAGAGAAGTGAGCTAAACTGCCTTGGTTTTGAGTACCTTTGCCCAGCCTTGACCTTTGGCAGGGACTTTTGTGGTTTGTACCTCAGTTTTCTAATCTACAAATTGGGGATACTAATAGGGAACAGCTGAATGGAGTAGGTACTCTCGCCAGCACCACTATAGAGCATTTTATGCTAAGGGCAAGACAAAGAGGTCCTGTGTTTTCCTCGCTGCTTCCATGGATAGGGACACTTATTGGGCGCCTGGTAGCAGGAAGTGTTTGCTTTTGGTGTCTCTGTCTAGGGCACACAAAGGCTGGTGCTGAAGTAGTCCAGTTGGCAGTGGATGGCAGTGCCAGGACCTCCTTCCCAAAGTGGGCAGAAGGGGTGTCCCAGCTCACAGTGGTGGTGGCCTTGCTAATCTGAGAATCATAATAGCTAACACCACCTCCCAGGGCTTCAGAGCTGCTGAGCCCCTAGAGGGACACCTCTGTGGTTCTGGTGACAGAACCACATTTGTGCTGCCATGCTGCAGCCCCGGGCCCTGTGGAGAACACTGGGCCTCACAGAGATATCCTGGGGGCCAGACATGGCCGAGCCTCCCCAGAACCTCTGAAATTCCACAGCTTCTCTGTGACTGTGGAGCAGACCAACAGTGTCTCCCTCTTTCACAGACCTCTTGGTGGGTGGTGCCTTGGTGCTGGGCACACAAGAGGAGCCTCAGGCCGCCCTCCCCACCCTCTACCTGGAGGCAGCATTCTGGACAGAAGGCCCAAGGAATGTTCTGTCGGGGTAGTAGAACTTTGCCACCAAGGGCTCCAGGGAGCATGTGGTCCCTGGGCTTTACAAACCTTAGTATCTGCATGAAATCATCTTGCATGGGTGTTGTTAAAAGACTGAGTCTGATTGTGAAGGTCCAGGCAGCCTGAGGGTCTGCATTTCTGGCACATCTCCGGATATGTTGAGGTTGTGCAGGCAGCACTTTGAGTAACAAGGGTCTGGTCTCTTCTCACATTGCAAGTGACCCATCCCAAAGATGTGCGTTTTGTGGAAGATATAAACTCCCAGACAGCCAGGGTGGGAGAGCAGGAGCAGGAAGGCTTGTCAGACCAGCATTCAGGAGTTTACAGGGTGTGGTCTGTGAAAGGCCCATCAGTATGCGGGCTGCCCCTCATGCCAGTTGGCCATGCTGTGCTGTGAGGGGTGCGTCTTCCCCAAGTCCGGCAGGGCAATGCAGCCAAACCACCATCTCGCAGAATTAAAGGCTGGGGGAGGGTGTAGCCAGGGTTGTGTGGTGTGGTGTGGAGATCAGCTGGGAGCCACTCCCACTGGAGTGTTTGAAGTCAACAGCACTGCCAGCCTGATTTTGCATAGGGCCTGGGTGGGCCTTCCCAGATGGAGGGCCCAGCTCCAAAGGGACCTGACCATTGAGTGGTGTGTGTGTGTGTGTGTGTGTGTGTGTGTGAGAGAGAGAGAGAGAGAGAGAGAGAGGGCTCCCTTGTACTTCCTGAGAATTCCAGCAGACGACAAAGCAGCTCCTTTTCTCACGGTAGCAAGGTTTTTTCACAGCTCAGACTGTCGGGGACTTTCTCCTTACGATACTCTTTTTCTGTTGTTCTGTTGTCAAAGGGGAGGATTCATCCTCTTTGCTTTATCCCCTAAGCGTCTTTCTTAAGCAAAATGAAGAAGGACTTAGTATAAGCCCCATGCATAGTAGGTCCTTAAATAAATGTTCTGGTTATTATGATTCCTGTTGATTTTGCTGCATATTACATGCATTCTATATTGCAGAAACAGAGCCAGGTACCAGAGAAAAAAATACTGAAGCTGTAACTCTGATTGCCTCCTCATTTGGACCTTGGCTTGGCAGCGAGCAGGGATGAAAACCCTTCTTTTCTCACCGGCTATGGACACGTAGACATCTCCATGAAGGCAGGAAGTCATTGTGGGAACACAGCACGCTCATGGGTGGGGAGCCACTTTCTGGTGAGCTGGGAGCTGTTTGGCCTGTGATGGATGCAAATCCCTTTTCTGCTTTTTTTTTTTTTTTTTTGGAGTGGGGAGAGGGGAGAATCATTTGTCAGGTGCTCTGCTTGAAAGGGTTACGCTTGGTTTGGTGAAAAATGATGCTCAACTCATTCCTAGACTTGACTTATTCATGCCACCCTAGTCTGTCTTGCCCAGGAGTGACCAGGATTTAGTTCACATGGGGTGGCTGTCTGTGGGTAGTTGAGGGACGTAGGGGGCCGGAAGGGCAGTTTCAGAAGAATGTCTGCTTTAAGAGTGAATTTGCTTTGTGTTTGGCATTATTTGGTAATTGTCTTTGGCACATTACGTCTAATTGCTAATTTGGAGATGTAATTGGTACTCCAGGGCCAGAATGGATATACTTTACGTCCTCAAGCCGAGCCTGGGAATCATCTCCCCGTACGATCTCATTACCTTTATGACTAATGCTTCCTTACATGGCCAAAGCTGAAATTATTTAAAACATCTCATTTACTTTCTATTCTTTTTTTTTTCTTTCCCACTGCTGAGATCGAACTCAAGGCCTTGTGCATGCTGAGCACGTACTCCTACCACTGAGCTGCAACCCTAGCCCTCCTTTCTGTTCTTTAATGCTGTGTCTTTGTCATCCTTGCAAGTTTTCCTGGGGTCCTAGATCTGGTCGACTCTTATCACTTCAAAATGAATTAGCAGAAAAGTCTGTATTCTTCCTGTCTGTCTCCTCATCCTTTCCTTTGCTTTGTACCTTAGAGTTCTCATTCTGAGGGGTTCTGGGGAGCCCTGTGTCACCTGTCATTTAGTTTTGTTTGGAATGCTTCCATTTTGGGAAGAAGCAGTGAAAGGAAACAATACATAGTTCTGCTGATTATTAGAGTTTACTTTTACTCGAGGAGGAGGAATTTCATTTTTTTAAAGAAAAATAAAATTTTAGATTTGTGACCTGACATGAAATTTGTCTGTTTCCTGCTGACGCCTGGGACCATGGTATCTTTTGAGAAAGAGTTTGTAAGGCGAGACTTCTAGTCACATTCTTTCCAGGATCTCTTCTAACTGCACAAATCTGTCCCACCGCCGTGGGCCTCCATTTTGGGCAGTCATTGGAAGGCGGATTGCCTGCTGGTTGCTTGAACACCTGGGTAGCAATTGCAAGTCGAGAATTAAAGTTGAGTATTTGTCTTATTTTCCTGCTCGTCTGTCCCTCTTAGAGAGTGGGCCAGATTCTCGTCTTCTCCTTGGCAGTGAACATAGGGACTGGAGGCTGGGAGTAGAGAGTAGCTTCTGAAGTTTATATGTTAATGGGCCACAGTAGGGCCTTGATGTACCAAGTTCAGCAGCCTGTGGAATTAGAAACCATGGTGGTGGGAGGGGGCTTTAGGCCCCTAGGCCCTACTTCCTCCGCAGTGCTGGAAGCTCCATACCACCCTCTGAGGAACCTGGGGGTCCGTGATCTCCTGAGGTTACCATTCTGTTGGAGACAGCGCCACTTTGGAATGACTCCAGCAGACCGTTCTCATTTGTCTTTCCTTCTGGTCCCTTTTCAGGATACACAGAACGGGACTTGATGGGTGTGATACATTTCCAACTCTAAGTCTAGGCTAACAAGGTGTGGAGCTGGCTGGCGTTGAGGGACAGAATGACCTTAACTTGTGTCACTTCTATAAAGGCAGCCTTCCCTCTCAGATGGTTCCACGGGTCCGCTCTTCACCTGAGGTGGTGAGGTATCCCCTGCCCCCTTCTCAAAGTTTGGGAAATGGCTCTTCCTGCCTGTTGATTCTTGAAGTTTCCTTTTTAATCTTGTTGCAAGTTGTGGGTAGGGAATTTTGGCAGTCCCTGGGTAATAATATCACCTCCTTATCGGTAGCCTGTGCTCTATATTTCCAAAATTTAATTTCCTTTGCAGTTTAGCTCTGGGCTTGGCCAAAGGCAGATGTAATTTTGGGGCCATGCCAAGAATCCAGATGTAGGGCGTTCATCTGTTGAAGGAGTTGGAGCTGGAGTCTGCTTTTTAGGCTCTTTTGAGCCCAAAGGAGAGAGAACAGTGATCTTGAACCTCTTTTGGCCTCATTTGAATAGACCTGCTCCCGAGGACCAAAGGTTGTCCCTTTTCCAGATCCTCATTTCTTCTCTTCTGGGGCTTCTGTGTATTACTGCTGCCACTACCTCTATTTTGCTGGAAAAAAAAAAAAAACAGCAAAGAAACTACAACATATTGGAGGAGAAGGAGAGAGAGAGAGAGAGAGAGAGAGAGAGAGAGAGAGAGAAAGAGAGCGAGCACGTGCACATGTGTGCGAAGGGGCGGGAGGGAAATAGTCCTCCAAGAAAAACAGATTTCTTTTCTAGGAGTTAGAAGTTAGATAAACATATGTTGGATCGATTTTTGTTTTTTAGTCCTTTTACTTTGGTCTTGATGAGTAAATCTCCTGATTGCACCTCCAAGGAGTAAAACACTAATAAAGACCAGCAGGCAGAATGATTTCACTTTGGGAAAGTTTTAGTTTTTCAAAGAAAAAGCTGTGGCTTATCTCCTGACAGCATTGGGCCTGTGTGGCTGGCCTTGTGGCCCGGATGTTAAAGACCACAAACCTTGTGGGGATCTTTGTCAGCTGTTATGTGACAGCAGGAGAATTTGGATGAAGCTACTGCGTTGATCTTGGTTTCCCTTTGGGTGGCTTTGGAAAGGGG
The DNA here is from genome assembly GCF_012274545.1 of Fukomys damarensis. Lineage (NCBI taxonomy): Eukaryota > Metazoa > Chordata > Mammalia > Rodentia > Bathyergidae > Fukomys > Fukomys damarensis. The sequence continues at coordinate 14,187,054 of NW_022900932.1, forward strand.
AGAAAATGGATAGTGATAGCCAAGGGAGAGTCAGAGATGAGGGTCCTATGTCTTGGAGGAGAAGTCTGGGAGAAGAACGGACTTACCCAGGTGCTGGGGATTTTTATGGCCAACATTGGCTGGCAGCCGCTTTACACACTGTTTTTCTCTTCTGTGCATCTGGGAGCACTTTCTTCCTGGTGCTTGGAGGAGTTGTGTGAGCTGCCCATGAATTACAGCCACTTCTCCTTGGATTGTGGCAGCCACAGCCAATTAGGTGATAGATTCTTGAAGAGTACAGGAATGATGTCTGTGGCTGAACCCACAAGAGAACTCGGTGTTCTTAAAAAAGAAATCCATTTCTTAAATTCATTTGTGACCCATTTCTCCCCTAAGATTTATGTTTCAACTTTTGTTCTTAATCCTGAGTGTGCTATATGTTCACTGTAGAAGATGTAGGCTGTGTAGAAATACTAAAAAGAGAAAGGACCCTTCACATCTGTTAGGATGACTACCATAATGATAATAATAATAAAAAACCCTAGAAAATCGCAAGTGTTGGTGGAAATGTAAATTGGAGCTCTCCTGCATTGTTGGTGGGAATGCAAAATGGTACAGATGTTATGGAAAACAGTATGGAGCTTTAAAAAAACTAAAAATTGAATTATCATATGATCTAGCAATTCTATATTTTATAATTCTATATTCTATAATTTTATATATAATATACATTATATATAAAAGTTAAAAGCAGGGGCTTGAGCGATATCTATATACTCGTGTTCAGAGGAGTGCTATTCCCAGTAGCCAAAGTTGGAAGCCACTGGTTGGATGTATCTGCCAGCAAATGTGTGGATAAACAAAACACAGTAGGTTTGTGCACCGGGATGTTGTTCTGCTTTAAGGAGGAAGGACATTCTGACACCTGGGTGGTACAACCTTGACGATGTTAGGTCGAATGAAATAAGCCAAACTACAAAGGACGAATTCTACTTACCTATGGTACCTACAATAGTCAAACCCACAGAAATAGAAACCGGAAAGGTGGTGGGGGTGGGGAGGGAGCGCGGTATTGTTTGATGGGTACAGAGTTTCACTTTTGCAGGATGAGAAGCTCTGGAATTTGGTTGCACAACAGTGTGAACGTATTTAATACCACTGATCCGTACACTGCAAAATGGGTAAGATGGCAGGTTTTCTGTTATGTGTGTTTTTGCCACAATTGAAAATAGTAATTTTTTTTTTTTTGGAAAGGAAAAAAGTACCTCCAAAATCCCCCTGTCCTGGAGACAAGCTCCACTGTCTTTGGGTCCATTTTCTTCCCTGCCGCATTCTTTGTGATGATTCAAACTTCCTCAGACCCTTAGGGACCCTGGGCTGGCCTCGAAGGTTAGATGTTTCCATACCAATGGCAGAAGAGCCCACTGAGCTGCCCTCTTTCTGCCTGGGTTCTGTTTTATTGGCATTGCTCCTATTTTAAAATATTTATTTATTTACTTATTTATTTTTGGAGCTGAGGATGGAACCCAGGGCCTTGTGCTTGCTGGACAGGTGCCCCCCCACCTATGCCTGGACACAGGGACTGCTGAATTTTGCATTTTGACGTGTGACATAGGAGTAGCTGTGGTCTCAGATAAGCCACTGTCTCTCAGCCTTGTTTTCTCCTATATAAAAAGTTTTTGATTTCATGATTTCAATATGAAGCGGTTTCTTTCAATCAGATTTCAGAGTTCTCATTGTCACCTTTAAAAAAGAACCAAAGATTCAGTCATTCAAGGTAGTGGAGCCAGGGAGTAGTTTTTGTTCTACTATAAATCACAAGAGAAGAATTTGACTGACGTGTCGCTAGAACATCAATATTGACTTGGATGAGGTGACATATTTAAGGAATTACAATCCGAGCACATAGGCCCCACTGGTTACCATCAAACTTGTCATTAAAAAAAAACAACAAACCTCAGAGATAGATTTTTTTTTTTTGTGACTCTTCTATAACTTCTAATGACATAGTCACACCACCACTGCGGTTTTCTTTTTGATGTTTTGGTGGGGCGGGTAGTTGAAGACATCTCAGATTATAGACTGTAGGTAGGGGTCATGACGATAGGCTAGCTTGTTGAGGTTAGGCATAAAGAGAAACATCTGATTGACGAGGAGCCCGTGCAGATCAGCTTACTTTGATGCTTTCCCCCAGCTTGCCCTGAACTCACCGGCAAAGGCAGCCTGGAAGCCACAGCCTCTCAGCCCCGTTTCCCGCAGGATTCCAGCTGCAAAAGCAGGGACAGGATTATGGCGGCAACAGTGGCAGAGGAGTAAGTGTCTGGAGAGAGGGTCTCAAACCGTGGCCTCGGAAATAAAGTGCACCCCCAACTGGAGGCGGCCAGCACACCAGGACTTACTGGAACAGCTCTCCTAGGTTATATAATAACCCATTTGATTATGCTACCAGGGCCGCCTATGAAATTTTAACTTGTCACAGATAAATTATGCTAACACTACACAGATCCACGGAGCACCAAGTAGCTTTGGGGTGTTGTTAAACTAGTTGGTGTTTGTGCAGCCCTCCCCCCCAGTACTCGCTTGGGCTTTAGATTCTTCTGCATTGTAGGTGAACCTTTATCGAGGAGTCCAAACACCCTCCACGTATCTCTTCCAAAGTAAACCAAACATTTATAGACAGTAGTAATTGCAACTACAGAACCGGATACGTGATTTATGGCCCCGAGGCAGATGTGACAGATTTTTGGAAACTCTGGGAACCTTTTCATTTCCCAGTGACAGGCCGTGCGAGTATATTTTTAATTGATCCCTTCAAGTCAGCAGCTGAAACGTTATCATGCAAATCTCTCCCGAGTTGCATGGAAACTAATAAAATCACGAAGGTTTCTATTTGTACTCTGCGAACACAGACTGTAATGAAACTGAAAAGCTATCTCGGGGGATGATGCTATTTAAACTCAAGGCACGGCTTTCAGCGGATTCTAGGGGAAAACAGAAAGCCACCGGTGAGATGCCCATTCCAGCTCCAGGGCCTGTGCTGCGCCGCCTCGGAGGAGCCCTGTTCTGCCCCGCCCAGAAAGAAGGCGTTCACACCAGGCCCCTGCTCGACACTACTGTCCGCTGCTCCCCTCCCCTCACCGCCCAGCAGTTGCTTCTGGAGCGTTCTCACCAGTCCCTGGCAGGCCTGGTGTCTGTCTCGAGACTTCTGCTGCCGCTTTTGATCTGGGGAGCCTTTCTGCCTGGCCTGGAGTTCCCGACTTTCTCAGGGAAAAGTATTAGGAGCACGCTTCCTTCTCCAGTGGGGACCAGGCGCGAGGCACCCTTTTAAGCTCTCTAGGATGAGTGTGTTATTTAATCCTCAACCCTGAGGTGTAGGCATTTTTGTGATTGCCATTGTGCAGGTTAGAAAACTGGGGCGTTGGGGAAAAACCTTTTTATTTTTTAGGGCAGGCAGCAAACTTTGCATGCTTGCTGTGTGTCTGGCAGACCCTCACTCTTCGGTGTCTCAAGCAGCCTGACAAAGCCAAGTACTGTCGTTGTCATCGTTGTCACCATCATTTTTACAGTCCAGGGGATTTGATCCAAGGCCTTCACATCCCAACTACATCCCCAGCCTTTATAATTCATTTATTTTGATCTACGGTCTCACTAAGTCACTAGGTAGCCCAGGCTGGGCACAAACTCCTGATCCTCCTGCCTCAGTCTCCCAGAGTGCTGGGATTACAGGTGTGCGCCACTGTGCTGGACTTTTCCACCTCATTTTATTAGGCATGGAGAGACTGAGTGACTTTCCAGGGTCACAAGGGTGAGGACCCCTTGACCGGCTCAGAGAACTCCGTCTACCAGGATAGAAAGGGACCTTGTGTGGTCCTCTTAAACTCTGATTTTAGTTCTCCTTGCTGGAAAATGGGATAATCCCCTCTTCTATACCACTGAATGGAAAGTGTGCTGCATACAGTTGTGTGGGCTGCTCATTCTACAGCTCCAGGGCTGCTGTAAAGTTAACATCAGATGATACAGAATTACACTTTGTGAACTACAGTGCACGTGCCACTTCCCTGGATTGGCATGCAGAGGACATTGTTTTGTGTTATTAGCCTTTTTTGAAGTTTCGGAGAAAAAAGCTACTTTTAGTATTAATGCATACATAGACTATATTAGAAGTGGGATGCAGAATTCAAATATATTTTTTAAACCGTTGAGAGAGACATGTATGTGTGTGCGCATGTGCATGTGTGTTTGTGTGTGTGCACGTGCAGGAGATGGTGGAGGAGCAGAAAGTTTGCCCCCCCGGCACAGCTGCATATTATTGGAAGCAGGAGACCAGCTGGCTGTTCAGTGACCCTTGATTTGCGTGGCTGTCCGCATTGCGGGGATGCAGGCTGGTGTGACAGCATTTCTTCTTTGGGCGGCACCAGTAGCCTCATTGCATGATTTCAGGAGCACCATTCACACTGTGTTCGTGGACAGTGCCCTCTGGAGTTGTGCAGCCTGCCCATCTGTATTAGATGCTTGTATGGGTCCTTGTCATCTCAGCACTCTGGAACGCTGAGGCAGGGGGATTGGGAGTATGATCTGAGCCTGGGAAATTTAGCAAATTAGCGAGACTTCTCAGAATAAGAAAGGCTGGGAATGTAGCTTAGTGTGAAGGTCCTGGGCTCAATCCCTAGTACCACAGATACAAGCAAATTAAATAAACAAAGCCCATCCTGTTCGAAGCCTGTCACTCATATCCTGTCGGAATGAGTCAGAGGACCTTCGAGAGGTTGAGATCCAGAAAAGGTGCAGGAGGCCGATATTGCTGGGGGGAGTGGCCAGAGAGAGCCCACGGGGGCTGCGGGGTTGTACCAGTGCCCCGGCCTGTCGCCCTGTTTTGGCCCACGCAGTATGCATTTCTGTGACTTCTGACCACCATGACCCTGAGGATGGAGGGAAGGGTTCTTTTTTAAAAATAGCAGTGCTATTTTTAGCTCCCCCTCCTGGCCCTGTTGTCCCCAGGTGTTCACAGCAAAGCATCTGCAGACTTCGTGGGAAGTGGTATCAGAGGCCAGCTGCCTGTGCAGGCACTGCTGTCTTTTCCTTAGTGGCGTGGATGCATGGGGCCAGCATGGCATGGTTCAGGCCCAAGAAGACCCAGATGCAGGAGAAGGTCAGGCGGTGGGCATTCCTCCTGTTCTGCTGAGAGCACCATTCACAGCATTGTCACGAGCAGTGCACTCTGGAGTTGTTCAGGGCACAACCTGCCATCTGTATGCATGTCTTTTGCAGTGTCCCCATACCTACTCATCTTGCTGGCAATGCCACCCTCCTGTGGGGGTTCTTCTACCACCACCTGTGGGGAGGGGCCGTCTGATGCTGTGCCCATTTTCTACACATTCTGCCTCCTCTACCAAGAATGGTGGCTTTCTTCTTGGTCTGTCCCTGGCTGGTGGTCCTGGAGGGTGGACAGTGAGTATCAATAGGTCAGTGATATGTGGCAGCCAGTCTTCAGAGCAGGCTGTCCATGACCGTGCTCCTCATGGTCTGGGTGGGCCCCTTGGAGTCAGGGTTGGCTGTGACTTGCTGGTGACCAAGACAATGGACTGGAAGAGACACTGAGAGACTTTGGAAGCTTTGCTCTTGGTGTCTTGGAACACTTGCTGGGGTCTCAGAAGAAGTGTGACTGCCCTAAGGCTACCATGCTTGAGAAGTCCAGGCCACACAAGGGCACTGGAGGGTGGGATGCCATATGGGGGATGGGAGAGAGGAGAGGAAGAGGGAGAGATGGAGAGAGAGGGAAGAGGGGAGGAGAGAGGAAGGGGGCTTCCAAGACTCCAGACGTAGGTGAAGATGCCATCTTAGAATCTTGGGAGCGGATCCCCAGCTCCCACTGACACAGATCAAAGATGTCATGAACAAAATAAATGATCTTTTAGAAGCCATTCTGGTTTGGTGTGATTTGTTATACAACCATAGATGAGAAGAACATGTAACCCCCATCCATTTGGTGGGCCCCCTCTCTCTGGGACCTTCTGACCCCTGCTCCCTTACTCTCCGTGCCCGGCCACTCGGGACTGCCTTCAGTTCTTTGCACTGGGTGCAGTTGCAGTTGTTCTTGGTCATGCACTCTACTGGGATACTCTCCCCACCCCACACTTGTCTGACTCCTATTTATTTAGTGATGTGCTGATAGGGGAAAATGCTCCTATTTGTAGCGTTTGCTAATTCTCATGGTGTACGTATCAATTCCCACCATGTTGATTTTAAAACACCACTGTGATGTCAGAGTGCACACATTTAGCCGTGTTGGCAGATGTGGGCGTCCAGCTGCCATTCCACATACATTACAGGCTCCTTGTACTGCACCACATTGACCCCTGGAACCTGTGGGTTATTGAATACCATGGATGCTGGGCTGTCCTGTTTCTTCTAGACCAGCAATCTTTCCTTTGCCTTCTTTCCTTAAGTTTCTGCAGACTCTTCTTTACAGTCACTGTGCCACGCTGATCACAACCATAGATTTCCTTCTTGGACCATATGACACTGGGTGGTCTGCAGTGTGTGCCCTGTTCAGGGAAACACCAAGCCAGCAAGCAGCTGTGAGCCTGGTTTGATGCCTGATTGGCTGTGTGTATTAGGCTAGGTCAGCTGCTACAACAAGGCAACACAATGTGTTGGTGACTCAGCATAGCTGATACTTGTGTATTGTTTATACAAAGTACCACTGATGGTGTGGGTATTGAAGGTGGGTGGGAAGCTGTTCCCCAAAGTTCTTCAAGGACTCTGGTTCCTTATATTTGTGGTTCTGAAATTTTTTAGGGACCCTGAAGGTCTCACCTGGATCTTCTACATTTGTCTGACTGGTGGGAAATGAGAAGTAGAACAACTCTGGAGGCACTTCTAGAGGTCATTCATATCACTTCTCTTCACTCAGTCCATTGGCCAGAACTCAGTCACATGGTGTCTTAGCTGCAAGAGATCCTGGGAAATGTAGTCTTTCTTGTCGAGAAGCTTGAAGTGGGTTTGGGGAACACCTGGACTGCAGAAGGGGCTCTGGAGTCCCAGGCTAAGGGCTTCTGCTGTTCATAGATGGCTCTGCTATGATTAATTATCATCACACCCTACTAACACAGGATGTTTGCTGAGACTCTACTGGATGTTAAGACACCATGATAAACCCTTTATTGGCTTTATCTCCTGTAATCCTCTCAATAAAGATAAGTAAGTCTATGGTATAGATCTGTGATGTAGATTTTACTGTCCCTGTTCCCATTTTATAGATGAGGAAAGACTGAAGTTTGCAGGGGCTGTCACTTGTCCAAGTAGACCTGGCATCAGAGCGCAGGGTTTTCTAGCTCCAGTGTTAACTCCTAGCCTTACCTGCTGCTGCTCTGGTTCCCTCAACTCTCCCTTATCCCTGCCTTGATCTTGTAAACAGCTGCTTCTTAAACAGCTTCAGGAACAGAGGGAACAAGGGGCTTAATTGCATCCTCTCTCCATGTTCCACTGAGAACAAAGGCATCCTGATTATCCTGCCATGGTAAGGGGAATAAAATGACCGCAGTTGCCTGGGCTGCCCTTAGGATTTGAGGGTGTTGTCTGCCATCCAGCCCTCTTCTGCTTTGACTGTCGCCTTCCCTGGGACATTAAGAGTAGGACGGTGTTTGGTAGAGGTTTCCATGCCCCTTGTCTTGCTTCCGTGGGAAGTGCTTCCCCCTGGGAAATGCCACTTCACAGAAGCCTGTTCCATCCAGCTCAATGTCATGTATAACAGTGCAGTTCAAGAGTTCACTACTGAGAAAACAGAGGATCAAAGGTGACTAATAACGTGAGTAATGAGTCTGCTTTGCTACAATCCGCTGGCCCAGAACCTAACTGTCCAAATGAACATTACTTCTCATTGTGGTTAGTTCACTGCGGTTGCCAGGAGCGTGCTCCGTGGAACCAGCCTACTGGGTCTCCTGACCTCTCCCTACCTCTACTGCCTGGCCTGCAAAGCGAGATGATCATAGTCACTGCCGCGCAGGATTGTTAACGAGTGTTAAGTGTTCGGAGTAGCCCCTGTAACATCAGGTGTTAATGTGGCTAAGTCAAGTTGGTCACCTTTGGGAGATTGTTTTTCTCGAACATAGACTTCGATCGTAGCCTCGTTGGTGTTGGTCACTCTATCTTCTGCTCTGATTCACTCAGGTTCGATCCCTGCTGGGGACATGGCATCCCTGACATCTGGAACTATACACTTTCCATCTTCACATCCACGGTGCCTGGAGATTGCCAAGGTTGCCGGAAATACTGTCCCCACATTGAGATTTCCTGGAAGACAAGCACCTTCTTATGCTCATCTCTGTTTCCTTAGCAACGTACAGCAATGCTCAGCATCACAAAATGTTCTTGAATTGGTGCAGGGCCCAAAGAGTAAATGGGCTCATCCTCACTTGAAAAGGGAGGGTCCCTACTGGGAGCAGGCTTGGTACCCCTGATGCAGTCTTTTTAACAGCATCTGGGTGTCATCACTCAGCATTTGAAAGTCAGGTTAATTTTGAACACTGTCCAAGGTAGTTTGCAGGCAGGTATAATAGGAACAGCAGCCAACGTGGACAAGGTACTTCCTGTCCTTTTAAGTGTGTGATGGTGAAGTATTGAATCTGAAGGCTCTGGCTGGCTTGTAAATGAGCTTGTAGGAAATTTCCAAAGAAGCATTCCAGAGGTGTGTTAGAGTTTTGGCAGCCATTGGAATTCATGTGTAACTCTCTTCTACCTCTGAATGCAAGGGGCAGCGCTGACTTTGAATGTTAACTTGAGCTTCTTAAATTCAGATTTGTGAACTTCATAGCCTAGTTTGGAGTTGGATAAAGGCAGATTTAAATCTCAGCTCTGCCCTGCACCAACCCATGGCTTTGTTGAATAGACTTCACGTTAGCCAGACTCACTGTCTTCATGGGTAAACTGAACACCAAAATGACCTGCTGGTAGGGCCTTTGTGAAGTTCAGCGAGCATTTAGCACTTTGTAAGTGCTCAAGAAATGGCACCTGCTCTGAAGTGGTTGGCTGTTATTCCAGATCTCTCCTCCCTTTCTAACCATGGCCACGATGCCACCAAGATGGGGGTGAGGAGGCTGCTGCAGGGAGCGTGGCAGTTGGGGACCAACAGTGAGTCACCAGATGGGCTACTCGAAGATTTCTTGGCACACTGAAGTTGGTGACAGAGCTTAGCATAAAAGCAAAATGGAGTCAGAAATGACCGCTTTCTTCACTCCTATCACTTCTATCCCCACCTATACACAGGAGGGAGGAAGCAGAGAGGTAATGGAAGTGGGGAAGGAAGGAAGAATGATGGAGTCCAAGAGACCTTACTTTTCTTTCCTCTTCTGTACCAGAGATTGAACCGAGGGCTTCACTATGCTAGGCAAGTGCTGTACCACTGCGCTATGTCTTCACCCCTTTTTGTTTGGCGACAAGGTTGCCCAAGCTGGTCAACAAATTGCAGTCCTCCTGCCTGCACCTCCTGGCTAGCTGAGATTATAGGCATGCCCGCCATGCCTGGCTAAAACCTTGCTTTAAATGGGATAATACTGGGTGGGTTGCAATTGCTCACCTGTAAAATAAGGATTACATGTGGAGATTCTGAGGGCCCCTGGTGCCTTCATAATCCTCTGGCTTTGTGAGAATCTTGATTTTGCTCCCGAATGTTCTGTCTTATACCATCTGCCTTCCAGAGCCTCGGGCAGATGGAGACAGTGTCACTGGGGCCACATGAGGGAGAAGCAGAGAGGTCACAGAGAGTGCTTTTCCCAGAAGACTGAGGTCTTTAAAGAGGCTCTGGATTCTGGGGTCCAAAACAGGAAGGGGCTGGTAGGTCCGTCCTCAATTCTTGGGGCTCCAGTGTAGGCAGGGGAATGGGGCAAAGGCACCTGGGAGCTTCTGGGTGAAGAAGCCTTATCCAGCCTGCCTGGGTGGCTTATGTCTTACTTGGCAGTGTTCCCTTGTGAGGAATCTGTGCCACTCTGACACACCAAAACAGGCCAGGCACCTGTTTTAAGGTTTGCATAACACCTTTTATTTGTCCCTAAACTTTGTTCCCTTTAGGGGATTAAGTGTCCTAAGGAATCAAAACTTTTTTCTCTACCTCCAGGAAGACTTCCGGCCATTCCCAACAGTGCCCCCCCCCAACTCTTAGCTGCAGGTTTATTCTGCCGCGATCACAATTGTTCAGTTAAGCATGCATATTGCACGTCGCTAGGAAGAAGATTCCGGGAGTCATTGTGGTGCCCTCCCGGGGAAGCCCACAGTGAAGTAGTGGTTGGGTGAGGGACAAATGGTTGCTCCTCCTTCTACTTGTTCGGTGAGGTGGATGAGCTGGGCCGCCTGTTCTCCCCAAGCCTCCACTTTCCTTAGCTGCAGAGAAGGTTTTACCCAGCATGTGAGGGATTCTCAGTAGACAGTGGCACCATTGTTATGACCCATCCGGGTGGAATAATGGCATTTAGCCGAAGGTGGTACTATATTCAGGCTCCGTAAGCACCATGTCATGTGAGGAGGAGGCGAACCCTTGAGAATGCCACCTGGCTTCCTATGCTTGGCTTCCCAGCTAGATTGTAAGCTCCTAACTGGATCCTGCAGGATTCCGCTCACTCGGGACTGTGGGCTGCGGAGGTAGGGCACGTGTCCTCTTCCTTTGTCTCTTTATTCGTGACCGAGCACGTGGCATGACACAAGACGAACGCTTGCTAACACTTGGTAAATCCATGGACAAATGGGCTTTCCACAAACCCTGCAGAGGAACTGACTAATGTTCCACATTGGTTTTGTTGATAATTTGGGGACTGAGTCTCCTTGTTGTATGTGGCTTCTTTGAGGGTAATTATTCCTGGAAACTGAGGTAGCTCCTTCCAGACCACATTGGTTAGGTCTCAAGCTCCAGGGAGAAGAGGCGCCCACCTGGGCCTGGGCACGGTGTGGTTGACCCAGGGGTGGAACTCCAAAGTCACCACCTGTCCTTTGCCAGGGGCTTGGCACAGTGTTCTAGCAGAATCTCATGCCCGACTTCCTCAGAAGAAAGGCTATTTTGTGTCGCCGGGGTGGAAGTGTTGGGCCGCAGTTCTGGCCAGCAGACAGCCTTCACCTGTATTTGATAAAATGACAAATTTGTTTTTTTCTGCCCCACCTCACCTCCTCCTGTCATTCCCCTTGTGAAGAGGCCTCTGTCAGGCCGGCCACCAGGTGCGGTGAGAGGAGCCAAGTTCCTCATGACACCGTGCTGAACCGGACTGCAGCAAATTGGGTGGAGGAGGCAGTGTTAGCTGGAGAGAAGAGGTCCTGCTGCAGACAGAGCGATTACAGTTTTCGGTGCACACGGGGAAATAGCAGCACAGGGTTGAATTGCGGGGCCTTACTGCTCATTAACCCTTCTGTGTACTGTGTACACATGGGTTGCCTCAAGGGTCCCCTTACTGCTGGCACCACCTGCTGTGAGGGGGACTCCTTTGGCCCAAGCGCCTTAGTGGGTTCCCTGTTTCATTGGTTGCCCCCCTGGGTCTGATTTTAGAGCGAAGCATTGCTTTCGGGCCAGGCAAGCTTGGAGTTGTGTAATGAGGAGCTGAGAGTATTGGAAAGTGGCATAGCTCTCGCAGAGATAGGGCTGGTCAGCTACAGGGAGCTAGAGTTTATCAGGCTCCTGGAAGGTTTTAAGCCTAAGGTGCATCTTCAGGCGAGAAGGGTATGGTGCAGGGCAACTGCTGCTTGTCAGAGCTGGTAAGATTTGTATCAGAGCTGGTGAGATTCTCACAGCACCTCAAGGCTAGGTGTTCAGGAGCTGAGATTCACAGAGGTCAGGTAATCACCTGGGGTCACACAGCCATTCCAAGAGGTAGATGACAAGCCCAGATGTAGTGAAGCCTGCAGGCTTACTGTATAGGCAGGAGTTCCCCCATGGTCTATAATTTACATTCCATAAAACCAGTTATTAAATACCTATTGTGTGCCTGTGCTCAATGTGGGGGTGGGGAGTGGAGAAATAGTGGACTGGAAACTAATCAGCCCCAGCTTTATCTTCCAGGAGGCACATGGCCTAGGGGGCTCTGTCATTGTTTTTGGGGGGTAAGGGAGGAGCTGTGTTATTGACGTGCTTCTTGAGGCACAGCACGGAGGTAGAGACTCTTTCTTGGCAGTGAAGAGGGGAAGACTCCCTCCCACTTGAACACCCCTCGAAGCATGGAAAGTGTATGGAGATCTCCTGTAACACAGGGCACACACAGAGCTCCCTCTGGCAGGCTAGTGTGTGAACCTGTGCTGCCCCAGTCTTAGGAGGCTAGGGGTCCAGTGTCACCTTCGGCGTCCAGACAGAGTGGAGAAAGGCCGACCGTGTGCATGCTGAGGGCTTTGGAGGAAATGGAGATCAGTGAACCCTCTCCAAATCCAGTTTCCATCTGGAGGGAAAGGGAGAGATGAATATTCATGTATCTTGATCTCTTTTTTTGCATCATTTACATTTTGGTTTCTCTGGATGTGAGGCTCCCTCCCTGGCCCTGGGTTCTGAAGAATAATCGTTTTATTCCTGTTGCATGGGGAGGGAAGGAGGGAGAAAGAGGAGAAAGGGAGGAAGGGAAGATGCTGGAACTGGGTGAACAGTTCAGCTAACTTGGTGCCTATGACCCGGAGGGTGTGTGTCTGGGTCTCTGGCCACATACACAAAAGGCGCACATTATCTTTGGAGTTTACCGGAGTAAGGTCTGGTGCAAGGCTCTGATGTCCTTGGTCCTCCGTGCCTTCTCAGAGTCGTGAGTTCAGATCTGGGCAGGCCCACATGTGGAAGCACTAGGGAGGAACCCAAAAGTTGGTGGGGCTCTTATCTCTTTCTTTTTGGAATCCTTTTAGCTTTTGCTGTCTTTATATCATGTCAGTATCCAAATGCACGCCTGAGGTTTTGGATCCTCAACTTGCCTTCCAGATTTGATTTTCAATTACTCTGTGTGTTTGTAATCACAGCGCCTTTTTCTTCTCTCTTGTCCCACCCATCTCCCTGCCCGGTGTGAACACACAGAACGTCAGCCCATGAATGCCTGCTCTGTGCCCTGATGGGACAGTCTTTGGTAAGGTTGTCTGTGTTTTCATCACAGGCACCTCGAACTGAAGCCAGTGGAAAAGTGTCCACTGTGAGACATCTGGGTGAGCAGTTACGCTTTTGACTGCAAGAAACAGAAATGCTCACTTTTATGGGCTTAAACATTCAAGGGACCTCCCTGGCTCATATAATTAGAGGGTGAGGCTAGGTCCAGGGGTTCATCGATGTGTCCAAGGATGCATTCTCTCTGTCCCTCAAGCCTCTGGGCTCTGAGATTGCTGTTGTAGCTCCCGAGGGCACATACTGTTCTGTTCGCACTTGGCAGGAAATAGAGCACCTTTGTTCCAGAAATTCTCTGTATAGGATCTGAGGGTGGCTCCAGCTGGGCTGGCTGAGCCCAGGGGTGAAGGTCAGTGTTGTAAGGATCCCAGGTGGAGAATAGGGGCTGCAAGGAAGGGGGAAGGTGAAAGTTTGGAATGCAGTCGGTCCAAGTCCCCTGCAGATGGATGTTTGCATTTAATCCTCCCTGCCCCTCTGTGAGATTGGCACCATTGTCACCTGCTCTCTGTGCAGATAGGGAAACCGAGGTCTGGAGAGGCCAATTAATTTGCTTCAGTCCACACAACTTGCAGCTCAAGCCAGAAGTTGAGTCCAGACAGTCTGACTGCACAGCCTTCTATGGTAACTGTACCCTGACATTTTTCAGGATGTCTTTTCCTTACTGGAGATAAAATTCATCCTGTGAAGTGCGCATTTCAGTAGCTTTTAGTATATTCTCAAAGTCCTGTGGCCATCACCAACCACTGATTCCAGAACACTCTCTTCACCTCAAGAGGAAACCCCTACCCCTTAGTCACTCTTGGGGACCCCTGGCCGATCCTTTCTCTTTCCCTGTGTCTGTCGCACACCGTGTGGCCTTTTTGTGCCTGGCTTTTTCCACTCCGTGTGTGAGACAGGGAACCGGCGTTCCCACCCTGGGCTTGTTCCCATGATCGGCCTGATTGGAGCCCCCTCACATCCTACCCCAGGAATTCCTGGAACAAGGGTGTGTTATTTCCTGCCGAGTGTGAACAGAACAGTGTATGCTCACTGGAGCCGGCGAGGAGAGACGCCATGAGGGAGAGGACCTGCAAATGATCTCTTTGCTTTTCGGGGAGCCACCAGGACTCTGTGGGGGCAGGCGTGGGCCTTCATCTCTGCAGCAGCGTCCTGGGATGCGGGCAGTGAGGGGTCTTTCTGTGGCTGCGGCTGTGGGAAGCCCGGAAACACCAATAGGGTGGGGGTGCGTGTGGCTGGGGAGAGGGCATCGATGCGCCCCAACAGGTGAGGGAGACAACTTGCAGTGAAGACCCCCGAGGACGCGGATGGATTGTGGGTGGCCAGAAAAGGCCTCTCTGAGGAGGAAGTGGCCACTGAGCTGTGGAGAAGGTGGCCATGCAGGACTCAGGCTGGGTAGCCATCGTGAATTGGAGATGTGGGTGCTGTCCCCAGTGGCTTCTTTTCTCTTGTCACCTTTCGCCTGCAGCCTCTGTGCACGGGTGTGGGGCATTTCATCCCCAAAAGCTCCAGAGTCTGGGTCTGTATCTCCAATCGTGATTTTGCGGCTTAAGCCCTGACTTCTGAGTGGTACGGACTCAGGCCAAACAGCTGTCTTTTTTTTTTTTTTAGTGAAAACTTGGTGACTCAAACACCCTTGTGCCCTTTCTCGTCAACATCGGTGGTACTGGCCGAGTTTCAGGGATTGCGGTCTCGTCCAGCTCTTTGTCATACACGGAATCACCTTTGTGGACTCCAGTTGAGGGGAGGGACCT
>NW_022900932.1:14201964-14233292 GCF_012274545.1 Fukomys damarensis
GTTTTTTTTTTTAACAAGGTCTTGCTGTGTAGTTCGGGCTGGCCTTGAACTCACTATGTAGCCCAGGCTGGCCTCAAACTGGAGGCGATCCTCCTGCCTCAGCCTCTCGAGTGCTGGGATTACAGGTGTGCGCCACCATGCCTGGCTAAAAGTTGTTTTTAAAAATTTTATTGAATTGACAAAACATCCACATTTAGTGTGTGCAGCATGTTTCAGAATGGATGTAAGTTACGGAATAGCAAAAGAAATGTGCTAATGAACCACTTAACACACACATACTTGATGTACTTTTTTGTGGTGAGAAAGTTTAAAATCTACTTTCTTTACAATTTTCAGGAACACAATACCTTGTTATTAACTAGAGTCACTATATCCATGGGTTGATTGGATTTATTCTTCCCATGTAGCCAAAATTTTGTGTGCTTTGATCAACATCTTCCTAACACTTCCTGGCCGCTACCATTCTACTGCTCTTTTATTTATTTTTGGTGCTGGGCTTTCTGCACCCAGAAAAAAAAGTTGAGTTCAACCTTTTTAGATTTCACAGGTATATATATCCATATTCATACACCCACACACATATATCTATTTCTGCATCCATCTCTGTACTTCACACGTTCTGTATCCATTCGCCCACTGAATTTGGTTGTGTATTTTGCCCATTGTACTTAGTGCTCCAATAATCACGGCAGTGGAGATACCTGTTTGAGCTCCTGCTTTCATTTCCCTCCACTGTGTGCCCAGTGGTGAATTTGCTGGGTTATACGGCAGCTCTTGTTTCTTTCTTTGGTGTTTTGGACCTGGTGCGTGATAGGCCGTGCTGTACCCTGAGCCATGTCCCCGGCCCTATCGCGCTCTGTTTTAACTTTGTGCTCATACTGTGCTCCATGGGCACTGTGTCTGTTCACATCCCCCTTAATCCTTGGGGCCGCATCTTTCCCAGTGCTTGTCTTTTGTTTTTACGATAACGGCCATCCTAGAGGTGGCCCTGTTACACTGACTTGCCCTTTCCTAATGATGAGCGGGGCTGAGCCCCTTTTTATATACTTGCTGTTGCCTTCTGTGCCCAACCTCTCTGCCTCCTTCTTAGAAGGACCCTGTGTACACTCAGGACCCACCTGGCTGAGGCAGGAGGATGGCTGTGAGTTTGAGGCTAGCCTGGGCTACGTAGTAAGACCCTACTTCAAAAACAAACTCAAGCTATAAGACACCATATATTGGCTCCCATCAGCTCAGAGACCCCAAGAAAGGGGTAGGGGAGAAGGCACAGTTGGGTGACTTGTTTTTCTAGGGGCGGTGCCTTTGGGGGACACTGCTCTGAGTCTGGGCTTTCTCTGTTGCGGGGGGCTGTACCTAATTTGCCACCTTCCTTCTGGACATGCCAGATGGGACTGACCCCTTTTTAGAGGCAACCTGGCCTTTTAGCAGTGTTACCTGTTACCTATGAAGGGAGAAGGGTCAGGGAGGTTGGAGGTCTGCAGCAGGGGTGGACACAGGCTGAATGGGTGCCCAGGCCACAGCCATTTTGTATGGGTGGAAGATAGCAATGCGTGGGCACATTTAAGGGGCTGGCACCTTATTTGTACCTGCTTCCTTCCAGGCCCTGAGAGGCAGGCCACAGAGTGTGAATTGAGCCCTAGTAGTGTTTATAGCCATGTGACCTTGGGCCACTTACATGTTCTCCATAAACCTGTTGTCTGTGAATGGCCCCTCCACGGTAATATTTCAGTAGTGCGGTGAAGGAGTGAGGATGGACACTGAGGAAGCCCCTATTGAATGTGAGCTGCCTCTCCAATCCTGACCGTCTGTTGGCCAGTCCCAGGGCCTACAGGGCCCAGCCTGGGGCATGGAAAGCCTTCCAGAAAGGAGAGGATGCCTGTCCTTTCTTCTCTAGACACAGTCTTCTTGGGGAGGCGACTTCAGGGATGGTGGCTGCTGAACCACCCCTGGGAACCAGCCTGGTAGGTGAGTGAGGCTGTCCTGGAAGCTTAGATACCCTGTGCTGAGAGAGTACTGAGCAGAGGCGGGCAGATCTTCAAGCACCCTGGCAGCTCACCCCTCAAACCCCCAGGAGCCTCTGGAACACAGTTGGATGACAGAGTGTTTTAATTTGGAGCCTACTCACTTCCTACTCCTCAGAGCCTCAGTTTCTCCTTCTGAAAGATGAAAATCAGGCCCAAATTCTGGGGTGCTTGTAGACTCAGGGAAGATGTAGGGTCCCCTCAGAGCCCTCCTTGGCTGCAGGCCCAAGCCTTATCTGCTCGACTTCTTCCAGCAGGGTGTTGACAGCTCTGGAAGGCAGCAAGTGCTCAGTGAGGACCTCTTTGTCACCAAGTGGCCTCTGAGGACCTTGTAGTCTATGCTTCTAAGATGAGTTGGTGGCAGGGGTGTCGCTTTTGCGGCATCATCTGTGGCTCGTGGGATGAGGGGCAGGTGAGGCAGCCACCTAGGATGTCTGCTGTCAGGACTGTGGGTTCATGGCTGCTCACATCCGCGGCCTCAGGGCTGTTTCATGGGACTCTGTTCTTGGAGCCAAACCTCAGGTGGGAGCAAGGATGTCAGGTGTCCAGGAGAGCCAGACACCCTCAGAGCAGAGAGTTGCATTCCAGTTGCCCACTTCTGGTCCTCTAAGTTAGCCTCAATGGGTCCTAGGGCTCTCTCCCCCAGCCCTTTCTGTTTGCTTGCTTCTCACTGTCCTTGACAAGAAAAGTTGTGGAATTATGCAAGAGACAGTTCAGGATAGGGTGATGATGAAAGGCCTGGGTTTGGAGGTGGGTGGACGAGCCTTGGTTCACCACTCTGCTGTTCTGCTTGCCATCAAGACTGGAGGAGCCAGGGGGAGTCCATGTCCTTTGACGCAGTTGGCTGGACTTCCTGACCTCCATCACTTTTTCTAGGGAGGTACTTAGTGGGTCCCAGTCAGAACTGACAGTGATCACATAGCTTTATGTGTCATGCACCATGGGGGGTCGTTCACATTAGGTCCATGAAGTAGGAAACATAATCTTCGCCTCTTTACAGGTTGGTGGAGCAGAAGTTAATAACCTGTCCAAGGTCACACAGCTAGGAAGTGGTGGGGGTGGGATTTGAACACAGCCCCATGCCAGAGTTGCTCATAATCATCAGGAGCTGTATATATGATTCTTTGTGACCCTGTCTTTGCTCCAGAGATCACCATTCTATCAGGAATCTGGTTTTGGGCAACGTGGAAGTGTGGGCTGAGGTCTGTGTTTCCCTCCTGACTCCTTCTGCTGGACATCAACCAGGACTCCAGTGTTGGGTAGGGCGTGTACCTCTCTCTTCCCTCTTGGACTGACAGAGACCCAGACCCTGCTCTGAAGGGACACAGCACTTGCCCCCGTGTTTGAATCTCAGGTGCCTGACTGCATCCTTGAAGTGGGACTTGGGAGGGAAATCCACCCCAGCTTGGGATCTGTGCAAACATCTCCTCTAGCCTTGGGCTCCTTGCTGCCTTTCTGGCAGAGGTGGTGGAGATGGGGAGACCAGGAAACTGGAAGAGGGCTTAGAGCAAGTCTGCCTACGTGGGGACTCCCGGGAGCATGGCCTTACAGACGCCACTGCCTGTTGCTGTATTTTTAGCAATTCAAAGGGCCTGGAGGGCAGCAGGGGGATGTGAGAATCCTATTTTTCCCTCTGTCTTGCTAATGGAACCTCTAGCAGTTTTTATGCCTGATTTATTATCCTCTGAACTCTGTCATGCCTGCAGCCCCAAACTGTACTTTTCCTTTGATGTAGCTTGGAGGAGCAAAGCTGACGATGTCAGTCCCCGGGCTCACCGTCCCTCTTCCTCCTGTTCACTCCCAGTTCTCTGGGAAGAAAGGTGGCCGACTCTCTGGTTTTCAATTCTTCCCCATCCTGGGCTTGGATAAACTGTGGTTACCAGAAAAGCAGCCAGCTCCTTTTTGAGATGGATGAATATTCCTAGACATGTCCCCTGGGAATGCTCTGAGAATCCTCCCAGGTTGGCCTTGGCTGTGTGGGCTGGACACAGGCAGGTTGGCGTGTGGGGTGTTGGTCCCACGCTGCAGGGCCACTAGGACCGCAGACAACGTAAAGACCCAGGGCAGGGGTGACAGATGGTAACATGTGGGCCGGGGACACATCTCTTAATTTGCTACCATTGTATTTTTCTTGGATTTAAAAAAAAAAACAAAACAGCTTTGTTTTAATTTCCCCATCTATTTTTTAAAAAACCAACATTAAAAATCAAGATTGGGGCCGGCAATTTAGCTGAGCCATTTGGTGGCCTGCCTTGCAAGCACAAGGACTTGAGTTCAATCCCCAGTACCAAAAAACGAAAACAAAAACAAAACAGAACAAAACAAAACAAAAAACAAACAAAAGTCAAGATTGAGGGTATGTTCCGTTGTATCTCTGCTCTCTTAATAATGTTTTCAGCTTTGTTAGGATATCACTCATACACTATAAAGTTGGTGAAGAATTGTGCAGTTGTTATTACTGCCTAATCCCAGAACATCTTCATCATCCCCCAAAAACCATCCTTTCTCAGCCCTGGCAACCACTGAAGTTCTTTCTGTCAGTATGGGGTTGCTTATTCTGCACGTCTCGTCTGACCCTCTAGCCTGGTGTCGGGTTATAATAATGGGGCCTGCACCCTTCCCCTGAGCACAGTTGCCTCCAGCAGACACAAGAATAGTCTGGACCCGAAGAGTCGGTGTCATGAAGATATCTTATCCCCAGGTCCCCTGGTTTCCGACCAGCTTCAGTGCCAGAGCAAAGAGGCAACACCTCAGGTGTTTTGCTGTCAAGCACTGGTGAGTTATGTGTATCTCAGAAGTGGAAATACATTCAGGAGGCCCCTCCCAACCCACTGGCTTGAACAAATGTATCAAGCTGGCCCCATCTCAGTGCCCTTTAGTGTAGGACAGTTCTGGTAGGAGGCCAAGTTATTGTCTTAGGTGGCGTCTTTTTGTGAGCAAAGCAGCAGGGACTCGCATCCAACTCCATCCCTTGTTTAGCACTCAGCTCTGCCTGGACCTAAACATTAACATCATCTGTGCCACCTGCTTTGGTCTTGGTCGCCATCATTTATTGCCTCCCTAGACCAGCTTGAGTGTGGCCATGTCCTTGAGGGTCCAAAGGTTTTCTTGAAGTGCACATGGTTTCTGCTTGAGTCCCTGACAAATCAAGTGGCCTTGGTGCTCCCAGAGCCCATGGGGAGATACCATGGCGATGACCTCAGACAACAAACAGACCATCGGGATTAGGCTGAGGCCTCCAAAATCTCAATGACTCCTGTCTTGGAACCAAATACAGAAGCTGCTTCATCCTGGGGCTGATGAGAGTAAGCTGCCTACAGATATTTTGGTGCCTAGATTGTGAAAGGTGGGCACGTGTATACCCCAGGGGAATAAAGGTTATAGGGTTCCCGCCTAAGGCGACAGAGTGGGTAGCATGTGCTAAACAATGTCACGAGTCAGGACTAAAGGTACCTTCAGTCGTGCCTCTGCTTTTTAAGTGACATTTTCACCCATGAGGCTTTGATTGGCACAGAGATAATATTGGTGTCCCTGGAGTGTGCGGTTTGGTGTGCAACCTTGGGTAGAACCTTCACCGGTGACCTGCCGTATCAGCTCCCTGCTCAGAGGTGTGAAGCTCCAGTGAGCTCCGATTTCTGAATATACTTTGAAAGGATGGGAAGGACTGGTTGTGATAGCCATGCAGCAAGACCTTCCTGGTCACAAAGGGCCAGGATGAAGTTTCGTCTTTGCCTCACAGATGAGAAAATTGTCTTTGCTCAGCAGGAGGGACCTTTGACCTTATGGATCTGGGGAGAGTCATTAAGTGCCCATTATGTGACTGTCACTGTGTCAGGCAGTTTGACAAGCAGTTGCACGCTCTGGAGACCAGGAGGCAGAGTGGGAGAGGAGAGTGGAGTGAGCGTGAGGACACAAGCAGGGGCCCTTGGTGCCATCTGGACTCTGTCACCCCTGCCACTATGACCTTGAACAGAGGAATATGCATATGCGTGTGTGTGTGTGTGTGTGTGTGTGTGTGTGTGTGTGTGTGTATTTTGTAGTGATTTTGCCAGGTCTTCTAATACTTACGTGGTCATGAGGACTGAGTGCTTGGAAATGCTGAATAAGTTCTGCTTCTTGTTCTTCCTCCTAGGCCTTCTTCTCTTCGTCAGATTTTTTGTTTTTTCAGATCTTTTAAAATTAGTCCATGTTTGCAGTACGGAACGTTTACAGTCCTTGTGGGGGAGTTGGTCAGATGCCTGCACAGTGCATCCTTCTTTTGTTTGATCCACTCTCCGTCTTCCATGTCCCTCTTCCTCCCTTTGCTTTTGCAAAAGGCTCATCTCCCTACTTCCCGTTATCTTTTATTTTACTCTTTATTTATATTTTTGGTGTCTCATATAAGAGAAACCATGTAACATTTAAGTTTGTGTGTCTGATTTATTTAACTTAATATTGTGCTCTCGAGGTGCATCCATTTCCCTAGATGATCAAGGGTATCTTTTGTGGCAGAGTAGTACTCCACTGTGTATCAAAACCGCGTTTGCTCAATCCACTCATCTGTCGTGGACACTCTTCCGCGTTTTAGTTGGTCTGTTTTGCTTCACTGACAGTGGAGAAGATCGCGGGTCACTGCTTATCAGGTGTGGAAACCCTTCTGTGACAAATGTCCCGGGAGCATCCCCACTTCTGTTTGAACGCCCCTGTGAGTAGGCTCCCGCTGCACCCTGGGGCACCCCGTCCCATTGTGGGGATCTTAGAATGTGCGAAGGTGCGTGTGAAGTATTCAGCTCAACATAAGGGGTCGGTCATCTCGAGAAAATGCTTGCTTCCCACATCTCCAGCCAAGGATGGCTTCCCATGACATGCAGAGCTCACGGTGGTGAATTTTTTCCGGACTTGGCATCCCTTTCATACAGGGAAGGCCTGCACCATTTCAGGGACTGGTGAGAGCTGGGGATGGAGGCAAAGAAGAGGAACCAGGGAGTTACAGAGCTTCAGGGAAGCTCAGGCCACAGAGGGAGGAGTGACTTCTCATCCAGGGTCACAGGCCTTATTCTTCCTGGCCCTGAAAGCCAGTACATCGTTAATGGCATTCCAGTGCTTTGCCATTTTCTGTTAAAGCAGATGAAGGGAGGCTATCCATGCAATGATCTCTCTAGTTGCTGAAAAACATTGAATATAGTTTAGCAGGTATATCGTGATGGACCATTGCAAATTTGGCTTGTGGAGCTTTCTTCTTGCAATGATTTTAGCTACCAAAATGTGTAGCAGAAGTTAGTCCCCATAGTTAATATGAAATGCATTCAGCTTTCCATTACTTTGACAAAATACTTGAGATAAACAACTGAGAAGGTGGAAGAGTTTAATTTTAGCTCACGGTTTCAGAGGTTTCAGTTCATGGGTACTGGGTTCTGTTGCTTGGGCTGTGGTGGTCCAGAGCATCATGACAGGAATGCATGGCAGAGGAGGCCTGTTCCTCTCATGGTGGCTGGGAAGCAAAGGGAGAGCAAAAGGAAGGGCCATTGTCCCAATCTCCCCCTCAAGGACATGGCCCCAGTGACCTAACTCCCTTCCCGTAAGCCCCAACTCTTAAAGTTTCCATCATTTCCCAATAGCACCATGGGCTGGGAACCAGGCTTTTAACACAGGGCCTTTGGGGGACACCAAGATCCAAGCTAAAGCATACGCTGTTCAAGTTAAGAATGAGGCAGTTCTCAGTGTCGCCTTCAACACTGAATTGTGGGTCTGAGCCAGTGCAACAAAACAGGAGATAAGAAAGCCACACGCATTGGAAAAGAAAGATAAAAATGTCTTTATTTGCTGATCTAGTCATCCCGCTGTAGGAAACCCTAGACTTTGAAGTCTGTAAATGTGTAGAAGCAGTGTAGTTCAGCTAGGTGGCCAAAGGTCAAATATGAAAAACTTCGGCCCTTGTAACAGACCAACAGCAAGAAATGGGAAACACAGATTAGGCAACAAGGCCCGGTTAGGTTTTGGCATTGTCTCACCGTGGGCCGTCCGGGGTAGTGATTCTTTTCCTACATTATGTTTGTACACTGTGATAAAGGACTGGCAAAACAGATGTTTTGTTTTTTACAGAAGATGAGCGTGTGACCTACCCAAGGTCATTGGGTGAAGAGGCAGACCTGGGTGTTCCTTTTGCAGCTCAGACCTTCCCAGCTCCTGCAGTGTGTCTGTTCCTCAGAGTTCTCTGCCGGGGAGCGGCGGGAACATGTATGTTTGGGCCAGTGTGAGTTTAGGGCTTCTTCTGTGAGCGACAGCCTGGCCTTCCTAGTATGGTTGCCACCTCTGGTGCTGAGAAGGGATGGATTTCTCCCAAGACGCCCACCTCAAGATGCATGTGGAGGGCAAACAGGAGCTAGAGGCTGCAAGGCAGGGCCTGGGCTCCCTCGCCCTGCCCAGTGCCTCACGCGCCCAACATCATCTCCTCATCACCCCATTTACATCTTAGCTTTGTAATTTTATTTGATGCCTCCTGAATTGTTATAAAGCGGCCCAGGTTCATGGCAGTTGGTGGAATCTTAAGAAAATAGTAGCCTTCCTTGTTTCTTCTTTCATGGTTCTCTGATGCCATGTTCCTGGGAAAAGCCCCTCCTAGACGCTTCTGCTTATTTCTCCAGCTTACGGTCAAAATGCTCTAACATTTTCCATCCATTCAACGAGGATCTGCTGAGTGTCTGCTCCGTGCCGGAGATGCCACAGGGAGCAAGAGAGACGAAACCCCTGCCCTCAGTCTGTACAGCTAAAATAGCTCATGGTGCAATAAAGTGCCAGCCAGTGATAAATGCTTTAGAGAAAAATAAAACAGGGAAAGACCCTCCTTTCCCTTTTGTAATTTTAAGTGAGGGGCTAAGGGAGGAATTCACTGGGAAAGCAAATTCTGTATAAAGACCCAAAAGATTTGCAGAAGGAAAACCATGCAGATGTTTGAGGCGGAGGAAGCACTGAGGCCAAGAGTGAATGCAAAGGCCCTGAGGCAGGGTGGTACCTGGTCATGTGTCCCATCAACTGGAGCAGAGAAATGCAAAGGTTGGGAAAAGCAGGGACAGGAAAAAAAATGTAGGAAATGCAGTCACAGAGGAGGACAAAGTGGGATGGGCCTCGAGAGCCTGGTGGGCCTTGAATAGGGCATTTTGATCGTTTACTGGAAATAGAATCTTATTGTAAAACTCCCTCGTGCAACTTGGATTTCTTATTGAATAATCATCATAGACATCTCTTCAGGTCTGTGGATGTAGATCTCCTTCCTTTGAGCAATGGCGGAATCTTCATGGCCCATGTGTACTGTCATCCATGCCACCCTTCTCTTTTAGGGGGCTTTCAGATTGCTGAAATAAACCCCCTTATTCCTGATGCCATTTACCTCTTTGTGTCAGAGAGAGGGATTTCTAGTCAAAAGATGGGTGTCTATATATTATTTTATTGTCTATATATAATTTTAACAGACGCTGCTTGGTCTCTTTCTGAAATGTTGTAGCTGATTTTTTAGGGAGACTGGTGCCTGAGTTTCAAATGCCTGGCTTTGCCCCCAAATTGCTAACTGGCTGCTCTGGAATCCTTCATCTGGGAAAGGAGTGTGGCCCTTTTGGAGTGTGCTGCTAAGGACAGTGTCGCTTGCTCATTTTTGGAGTTCGTATTTGGGGGTTGTGACGTCAGGAGAGCCAAGAAGATGAAAACACAGCTGTTGCTGTGTTGTTTGCATTACAGCTGATTTTCCATATACTTAAAATAAGCACGACACCGAGGGAGGGGAGGGAAACAGGTTCACACCTTGTCCTGTAGCCCTGTGGTAAGGGCAGGGTTTCTCCGTGCTGTCCTGCCTTGGGAACAGAAAAGGGCCAAGTGCCAGCGTAGCCTGTTCCGGCCGGGATGTTCCAGAGTGAGAGCTCATAAACTTGGAGGTGGACTTTTCACATGTTTAATGTCCTTGTACAGATTGTGCTGTTGGACACTGAGGCTGTTTCCCATCTGTTGCAATTCAAGCAATGAATGGTCTTGTGTGTGGCTTTTCACACACGTACAACGGTACCCTTTGGGTAGATTTAACAACTTAACTGAAAAGGACTTGCTTTTTACACACTGCCAAACAGTGTTACATGTTACCAACAGATAGATATTACCAATCCTCCCTCCAGAGCGGGACCAGTGTGTCCGTTCCACAGGTGGAAGAGGTGAGCCCTTTCTCCCCACGCCCTCTGTGATGCAGGGTCTTGTCCTCCTTACTGTTTTTTTCAGTCTGTTAGGTGAGAAGTCATATCTCACTGCCATTTCATTTTGTATTGATTTTTCATGAGTAAGGGCGATCATCTCTTTGCATGTTTACAACTATTTCTGTCTCTCTGTAAGCTGTCAGGTCCTTCCCCCTGCCTTCTGTTTCCCTGATGGGTTATTAGTTCTTATCTGGCCCCTTTTAGCATGGTTTGTGCACATTATGAGGATATTTGACACTGTGATCACATAATCTAACCTGTCTAACTAGTTAGAGGTTTATGGTCAGGAGTGACAAACGAAGTATATAAGAAAAAAGTAAACTCAGCTTGATGGTACACTGTAGGCCTGCACTGCCTTCTGATATGTATGTGGAATGACTTTTCCTCAGACAGGTTAAATGCAGATATAACAGAGGACTGTCGGACTCTGCAGTCCATCTGCCTGGACACATTTTTATAGGCTCTCATTTCTTACCTCATTACTGGCTTGAGGAAATATTATCACATTTGCAGGGAGACTTGGCTGTTTGCTACTAAAACTCTTTTTTTCCCCATTTGCTGAAATTTATAGCCACACCGTGGGAGTTTTCTAAGTAACTGTTCCATTCCCTAGGTCATTGTGCTGGTCGGGGTGGCCTAACTGCCACAGCAGATGACCCCCAGCTTCGGTAACATATCACAATAAAAGGGGACTTTTCGCCTTCATGACACCGATTATTCACACCAACGTGGTGCTCTTGGTGGGGCCGGTTCTCCAGGCGTTCAGTGGAGGACACTTGCCCTTGCCGTCTGTGGCTGTGCCCTGTCTAGGTCCTCTGCCTCCTCCTCAGATCCTCAGCTGTAGAGAGGAAAAGAGAGAAGAGGATCATGCATGGGAGGGTTTTATGGGTTGGATGCTTGGCCCACACTGCTGACCAGAACTCAGTCTCATGGTCTATCTAACCTGAAGGGTAGAGCCAGCCACGGGCTTGGTCATCAGTCCCGATCCCGGCCATGAGGTGTACGCTGGTCCACCTTAGCACTGTGCTGGACTTGTTTGTTCTCACAGTGTCTCCTCAAGGGTGGTCTTACTCCGTGCCCCTATCTCTAGAGGAGGTAAGATCAGGGCTTTTGACCTTGTTTAGAACTATGGAGACTCGAGTCCAGGGAGATGTGTGCCTTGCACTGAGGTGTGGACACCAGTGCGTGCAGAGGGAAACCCTCCAGCCAGCTGGTGCAACACACAGAGGCCACCCACTTTTGGTTTGGCTGGCTAGGCCACCCACTTTTGGTTTGGACAGTGGGCGTGGGAAACCAGAACTGGCCGGAGCTCAGCTCTGACCTCGTAGGTGGCCAGAGAGGAAGCTGTCCCTTGCCCTTTGGAAATGGCAACCAATTGGTGAAAAGTGACAGTGTGGCTCCAAACAGGAAGGCTTGGCCAGCGTGTCCCACTTAGGGCAGAACCACTAGAGCTCTGTGCAGTCCCCTCGACTTTGGCCATTGTCCTTTCTCCTTGTTTGCATGGGACATTGGCATTGAAATTGGGGCTTTTTCTTCACACTCCCATTTTCCTTTATTTAATTATTTTAGCGACATCTGATGCGGCAGTGAGCTCAGCTGTGAGATCTCATCTGTTCTATTTTGAGCCACAGGGAAACAAATGTGGGATGCTGTCACCTTCCTCCATGGCAGGACTTCTGTGCTCCCAAGAGCCCATCGGGTGGACTGAGCCAAGGCAGCGCTGGGCACCCTGTGGATGCCCTTCCTTCCAGAGGGGATGCCTGGGTTTCCCTCTGATGAGGATGCCTTGAGATCACCTGGCCACACCCTGTACAGACAGGGTCACAGGTGGTGACCTGCACCTGTGTGGGAGCAGAGATAGTTCTGAGCAGCAGAAAGAGAACAAAGCATCAAATGACCCATCCTCAGGGCCTGACACTGTCACCCCTAATCGAGTGTCCACTGCCCTTGGATCTCTCACTTGCACAAAAGAAAAAAGACCTTTCCTACCACTGGGTTCTTATGAGGATCACACAAGATGATATGTACCAAAGTGCCTTGTACATGGAAAACACTCTGCAGTTTAAGGTATTATATTAATAGTAATAATTGCCATTTGCAATCCTGGTGATTCCCTTGAGGTAGCAGCCCTCAGAGCTTCTCATGTGATCTTTCTTTCTTGAGTAAATTCGTCATCCAAAATCATCGCTCCCTCACGACCCCTGTGTTGTACTTTGGAAGTGCAATGACCATGCACAATTATTACCGATCATGCACCATGAGGATGAGAAAGAATCTTGGTGGGGACCTGTCTCAGCTCATCACTCTGTAGATGGTGGACTGGCACCTGGAGAGGGGAGACTTGTTCTGGGTTTCTAGGGCTCAGGACCCAGACTCTCAGTTCTGCAGATTGAGCTCTTTGCTTTTGGATGCTGGTGCTTTGTCCTTTCTGAAGGGCAGGAAGTTGGAAGCTTTGGGCGGGGCTTTTATCCTTAGTCATTAGGTGAAGTGGCGGCCTGACTCATGTCTGCTTGCTCACACTGATCCTCCACTGAGCTCTCCTGCTTCAGGTTCTGGGTGAATTTGGACAGAGCTCAGAGGAGAGGGTCAGGTGGAGGCTCTAGGAGAGATGGAGCCAGGAACCAGTGTGGCTTGCTGAAAAGGAGAGCAAGGCAGTTCCAGATCAGAGAAGCTGGGGATACCTCTCTTGGGACCATGGTCCTCATTGGAGCCCACCTCCTTTGTGCACATTCTCTGTCCTCGCCAGGAGCCCCCAGCCAACTGGGCATGTTGGGGGGCACAGCCGCTGGACCGAGAGGCCCCTTCAAAAGAGAAGATTGGGGCACACAGCATGGCCTGGAATGTTCAAGGAGCATCCCAGCTGAGTGTGGATGAAAGAAGAGATGCCATTAGAAATCCTGGAAAGGCTGGCTTTGGCTTCACCTCTTTTGCAAAACTCTTTTCTGCCTCCAGGTCTTGTCATTCGCTGCCATCTGCTTTGTTTGAGCATGCAGTTTGCAACACCCACTTCTCATGTGACCTTTCTTTCTTGAGTAAATTCGTCATCCAAAATATCCAGAAGGTTTGCCGATTAGTGCTGATACTCATGAATATCCTTCAGCCAATATTTATCTATACAGCAACAGAATAGAACCGTTGCCGGAACCCAGGAATCTCACATTGCTATAAAGCTCCTTGCCAAAGCACAGACGTTTTGGGAACATCCCCACCTTCCCCACGAATGCCACATTCCTTTTCTGATGTTCAGTCCAGGAGACTGACATTGCCTCTGTCTGTCATGTCTCCTTGGTGTCCCCAGTTGGTCTTCCCTTCTGTTTCATGACTTTGATATTAGCAGAGTCCTTGTTAGTCATGTTCATAGAATGTCCCTCAAAGTGAGCTGTTCTCATCTTCTGGTTTATGTATATGGATTTTATCAATATTTATTGAGTTTCTCCCTCAATGGAAATGTTGGCTCCTCTGAGCCTGGGTCCTTGTCTGTCAGGTTTGCTCATGTTCACCGACATCTGTGTGTGCCTGGCACACTTGGTCAGTGTTTGCTGAGCGAATGGATCAGGTCCAGCTCATTAGGTTCTGCAAGTGTTAAGTAGCACAGGCTTGTACTGGGGGTGGGGTGGGGGTGGAGGGCTCCTGAGAGCCAGGGTCAGAAGTGAAAAGACTTCACCTGGAAAGCAGGAGTGCAGAGTGTGTGGGAGAAGCCCCAGGGTCTGGCTCGTGATTCCCCTCTCTCAGTGGTTCCCAAAGCCCAGACTGCTGTAGAATCACTGGAGGACATTATTAAAACATAGATTGGTAGGCCCACTGTCAGAATGACAGTTTGTTTGGTCTTGGCAGGGGCCTGGAAACGTGTATTTCTGACAATTTTCCAGTGCTACTGGTGCTGCTGGTTCAGCAACCTCAGTGATTTGAGCAGCATCACGTTTGCTATTCAGAGGACAACTGGGCCACTGCTGATGAGCAGGAGCCAGGAGGGCTTCATGAAGGAGAAGGAGGAGGAGGTCTGCTTTGCTGCTACCATGTGCCATCTATGGTGCCTTTTGCTTTGTTTTGTCCTGTGGCTTCTGGCCTCACTGATGGCCTTGTCTAAACCCCTTGGTGCAATGAGCAGGCTTGGCCAGGATACCAAGCCCTCAGAAGAGGACGCTGACTAAGCCTTTGACTGGACTTGACCTTGGCCATTGCAGGGAAGTCACTCTAAGGCCAGGACCTGTCTTGTGCAGTCCAGCTTTTTTCAGTGTTTATTTACCTGAGCCTTGCACATGGCCCGCTGGCACTCTTGGAGGTGTTGCTGTTGGGCTCTGGGGCTCTATTTCTGTTTTCTCGTCTGACACCAGCATAGCAGGGGCAGATGAGGTGTGTGGCTACCCTTGCTTCCTTCCTGGCTCCATGCTCTTGAGGCTAGCTGGGCTGGGTTCAGTAGAATGTCTAAGTCACTGGAGTATCTGGTATGGCAGCAGATGGGTCCTTTCCAGGGGACAGAAATTCTATGAAGGAGGGAGGAAGCCTTGAGGAAGTTAAATGATTATGTTTAGAATGAACACACGCTGATGTTAGAAATGTTTACATATGTGTGCATGAGTGTGTTTTAAGTGTCCAGAAACATTTAGGAATATTTTACCTTTTAAGTGACATACCACAGTTGATGTTGGAGGTGAAGGCAGGAATTAGGAAATGTAGGAGGGACCATGTGGTTTGTGCACTCGGGAGATTCTAGGTTGGAAGGCAGTATTGTTGTCTAAATCGCAGAAAATTGTAGCAAGAGGGACCAGCATGCTTTCAATTCATCTTAGTCATTTGAACTGGGACCTCAAGAAGCCCATTGACTTTCTCTGCTCCAGTGTCACCTCTCCAGCTATCCCTGGCCATAGAATTACTCAGTCTTTCCTCTGGGCTTAAGAGTCTTCTTATTTATAACTCACCTTTCTTCTTTTAAAAGTTGTCATACATAGGTTTGTCTAAGCTGCTAAAGCAGGGGCCAGCAAACTACAGCCTACAAATCAAGTGTGGCCCAATATCTGTCTTTTTTTTTTTTTTTTTTTTTTTTTGTACCAGGGATTGAACTCGGGTCCTTGTGCTTGCAAGGCAGGCCACCGAACCGCTGAGCTAAATCCCTGGCCTCAATACCTGTCTTTATAAATAAAGTTTTATTGAAGCACAGCTATGGTCACTTGTTCATGTATTGCTGCAGGCTACTTTTGTATTACAATGGCAGAAGTAAGTCATTGCTGCAGAGACTGATGGCCCAGCAGCCTAAAAATACTGTCTAGGGTTGGACAGAAAAATTTCAACAGCTCTTGCACTAGAGCATGAGCTCCCTGGGAGCAGGAATGGAATTTCATTTATCTTTGCATCTTCCTGTTCCTTGCCCAAAGTAGCTGCCCAATAAACATATGCAGATTAGTTCTGAAATGCTGTGGATTAAATTGTGAAAGAGGAGTGCAGCCACCTGGCTATGCTGGCTTCCCTGAGCTTCATCCTACTCTTTGGCCACATTGTGATGCAGTTTTCTCTCTACAGGAAGAGTATAATGTAGTCGTCTTGCTGAATTCATTGATCTGCAGTGAGGGTAAAACAGTATATTGAAATATCCTACTAGACAATTGGGCCTAGCTTTCAACCTTCTGATGGCTCTAACTCAGCTGGCTCTAACTTTGAGCTTCTCTTGTCTGTAACTTTCTTGCTCCCCAACCCACTTTATCTGCCGCCTTCTATCTCCAGTCTAAAGCATGCACTCCGCATGTCATTCATAATGCTCCCAGCTTCAACCTTGATCTATCTGTCTGTCCTGACCCCTCCCTCTACCGGGTCAGCCTTCTGCTGCATCCAGAATTGTGTGAGATCTTTTCTGTCTCTCTGTTTCCAAGGGCCCCTTTTCTGCTTATTTATGACCTTTCTGGAGTCCTTGATCTTGGCTGGCATGAATTATTGTTTCATTTATCACTTAGTGTAGTGTTTTATGTCCTTAACTTTTTCCCTAATTCTGTGACTGAACCGAGAGCCTTACGAATGTTAGGCAAGTGCTTAAAGTGCTCTTCCGTCCAGCTATAGCCCCAGAAGTTGTTTTTATTGTTGTTGCGATACTAAGAATTAATGTCAGTGCCTTTGCATTTAGCTACATCCCAGCCATGTTTTCTTTTTTGAGAGAAGTCCTGTCTACATTGGACGACCTGGTCTCACATTTGTGATCATTCTGCCTTAGCCTCCCAAGTTGCTGGGATTATAGGCTTGTGCCACGGTACCTGGCTTCTGTTGTTGATTTCTAATCCTTGGGGCTCTTTGTTATGAACACAGGGGCCCAGAATTAGAATCTTCAAGGGTGGGATTCAGACTGCCCCCCTTTGTTAACAAGTTCCAAAAGTGTTATGATTTTGACCAAAGCTTAATGGTCACTAACTTAAGATAGACTAATTGGCAGTATTATTTACTTTTTCATGGGTCGCTATTCTCTAGATAGACTGTGAACTTCTTCTGGGCAGATCTGGGCCTGATGTATTTGATTTTCTTCAGGGCAGCATGTAGAAATGAATATTAGTGCAGGGAGAGGATCAGTTGGTGAGATTGTCCCCGGCACTAGGCCCTGTATCTGCGAGGCTCCCAGTAAGTGTTTGCTTGTTGATCAATACAAGATATGAAAGTGCTTGAGAAAGCAAAACAGGTTGTGCAGAGCATGGATTATTGCTGGGGGCTGGCCAGATGTGTGCCTTTTACCGATTCTGCTAAAGATGTTTACAGAGGGCTGGCTGCTTAGGAGCTCAGCCAGGCACAGAAAGTCCACCTGCTGAGAGCTGCTCACCAAGCAGAAGCCTGGGTTCTCTCCTCTTCTCTTTGATCGCCCTAACTTATGAGAAAAATCTCCTCTCTGTCTTCCCCAATTGGCTTGTTCTGGCAGTGCAAGGCCATAGAAGTGCAAGCTGCTGTTGGAAGTTTGTTTGGACACTTCAGGACATAGGAGAGGGCTTAGCTTGTTTAACGAGTTTTGCTTTCCCACTTAAAACACAAATGCAGATGTTTCATCTCCGTCCCGAGAGCTCTGTCCTCAGCGGCCTCAGAACGGCTTTTTGCTGGCTGCAGGGTGTGACATGCACTGTTGGTGTTGAGTTGTCCAGCAGAGCCAGGGCTCAGACCTCCCCATGGTGGCAAGTTACAGTCCAGAAAAAAAAATGTTCAACAGGTGCTTTGTATGGAGCCATTGTGCAAGGTTATTTAGAGTGTGACCGGAAAAAAAAAAAAAAAAAAAAGATTTTATTGAGCAATGGAGAAAGGAATTGGAGAAGATTTGAGCAGAAGTGTGAACCTGGGCATTGACAGTCACTCCCCCAATGACGTGCACATAAAAACATCCCGTGTCTGTTGTTTTGTCATCAGTATGTGTTTTATGGGGAAGAAATTGCAGATTCCAGAACTTACTCCTCTCTGCTGTGATTCTGCCCTGTTATTATTAGGCTGTTATTCTGATCTATTATATTGAGACCTTTTGCTTAATTTAAAGAATTGAATGGATTATTAGCTTTTTAATAAATAATAACATCTAGCAGCTACTGTCAAGGGCTGAATTTATTACTGTAACACTGGTTGACAAAATGGAATAGGAATTGTTACTTACACAGGACTAGATTTTTCATCTCTGCTTCTATGAATATGGGTAGCAGAGGTGGCCCGTGCGAGATCAAGAACACCTTTCATGGAAAGCACAAGAGGAGGCCCACACAACAAGCTGCAGCAGAATGCTAGAAGCACCCTTCTCTCCATCAGCCCAGAGCCAAGAGTGGCGGGCACAGCTCTGTAGAGTGACTGTGTGAGCCTGTGTCACAGTCAGAGGTGAAATCTGGCCCCCGGTCTTGCCAGGGAGGACTATGAAACTTACTGTTCTCCTCTTAGATTTAAAGTGGAGTGTTATGTACAGATTTTAGGTGCAGATTGGGGCTGTCTATAGAAATGACTGATAGAAAATGTGTTGACAAATGTCATTTGAACATACTATTTCTTTGTGATATAAAGTGTGTGTGGTCAGACTAGCTTCTGTTTTTGGTAAAAACCTCCTTAGAGGACATAACATCTGAATTCATCCTAATGAAAATATATGTATTTATTTTGTACCGGGGATTGAACTCAGGACCTTGCACTTGTGAGGTAGGCAGCGGCACCACTGAGCTAAATCTCTGGCCCAAAAATATATGTTTTTAAACAGAAAGTGCTGGAAGAGGTGATAAGGGCAGGAAAGGCTGGGCATGTGCAAGGTGTCTGAATGGATATTTTTTGAGGCCTTACTGTGCACAGAGTGCTAGTCAGATGGAGCTCGGTAAGTTGAAAACTAAGTAATATGCTCTGTACATATCTTTCCTTGACTTACAGTACATAAAAATAATAAATGTGTATGGTTATATGAATCCACATAACTGTGACCACAGCCTGACAAAATCAGTTTCATGCTTATTCTCATGTGATAGAAGAAGAAACTGAGAGTGGCGTGACCCACCAATTACGTTGTGATGCTAAAACTCAGAGCAGCTCGGCAGGCTCCCAAGCTCGTACCTTCGTTGCTGGCACTGTCCACATAGCTTCTCACCCCAGGTTGCTGTTATTTCTGTCTCTGCTTACCTCCTCCAGCAGAGTGAATGGCCCGAGAGCAGGGACACATTTGACCATTCTTGGTCCCCTACCTATCCTGTGGGCAGAGTTCCTAAGTGTGTGTTGCATCTAAAAGATTTTTGATGGAGATTTTCCAGACCAGGCACGGAAGTCCCATCTCCTGGGTTGAAGGACAACTAAAAGAGGGAAGGAGGAAGTGTCTTCTGGGGTGAGGAGAATGTGAGCACAGTGGTTGAGAGGGTTGGAGGGGGGACTTGTGCAGGTATTTGGGCTGATGCAGTGTAGTGGAGGTCATGATAGGCACATGTGTGTGGTAGGGACCTTAGGAACTGCACAGTGCAGGATTCACTGTGAGACTTCAGGGTTAGAAGGGCTGGTCTGACCTCCACTGTTAGAAGTTGGATCAGATGGCTGAACCCTCCCTACCCAATGCTTCTGTGGCCCATCAGAGACATGGCCATGGGCTGGGTTCCGTGGTGCTTCTTTTATCAGAAACATTTATGGAACAACTTGAATGTATCGCGGTCAGTGACCAAAGACCCATCAGGGCTGCTTACAGTGAACACTCTCATCTGTGTGTCACATTGTTGGTGCTGGTTGCTGGGGTTACACGAGTGGGTAATGAGGACCACCGTGTGGCCCAAATGCAGTACTGTAGCCTGACAGGGTTTCTCTGACCCCAAGTTGCTGATTGCTCTGGGTTTTTGTAATTGAGCTAAATAATTGAAGAAATCAGAAAATAGTTACCAAATCAGGTTTTTGGTAAAGTATGATAAAGCATGACTTAGCAATGAGGACACAGTTGTTAATCAGCCTATCCCTGAAGTCCAGCTCTCTGCAATAATCATTAGTGAGTGAGCCATTACATATCAGAAATAGAAATTCCTTTCGGGTCTACATGGGGCCCCTTTCCTATCTGGACAGCATTTCATAGTCAAATTTCCTCCCTGGTGTGGACAGGTCTTGGGGAGGGGGGGAGCCCATGGTCTTTAGAAGTGGTGTTGGACTTACTAATATCCACTGTTGAGCCTGCACTCAGGTTGGCCTGGAAGGTGAGTGACAAGAATGGGTTATCCCTGGGACAACTCCAAAACCAACAATAGCCAACACCCCATCTCTTGTTCATCTGCTTTTCCACAGGCCAGGCAGGTTACCCCGAGACTAAGCCTGGGTCTCTCTGCTGATCTAAAAAGTCAAGCATTTCATGAGCTGGTTCTCTCTAGGATGAGCTCTGTCACAAAGCTGGTCACTACTGTGTTGCTCAGTTTTGGGATCTTAGAAAATTATGGTATTTTAGGCCCCAGAGTCCAAAGATGATTATAATACTCAGGTGTTGTAATAGGATGTGGAGATGCCATCTGTCTCTGACCCAGCGTCCCCATGTGGGAAATGATCCCCCAGGCTCTGTCTAGTGGGTGTTTGCCAGGACCTGGATTCTAGTGGCCATTTGTGCCACTATCCATCTTTCTGTGGAACTTGGCCAGTGAGACATTGACCTCATTTCTGAGGAACTTCAGCTGCTCACTGTGGGATCTACTGTGGTTGGGCCAGGGTGGGGATGACCGGAAGGAGGCCCAGTCTGTGAATCCAGCCAGGGTCAGGGCCAGGGAGGAGCTGGCAGCATCATGGGGACCAGGATTTGAGTGACCACGGTCCCAAGAGCAGCCATGCTGTTGAGTTTGGCAGAGAGGTGCCAGTAGACATGACAGTCCGGGCACTGTTATACTTGTGACCAGAAGTTTGAGCGTTCTGAGAACATACTGGGAGTGTGCCTCTAGTGGTAGAGTGCTTGCCTAGCATGCTTGAGGCCCTGGATTCAATCCCCAGCACCAAGAACAACACATAAACACACACACACACACAAACCCTAACCAATACTTTCACCCCCAACAACAACAAAAGAAGGTTGAGGGTACACTGTGCTACTGATCGGAGCAGGAGGTGTTCATGGCAGATGGGACCAGTGGCTGTTCATGGGTGCAGAGGAATTGCAGAGAAAGTGGAGCTTCCCTGGCAGGCAGCAGAAAGTTTCATCTGAGAGCTAACAGGAAAGCAAATGCCTAGGTGTCTCCCAAGACCTCTACCACCCAGGTCAAGGGGCCCCCCAGGGCATGGCTGTGGGCTGCCCTTGGGATAGTTGGGTTGGGCAGGGCTCCTTGCAGCTGCTTCAGAAAGGGCACTGGTGTTTGCTTGTCTTGGGGATTCTAGAAGGTGATGATTTAGGGCATGGCCAGGCAGAGACTGCTTCCTGAGGCCTGAGCGTTTCTTCAGAGCCTTAAATAGAGCTTAAAGATGATGATATTAATTTTAGCAAATATTCAGCTCGCATTCCATAGAAATTAGGTAGTCTGTAGCCCTACTATGTAGGCATCATTATTTCTGTTTTACAGAGGAGGAAACTGAGGGACAAGGAAGTTAAGTAATGTGTCCAGGCCAATCAGCCAGGGAACGTCAGAGCAGGAGTTCAGACACAGGCCGAGAAGCTTCAGAGCCCATTTTCTGGACTCGCTGTCACTACTGTTATCTGTGACCTTGAGCGTGGGCTCTGCTTTTGTCCTGGTGGGTCTGGGTGGAGGTGCATTTCATTTGATCTTGCTGGAGAAATTTCCAGTCTTCTCAACTCTTGGAAAATAGGAGACGTGGAACTTTAGAGCTATATCCTGAGGGCATATCTCCTGGTTTGCTGAATTTTTAAAAAGAGTCTTTACTCCATGGCAGGCTTTCTTGTCTGGAGATCAGAGGCAGATGGCGGCTTGCAGAATCAGCCCTTGTTCTGGTTCGCTCCCACTCCTCCTGAAACTCAGGTTCTCTTTGAAGTCTCTCTCATCACCTGTCAAGGAGCATGTGCCTCTGCTCATGCAGAGTGGATGGCCAGGCTGGGTGGGCAGGTGTCTTTCAGGGGCCGTGCCCCACATGGCATTTCTGGTCACTATCCCTGGGGAGCCAGTGGAGATGTTTACACAAGGAAGGTTGCTCTCAGAAGGAGGGAGTAGAAGGAGGAAGGGAGTTGGTCACAGGGGCTGGGCTGGTCCAGGCCACCGAATCTTTGTCCTGCCTGAGTTAGAAGTCCAGGTTTGAGTGTCAGACAGAATTTGTTATCTGTCCTGGATTTGCCTTTTGGAAACCTGGAATTAAGTACACACTTAAGTGTAATTTCTAACCATGTCGTTATAGTGGGCAGGTTCTGGCAACTGATTGCCTGGTAACTTTGATACCACCACTGATGAGCTATGGGACCTGGGCCACTTTACTCTAGGTGGGGTGAGCTGCGTAATTTGCAGGGTTCCCTGTAGAATGTACACGCGGGGCCCTTGGTTCAAAATTTATCAAGGACTTTATGATAGTGACAAAGAATGTTGCATCAAGCATGGGACCTCAGGTTGGGGATGTGCATGGTCACACAGGTTGTACCTGAAGCCTGAGGCTTCATAGTAATGACCTTGCAGAAGAAATGTGTCTGAGCTATGTTCTGTGGCCTTGGCTGCTTGTGGCTTGGGACCTTCCTGTCCTTTGATATGCACAGATGCCTTTTTTTAGGGAGCAAGAAGTTCCTCGCCAGGTACATAGGCTGTGCTATTCAGATATCTCCCCCTGAGGAGTGTGTGAGGGACTCCAGAGCAGGCCGCCCCGCCCCAATCTCCCAAGCTGTGCACCAGGAAAAGGCACAGCAGACACTGTCCTTGCTACATCCCTGGTGCTGGGGCTGGAACCCAGGGCTTCATGCATGCAAGGCTAGTGCTCTGTTACTGAACTACACCCCAGCCTGTATTTGTTTTCTCTTTGCTGCAGTGTGTTAAGTCAGTTACCAATTTTGTACCATTTCACCCCTGGATATTTTAGTATGCTTCTGAAATATAAGGATACTCTCTTATTTGTGCGCAGTGACATTGAGATATTGTTTTTTAATGGAAAGTTTAGTGAGGTGTGGTCAGGAGATATAATGATTAGTGTTGATTTGCTTGGTAGGATGAAAGGCTGCTATTCAATTTAAAATAAGCAGTTTGCTTATTTGTATTTAATTTCCTTGTCATTCAGAGGAGGCAGTGGCCCATGATTTTGTTAAGAATGATCTTCGGACTTCTGCCCCACTGACCCAGTGGGCAAGATGAGGACCACTTTCCAGGGGAGTCGGCTCTCTCATTTCAGTTGCTGGAGTCTCCTTTTTCTTACGCCTAAGCTATCCCAAAGGCTTTCTGACTGGTCCCTCACCCTGTGGAATAACAACTGGCTCAGTCTGCCTCCCCCAACTATGGGGGGGGGTCTTTTAAAAATGTACCCTGAATCTCATCCTTTCCTTACTTAAAGCTTTTAAAAACTTCCCCATTACCTATGGTGAAGGTTGGCTGCCACCTCTCTCTGTATGGCCCATGAGCTCAGAATGGTTTATGTATCTTTAAAGGGTTGGAAGAAACCGAAAGAAGAATACTATTTTTTGACACACGAACATGATGAAAAATTCATATCCCAGGATCCACAAATAAAGTTTTATTGGAACACAGCCATGGACATTCAATTATATATCTTTTATGGTTGCTTTTACACTGCAGTGGCAGAGTGGGATAATCACAGCACATCATTACAGAAAAGTTTGCTGACGCCTGAGCTGTGATATAAAATGTAGGATTATTGGTCTGGCATCCAAGGCCCTTTGTGCCTGATGCCAAGTACCCTTTTCTATAACACCTGCTTTCTATTGCTCTGTACATTCTTCATGCCCAACTGTTATGAGATCTTTGCACTGGCTGGCTCTGGCTCCTTTTCTTCCCATCTTTCCCCCTGGCTTGGCTACATCGCTGACTTACTCCTGCAGAAATCCCCACCTCCGGAGGCCTTCCTGACTTCCTTTCTTTTCCTTCCAGCCTTTCTGATTTGGTGGATTGTTGTGGTTTTAATCTAACCTGTCTCCCCAGAGTCTCATGTATTCCAACTGGGGCTTTGAGAAGGTGACTGGATTGAGGACTGTGTCCCTATCAGTGAATCAATCCCTCAGTGGATTCATAGCTGGATGTGCTGTTAGGAGGCAGGCCCTGGTTGGAAGTGGGTCACTGTGGGCACGACTGGGAAAGGTGTATTTTTGTCCCCAGCTCCTCCTTTCTTTCTGTCTGTGCTTCTTGGCTGACATGGGTTGAGCACATTTTGTCCACTAAGCCTTAACACCGTGTCATTTCTGCCCAGAAGCCAGCCAACCATACATGGATGGAACCTTCTGAAGTCACAAGCCAAAAAACTTCTTTTTTAAGTAGTGGATATTTGGTATTTTATCCCAGTGACAGAAAAGTGGCTAATACAGAAAATTGGTATAGAAGAAATGAAGTTGTCACTGTGACTCTAAGTGATCACATGGTTCAGAAACTTTTGGAACTGGTCTGTGTGTGGGGGATTTGTAAAGTTTTGGAGACAGTTAGGCTGGCAAAAGCCTAGAAAGATGTTATCAGAGCCTGATGGGTGATTTTGGTTGGAACTCAGACAGACAGAATGCCGATAGGAATGTGGATAGTGAAGACCAGGCTGGGGGGGGGTCTTTTAAAAATGTACCCTGAATCTCATCCTTTCCTTACTTAAAGCTTTTAAAAACTTCCCCATTACCTATGGTGAAGGTTGGCTGCCACCTCTCTCTGTATGGCCCATGAGCTCAGAATGGTTTATGTATCTTTAAAGGGTTGGAAGAAACCGAAAGAAGAATACTATTTTTTGACACACGAACATGATGAAAAATTCATATCCCAGGATCCACAAATAAAGTTTTATTGGAACACAGCCATGGACATTCAATTATATATCTTTTATGGTTGCTTTTACACTGCAGTGGCAGAGTGGGATAATCACAGCACATCATTACAGAAAAGTTTGCTGACGCCTGAGCTGTGATATAAAATGTAGGATTATTGGTCTGGCATCCAAGGCCCTTTGTGCCTGATGCCAAGTACCCTTTTCTATAACACCTGCTTTCTATTGCTCTGTACATTCTTCATGCCCAACTGTTATGAGATCTTTGCACTGGCTGGCTCTGGCTCCTTTTCTTCCCATCTTTCCCCCTGGCTTGGCTACATCGCTGACTTACTCCTGCAGAAATCCCCACCTCCGGAGGCCTTCCTGACTTCCTTTCTTTTCCTTCCAGCCTTTCTGATTTGGTGGATTGTTGTGGTTTTAATCTAACCTGTCTCCCCAGAGTCTCATGTATTCCAACTGGGGCTTTGAGAAGGTGACTGGATTGAGGACTGTGTCCCTATCAGTGAATCAATCCCTCAGTGGATTCATAGCTGGATGTGCTGTTAGGAGGCAGGCCCTGGTTGGAAGTGGGTCACTGTGGGCACGACTGGGAAAGGTGTATTTTTGTCCCCAGCTCCTCCTTTCTTTCTGTCTGTGCTTCTTGGCTGACATGGGTTGAGCACATTTTGTCCACTAAGCCTTAACACCGTGTCATTTCTGCCCAGAAGCCAGCCAACCATACATGGATGGAACCTTCTGAAGTCACAAGCCAAAAAACTTCTTTTTTAAGTAGTGGATATTTGGTATTTTATCCCAGTGACAGAAAAGTGGCTAATACAGAAAATTGGTATAGAAGAAATGAAGTTGTCACTGTGACTCTAAGTGATCACATGGTTCAGAAACTTTTGGAACTGGTCTGTGTGTGGGGGATTTGTAAAGTTTTGGAGACAGTTAGGCTGGCAAAAGCCTAGAAAGATGTTATCAGAGCCTGATGGGTGATTTTGGTTGGAACTCAGACAGACAGAATGCCGATAGGAATGTGGATAGTGAAGACCAGGCTCATGAGGTTTCAGATCGGAAGGGTAACTACTGGAAACTGGACTAGAGGCCGTGTGTGTTTTCTTCGGACAAAGAATTTTTCTACATTTTGACCATGTCCTAAGAATTTGTGTGAGACTGAATTTAAAGATGGTGAACTAATTGATCTAGCGTTGGAAATTTCAAGGCAGTCCAGTGTTCAGGTTATGGCATGGGCACTGCTGGCTGCTTTTAGCCAAACCTATAGGGAAAATCGAGGGTAAAAAGCAGGGCAGAAAAATTTGAAAAACTTTTGGGGCCCAAAGAAGTGTGGCTGCTGAAGAGATTAGTGCCATTAAAAGAAATCAAATACTTTTCAGGGACAAGATGCTTTGAGGGCACCTGAGGAATCAGTAAGACCCTATCCATTGTAAGTTCAAAGGTGAAGAAGTTTAAATCTTTCAATTGAGAAGGGAGCCTCGGGATCTGCTGCTCAAGAAGGGCCACGTAGGAAGGTGATTCTCCAGAATTAATTTCTTCATGCTCAGCTATTCAGGCACCCAGAAGCCGCCGCCGCCATGATCCAAGGGACTCTAGCGT
Source organism: Fukomys damarensis (assembly GCF_012274545.1). Classification (NCBI taxonomy): domain Eukaryota; kingdom Metazoa; phylum Chordata; class Mammalia; order Rodentia; family Bathyergidae; genus Fukomys; species Fukomys damarensis. The sequence continues at coordinate 14,228,114 of NW_022900932.1, forward strand.
CTTCCTGGTGGCTGACCTTTGTATTCTTCCTGTGATACTAGTTTCCCCAGCATGCAGAATGGAAGAGTTATAGGGTCAGGGAGGTTTCTACCCAGATTTCCAAGAAAGGCCTGAGAGGCCAGGCAAGGAGCCCCTAAGAGAACAGGACAAAGTTGTGGAAATGAAGCCAAAGGTGCAGTAAAGGCACCAGGAAGTTGGAAATGCCAGGGACATGGAGCATCTGCTAAACAAAGCTACAGACTGTGAGTAGGGCCAGGCCAAGAGAGAGAGGCGATGTGAGTTGCAATTAGCCAGGCAGTAGGGGTGGGGGGCGGTCCTCTAAGCTCTCTGGAACTCCCGTCTTACCACCATGTGCTCTGAATGCCACATATGGGGCTACAGGATTTAAGTTTCACCTAGTTACTGGATTTTTGTCTGATTCTTTTCTATTGCCTCGTTCTTTTCATAATGGGAATGTTTCCCCTGTATCATTGTATCTCGGGATTATGTAACTTGTTTTTTATTTTTATAGACGTTTACATCTAAAAGTTTACCTTAAATCTCAGAAAAGAATTTGACCTAGACTTTTGAAAAAAATGCTGGAACTGTTGAGACTTTGGGGAAGGGATTTTGCATCTCTGGTTGTACTTGGGACAGTTGGGGTTATTAACTTATTATTGTGTCTATTTGGAGATAAAGTATAGTTTGTATAAATCAATTTGATGGGATTAAGAAAAACCTAGCACATTAGTAAAGCACACTTTTGGTCATGTCTGGGTGAACCATGGAAGGGTGGCCTTGGGGTCTATGTCTGGTTCCTTGACCCTTTCTCTCTGGCACTGCTCCCCTGCTCTCCTTCCTGGATACCATGAACCAAGCACCTTTGATGTGTCCTTCCCTTCCTCCATGATGTCCCTATTGTTTAGCCAGCTGAGCATGGACTGAATTCTGTGAAACCATTAGACAAATCAAACCTCTCTTCATGTAAGGTTTTCGGTATCATGTCTGAGCAACGGAAAAGCTGACAGGTACATGACTCCCAGTTTGTATAGGAAAAATGGGTGAGAAGCTCAGAGACTCCCAGAGCTTGGCACCTAGGTACTTGGTCTAGAGGAAGGTCAGCAAGGACCGAGATGGCTCACCTGGTTGGCAGACCTGGACCAAGTACCTACTGGTATCTGCCAGTGCTTGCTCTAGCAAACATCTCAGACTCTGCAGACTCTGTCCCTATGGGCCTCATCTCTCAGAGGGGAAGAAAGACATTGAGTACATGTATTAATATGGGGGTGTGTGGGTGGGATGGGGCGTTTCCAGTCCTCATTGGTGCTTTCGAAAGGGTGGAGGATGTGAGGGAGGGGTTTGTCCAGATAAGGAGGCCAAGGAGGCCTCTAAGGAGGTAACACTGGAGGCTTGAGTGAGACATTGTGTTGGGTGGTCAGAAAAGCTGTGGAGCCAGAGGAGAAAATGGGATCTATTTCTGTTTCCTCTTCAGCCTTAGAAAGATGACAGAAGGTAGTGCTTTCTCTCTTCCCTGAGGCCACAGCACCAGCAACCTGGGAAGTCACACCAGACTCTCAGGTCAGAGTCCTTCCTCATGGATGGGGTACACAGTCCGTTGGACCCTTACCAGAGCCTCCTGGCCTTTGATCCCAACCACAGGGCTAAACCAGCTCCTCTTTTTTAAGGTCTATGAGATGACTGAGATTTTGGAGCCGAGAGGGACTTCGATGATAGCCTGTCTGACCTTGTTATTTCAAGAGCCAAAAGTAAAACCTAGAGCAGCAGAGTTCCTTGGTTACTAGGCCAGTTAGAGGCAGAGCCAAGATTGGAATCCTTATCCTGTGATCCCCAGAGAACAGTCACTTGTCTTTTGATTGTACTGGGGGCTGCCAAGAGAAGCCAGTTGCCAGAGCTGAGAAGGTTACTAAGGGCCATGGGAAACCCCTATGGAGCCACAGTCACCCCAGAGCCAGCCTGAGCTGCCTCCCTTTGCTGCATGTGTCCAAGCCACTGTCCAAGCTGCTGACTTCCAGTCTCACTTAGTGAATGTTGCTCCAGTCCAAGGGAGGCCTCCTGTTGACAGCTGGCTGGCCACGCAGGAGCTATGAACAGGTCACGAAGCACCCTTCACGTCAGGATGCATGACTGAGGCTTCCGCCTCCCAAGGATCCGCCAGTGGTCTGGGCAAGGAACAGACACAGACCGCATCTGGAGACCCTGATGAGTGTGTAGACAGGCGAAACCCATGTGAGCAATGCAGGGTGTGAGGGGGTCTCGAGTCTGAACTGGAAACCTGACTGTCAGGGCTCAAATCCTGTCTTCATCACCAGCCTGCTGAGACCTGAAGAAAGTTATTCAACCTCTCTGTCCTTCATTTTTCTCATCTTTGAAATGGAGGTCTTAATATCAACCTAATAAGGCTGTCACGATTATGACATGCATGTATTTTTCATGTATGTGTAACTCATGTATTTAGGTGCATGTCTTGCTTGCCTGTTAGGAAGCAGCGTGAGGATGGCCTCTGCCTCACCCTACCTCGGAGTGGCCCATCTTACACGAGAACTGGGTCTTGGGAGAAGGCTGGGTCCAGGTCCCTGCCAGCCCTGGATGAAGCACAGTAAACAGAGTAAGTTGTGCAGTGTTGGGCTGAGTTTCAGCTCGTTCATGCCCTGCTGGGCATGAAGCTTCACTTCTGTAACTCTCCTCCTTCCTCTGTGAATGGGGAGTTGTGACACCGGGCGTTTCATGGAATCCCGGGGAGGATTCACTGAGTTCGTACCAGCAGAGCCCTTCACACAGCGCCTCACCTCAGGGAATGTGAAACAGCGTGGGTTGCAGTTGTTCTTGCTGCTTCTCTTGGGTGATGTTGGCAGCTCACTAACAGCCCAGGCCTGACTTGGTTCTCTGGTCTGGAGGATGAGGCCAGTGTCTTGCAGGGCATAGGGCTGGCCAGTTGGAAAGGCCAGCCTGGAACTGTCTTCCTCCTTCGTAGCCCTCTTCTTTTAGCTGCTCATGCCACTCCCTTTGGGGACCATAGCACCTTCTCTTACAGTGTTGATTGCTCCCTGGGTCTCTGCCATTGTGCCCGGTTGGTCTCTGAGCACCAAGAAACACACGTAGCACATGGTGGGCACTCAGGACCCCAGCAGAGATTTTTCTGGGTCACGATATAGGAAGAACAAAAGAGATGGGGGACTGTTTGCCTCGTCTAGCGATGAGTGGCCAGGAGATGGGGATTCGGACAGAGCACTTGGGAGAGGAATGCAGTCGCTGTGTCCTGTGGATCAGAACAAGAGTGGCACAGTGAAAGTTTTAAGTGGGCAGATCCCTTCTAGGGAAGGGCAAGTTGCCTGGATTTGGGGCTGCTCGCAGGGGGAGGCTGTGGGAGGAGTGAGGACCAGAGAGTACGGCCGCCAGTCCAGGGCTCTGCTCCTCAAAGTATGGCTGGTGCAGTCCCAGCTCAGACTTCCTGGTCTAAGTCTGAGTGTTGACCACATCCCCAGGTTGCATGTGGAGCACTGCTGAGAGCTGTGGCGGAGCACGCTTCTCTCGGAACTGTGCTCCTCTGCTCACAGTGGAGAAAACAGACTGGTACTGTGGCCTCGAATGCTGGTTCTCAGAGTTCTGGCACTGTCCCTAGACCAGACCTGGCAGCCTGTCAGAAATGGAAACTCTCATGCCCCACCAGAGCTGGGAGATGACCAAGCAGGAACTGGAGACCCTGTTCTTATCCCTAGGGCACTTTGGAATCACAAGGGAGAGGTACAAGGTGCCTGGGTAGGACCTAAGAGCCTCTTGGACATGGCAGGGACATTGGGAACTTCCTGAGCTCTCAGTGATGCTAACCTGCAGCGCGGATTGAGAACCAGCACCCAGCGCCAGGCACCAAACCTGAGTTTTCTTAGTGCATTTAGGTAGACTCACCTGCCTGCCTGCCTGCCATGAAAGGCAAGGGCCTCGGGGAGCTTAATCTATCATTTAGTTTCCTGGGTCCTGGAGAAGCACACAGGGAAGTGGGTTCAATCTATCCTAGAAGGGACATTGGCTATTTCTACCTTGGGGGGAGGCCAGATTGGGTAGCGCTGAGCCTCAGGAATGGAATCACAAGGCTGTGGCTCACTGATTCAAGTTCTAAGTGCTGTAAAGATGATAGGCAGCTTGAGGCAGTAGCCCTGCCCTGGAGAAGGAAATAGCGGGGGCTTTGGGAGACCAGCTCAGATCTCCTCTTGAGCTTTTCACTCTCTGCCACCAGTGCCCAGTCCTGGGGTACATGGTTCGCTCTGGGGGCCTTTGCTCTGCAGCATGTCAGGCTCCCTTGGATTAGGATGGGGGCTGTTGGGGAACTAGCCTCCTTGCTTTGCATACTGGTGGCGGTGGCAAGAACGAGATTTAGGGAAATATCACTGCCCGTCTCCCAGGAAGCTGGGCAACAAACACAGAGTTCTGGTCATCATTTACTGAGGGGACAAGCTGAGCCTTGCTAGCCTAGGAAGAAGTAGTGGTGTGGTCTCCAGCCCCAGTTCCTGAGAGAAGCTCTCTGACTGCCGAGTGGTGAACTGCATGCATATCTTGTGCTGCGTTCAGAAGCCTCCAGAACGCCAGGTGTGGAAAGCAATCATTATATTATCTTAGCATCTAAATTATATGGCACCAATCTAAGTAAGGCCTCATGTGGCCCTCATTGCCATTGCAGAAGACAGGTGTCAACATTTCACCAATTCTACATTAGCCGTTGCCTCTTGGGACCCTGTGACTGTCAACCTCTGCGTTCCACAAATGTGGCAGCTAAAGTCCAGGGATTTGGTAGGTACCTGAGTGGTTGAAGCGAGTGAGTGGCAGAGACAAATGAGAAGTCAGGTCCTAATCACTAAAGCACAGCCTGAAAACTAAAGGGTTTTGTGAGATGTTTTCTTCATTTTTGGTCCATGTTGGCTTTACTACAGTGTCTGAATTATGTAATACCAGAAAAAACATTCTTAGACTACTTGTGCTGAAAAGATTCAGAAGAAATCACTTAGCATGGTAAACTTGAGACTTTTTAGACCATGTCCTACAGTGTGTGCATGTATATGCATATAATATGTTAGAGTTATACACACACGGTCTCTCCTTGAAACAAAAGTCCATGAAACGGTCATTATTCTTACCACATGAGATGCAGCTTGAGGTAGGCTTTTAAATAGTAATACTATTTTATTAA
>NW_022900932.1:14233398-14259800 GCF_012274545.1 Fukomys damarensis
GAAAAAAAAAAAAAAAAAAAAGGACTTGTCAAAAAAGGATGCTGTAAAGGATGCAAATGGACAGTCAGATGAAGCGTGTGGTATATAGGGTGAGAAGGGAAAGTCCTGGATTTGGGGTGCAGAGGGATTCTATTCCATGCCATTCTATCCTCTTCCATTTACTAAAATAAATACAGCTTACCACTCATTCAGTAGAGTTCACGATCACCCAGTGGACCAAGGCCACCATTTGTAAAGTACTGGTGTGGTCCAGCTCTCTCAGTTTGCAGAGGAGGAAGCTGAAGTTTATAATCACATTACACATCTCTTGGTCATAAATCTGAGACTAAATGTAACTGATCCCTCCTCATCCCCACTGTCCCCAGCCTGCTCTGCCTCTGTCATTTCTCTGGAGACTTCACTCCGTCTTCCAGGGCCATTGTTGACCTGGTCTGTAGCCCACAGAACAGGGCCCACACTGATGGGTAGAACATCCTGTGACCCCAGGCCTGGCTGGTTTCTCTCTGGCCTTCATCCAGCCTAGGACCTCTCTTCCTTTTTGGTCACTGTTCTTATCTGTCTCTTTTGAGAACCACAGCCTGAATTTTAAGGCTGAGTTCCAAGGAGTTCTGGGGCTGGTGGATTTAAGTATTTTGAGCAATGATGCATTTATCTGGGTTCATCTCACCTTGTTCCCAACTCTGAAATCCCCCAATCTCTGAAAAGTGACTTTTTTTTTCTTAATTCCTGCCCTGGCTGGACGTGAGGCCATTTATAATTTTCCTTCATCCAGTGCAATTCTATGACACTGTAGAAACGTCACTGTGTTCAGCTGTGTTGTGCAGCTCAAACCTCATAGTTTAACCTGATTCATTTCCTAAGACCTGGAACAGATGGAATTGTAAAATACATTTGGAGCTGGGTGTGGTGGTGCATGCCTGTAATCCCAGCACTCAGGAGGCTGAGGCAGGAGGATCTCTGTGAGTTCAAGACCAGCCTGGGCTATATAGCGAGTTCCAGGTCAGTCTCAACTACATAGTGAGACCCTGTCTCAAAAAACAAACAAACAAAAAAATTTGGACACAAAGATTTTAGATGAATGATTGTGGACCTGTAGACACCTTTGGAGTGTATGAGAATATGTCATTGGTTAATCAGTGAACATTCTTTTAGGAAATAGTGATAGATAGCAGAAAATGCAGAGGTCCAGTTATCAGAAAGTTCACTGTTAATGCCTATAAAATTCTATAAATGTCTATAAAATGAGCCTTCTGTGAAGATGAAAAAAATGATGGCTATGACTTTGGAAATTCTGACAGTCTGGACCAATATAAGGTGTTGGGTATGGTCTGGTTTCTTCAAAACATTCAGAATTGTCTCTAATCAGATGCTCATTGGCAGCTTTCCCTGAGGTCCACATTGTACACCTGTAGGGAGAAAGGGTAGCACTCAGTTTTGCTATGCTACAGATGACAACTAACCCAGAAAAGTACAAAGGCAGAGAGAAATATCTCGGCAGTCTTTGTAGATTCTTTCCCCAGCTCCTCTGGTCTGTTTTAATATATTCTCCCTTCTTCATAATATTTCAGATGCCCCTTAATCAGATCTGCTGACTACCCACTGCTACACACTTTCCTTCCCTGCCATTAGCCTCATGGGTCATTAAAACCTCCTCACTGGCGATTCTTTTCTCTCTCAATAAAGGCTTCAAAGTTTCAAAAGTTTGAAAGTGTCTGCTTTAGAAGGCTTGGCGAACTCTGTACTCCTGAGACTACAGAAGGGCGACTCTCGCTTTAAATGAGGCATAGGAAACGCCCAGATCTAGGCCTTGAGAGATGCTCTGAAAGTCAGAAGAAATTAGATCAAGGAGGTGCCACACTTTAAGGCAGCTCTGAAAGTATGGCCTTGACTCACAGCCAGGGAGCCTGCTGTTGGTCCCTGGCCAGCCAGAATTGGAAATGTGATTGCTACAGAAAACTGCTCTCTTCTAGAGATCAGAAGGTCCCCAGATATCTGCAGGAGAAACAAAAGAGAAAGAAGACAAAGGGGTTCCATTTGCTTTGGCTCTAGCTTGGGGCTCAGCGAATGGAGCAGTGTCTCTTGTGAGAATTTGCCATAGCCTTGCTTTAAATGTGTACTGGCTGGGAGACCCAGGCAACTCCAAGCTGTGCATGTTTTGAGGGGGTTTGTAGCATCCCAGAGTGTCAGATCAAGTGAGAATTCTCTCAGGAAGGGCACACTTAGCGCAAGCCTTGAAGGATTCTTGTAGGTAGAACCTACTCATTCAGAATCGAGTGGCCCCCAAATGCATGCCAGATGAGGAGAGCAGTCACCATGGGCAAAAGTCGGCAGAAACAGCTGCTGGTGGCATTTAAAAACTCCACAGGTTTCGGATGTGAGGCTGGTTGGGTGATACAATACATTTAAAATTGTCCAAAAATGTGAGGAGGAAGAAATGCAACACTAATTTTTAAAGGTCCATGGATATTTGAAGAAAAATAAGAATTTCCTGAAATGAAAAATGTAATATCCAAAACGGGAACTATACTTTTCAGCAACTGGCAGATATTTCTTACAGGTATTTGTTAAAAATCAGAAATAAAAGCAATTCTGAATAACACTATGCCAGAAACAGTATTTTTACAACGCTTTATACAGTTTTACAGGATTAAATGTGTCACAAGGTGTTGGAAAGAAAATAGATGTTGAGCCCAGGCAGGGCCAGGCCAGATTTATAGGCTGTGCAGCCTTCGCTTATGCTGTAACCTCTCAGATTCTCAGTTTTCTTTTGGGTAATCCAACTCCACCAATTGACTCTGAGGGCTCATTTATGTAGGTTCTTTTTTCTTTCTCTGAATTGGAGCTTGAACCCAGGGCTTTTCTCATGCCAGGCAAGCCCTCTCCCACACAGCTGCATCTCTAGTTCTTTGTTCTCCCTTGCTCCCTCCTTCTCTGTTTCCCTCCTTTCTTTCTTCCTTTCCTCTCTCTCTCCTTCCCTTTTCTTTCTTTCATATTTCAGACAAGATCTTGCTAACTTTCCCAGGCTGGCCTTGCGATCCTCCTGCCTCAGCCTCCCAAGTAGGATTATAGACTTGTGTCAATGCACCTAGCTCATTAGGTGGTTTTGAACAGGTCTGGATTGCCCTTCTCTCACCTCCTTCTCCCTTGACAGGGTCCTACCATTTCACATTTAATTAAATTAGCTCCTCAGATGAATAAAGGGAGTATGTTCACGATTGCTGATGGTTGCCTGTGGGACCAGCACATGCCCAGGAGTTTCTCCTATTTATCTGGAGCCAGTGAAAGGGCCTGGCCGTGGAAGAGCAGCTGGCCGCGTCTCCCATCCCGGGGTGGAGATAGGTGGCAGGGTTCTGATTTTCAGAGGGGCCTGAGTGTGGTTAACGTGGTGACAGACATGCATCTTAGCCGGGCACAGCCTGCAAATTCCAATCAATCTGATCCAGCCCTTGGGAAATCTGCTTTGCATTGAGCTCGAACTCCATGCGAGGGCCCAGGGACTGATCTCTTACATGCCCCTGCAGGCGTTCTGTCCCTGTTCCCTTGGTCAGATCTTCTGGGGGTCACGATCTCCCGGGGTTGTCCTGGGGCCTGAGCTCCCTAGGTAGGGGAGGAGGAGGAGAAGGAGCGGGGAGAAGGGAAGGGGAAGGGTGAGGGGAAAGGAAGGGACCTGGGCGAGTGTGTTCCGGGCAGAAACAGCCATAGGCTGGACCTTTCTTCCTCCCTCTCTCCTTCGTGCCTTCCCTTTCCCCTTCTTTCTCCTTTTTTCTTTATCTCCCCATCCTCTTCTTCCTTTATGGTCTCTCTGTTTTTCTCTTTCCCTCTTACCTCCTTTCTTTTTTCCATAGTAGACAAATGTAAGACCATTTATTTTTAATTCCCCAAAATGAATCCAGCGAGAGTTTGGAGACTAGGCCTGGTCTTGCCTTGCCTGGACCAAGGGCAAAGTTTGCTGCATAGCAAGTTTTTGGAATGGAATTGTCCTGGGCGTGGGAATACTTTCTGACCCTTTCCTATGTGGGATCCAAGTCAGGACGACAGAATTATACCCAGGAAGGGAAGCAGCAATTCTGAACAGCGCCCACCTTTGGGAGGAAGTGGCAGCTTCCTCCTTCCTCGTGCAGTGCTCAGCCTGCAGGGACCTTTCTCTCCAGCTCAGCCTTGGAGCGCAGCATGAGCAAGCCTGCAGATGACGTCACTGGCCTTTCTGGGGGCAGCTGCCGCCAGCAGCAGCAGGATGCGCTGGCCATGCCAGTGGTAACTGGAGATCTTATCTTCAAATGCCCCGCAGCATTCATGTGTGGCGAGAAGCGCTCCTGAGGGAGGACTTTTCAAGTGGCTGCCCTGGTCAGGCAGCGTCCCTGGGAGACCTGGAGGGAGATCTGAAGCCAACCTCCCCCTCTCCTGGGCCAGGGCTCCTGGGGGGCCATTCCCAGAGGGCTCCAGCTTTCCGGCAATGCGATTCCTTTTTGGGGGATGGGGCGGTACTGGGAATTGAACCCAGAGCTTTTGCACCGAGCTATATTCCCAGCCCTTTTCCATTTTGAGACGGTGTCTCCTAAATTGATAAGTTGCCCTGAATGGGCTTGAATTTGTGATCCCCCGTCTCAGCTTCCAAGAGTGCTGAAATTATAGTGTACACCACCATCCCGAGGGTACATTCCTAGGCAATCTTTCTTCAAGTCCCTTTTGTTATTCCGTTTACAAAATGTTTTTGCCTCGCTTACCTATCCTTGCTTCCTAATACTGCCTATATATCAGGCGAATAGAAGAGAAAGGAGAGGGGGAGAAAAAAGAAGGGTTTTAGGGAAGAGAATCTTCCCAGGGGTACAGACACTGCCATCACCTATCTGAAGGCCCTCAAAGGGGGACAAGACATCCGCTTGCTCTTCGTCCCTGGTGAGAGACTTAGGGCTCTGGGACTCCCATAGGGGTGGACAGGGGAGGGAGGTGACATTCGCTCACCAGCTGTGGTGCAGCCTGAGTGCCGGGCCCTCGTTCCTCGGGGTGTTAAGGCTTTTTAGCCGGGGAGACAATCTTTAACCTACTACCCATCCTAGCTACCACTCCCTGACCACTCGCCCCAGGAAAGAACTAGGCACCGGGCCAGATCGACCCATACAGTTCTCACACGTGCCTTCCTGAGCGGGAACTGTCACACCATCTTCCCCGCTGGCGAGGAGCTTGTTGTTTTTGTCGTGCTGGGTCTGGAACCCACAGTCTCATGTGTGCTGTGCTGTACGGGCCTTGAGCAGCCCAGTCCTAGGATCTGCCTCGGGTCCCTTCTCACTGGGGGTTCGACCCACAGCCCTTCCTTCCACACCTTTGCCTGTGCTTTCTTTCTGTCATTGTCTGCACTGGCACCTTGACATTACCTTAGACAACTGTTGAAAGGACCGGCTCAGCCCGGAGGTACCTGGGAAGGCGAAGGTGAAACCTTAGGACCCAGGGCAGGAGAACTGGGGGACACTCGAGGTCCAGTCTCGAGCGGACAGTCCCAGGAGCGGCCTCCGATGAGCTCCTGGAGCACGATTGAGCCTCCCTCGCCGTCTCCTGCGTTATTGCTCCTGCTTCATTCCCGTCTTCAGGCTGTCCCAATGCACCTGCTGGATTAATCTTCCAAGATACTGATTTCATGATGTCACTCCCTGCTCTGAGCTCCTTTTCCTACACGGTGCTCAGAAGCCCAGCTCCTGTAGTCCAGAGTCTCTGTCCTTGGACCCTGGTTTCCCTTTCCAACCTTCCTCCCTTGGGACCCCTGTTATTCCCCACTCCCCTCCATTCCTGGGGTTCTGCAGTGTTCCCTGCACCTGCCTTCCCATCTGTATCTGCGGTTCCCTCCCTTCTCGTGACCCACGTTCTTTGCTTGCCTGGGGCTCAGTCACTCAGCTCTCAGCTATTATGAGGCAGCTGAGTACCAGGAATGGGCTGGGAAAACAGAGGCCACTGAGACAGATCTGCCCTTGACCAACTCTCAACCTTGGAAAGGGCCCTGTTGTGAAAGAAGCTTCGGTCAGCGCCACTCCAGCCATGCACAAAGCCTTCCCTTCCAGGCAGCCTTTCCCAATGGCTGTAGCGCTGTGAACTTCCCCTTTTCTGAAGGCCAATGGGCCTTCGTCTCTGTTCTTCTCTTTTAGTTCCTTGTGTGTTTTTTTTTTGTCATACAACTCAGTTGCTTTTATTGCCAGTGTCTCTTAGATTTCATCCCAAGAACATAGCGCACTGCCTAGTACTGCTCTATGTGCCTAATAATAGGAATGCATGTTCATACTGAGCTCTGATTGCAAAGCCCATTCACATCCATGATTACTCTTGCTCCCCATAACAGCCCCGTGGAACAGGCAGGATAAGTGTGATGAGCTCCAGTTTGCAGAGCTTTGAGTGACCTGCTCACAGGTGTGCAGTTCCTAAGCGGCAGTGTGGGGTTGTGGCCTGGGGTCACGCTGAGAGTATGCCATGGACCCCAGGGAAGGGTGGATGGTTGGAGGCCCATCCTATGGACTCTCCCTGGCCTCAGAATGGAAGGAATGTGTTAGGAGACCACGAAAAGGTGGACAACGGATCTTGTGGCTGCAATGTAGGTGGCTCTCTAAGAACAGCAAGGGAGGGACGTTGGCATTTGGGGGCTGCTTGGATAAAGGGTGATTTGTATCCTGGCTTCTTCTTATCCAGGCACTCCATTCCTCCTCTTCTTCCCTGATGCTGGGGACAGCTTTTTGGGTAAGAGCAGGGTTGGGGCTCAAGCTAGAAAGGGTATGTGGGAAGAGAGCCAAGGCTGGGGGCAGTGAAAGGACTTCTAGGTCCTTCCTGGAGTATTAAAGGGTCTTGGTAAGATTATTATAGCCAGCTAGTTAGGTAGAAATATTCTAGACAGTCAGACGGAGCTAGGCCACTGAGGAGTCTGTGCAGAAGATAAGAACACATTACAACTGTGCCTGGAGGTGCATCAGTTGAAGTCCAGGTCTCAAGATAAAGATGGAATGACTAGGCCTACATGCCTCCCCGAGGGATAAACAGTTGGTATTATCTGGTCTGGTAAAGACTAGATAGACATCAGTCCCCGGGTGGATGACCAGGACCTCCTGACTCATCTCTTCCAAAAAAGGTCCTTGTTTTTCCAGGTATATTTACTTCATGACTTGCTTCCCCATTGGATCAATATTATCTAAGCAGCTGTACTTATCATCTTATTGGCTGATCATAGCTTTGTCCCACATTGTATCTACCTTGTGATTTTGTTCTATAAAGCTTCCTGTGTAAAGTGGGGTCCGAAGCAACTGACTTGGGTCCCCTCCTGCCTCTCAGGAGCTATCTCTCTCAATTAAGATTTCCTACTCTTAATCTCCATTGTTCCTCAGAATTCATTCTTCGATTTTGGGAACACAAACTTGGCACATTAGACTCTAGCCCTGTGGGAGTTATATTATTTCTTTTATATCATTTGGAGGTCCTACAACAGGATCAAACTCAATTAAAGACATGGGAGGGATGGCTTCAAGCCCAACCCCTGCTTAATAATTTCAGAATTCTATGCCATTCTTATAGTATTAGTAGGACCAGGCACAGTGTACAGAAAGTTGGATTCCAGCTCCCTTTCATGCTGTCTATTGATTTTCACCTTTGCAATTACAGTAAAGGTGCTGCCCCATGAACATAAACTGGCTTTTGAAGCTCAGCTGTCTGAGCTACCTATGTATTTAAAAAATTCTTATGTTGCTTTAACGAGAACAAAGTGTGTTTCTTTAGCCTGGGCATGAATCAAAAATAGTTGAAAAATTTTTTTTGTCATTGTTGTTCAAGTTTAAAAATAAAAAGTCACCTTTGGGCAGGGATCAAGAATGGGTAATTTCAGGACATGAGAGTAATCTTTTCCCCATCTGTACTGGGCAAGGGACGACAGGCATTCTGATGGAAAGCTGTGTACACATCAACCGTGAGTCCCACAACTTTATTGCCTTGCGGTGCCTACTGGCTTAGGATGTCCCCAGCAAAAGGCCTTCTCCATCCTCCTGGCCCAGCAGAGGGTACAGAGTGCAGGGGGGATGTGTGTGAGTGACTGAAAGTAAATGACTGCACGGCCAAGGGGGAGGCCATCACAATTAAGCTGAAGCTTCTACCAGTGTGGCTTTGTCACAAAATGCACCAACTGCTGAGGGTCCAGATTGGTGGTGACCAGCGTCCGGAAGGAATGAAGGTCCTGGGGATTGAGTCGGGCAGTGACAATACAGATGGGGTTTCCCTGGAGTTTTCATTGAAAAAAAAAAGTCTGGACAGCCTGTGGCTGGTGAACTGAACTTTGAAGGGCATTATGTAAAGCTTTGTTTGTTTGCCATCCTCTAGTTTTACAGTTCAATATTATTAAGATTTGCGGAAACTGTTTTCTGTATGTCAGTTTTACTGTTTCTGACAACGGCTTCTGAGGAAGTATACATTCGTGCAACAGACGGCCTTGGCTGTTAATTCTAAATTTAGAAGCCGCCTCTGTTGGGTGCTGAAGTCAGTCACACGAAATTCAGGTGCTTGCTCAAAAAATCTGAATACCCATAGCATGGGCAAATCCCTGGTGGAAAGTAGGCAGCTGAGCCTGTCTTTTAGGATCCTGGGGTTGGCAGAGGGTGGCAGACCAGCGATGGTGGCCGTAGACATGGCATCAGTATATTAATAAACCAGAATCAGCATGCATGGAGGAAATACATACGACCACTGATAGGTCCCAGAGTCCCAGAGAACATTACAGGGTCTTTTTTGGTGTCTGGGTTTTCATCTTGACTCTGTCACTAGCTGTCTGCTTTGGGCACCATGCTTCACACAGTGGCCTTGGTTTCTCTGTCCATAAAATGAGGCCATATGTGTATATATGAGGTTATATATGTATAGATAATATGGAATATAGATATGGGCCATTTCCTGATTCCAAAGCTTGGGATTAATATACACAAATTCAAAGTTGCAACTAAGAGCTTTAGTTCTCTCTTATTTGGGCTGTTTGCAGTGGCCAAAATTGATAACATATTGAAAAGGTTCTCTGGCAGCTCAGGTATACATTGCCCTACGTTTTTTGCATCTCTGCATCACCCACCCTTCTCTGAAGGTCCCCTGGCCTCCTCAAAAGCAGCTAGGAAAGACTTAACATCCATCAGTCAGGACTCTCCAGCTCGGGACCTACACATCTGTCTGTTTTGAAGGTCATGGGCCTGACTTCCGGTCTTGAATGTGTTGACCATCCTCCTGGTTGACAGGTGCAGCCTCCGGGCAGGGCCCACACAAACGATGTCACTTCTCTGAGACTCAAAACTGAAACTGAAGAGGGGTAAGTCATAAGTAGGGTGGTCTGAAGCCTGAGTCTTAGTCCTGGCCTTGAAACTTACTGTATCAGTGACTTGGACAAGTTGAGTAATTTTTCTTGCCCTAGTCCACTAGTTGTACAGGGAGGATGATAAGAAAACCTGCTTTACTGAGCTGATGGGGAAGAGGATGGATAGGGGGAATGGAGGGGAAAGGGAAGTCAAAGGGTCAAGATATGATATGTATATATACCAGCTCCCCAGGAGGAATTGTATTTATCATGGATCACAAACATACACTAATAAAGAAGGAAATAAATCAAAGGTAACTACATCTAAACTCATTCCTAAATAAACCCAACTTAATTGTACTGTCCTCTTTATATATTGCTGAATTGGTTTGATCAAATTTTATTGAAATGTTTGCATTTGTGTTCATGGGCAATATTATTCTCAGATATCTGGTATCGTAACAGTCCTGACATCATAACATTACTCACGAATTCCTCTGAAGTTTGGAAGAAGTTGTTTATTATTTATTATTTGAATATGGAATTCACAAGTGATGCCATTTGGGCCCACATTTTTTCTCTATGGAAAATGTTTTCAAATATAAATTAATTGAATTCTATAATAGGGCTATTTAGGTCATCTGTATTCTCCTGAATGATCCTTAGTAATTTGTATCTTACAAGAAACATGGCCACTTCTTGTCCATTTTTAAATCCACTGAAATAAAGCTTTTCTGAAAAAAAAGAGCCCAAATAACACACATGAAATGCTTGAATAGAATAAGTGTGGTGGAAGTGCTGTGTGTGTGTGTGTGTGTGCGTGCGTGCGTGCGTGCGTGTGCATATGTGTGTTATTCATATGAACACCTGTATCACTGAACTTCATAACACTGGTCCCTTGGCCTCCAAGATTTTCCTCCCATTCCAAAATGGGCACATGCTCAGTTTCCTTATATTAATGTGCAGTATTTTCACATTACCTATGCACATTACCTCCTGGGTAATTTAAACCATCTCTAGATTACTTAAAATACCTAATAGAATGTCAGTGCTATGCAGTTATACTGTCCTGTTTTGTCAAGAAGGACGAGCAAGAGTCTCTCTATGTTCTACACAGGTACATTTGTTTTCAGTCTGCATTTGGTTGAATTCACGGAGGCTGAGTCTATGGATAGGGAAGGCTGACTATGCACATCAAGTGAGACAACTTTATTCTACATCCACTGAGATGATGTGTGTCAAGCCCCAAGAACAATTCTTGACAAACAGTTTTCAGTGAATGTTAGCTTTCATTACAGCAGGTCCTATTTTGGGAGAAATCGTTCTATTTTTGTACAGTTTCACTTCATGTCTCATTCAAGATCTATACTATTTCTGATTGAAAAAAATGGGTTTGGTAGGTTGTCAGGAGTTGTCCTTCATTTGCCCCAGCCTCACTAAATACACACAGACCTCCTTTCTCCATAGGCCTGTGGAGTGGTGGTACCCGTAGAGATGGAAACCTGCCTACAGAGCAGAAGGCAGTGGCTTTTGGGAAGAACCCTAGAGCTTGAGGAGGGCTCCTTGGAGCCCCACACCTCTGTTTTGTTTGGGACTCTAGGGGCTGTAGAGGTGGAGGCTAAGCCCAGCTCTGGGAGTGGGAACCTGAGACCAGACAATTCTCCTTAAGGTGTCCTGGCCAGGGTCAAGAGGTGTGGGGCTGAGGTCCATCCTTCCCAGGAAGGTTATAGTGGCTCTAGAGACCACTTGAGTGAAGATTGTGGGGCTGATGGAGTAATTACTCAATACCCAGGAAGCCTGACGCTTGTGTCCAGAGCCAGCAGCACTGAGAAGAGAGGCCTCAGGCTGTAGGGACCTGGAACCACCTCAAGAGGCTCCCTGCACTTCCTCTGTGTTGTTTTAGGTTGTCCCCAAGAGACGACTATTATGTCCCATTTCTTCTGGATCTGCTGGGAATGACTCAAACAACTACCAAGTGTTGCCAGGTGACAGAGGAAGGGCTGACCGAGGCCGTGAAGAGTTACTAGCCTTCTGGGGCTGAAGCCCTCAAGCTTAACTAATCTATGAGGTCCTTTCAGACATATGGCCTGAACCAGTCACATTTCTGCCACAGTTTGGATCTTAGATGTCACTTCATGGGTTGAAGTCTTGCTCCCTGAGGTGGTAGAAGTTATAAGAGGTGAGGCCTAGTGGGAGGTATCCAGCTTACTGAAGGAGTGACTTCCGACAGGATGGTGGGCTCCCACACTTCTTTTTCTTCTCCTTTTCTCATCCTGATCATGAGGTGCAGTTTGCCTCAGCCGTGACACCTACCATACCATGATGTGCTGTTTTACCATGGACCCAAACATTTGAGCCAATCGATCAGGGTATGAAACCTCTGAAACTCTGAGCCAGAGTAAACCTTTGCTGTCTATGCTTTGATCATCTCAAGTATTTGTTGCAGTAATTGGAAGCTAACAATCACACATTCCCAGCACAGCCCTGAAGCCTGAGTGTGTACTGCTGGGTCATAAGGAAGCTGTGTGCGCGGCTGTGCATCTCAGGTGTGCGGGTCATGGACACTTTAAGGAAATAAAGTCTTGTTAGAAATTATTATTGTCCAGAAAGGTCTGAGGCCCATTAGGGTTGGTGTCCATTGTCAAGATGCCCAGTTCCATGCTTACTTCCAAGAGTCTACTTCTTTTGCCTTCCTTCTTTCATGTAGATTGGCAGAATTCTTACTTGGAATTTCAGGACTGCAGTTTGGGCCTTACTGGAGACACAGAAGTATGAGGCAACCTACAGGGGCAAGAGCTAGGCATCAGTATTATCCACCCCAGGGCCCTTTTTTCTGCCTCCTTGACTACCCACTGCTGAGGTCATTGACAGTGAGCCAGGTGATACAAGAGTTAATGTGGCAGCTCATGTCCTTGGAACTGGCCAGAGCCATGGCCTCTTCTCCCTGGAATATCTGTCAGCTGGTGGGCCCCACTAGACATTCCAGGGCTGGGCTCAGGCTGGTGCACCATGGGCCAGAGTTCTCAGTTGCTTGGCTTTTCCACTCTCCCCTCCTGCCCCACCAGCATCATCCTAATCAAGAGGATCTGATGAAGTAGGTATCTACTCTTGATGCAGTGAGGAGGGGTGCTTAGCACATTTCTGCCTCTAGAAGTCTGCACTCCAAGGGAGGTGCCACCTGGGTATTGCCTGACTCACGAGGCAAATCCTGCCACCCATGTTCTTTTTAAAATCCAAACTACAAACATTCCAAGAGCCAGCTGATATCATCAGGAGACGCTTGACTTTCTTTTCCTCTACTGTCCAAGGGAATAAGACTATTTACCTCACAGGTTTATTGTGAAGATCAAATGGGATGGAGACCTCAAGAAAGCTTTGTGAATCATTCAGCTGAAAGTGAAGGATAAATGAAGCATGATTAATTAACATTGCCTTTTTAAGCATTTGTTAGTATTTGCATACCCAGATGCCTCTTTTGCTTTGTGCAGTCTTTCTTCAAGTCTACTCTGGGATCGTAGCTTACCTGCTTAGGGAATTGTATAAAGAGGAAAACAAAATCATTTCCAGGGAGCCTAAATTTCTTAACTTGCCCAGACATCTTTAAAAAATGTATAAAATATGGTGGAGGGGGGACTCAGACTCATCCAGCCCCTCTTCTTATTGCACATTATTACTGTTTTTCATATTCCCTGCTCATCTCTGGAAGCTCTAAAGAGAATAAGAGTTATATTCTCTGTCAGTACCCACAAGTCCCCCATGAACCATATAAACAGTACTGAACTGCACACTTGTCTCATAAACCCAGTAGGGCTAACATTATAGACCTGTTTCTGTCTCCTCTGACTGGTTGGGTGTTTGTATTTGTCTGCACATCTTTTATGCTCAGAGTATGCTCTGTGCAGAAACTTGTGCCCTCCCAGCTGGAGAATGCCCATAACTCATGAACCCAACATTGGAGAGCTAATTGTGGGCCTTGATTCATAGGGTTCCTGAAAGCCTTGGGGCGAGATTACACTGCCTTCTGATGGTGAATGACAGCTTCCAAGATTGAAATAATAAGCCCAGAACCCCCAGTTCTCTGTAGCCCACTCTAGAAGTAATTTATTTGGGTAGCTTTTCCTACCTTCCAGAGATCTGCCTCTGTGCTGGTCTTTACTCAGTGGATATCCCATCCATCTCCTGCTCTTTGGCAAGAACTAACTGCCATTGTTATCCAAAGGAGTTATTTATATTAGTCTCAGCCAGCTCTGCTAGAAGACCATCAACTATAATGTGAGCTCCATTCCCACAGTGACTTCCAATCTCTGTCCTCACAGGGGCCATAGGAGGTTGGTTTGAGGCATCAGGGTTTGTTTGTGCCTGTGATTGGTGGGCTGGAGGCTGGGGCTGGGGCAATGCCCTAGGAATTGCATGTCCTGAGGGGGACTTTAGCTCACAGGTATGCACCATCATGGCGTGACTCTTGGGGTGTTGGTGGAAGATGGTTCTCTGCAAGTGGGCAGGAGGCGCTTGGTTAAGTGTGTTCATGACTCGGGGATCCATGCTCATCTAGATCCTCAGTGCTGGGTGGATCTGGCCCATGTCTCAGCGTCCTGGCTTCTACCTGTTATAGTGTGATCATGGCTTTGAGATGCGGGAGGGCTGGAATCTCGGTGCTGTTGTCACTGTCTGCATCATCATCCTTTCTACAGAGAGCTGTTTAGGGGTGGCATAGTCTGTCACCCGAATTTGGACTTTTAATCCCTCTCAATAATTTTGAGAACTATAATTGTTTTTATTACTAGGAATTGGACCTAGGAAATACTTGTTAAGTACTCTGCCACTGAGCTACATCCTTAACCCTAATTTTTGAGACAGGGTCACACTACATTGCTCAGACTGGCCTTGAACTTGTGATCTTCCTGCCTTATCCTCCTGAGTAGCTGGGATTATAGACATGGAAAACCATACCCGGTTTATAATTTCTTTTTTAAAGAGGAAACAGTCTCAGAGAAGCAGGCTACCTGCCAAACATCCCCTGATGACGAATAGCCAAAAGGGGCTTAGAACTGTGATTTGATGCCGAAGCCCAAGCTCTCTGGCCACGTCTATCAACTTTGTGGATTCTTCCCAGTCCTTTTGAGAGGAGGTTAGAATACCTTTGGGTAACATGCGTGTTACTATTGCTCTTTTAAGGGGAGGTTCATTGTCTAAGTTAATTCTCAGGTAGTGATGATCCAGGATGTAATAGCTCATCAGCGTTTAGCTAGGTGATGCCTGCACAGAACCAGAGGCCCCCAGACACAGCCAGAGTCCTCCATTCTCCAACAAGAACTTCATGAGGTCCTGTGTGAGCTGAGTGTGGTAGCTGTGTCAGGGTCTCTGCATTGTTCCCTTTCATCTGTTTACTTTATCCTCCAAATTATTTTACCATGTCCCCTGCACCAAATGAAAATGATGTTTTGAGGTTGTGAGCTTTGGAACTCTTCAAGATACTCAGCATAGGATTCTGATTAAAGCTTGAAGAAGCTCTTGGATTATTTCTTTTTGTGAAATTAAACTAGTAAAACAACCTCACACCCATTTTTAGAGTTCATTTCAGAAAGGCAACCTTAAAACATAGGTGGCACTGAGGCGGTTATTTTAGTAAGTAATTTTTCTTTTTCTTGGAAGCAGGAAGATTAGTTATTTTTTCATTCTCATTTTCAGGTTATACTCCAAGGTCTACATTTCTGGCTTTCCCCCCACCTAGCTTCACAAGGTCTTCATTCTTGGATACACAGCTGCTTAGAATGTCCAGAAATGACTCTGGATCTTTTCAGTTTTATTTGGGTTCAAATCAAGTCCCAAGAAACTCCACAGAGCCTTGTGATTTTGCCAGGTGGTTACCCTGGCCTGGAGGGAGGGCCCTGTTGATTCTTTCCCCGAGGTAGACAGTCACATTCCATTGCTTCTCTGGTTCTTCAGCTACTCGGGTCACCTCTCTAGGATGAATGTCCTTCTCCTTCTTAAATCTGTACTGGACCGGGGCTTCTCCATCTGACACACTGTCCTACAATGTGTAACTGTGTGTGTCTGTGTGTGGTAGGGAAGACATGGCCAGGGAAGAGGAGCACATACAGAGTTCTCATTAGGAAGTGGTGTGGTTTTTTTTAATGAACTCCTTTTCATATGATGGTGGAAGTTCAGAAGAGGTCACTGTCAACCCAAAGCATACCCCTTTGTGAGCACCTTCCTGGCTTAATTAATGTTTTCCACCTTTGGAAGCCTTCAAAGCTCTGCCTGGTCCCTGAGGCCATACTGTTGTGGTTGGCTCTGTGCCACAACCCATGCAGCCAGGCAGCTCAGGAGCAGAGCTGGCTTTGGAGACGGCCCCTTCCTGGAGTAGGGCCTTGGTGGCCTTTTTAGCCATGAGCAAAGGGCTGGGGTCTCTTCATTTCCAAATACTATTTCTGTGCCATCTCACTCACCTGGTACTATTTTGTCATCCGGGGCCATCTTCAGGGAACCATGGATGGTTTCTCTGCTGTATCCTGTGGCATCACCTGGGCTTTCAGAAAATGGAAAGAGCTAAATTGGGCCCACTATGGAAAATCTGGCCTTGGCCTGGCCCCATGCATCTGTGGGTGCTGTTCCGAAGAGCTTGTATTGCTCTGCAGCGGAGGAACCTGTGGGTGCCTCTGTCCAGTATCTACTGACAGTGACTTTGGCCGGTGGTTTCCAGTCTCCCATTGGACCAACAAAATCCATCTTCCTCAGACTTGCTCAACTGAACTATGCAGGAGTGGAATGCAAAATCCATACTTCTCATATTTCACAAAAATAAATAATCCAAGAGCTTCTTGAAGCTTTAATCAGAGTCCTATGCTAATGTTGCTTATCTAATGTTTCTCCAGGCCTGAGAACTGCTGCTGGACTCTACTGGTCCTCCAGGTGGTGGAGAAGGGTGGGGGGAGGAGAGGACACTTGGGAGAGATCTTCCATCCTTTTGGTTGCTTTGAGATAAGCTCCTGCCCATGGCTTTGTGGCGCTAGGAATAGCTGTTGTCACTGATCCTGGGCTGTAGTTAGCAGTACTGGCAGATGCTGGTGGGACATAACTTGGGGATGGCCCTGAGACAGATCCAAATGGGCCAGGTGGGCTCATTGCTGAGTGACTCAGTGCCTTCCCCTGGCTTCCCTGGCCCACAGAGGCACCGGTTCCTGGCTGGGTGTGCATTATTCATGAGCAGGTGGCTCACAGGTGCAGGGTTGCCTGGTAACTGCCCAGTGGGAGGTTGGCTCACTTGTTAGGCCAGTGCTCACTCTGGGTCCAGTGGAGGGGAACATTCACTTCACCCATGTGTGCAGCTTGGCCACATCCTGTCTTCCAAGTGCTGCTTTCTTCACTGCAGAAGGAGAGGAGGCCTAGGCTGAAGGGCCATTGATTCATGAGGGCAACTCAGGGACGTTGAAAATATAGATGGACTGCCTTTTAAAAACACAAGCCAAAAAGTCTTATGGTGCCCTGAGGGGGGCAACATTTTTTTTTTAACAAAAGCATTTATATTTCCCAGTTCACCCCATAAAAAATGACACTGAGGAAATTGGCCTTGCCATTTCATACTAAAATGCTAATGTCTAGGCTCCTTGGGAAGTAGCAATGCAGAGGCAACTTCCAACGTTTCTGCATTCTGAATGCACCCATGGGTCACACCAGGAAGCTGGGTCACAAAGGTTCCAAGGTGTGGAGTGTGCACGACAAGAAAAAAGCATGAAGTCCATGGCAAAGGCAGGCGGAATGAGGCTCTGCTCTCTGGAGTGCTTAGTTCCAGTAATTGAAATTGCATGTGTCGGAAGGGATGCAGAGAACAGGGGCACTCACACAGGTGGTTGCCTGCCCCCTTGGTGCACGTGTGACCCCATGGGATATTCATGGTAGCTGCGACCTAGATGGCGCTAAGTGCTCGCCCTTCATTAGCCCTTTTAGTCCTCCCCACACCCCCAAAATATGTGTGCAAGGTATTGTTCCTGTTTTCAGATGAGGAAACAGATTCAGAGAATGACATTCAAATCGCTTAGCTGAGAAGTGGAGGACATAGGATTCCAACCCAGGAAGGGCAGGTGTGTTCTGCTGAGCTTCTAGTTTAACCACGGCAGGGTGCATCATTTCCCAGAAGCAGACGACGAGGTGGTCCAGGCTGTGTGGCCCACATGATGCAGCCTGTCCCCTTGTACTGGTACCACCCTCCCTTTATAGATCTTCCAGCTCTGGGCCCATCATCCAGCCTCCTAACCTTCCATATCCACTCCTTTCCTTACCCCTCCAGGTTTCAGGGATGCCTGGAAATTGCACATTTGTCCAGGGAGTTTATCCCACTCAAGGAGGTCCAGACTTCTGGCTGATGCTTCCTCTCCTCCTTGCTTCTTTGGCCTTGCAGTGGACTGGGCTGTGCAGGCATTGATAATCACCGAAACATCATGTCATTTTGTGGATGGCACTTACCAGAGCCATCCCAGAAGGAGAGAGTGAGTTCTGGCTATGCCTCTGTCCTCTGCGTGGTAGCTAGAGTACCTGTACCAGCAGGCTGGGTGGCAGGATTACAGAGTACCTTGGTGCTTCATGCACACCCTGCTGTGGGGGAAGAAGGTCCTTCCTTGATGGGCTCAGGTTGGGGCATCAGTAGACTCCTAGGTGGAATCTCCAAGCATCACTGTGACCAGAAATTTTTAAGGATGCATCTATTCTGGCAGTGTGCTGCTGTAGCACTGGGCAGGAGCAGTTAAGCTGGAGAGAGCTCCTGGCCTCCTGGAGGGACAGCTCAAATCTGAGCTTGATTATATGTCAATGCAAAGCACCCACTGTGGGGCGCAGGGGCTTGGCATCAAGTCTACTTCTGTTCTCTTTTGTGGGCCACAGTTTCCCCATCTGAAAAATGAGGTCATTAGAAATGTAGAGCCTTGAAGAATTACTTACTGGATATAACATTTGTCTGGAGACTGTGACTCAGGGAGATCTGTGCCCCTGCCTCTGACATTGGATGAATTTGGATTTGGATACACATGATTCTTTCCGGGGAGAGAACAAGAAAGGTGAATGAGTCCTTTCTCCACCCTGCTCCTTAAGGTATAGGCACATAAGCCAAGCCACCCGCTCTCTGCACAGCATTTAATTCATAAACTTGGGCGGGTTTTCCTGTCACTCCATGATATATGTGTTTGATTTCACATAAAAATAGTGTCCACCACACACCTTTAAGTCATTTTCATGCTCCAGTATACTCCAGTGTGTCCCCTGAGTGTCTCTCCAAGGCCATCAGAGTTGGAGTCTTATATCTGGGAGGAAGAAACTTGGGATCGGGGCCTGTGGCTCTGCCTAGGTTGGGGGCAACATGTGAGCAAGGCAGTCGTGGGGACTGCCTTTGCTTCGTGTCTCAGAAAAGGTCTTATTTTCACACTGCTTCTGACATCTTTCCTTCGTAGAATTAGGATGTCAGCTTCTTACCTTAAAGACGTTCCATTTCTGGGAAGCGTGCTCAAGGAAGAACATGCAGCCTTACAGAATTCTGCCCTGACACAGCCAGCCAGGTTCTGTGGAGGGCCCGCGTCTGAGGTGCTCACTGGGACTGTTCTCCAAGGCTCCTTCTTGCTCTTACATTCGGGGCTCTGCGTGAGATCCCAAAGCTGAGTCAAGCACATTGACAATTGTGTAGATACCGGGACGGTGTGCTAATCCACTAGACAGAGGAGAAAGCGAGGCAGGAGAAACGGTGAAATCCCAGAGGGAGCGCCAGGGCCCCAGAGACTTCTCCTCACTTCCAGCCACAGAAGGAAGACAGCTCAGTTTGCCAGGGCACCTCCCAGGAATGAGCTTGGGAAAGTCTACACTGCTAGTGCTGGAAGAAAGGCAGCCCCAGACAGAGCCGCTATCAGATAGGATCCTCCGGGGAGGGTGGTTCTGCTTGGCCTGGGAATGGAGCCAGACATTGCTTTCTCCAGCCTTCTGTCCTCCCCATTCCGTGCACAAGGAGATGGCCCTGCTCTTCCTTCTTTCACTCTCTTCTTTGCCCTGGCCCTGGTGGTGAGAGGACAAGCATGTGCATTTTGTTGCCAGGCATGAGAATAGTCAGTGTCCTGGTGGCTGCATGGGAGTCTCTGGGCAGACCTGAATCTTACACCTTTGCTTCACACCTGGGTGTGCTCTCTGCCCTCTTAGCATCCTCCTCTTCTAGGAGGGGAGCTGTGAGTCCTCTGCAGAAGCCAGTGATTGCTTCCTCTAGCACTGGTAGTGGGGTAAAAGGAGAGCTACAAGCCCCTGCCTTTCCAGTTTTACCCTCCTCTGAGGGAATATCTCACTTTATAGCTAGATCACTGAGATCTAGCTTTAAGGTGGTGGCACAGGGTTGGGGCATAGCCTTCTAACCTTTCCTGATGGCTTATGTTGTGTTGGAAATCAGGGTGGTACTGAGAACATGAGTATGGTGAAAGGGAAACAAAGGATATATTAGGTGGCTTTGATTGCTATAATGAGCTACTGGATACACTCTGCTGACATCCTTGTTTTGGGCCCCTCTATGGGCTGGGTCAGTTCTCTTCCTGCATAACTAGATACTTGCCCTCCTACCAACTCCTAGGTAGGAGAGTTTGGCCGAGAGAAAGAGATGCTAGACCACCTCTTCTCAGGAAGGTGGTTTCCTTCTTCCTCAGGATGGCAAAGAAAGGATTTAGCAATCCCGGCCAGCATGGAAGACACCGGGACACTGACATCGCCTCTGCAGAGGCAGGATCGCCTAGTGGTTAGGTACATGTGCCCGAGAGGTTGTATCACTGCCCCTGGTTTTTCCTACCATCATCATCCCGGGAAGATAACTCTGGTGTAGTACTCAGCTCCCTTACCTGTTAAGTGCATATTTAGAGTGCCTGCCTCAGGGCCAGGCCTACTTGTGATGGCTGGGCTCATATCTCCAAGGTGTTTAGAACAGTTCTGGGTCCATGACCACCATTAGTGATTGCTTCCCAGCAGGGCTGCTATGTGTGTGCATCTAGGCCATTAATGGCCAGAGTGGGAGGACAGCGTCTCCCTGTGTGACACCAGTACAGCACTTTCAGTGTCTCACGCATGCCTTCCTCACCTGGCTCCCTCCCGGCCCCACAGTGTGAGCTCCAGGAAGCAGAGCATTTTTCTTTCTTGTTTGTCACTCTGTCCCGAGTTCCTGGAACAACGTCTGCCCCAGAGTAGACACTCAGTAGTTACTTCTGCAGGGACTGAGCTGTTAGATGTAGAAGGTCATCCGAATCCATTTGGCAGCAGAAACAACTAAAGCACACAGACATGAAGTGACTCAGGATTGTATAGGGGTCAGCGGTGGAGGTGGGATGAGACCCCACCCCTGCTTTGCAGTTTGGCTGGGGCAGAGGCTGCAAGCTGGGCCTCTCTAGGTAGCCTCCTGGGTCCCCATGCTCCCTGCTGCTGCCCTGTGTGCACTCAGTGTGTGCGTACTGGGGCCAGTGCTGCTCTGGTGGGGTGGAACAAATGGCCATCTTTCTCCTCCAGTAGGCGTTGCTCTTTTGGCTTCAGGTGCTGGGTGTGGGTGCAGCAAGGCTGCTGGTTAGTGCCAGGCTTGCCGGGTGGGTTCCCTGAGGTGCTGCATAGATTGTCCTTGTGTAAACAGGATATCTGCCGCCTGAGGCCCTGGGTAACACACTCCCAGGTACTTTTGCCTTCCTGTGTGACTGGAAAAGAATTTAGGGATCACTGTTTTCTCCCATCCTTTTCTCTCTTTACAAGACTGAACCAGATATATTCTAGGGATATTATTTTCTTTACAAAGGCCCAAGAAATAGTCCTAACCACTTCTGAAAGTTTTTTAAAATTGAGTGTCAGCAAATCTCTTTTTCTGTAAAAGGCCAGATAACAAACATTTTAGGTGCCACAGGCCACTTTGCTGCAGCTGTTCAACCATGCCTTTGTAGCATTAAGTTGGTTGTAGACAGTACAGAACAGATGAGCATGGCTGTGTTCCAATAAACTTTATTGATATAGACAGTGGGCTAGGTTTGGCTGTCAAGCTATTGATTTGGTGATCCCTGTTTCAAATGTTTGTCTTTGGGGTCAGCCCGTTTCTCTTACTCTTGTTCATCCTGCGTACTGCTTGAGTCACATAAGACAAGGAAAAGGCAGCTCTGTATTGACTTCTGTCCTTAGCCTCTGCTTCAAAACCCATCTCAAAGAATACTCAGAAGAGGGTCTGGAAGGTTCTGGAAACATGTACCATCTCTACAGAAGGCTTACTGTTAATGAAAAGTCTGGCTTTTACCCCAAATCCTGTTGTTCTGGGAAGGCCAAACATAAATGGGCTTGGACAGGAGGCCCTGCCTTGTGAGAGGCTGGGCTCCTATAAAAGTTTAGGTCCTTGGCTTCTTGACTCAGTATCTCCTCCCTCCTTTTCTGAAGCCAAGAAAAATGAAGGAAAGGTTGTCTGGCGTGAGGCATAATATTTAAGGTTTAGCGGGTAGGGTGAAATATAATTGACCAGTTCTGTTCATTCAGCCAAGCCCACATGGCTCTTAATAATTTATGGTAAGGACTACAGCTGTGTGGGGAAACAATGGCCCCCTTCAGTAGTTAGGGTAAATATCTGGATTCTAGGAGGCACTGGCTTCTAAGAGGGGAATGTGGTGTGATTTCTTTACCGCTCATGTCTGCACAAGGAGATTTGATGGAAATGTGAATACTCCCAACTCAACATCCTTGCTATTAGCATCTTTCATTTTGACGGAGGAGTGTTCTTCTGCTCTGATGGAATATCCAGGCTGGGCTTGGTTCCTGGGTATTCTTTAGAACGAATGTTTGACGTGGTGGGAAGACCATGGTTCTTGGGATTAGGACTAGATTTATGCCTTGGCCTTGTGTCATTACTTGCAATTGCCCTTAAACAAGTCCTGGGACCTCTCTGGCCCTTGGCCTCACCTGAATGGAGAGGGCTGGTCAAGTCCTTACTCCTGCTGGAGACTGGGCATGGGTTGGTCACAGAGTACAGAGCACAGTGCTTGGCACATCATTGGGGTCTATACACGGGAGAAGGAAACTGGTGGCTAGTCACCATCTCTGGGCTTATCCCTGTGCTTCCTTGACAGGGAGCCACCCAGTGACGATTTGAGATGCAGACCAAAAAGGACAGGACAGGTAGCTGCTCTCTGAGTCGCAATAGCTGCTAGTCACCTACCCCTTCTCTTCCCATTGCAAGCTCTTAGTCAGTGTGATAACCAGGCAGCACCCAGGGAAGGGGCCATGTCTGAAGGTCTTGGAGGATGACTTTGTGTGAACTTTTTTGCAAGGACAATGGGAACTGGTGACTTAGGCTGTGGATGTCTCAGGCTGTCTGCTTTGAAGGGGTTGTCTTGCCCCCATCTTTGCCCTGGAGTTTTAGTGGGTTCTTTGCAGCCAAGATGCTCCTAGCATGGCCCCTTCTCTTCTTTACTGTGTCTTTGTGGAGGGCGCTGATGTCCTCTCCTCTACTTGGCCTGGTGGACTAGAGCTTTCTGTGGGTTCTCAGTGCAGCTGGGGGCCAGTGAGTGGGGAATGCAGTGGAGGAGGAAGGCCTCGAGGCGTGGAGAGAGGACAGGCCGAGGAGGAGGGGGAGAGGGAGAAAGAAGGTGAGGAGGAGGGGGAGAGGAGGCTTTGACTGTTGAGATAGCTCTCTCTCACTTACCCTGACAGCGACAGCGTGTGATCACAGCCAGCCCCACACAGACTTTCCTCCCAGTGAGAGGGGAGTGAGAAAATGTAATTTTAGTGTGTGTGTCTTTTGACTGATTCCCTGCGGAGGTTCCTTCTGGGCTGTGGTGTTGGGTGTCTCCCCTCCCCTTCCTGGGACAGAGGGCCTGGGGCAGGACCAGGGGGAGGGAGTGGAGAGCCTTTCACGTGCTCTGGGGTCTGGGGGGCCTTGAACTGTAGGAGGTGATCAAGGAGGTGACATCAGAGACAGTGCTGGGGGAGATTTAGGGACAGGGTGGCGAGGTCAGCTGCCTGACTCAGTCAGGCTGAGCTATATTGGTCTCTGTTCCTAGCCAAGGCGTGAGGCCATGTTTTCCAGGCCCGGGTCCACGACCCTGCTGCCAACACAGGTGTGCGTTTTGGTGGAGCTGTAGCCTCTGTGTGGAACCAAGGCAGTGAGATATTTCCCTGGAATTGGAGAATAGGACTCTGCTGGAAAACTGGAGGTCTTGGGAGAATGTGTTCCAGGCAAGGCCCTGGGGTCCAGGCCTTTGGCTCTTGGCACAGGAGATGCCAGGCAGTGTACTCTGCTGGCTGGCCAGGCTGACGCATTTGTATATGAAAGTCACACTTCGGGGAGACTTTAAACTGAAGGAAGCCCCCTCCTCCCAAACCCTGTGAGTTTGGGGAGGATTCACACTTGGTGGAAAATCTACTTAGCATTTTTATTCTGCTTTCCTTCCCCTCACTGTCAATCAGTGTGTGTTAGGGGAGTAGAAACATTTAAATATGACTCTCTGAAAAAATATAATTAGGAGGATAAATTGAAAAAATGCATATAATACATTTCTGTGCCAGATAGAAATTACTTTATCCACACTGCTGCTCCTATCCTTTAACCTGAGGAGTTGGGACTTGTCTGTGGCATGAAACCCTCTTAGGAGGTTTTCCCAAGGAACCCACCTATTAGGGACTCAGCATGTAGCTCGGTGCAGAATGGAAGCTTCATGGTTCCAGTGAAATGAAACATTCAGTGGCTTCATCTTGAGTCAGATGAACATGCATTCTCTTCTGGGTACCTTTTGCACCTGCTGTGATTGACTGAGGAGGAAGAAGGCTGGGCAGGTGAGACTCACGTGGTTTCTGTCTTCCGGTATTGGAAGATAATGTCATAAGGAAAGGGTCCGAGTTGTTGTCGTCTCCCTGGAGAACAGAGTGGGGGCTGTTCATCAGGAGTTATAGAAAAGGCGGATTTGGGATCAATACAATATATCATTTTCTAGCAAAGCATTTTGGTTAAAACCATGGGCTTCAAGGTTTCATCCAGAATGTGACATGAAGCCCAGATCTGCCATTTACTGGCTAGGGAGCCCACTTCTCTAGGTTTCAGTCTCTGTAAAATTATAATGAAACTTTACAACCCCAGAGAGTTACTTGAGGATTTAACAGAGAATATGCTTAGCTTGCAGTTAGAGCGACTGAATAAAAGGGGGATGTCATTAATAGGAGATCGGATAGCATAGAAAGACAGTTCCTGGTCCTGTAAAATTGATTTGCCCCTGCACTGAGATGGGAAAAGGGAGACTCTCTGGAGACTTGGGCCACAGGAGCTTGATGGGTGGTTTTTCTTCTCGGTGTTATATGGAGATTCCTGGGGAAGATTCACAAATCGGATTTCTGGGTGAGATTCTGTGGTCCTGAGACTTAGCTGTGACCATCTCACCCACATGGGACTCTTCTATATTTAAACATTTTAGCAACCGTGTTTTTGAAACTACTCACTACAAGCAATTAAAGTAACTGTAAAGCTCAAAGAAGAAATTTAAGGAATTTCTCAACATCTCACCAGCTGGAAATAACCATCTTGAACATCAGGAGAAATCACTTAAGACTCTTTCTATGGCTCCCCCAACCAAGTTGGAAGGATGCGTAGATTGCAGATTGACAGGAGTAATTTTAGAACAATGGGATCACACTCTATATCCAAATTTTAATAGGATATTAACTTACTTCGCTGAATTTTCTAGGAGGAAATGAGTACATCTGAAAGAAATTCAGAGATCTGGATAAATATTTCTTCACTGAAAGAGATCTTTTTCTAAAGATTCAACTGAGGTTATGGAAAATATTAAGAAGCTGAAGTCATTACTTTCTGTTAATAACTAATTTCAATTTTAGACTGTGGAGTCCGTGCTGTAAATGATGAAGCATTTGGCACTCATGTACCCCCTTCTGCCTCCTACCTCCAGTCTTATTTTAGTAATAGCATTATTTTTACAGTATGAAGGTTGATAGTACCTAGTAAGTCCCAGAGTAGTTTCCTCTATGCAGGAATTACATTTCTAGCTCTATTCTTTCTATTTCTAATTTATTTGGCAACCTTAGATGGTGTTATTTTTGTCTTCAGTTTGTTTTCTTTGACCTGCTGTCTACCTTTTTCTCGTTGTATTGCATATATATTCTTAATAATTTCATCTAAAACATTAAGCGCTTGGGGAGAATTTCCTGTTTTTTTGGCCCTGTTTTCTAGGCAGAGCTTTTCATCACCTGTATGCTATAGTCCTCATTTTGTGCCTCATAATGAGTGTCCATAAATCCACAGTGTTCTTTATCTTGCCTATGCTTAATTTGAGTAGCTCTGTCTGGTCCTAATTGCTCAAATAGTGTGGACAAATATGTTGTGGTTCCTTCTGTCACTCACCTTGGTCGTGGGGTCTCAGCTGCAGTTTGAGATGATTTCTGGTTACTGAGGAAGGAGCTACTGGGTGAGGGAGGTACCACTCAGAGATTTGTGCTTCTGGGGTAGACTGTGCTGTACTCCCCTGAGAATTTGCTCAATGTCCTGCCCCAGTCCTGCTCATTCCACTAAGAGGGGTACACCAGTTTCCATGAGGTGCTGCTCTTGACATTTCCATGATCTCCTTAATTAAGCATTGATCCCTGGAGCCTAGGATTTTATCAGAGAGAAGGGGACCCCCTAAGTGTTCACACTGTTGTGTTAAGCTCCCTTCGTAGGGGTTTTCAGTTTGTCCCCTCTTTCTCCCTGTAGTTAGAAAGGGGGGAAAAAGAAAGATAGACCCCAGTCTGTTTCTCTCCAGGATTAATGGAAAGTCTTCGGAGTTTGGCCTCAGCGGTATTGCTTCTGAGCAGGGTGAGAAACCTCAGGAATTAGGCCAAATCCTAACTCTACTCAGGTCTAAGAGTTAGGCGCTAATGACTTGAGTGTATAGGTTTCTCCACCTGATTGCTGTTGCCTTTCTTTGTCTTTGTTTTTAAATTTTTGCTTAATTTCATATTGAGACAGGGAGTTTTTGTGAGCTGGCTTCATTCTGCCATCTTTCTCCAGTATCTCCCTGAGTGTGTATTTTTTAAGCATACGGTTTCCCAAGTGCAACCTAGATATGTGGAATTGGATTTCTTTAGGGGAGGGGCACAA
>NW_022900932.1:14259902-14279495 GCF_012274545.1 Fukomys damarensis
AACCATCAGCCAAGTCTGCAGTCATCATAAGCTTCCTTTGAGATTCTCTCCAACCCTGAGATCTTGTGACTCATTGTGCTTTCTTTAAGAAGCAGGAATGGGGTGTTAGCCCAGGGATCTTGTCAGATAGCCCCAAGTGTGCCTTCTGTTAACATGAGAGGAAGAGGTCACTTGTTTCTCCGTATTTTAGTTATTTCTCTCTTGAATTGTAGGTGGGAGATATCTTAGTGCATTTGTGCTGTTGTAACAAAGGTATCTTAGATGGAGTAACTTATAAACAACAGAAATCAATTTCCCACAGCTCTGGAGGCCAGGATCAAGGTGCTGGTGGTGTCTGACAGGAGCTTGCTTCCTGGTTCACAGGTGGCGCTTTTCAACTCTGTCCCCACACAGTGGAAGGGACAGGGAAATCCGATTCATGTGGGATTTCAAAATATGAATTCTAAGGGAAGATTCAGACCATAGCAGAAGGATAAAGTTGGGGGATCATTTAAGTTCTGCTTTCCATGGAGCTCTAAAACTACCCTTTTTGAGCAACCCTTTCCTCCAGTTTGTGTATAGATAAATTGTTTTGGACTCTGAGTGGATGTTAGGATTACTTTGGAAGGTTTTCACATACCAGTGCTTCACTCTCAGACATGTGGTATAACTGGTTCTGAGGCAGAACTTCTGTGATGGTTAAACTTGTAAACTTGATCGAATTAAGAGATGTTTGGTAATTGGGTCACAGGACTGCTATACCCATTAGTGGATTAGTCCACTAGCAGAAGTTCCTGTTAGTCAGTGGGATCCAGTCTGGGGAATCAATAGGGACCCCTTTAGAGGGCACATCTCTCACTGGTGCTCCCTGTGCTCTGCTTCTTGGCTGTCATGAAGCGAGCAGCTTTTCCCCACTATGCCCTTCCTCCATGCTGTTCTTGCCTTGGAGTGAACCGAGCATGGGATGAGTCATCTGAAACCACGCACCTAATTAAGCCCCTTCTCCTTTAAGTTGTGGGTGTGAGGTGCTACATCCCAGTGACAGGACGGCCAACAAGAGCAGCCCCAGTCACTGACCTTTTCTTTGAGTTCCCTGTGGTGCTGCATCAGGTATGCTGCCAGAATTGAGGGCCAGCCGTTCATTCTTCCACATTTTTTAATGACTCATTCTTCATTCTTCCTTTTCCTCCTATCCTTGGTTAGGGAACATGTATTTTTTTTTTATCCCTATGTATTTCCTAAGGTAGCATTTCTTAGAACAATAGAGTGTTGTGGTTCCACGCATGGGCTGTGGAATAATAGAAACCTGAGTTTGGATTTCTTTTTTGGCCCTGCTACCTGTGTGACTTTGAGCAAGTATTCTGATTTTTGTTCCTTAGTTTCCTGTGTTCTTCTGTTATACAAAATAGATTTCAGATATGTCTTGAATTGTTTCCAGGACCAAAATTACTTCTTAGTGATATTAATTACATGCTATATCAGTTTTCTTTTGGTTAGTATTTTTTTCTGGTATATATTTTTCTGCTTTATTGTCAGCCTTTTACTAAAACATTGTTTTAGATATGTGTCTTATAATCACACAATAACACAATTTTGTTTAATTTTTAGAAGCCCAGTCTGATCTCTGTCTCTGAGTAGGCAAATTTAATCCATTTATGTTTATTATAGTCAATGACTTCTTTGAGTTTTTTCCTCTCATTTTGAGTTTCTCAGCTCTTCCTGTTCCCTTTCCTGTCTGATGTTGAATAGTTTTAAATCTTCTTCCTTTGCTGGTTCCTGATTACATTCTTTTCTCTTAGTGATTCCACCTAAACCTTCAGCATACCTCCTTAACCATAATTTTTTCTAGGAACATTGAAAGTTACACACTAAAATAATGTATGGAGCCTCCAGCACAATGCCATGCAGTCATTAAAATGCACAAAGAATTCCAGCTACTAGTATTCCTCTTACTACTGTCAACACTGTAATGAATATTAATATTATTTTACCTAAAGACCTACTGAACATTATTTTTATCCATGAATGTGTTATACAGAAACTGAACATTATGAAAATTATCTAGAAGAGATTTTTGTTTGAACAGTGCTAATTTTCCCAAAAGAGGGGCCGCTACAGCCCTGAGCCCTGGTCTGTTTTTCTCCTGGGCTCATGACATCAAGTTTTCATGTGAGTTCGCTTGTTTGTTAAATGTTACACTGAGTATTCAGTTAGGTACATTTTGCAAGGTGCTTGGTACAGAGTAGGTGCTCAGTAAGTAGGAGGTTTTCTATGGATAGGAGCCTAACTTCCTTTTCCCCCAGCTGTGTCTTGTCCCCCAGAAAGTTGGTTCTGGGCATGTGTCCCTCTGGCTCTGACCATTAACCCAGAGCTTCTGTAGACAGAGGATGTATGTGACCACTCTGTCCCACCTGGCTGAGCCCTACCTGGCAGGAGGCCACCCAGGACTGTGAAGCCAGTATGATGCTTCTGAGAGGAGTTATTAGTGAATTAGGGAACATAGGAGGGATGGTCCAGATGGAGGTAGGTGTTAAGTAGAGCTTTGCTGGAGGGAGTTGTTTTTGCACAACATATTGATCTCCTTGGGGCAGGAGAAAAAAAAAAAAACCAGCAACTCCTCACCACTCTCTGGGATTGTTGGTGGGGAGGCAGGTGGTAGTCTGTGGGCCTTTCTGCTGGCTGTTTTTAGAGGCACCATCAGGTGCTGCAGCTGCATCCTGCTGTTCCCCTGGTGATGCAAAGGGTGGATCTCTCAGTGCACCATGCCCTGCTTTCCTCACTCCTGCGATGTTCGAATTAATGAGAGGTACAGGGATTGAGAGAGGGACCCATGGACTGAGCACAGAGCAGAGAGCTGGGGTGGGGGATTTTCCCACGGCCCCTGCTGGCTGATCTGGGAACAGCAAGGGCCCAGAATAACGTGAGGAAAGTGAGGACATTTGGGGACGAGGGACCCTGCCAGAGCTGAGTTCCGCTCTTGAGGGGATCTTCTGATCTTCCCTTTGAGAGTACAGAGTTCTGGTCCCTAAGTCTCGTCTTGTATCTTGGTCACAAACCCTTATCTGGGTGGCTTTTGACCACTCCCATGTCCCACCGGTGTGCTGATCACCTTGTGGGCTGTCCTACCTACCTACTACTCATTATTCGAACACCAGACTGTCACAGGCAGGGACCAATCAGGTGAGCTCCTCTGTGGAGCTATAACAGGGTCCTAGAGGCCCATCTTGGATCCAACTCTAACCCTTTAGGTGCTGAGTTTTGGGGAGATGAGGAGAGTCCACATAAGGGACTGGTAGGAGGTGTCTGAGGCCTCATGGACTCACGACTAAGGTTCTAGCTGCGTGGGTAGGGACTGGCTTTATGTTAGCCTAGAGTTTAGAAGTGCCCTCTCCAAGACAACACGTGAAGAATCTGAGGTTCAGAGATGCTTAGTCATTTTGCCAAGGCCACATGGCTAGTGAATGGTAGAGCTGAGATTCTAACTCAGAGCTGGCTTACTCAGGACTCCAGATGAGGGTGACGAAGGCTCTAGAGTTGGAAGAGACCATGGCAAAGGGGGCACAGGGCTGCTTCGGGGTGAAAGAGCTTGATGAGCAATCTTAGCTTCAGGGCCACTTGGGTTTTCCTGGGAGCTGATGGCCAAGGGTGACAGTGTAGTTGTGTGTAAGTGAGTGTGGAGGGTCAAGGTGCAGCATACACATGGAATAGAATGTATGTGTGTAAGGCGGGGATTGTATGTATTTGTAGAGTGGGAGTCATGTGTGGAGTATTGTGTGTCCATGTAGGGTGAGGATTGTGTGCAAATGTACATATCTAGGCTGGGGGTTGTGTGTGGGTAGGGTGTTGTAGGTGGGGGCTGTGGATGTGTGTACAGAATTGTACAGCTTGAGTGTGTATGTGTAGGGTGGAGGCTATGTGTGTGTAGCGAGTGTGCTTGAGTGTGTGCATGTTGACTGGGGCTTGTGTACATGTAGAGCATGTGGCAGTGTGTGCACTTGTGTGCATAGGTTGGGGAGTGTGATGTGTTTGTGTGTGGATAGGGTGGGGACTGTGTGTGTGTGTAAATGTGCATGTGTGCAGGGTCCCTCCTGAATGCCTCTGCCCCCGCCCCCCAATCCTACTGAACCCGTAGAAAGTGCAGAAGAAGCACCAGCCAAGAAGACCTGCACAGTGCCCTACAGTGGAGCAGGCACATCTGATGGCCGGAGCGGCCCATTGTGATGATGTGGGCGACAGGGTCCGGTGGCCACGGAGACTCTTAACAGCATGTCAGGAGCTGTTATACCATAATAACACATTGTCCCCAGTTTCCTGGTGCTAGGCTGGTTTCCTTTCCAGCATTATTTCTTTTGTGCAAAGCAGATGGGCATGTAAAGGAGGGCAAGCGAGATGGAGAGACATTAGGTACCTGGAGTAAATTCTTGAATTCAAAGATAGGAGAGAGACAGAGAGTTCAGAGAGATGCTTTTCCTTTTCTATAATTGTGGGCATTTCTCAGGAGAAAAGCCACTTTCTGAGCAGGCACATGAGTCTCGCATTGTGGGAGAGATCTTTACGTGCCTTGTTTTGGCATCTGCCCATTGAAAGTGGCTGGGGACCTGGGTGAGGGTGGTGTGACATTACAGACTTACTGGGGTTCTGCTGAGGGAGTGGCCCGAGGGGCCAGAAGAAGTGTCCCTTTAGCTGGTATCTGATAAGACATGACATTAGATGGGCCCAAAAGAAGCATCTCCTGTCTCTGAGATGCAAAGCTCAGGGAAAGAGGGTTCTAGAGAGATTCATTTGGAGGTCGGGTGACCCAGGCCTTTTTGATTGTGAGGTTCAATGTGTTTCCTTGGAGATTTAGAATGGCTGATGATACCCACTGTTTGCAGCTGTCTCTGGAAAATAGCATGCATATGAAACAAGTAGGGGCTGATTATAAAGGGAATGGCTAGAGCCAGACCCTAGACCTAGACCTGAACGTCATTCAGTCATGCATCATCGTGGTCCAGGACCTTATGCACTAGCCAGTGGGCTCAGTCCTTTGATTTTTGCAGCCATCAGGATGAATCACACCCGCTCCCTGGACTCTATGGTTAGGAAGGCATGGGCTCATCAGGATCAGGGTATGGATGGTTTGTTGACTGCATAACTGTTCATTCTTCAAAAATACACGTATCCACACTACAAATAGTTTTAAATATATGTTCCATGTACACTAGTAGAGTTTCCTTTCCTGTAGGAGAGAAAATTTTCAGCAGAAGTTATAGATGAATTAATTATAGATGGTATCAGAGCAAAGAAGAGGGTGACTTCAGGTTGCCAAGGGAACATATGCGATGGATCATGGCAGCTTTTGGGGGCCCATTTCAGGATCACTAGGATGGCTTGGACTCCTAAGTCAAGCTCTCATTCCAGGGGGAGAGTTTTGGTAAATCTGTATTTTTCTACTTGGATTCTGGTTTTGGCTCTAATATTGACCATCTGGGTTTCAAAGTTATTTGCTTCTTTATGTCTGGTTGCTTTATCTTGAAAATGAGATTGTAAATTCCTGCTGTCAGTCACGTTAACTACGGGATCATCGGCACGGGTACCACAGTAAAATCCAACATCAGAAGTCCTACCTACCCCTGCTTTACATATATGCAGCACATGGAATATTTTACTGTTTCCATTTTCTGTTTTGAGTGAAGTTTGGCCATTGACTGGGTCTTGATGGGTAAAACTTGGAGGGAGTGTTTTCCAGGGTTCACTGAGTAAAAGAGTTCTGAGAAGGATAGGTGACTCTAGCTCCTTCCCATTGACAAGTGTCTTTGCACTGGGCATCTTGCTGTTTTCATTTGTTGGCCAGTTCCTTCGGCACTGCCAGTCTGCAGCTCCCCTGGCTTGGCCAGGCTGTCTGGAGAGCCCATTGCCCTGCAGAGGATGACCTGTCCCTTTTGTACACCTGATGAGGCTCTCAGAGGCCTCTCATGTTGGAGCCAAATGATGTGTCACCACACTCCTGCTTGGGTGACCATTCTGCAGCTGGCGTATTGCATGGCGCATGGAGATTTCTCATCAAACTGACATGCACAGCAAACCTCTTCTCTCTCCAAGCATGATTCAGTGCAGGTCTCCCCCACCCGCCCCCAACTGCTGCCTTTTGTAGCAGATTATTTCTGATGCATATTGACTTGCTACAGGGGAAACTGCTTGTGCTTGTGAGGGATAATGAGCTGAGTAGTTTCCCTCTTCATTTTTCTTTGTTGTTGAATTCATATGGGCAACTAGGCTCTCCACTTACACTTTATTGATTCCCGAATTTAGGGATGGCTTTGTAATTGATGATTTCATCAGTGCCACTTGGGCAGAGAGAAGCCCTGGACCTGTGGCTGCTGATTCCGCAGGGAGCTGTGTCTTTCCAGGTCTTAGACTATGGCCTGAGTGGGAGACACTTTTTCCACCTCTGGCCTGGCTTAGCTGGGGAAGTCCTCGCTGCCTCTTTTCTTGCCTCTGATATTCCCTTGCTATCCTATGTGAGGTTGGCCAGATGGCCTTGAACATTGCCCGTCCTGGTTCTTGGATGTTCCAGGCTAGGATGGAAGCCCTTTTCTCAAAAGGCTGTGTGTGAAGGCCAGAGCACTCCTGTGTTCAAGGTGACGGTGCTGACCGCTTGCGTTCTTGCTGCTGTTGTTTTCCCTGGAGGCCCGATGAATGTGTGCTGAGTCATGCACATACATAGCCAGAGTCCTCTGTGACTAAGCAGCATGTTTGTGGAGAGATAGCAGGAGGGGTGGCGTAGCCTCTGGGCCAAGGCAGCCTGAACCCGGCATTGCCTGGATGAGGAATAAACCCTAACCTTGCAGGCCTGGGTGGGCCAGGAATCCCCAGCGCTCCCTTTCTGCCCGTTCCATTCTGGCTCGCTGACTGTCAGCTCTGCTTATGCATACAGGAATTACTTTTGCTTCAGAGTCTCATGGAAAATCTTGCTGTCAAGTTCTTAGGACAGGATTAAGTCGAATAGGTGATAAAGGTCGTGGGCCTTATTTACAGTCTCTTGACTTTTATTCACCTCGTAGCCTGCAGCCAAGCTGGATGCCTGCGAGAGCAGCAAAGACTTGGGGTTTGGAAGAAGGCACATCCCAATTTGCAGCCCAGCTGTGGTGCTTTGGTGGCGCTGCCTTAAACGCTGAGCCTAAGTTATCTTTTCTAAGGTGTTGGGTAATGCCTTTGACCCAAGATGTCGGGGTAGAGATGAGGTGGGCTTTTGCTGGGTTTTGGGGTGCTCAGGACTGTTGGTATGTGAGGCAGCGAGGAGGCACACAGACGAATTTCTTATTATAGTTGTGGATTTGAGTGCACTTGTGAAAAAAATAGATCTAGCACATCAGAGCTTGTGGTTTCACAGATATTATTGCCCAGGACAATGCTATTTTTAAAAAAAGTGTGACAGTTTCAAGTTGATTTAAAAGATAATATGCAGTGTTTATGAGTGCAAGGCATGTAGACAAGGCAGAAACCAGGAAGACGGGAGAGGACAGGCTCTTTTGGGAACTTCTGAGCAGTGTGACACTGAAAATCTCATTGAATACATGATAGAAGCAAAATCAGTACGTCTTTCCTTCCTTGTTCATTCCTGGTGCAGGGACTGTGTAGGGTGCTAGGAAAGGTAGGCTTGGGCTCAACTTTGGGTATCCCATCCCACAGCCTGGCTGGCTATGATGCTGCACACGTACCTGAGTCCTTCTGCTGGTCATGGACATGATGGCCTTGTTTCTCCATCCTCTGGGGGCAGTTGTTAGTTGTGATTGCATTAGAGACCTAAAGCTAGAACAGATCTTTGGTGATGATCTATTCTATGTTAGACTTTGATGGTTTTTTAAAACAATTTTATCTTATAAATAAGAAATTCTAAGAAGGCCTCAGAGAACGCCACACTTGCTCGAAGACACACAAATGATGGGATAGCTGGGACAAATCTTTCCTGTTTCCCGAGTGTGGCTCTCATTTGCCCAACTTCCTATCATGGCCTGACCCTTTGGCCTTTGAAGTGAGTTCTTAGGCAGGACCTAGATGTGTAACTCAGGACCAGGGGCACCTATTCCCTAGCATCGCTTGTGTCTCTAACCTTATTATGTTGGTGAGAGAATCAGAAAGCTGACCGTGTAGACCCTGGGAGGAAGAAGATATAAATTTAAAAATCATATAGTGCCAGAGGTGTTGAGTCGTATTGTGACCTGGGCTTGGTGCTGACCTTTCCTCCTCTGTAGGATGGGCTTGACCTCTGCAGCTGTGGATGACTCAGGGCAAATGGCCTTGCACTCAGCTCCTGGATGAAGGAGCTGAGACAGAGCCTGCTGTGGCCAGTATGTCCCCTCTCAACTTCGATCTGGACCTGCCACCCCTCAAGCCATAATGTCCCCAAGAGAAGCTCATGTTGGTCCCTTGTGTTGGCCTGGTCACTGTCTGCCTGGGACTCGGTGTCCTTTTCCTTGAGGAGCCCTTGGGTTGGGTATAGCATTAGGTTATCTAGGAACCGAGTCTCCCTTGTTTGTAGTAATTTTTATTTCCTTCCTCATGGTTTCTCATTTCTAGTCAGTAATTTCAACTCATTTGTTGATTTGTGTAATTGTCCTGTGCTGTGGTCTAGGCATACAAAGGTGAATTAGAGCTGACCCCCGCCCTTCACCAAAAATGCTGTTTTCAAGGTTCACCCATACTGTAGCATCTTATCAGTACGTCATTCCTTTCTAGGTGCGATGATTTTCCACTGCATGACATAACCGGTTTTGCTTCTCTGCTCATCCATGGCTAGACATTTTGGTTGTTTCTACCTTTAGCTATTGTGAACAGTGTGTTTGTGAACATTTGCATACAAGTGGTTTTTTTTCTGTATACTTGTTTTAATTCTTTTGGATATATACATGGGTTGGAATTGGTAGATCATATGGTTGGCTTGATTGTAACTTGTTAAGGAATTTGCTGGGTCCTGAGGGTACAATTTGGATGGTAGGCACTGACCTTAGTCCCAGCTTTTAGAGGAGGAGATGGAGGAACAGATTTGGGCAGCCTGGGAGTGGTGGGGCGGAGTTGAACCCAGGCTGACTGCCAACAGAGCCCAGCGTTTCCCCACCCTCCGTGGCCATCACAGGTAGGAGTCCCCGCAGACGACACCACAGACAGAGCTGAGGCCTCCAGATTGTGGGTGGGGCTGTTGTGCAGCCTGGAGCCTGGGGGCGAGGGCTGCAAGGGAGCACCATTCAGCCCCATCCCAACTTTCTGCTCTTTGTCACCTGGTATCCGCTCCCCCACCTCACCTCTCTCTTTTCATAAATGGAAATGACTTCTGGCTCCTCCTAGCCATAGGACCGTGGAGAGAACTGCCATGTGTGTACACCTGCATGATGGTTGGGAAGGACCCCGTTGAGCAGATTGGGGGAACCACAGGACTGCTGGTGTGGGGGTTTCCTGTGATACCTCCAGGCCTTCTGTAGAGTTGATCCCGAGTTAGGGGCTCTGTCTGCTGTCTGCGTGCCTTCTTCCCCACCCTTGTGACTGCCCATAGGACAGTGGCCTCCTGTCCACCGTGTGAGCACCCCCTGGAGGACCTTCCATGCTGGATGAAGGGCCTATGTGTGTCCCCGTGAGTGGAGCAGGTGGGGATCCTTGGCAAAGGGCATGGCCTACCCATGTAAGGGGAAAGCTTGCTGGAGAAACGGTCAGGGAGCCCCAAACCAACTTGTCCTGCTGAAGCTGGCCCTGATTATGGGGTGTATTAATACTGCATGAGGGCGTAAGGGGACTGACCTCAGTCTTGAAACCGGAGCCCTGGCCTAGAATGGAACCGAGCAGTGGGCCTCGTCTTAAAGGGGCTTGATGTGCCCCAGCAGTATGTGGGGCATTACTTCCTGCTAAAGCTGTTTACGATATTTGCACACAGTTCCACCAAGGGAAGGGCAGTGCGATAGGGGGATGTGTTTTTTATTGCCTAGGGCAGCATCGTTTCATGCTCCCCTCTTGGTCATTCTTTATTTCTTTACTTCAGTTCAAGAGAGGAAGAAGAAAGATGAGAGGGAGGAAAGGGGAAGAGGGAAAGAGAAAAAAGAGGAGGTTGAGGGAGGAAGCCTGTGTCTGAGTGTTTTCAGGTGCTCTGTTGTGGCTTTGGGGAAGAGCCAGAAGTCACACTGCGCCAGAACCAGTGACTAAGACCGAGGAGGACGTACTGTCGTGCTTTGACGAGCCTGACTTTCTGCTGGGTGGTGCTTAGCAGCGGCTTTCGTCGTATGTTTGACCACATCTCCTCAAGACACAAAATGGACTGCCAGACTTGCTTTAGAAAGTGGCAAGAGTGGTGGGATTAGTGTATCCAACGTGCGGAGGAGGATGTTGAGTGCGATGCGTCTTTCACTGTAATACATTTTTACTTTATTTCATTTTATTTTTCGGTGCAGGGTTCAAACTTGGGTGCTTGCACTTGAGAGGCAGGTGGTGGTGCCACTGAGCTAAATTCCCCACCCTTAAATTTTTTTTCCCCCATTAAGTTTATTGGTACCTTTAAAGCAAACAATACAGGTACATTTATCACTGGGATCTTGTACCTTTACATGACAGATCTTGGTTCTTATTTTCCCCCACACCCCTGCCCTCCCTTTGCCCCCTTCACCCTTCCCTATTTACAAAGACTTTGTTTCCATTTTTTTCCTTTTTTCACATTTTTCTTTTCCCTTATTTCCTTTCCCCTTCCCTTCCCACTTCCCCATTAGCCATTTTCTTCCTATTTCACACTCTCAATTATACCATTTGAACCTTATTTACACTTTTAGTTTTTCACACCAGAGAAACTATTCGGTATTTACTCAAATGTGTCCTATTTATTTCACTTAAGAGTATATCCTCAATGTGTATCCATTTAGCTATAAATGTTTCTAGTTTCTCATTCTTTGTGGCTGAGTAGTGCTCCATTTTATAGAAAAACCACATCTTCTTTATCCAGTCTCCAGTTGATGGGCATTTGGATTGTTTCCAAGTTTTAGCTATTACAAACTGTGCTGCTATAAACATGGGTGAACATATATTACTGTGGTATGATTCTTTTAATTCTTTTGGGAAGATACCCAGCAGAGGAAAAGCTGGGTCAAATGGGACCTCTAATCTTACTTCTTTGAGGTATCTCCATATTGATTTCCATAGTGGTTGCACCAGTCTGCACTCCCACCAACAATGGAGAAGGATTCCTTTCTCCTCACAGCCCCACCAGCATTTGTTATTGGTTGATTTCTTGATAGCAGCCATTCTTTCTGGGGTGAGGTAGAATCTCAGTGTTGTTTTTGTCTGAATCTCTTGAATGACCAGTGATGTTGAACATCATTTTTTTATATATGTATTGCTGCTTTTACTTGTTTGTCTGAGAAATGTCTGTTCATTTC
This sequence comes from Fukomys damarensis, assembly GCF_012274545.1. Taxonomy (NCBI): domain Eukaryota; kingdom Metazoa; phylum Chordata; class Mammalia; order Rodentia; family Bathyergidae; genus Fukomys; species Fukomys damarensis. Next base: position 14,271,272 of record NW_022900932.1, read on the forward strand.
AGATGCCCATTTTTGAGGGGTCTGAAACTTTTTTTGTTTTTTTTTTAATATATTCTAGGTAATAGTCCTTTGTCCGAGGAGTAGCTGGTAAAATTTTTTCCCCACATTTTAGGTTGTCTCTTAGCTCTGTTGCTGGTTTCTCTTGCACTGCAAAAATTTTTTAATACAATGAGATCACAGTTGTTGAGTTTTTGGTGCAAGTTCTTGTGCTGCTGAGGATTTGTTCATAAAGTCTTCTATGCCAATGTCTTCGAGAGTTTTACCTAATTTGTTTTCCATTAAGTTTAGTGTTTCTGTTTTGATATTTAGATATTTAATCCTCTTGGATTTTAGCTTAGTGCATGGTGAAAGATAGGGATCTAGTTTTAATCTTTGGCAAGTTGAAAGCCAGTTTCTCCAACACCATTTATTAAAGAGGCTATCTTTCCTCCAGTGAGGATGGTTGGCTCCTTTGTCAAAGATGAGGCAGATGAGTATGTCTGGTGTTGTTTCTGTATCTTCTAATCTACTCCACTGATCTTTGGGTCTGTTTCTTTTCCAGTACCATGCTATTTTTATCCCAGTGACTTTGTAGTATAGTTTCAAGTTGGGAATTGTGATACCCACTGCCATGTCTCTGTTGTCTAGAATGGTTTTTGCTATTCTAGGTCTCTTCTGGTTCCAAATGAATTTTTGGATTGTTTCTGTGAAATATACTGTTGGGATTTCAATCAGGATTGCATTGAATCTGTATAGCAGTTTTGGTAGTATGGCCATTTTCACTATGTTGATTCTTCCTACCTGGGAGCAAGGGAGGTCTTCCATCTTTAAATATACTCTTCTATCTCATTTTTCAGAGTGCTGTAATTTTCCATGTAGAGGTCTTTTGTGTCCTTCATTAGATTGATTCCTAGATATTTCATTTTTTGGATGTTATTGTGAAATGAATTGTTTCCCTAATTTCTCCCTCAGTGAGCCTGTTATTTGTGTACAAGAAGGCCATTGATTTTTGAGTGGTGACTTTGTGTCCAGCTACTCTACTGAATCTGTCAATTAAGTATAAAAGACTTAAAAGCTCTTTTGGCAGAGCTTTTTGGGTCTTCTATGTAGTGTATCGTATCATCGGCAAATAGTGACAGTTTAAATTATTTCTTTCCTATCTTTATTCCTTTTATTTCTTTCTCTTGTGTAATTGCTGTGGCTAATGTGTCTAGAACTATATTGAACACTAGTGATGATATTGGACATCCTTGTCTTGTTCCTGATTTTAGAGTGAAGGTTTTCAGTTTTTGACCATTTAGAATGATACTGGCTGTTGGTTTTTCATAGATAGCCTTTATCAGGTTGAGCTAAAGACCATCTCTATTCCAATTTTCTGTAGGGTTTTTATCATAAATTGGTGTTGAATTTTGTCGAATGCTTTTACTGCATCTATTGAGATGATCATATGGTTTTTGTCCTTGACTCTGTTAATATAGTGTATTATATTTATTGATTTACATATGTTGAACCATCCTTGCATCCCTGGGATAAATCTGACTTGGTCAAGGTGTATGATCTTTTTGATGGTCTTCTGTATTCTGTTTGCCAGTGTCTTACTGAGGATTTTTGCATCTGTGTTCATTGGGGAGGTTGGCCTGTATTTCTCTTTTTTGGTTGAGTCTTTCCCTGGTTTTGGAATCAAAGTAATACTTGCTTCCAGGAATAAATTTGGAAGTATTGCTTCCCTTTCAATTTCACTGAAGAGTTTAAAGAGTAGTGGTAATAGTTCTTCTCTAAATGTCTAGAATTGAGCAGTGAAGCCATCAGAACCTGGGCTTTTCTTTGTTGGTAATGTTTTAATTACATTTTCAATTTCACTGAACATAATTGGGATATTTAGACTTTTTATATTTTCTTCATTCAACTTTGGAAGTTCACATGTATCTAGGAATCTGTCCATTATGTATTTTCCATCTTACTAGAGTACAGGGTCTCGAAATAGGTATTGATGATCCTCTGGATTTCTACTGAATATGTTGTGACTTCACCTTTTTCATTCCTAATTGCATGAATTTGAACCTTTTCTTTCCTTTTATTTGGATAAGATTGGCTAAGGGTTTATCTATTTTATTTATTCTTTCAAAAAACTAACTCTTCAATTCATTAATTTTTGTATTGTTCTCGTAGTCTCCATTGCATTAATTTCTGCTCTGATCTTTATAATTTCTTCCGTTGTATGAACTTTTGGTTTGCCTTGCACTTCTTTTTCTAGAAGCTTAGGTTAAGCATTAGATTGTTTGTTTGAGCTTGCTCTGTTTTCTTAGCATTTGCTGCTATGAATTTCCCTCATAGAAGTGCTTTCATTGTGTCCCATAGATTCCTGTATGTTGTATTTTCCAGCCCTTACGTTTTTATTTATTTAAATTAGTTAATTAATTATTTTTTTGTTTTTTGAGACAGGGTCTTACTATGTAGTTGAGACTGACCTGGAACTCACTATGTAGCCCAGGCTGGTCTTGAACTTACAGTGATCCTTCTGCCTCAGCCTCCTGAGTGCTGGGATTACAGGCGTGTGCTACCATGCCCGGCTAAATTTTTATTTTTAATTTGAGCATTCACTGTAACATTGATCTCATCGCATAGTTGGCCAAAATCTCAACTAGCATGCTCATTGAGAAAGCAAGTCTTTATTTATAGGTAGAACAGGATGAAAAGTACTTGGAGAATCTCCGAACCTCCAACACCAACCCAGAGGTGCCAGCGTGATCCTCTGCCCTTCTGATTGCCTTTGCGACCCCTCTTATATCTCCATGGAGAAGGGCAAGTATGTGCTGCCTCCTGTGTGAATGTTGGAGCCCTGTATGTTTGTCTAGAATCCCAGCAACTGTCAAGTGTCAATATCAGGATGCTGTTGGCTGATGTGAAAGAAAGGATGTCAAAATTTATTTCAAAGGTAAACTCCGTCCGGTTAAAGGAAAGTTCAGCTGTGTACAGTGGCATTAGTGTAAGAGTGCTTCAGAATACTTGCATTCTTTTCCAGTTGGTGGTCATATGCATTAGTTTGGATGATTTTAACTACAAATAATGTGAAATATTGACCCAAAATGGCTCAAGTAGGAAGGAAATATATCTCTCTAAGTAGAACACAGATGGGGTTAAAGGGGCTCTAGAGTACAGGAATCAGTGGTTCAGTGATGTTTTTGAGGTCTTTCCCTTTCTTTACTTTGCTGTCCCTAGTCACTACTTCATCCTAATTCTGCTTCTTCTCTGAGTTGCAGGATAGCTGCAGCAGCTCCAGACATCATACCCAGAGATGGCAGTGTCCAGAGGCAGGGCAGCAACCATTGCTTCTGGTGAGGCCTTTATAGAGAAGAAACTTGTCACCAGAGCCTCCCCAGCAGGTCTCCCATTTGTCACATTGATTGGCTAGAACCAGTCACTTACCTGTCTCCAGATCAGTTGGTGACAGGTGGACTGGTTGTTGTAGACTAGACAGGATGGGCCATCCTGGGATGGGCTGGAGCATAAGCCTGTGTAGCACAGCAGAAACCTGAGCAAAACAGGGCTCTGCTAGCAGACAGGAGGGGTGGCATCTGGCTGTCCCTTGAATTTGTGAATAGCAAAGGGACCCCCCACTTATCTGGAGTGCACATGGTGACCTGGGATGCTAGGATTTGGCGGAGGTTAGAGACCATTCTTGTCGCTCCCTTTACCTGTGGTGACTTGTTCCCAGCTACCCCAAGCATCCTGTACCCCGGCCCAAGCTGAGGGCCCAGTGGGCCTTGGGGCCTGGCTCCAAGGCAGGAGAATGCTGGCTGGGCCTGTCATTTTCATTCAGTAACTTCGTCCATCAGCCACTGCCTCTCTAACCCTGGACGCTCTGGTGATCACGAGGAAGAAGGAGGCTAAGTAGTCTCATCCACAAGAGAATGAGCCCCAACCCATGAGGACACACCCACGGCCAGACGTGTGTTCTCGTCTGGGGAGAGCTCTTCGTTTTGTTCTCATTTTTTGCATTCTCGCTGCTAGGTTCTGAAGACTCACATCAGCGTCTAGAACACAATGGGTCCCCTGTAAATGTGTGTCGAATTGCATCAATTAAATCTACACCAGGCCCAGAAAATGTTGATTTCATCTTATTTAAACCTGCGCAAGTTGGCCACAGAATTGAGTCATGGTAGCTATTCTCTAGACAAAGGATAGCCCAGCAGCTGCCCTCCTGAAAACCAGCTCATTTCTGGATGGTGATCTTGAGGGCTGAGGATCAATGGATAAGGCAGGAGGTGGTGATGATGACTTCCCAGCTCACTGCCTACCGTTTCCTCCATGACCCCAGGGTCCTCCTCTTCTGGCCTCTCAGAGCTCTTGTGGCCCATGATGCCCTGACATCAGGTACAGCCAATGGGGTAGGAGGTAGACTCAGGTCACTCAGTACCCCTGTGCCCCTCCAGCTCTGTGCATGGCGCCTTCCCTTTCACCTCTCGAACCGAGGCAGTGGTTGGTGATTCGGAACACTGTACGGGTTGTAGCTCCTGTGGAGGCCCTGGGTTCAATCCCAGTACCGAAGGGGAAAGAAACAAAGAAAGAAGAGAGAGAACAAAGCGCAGTGCCACCTATCTGCCACTTCAGGACTGAGCATCCACTTCTGATGTGCCAGGAGGAAAAGGAGGCCCGCTGTGCCCGGGAGGAGGTTCTGCTGTGGAAAACATGAAGCTGACTGGAATGGGAGACCCTACCTTCCGTGTGGCACAGGGCCCTGACTGAGCCTGTCCATGGCCTGGCCTGGGATCCATTTCTGGTGGAAGTGGCAGCTCAGCTCTTGGGGGACAAACGCCGGAAGTGCCCCCGCCACAGCTGCCCAGCTCCTGCAGTCCCCGCTCCTGGGCAGTGACAGCTGTGTGGGGTGTGAGGGGCTGTCACCGGGAAGCTGCTTCAGGCTGCCTTTGTGGGCCTGTGTTCAAGTTAGCATGCTGTCCTGCAGTTACTCACTCAGTGCTGAAACTACTGAGGATTTGGGGGCCAGCTGGGGTGATGGAGTGAAATATTTGGGGCATTTTGGAGAAAGTTGGGTTAGGGAAGGAGGAGCACATTGCAGGCACGGCACGGAGGCCCCTGTGGAGTCCCAGAGACCCTGCATTTTGACCTGGACCCCCAGAGGTGCTGGAGGTGGAGCCTTCAGGACACTTGGGTTCCTCCTGGGTCCCCAGAAGTCACTGTTCAGAGTGAGGGTTGTTGTGGAGCACGGCTGGTGACCACCACCACCGTGTCGGAGGGTGCCATGTGGGTGGATGCGGGCGAGGGACGGGGTTATCTGTCCAGCCAGTGGTCACATCCAGTGGGCCGGTAGAGAGGGACTCTAATAACAAGATGACGGCACTTACAGCAGGTGACAGTGACATCACACTGGTGGGTGCTTCTGGGGAGCCAGGGCTGGAGTGAAGAGCCTCATATCCTTAGTCCTTACTATAGCCAACAGAAGTATCCACAACTGGTATCCAAGTTTTACAGATGAGGAAACTGAAGCATAGAGGATCGCATCACCTGTCCCAACCGCCAGAGCAGTAGGTGGCAGAGCTGGGGCTTCCTGGCACTGGTGTGCACAGTTGTAGTATTGTGCTTTGCTGTTCCCAGGAATCAGGCACCAGGATGGAAACTGAGGAAACTAGAGGAATAGGAAGTACCAGATAGAAGATGGGCTCAAAGAGGTTTCCTGAGTGGGTCATGGTCCCTCCTGTGGCTCTTTAAATGTTGCTCTTGGATGAGGGTGACAGAAGGATTTCCACCTGTCCTTGATTACTCCTAGAACCTTGTCCACAGTGAACATATCATGCGCTTATATACCACAGGGCCTTTGCATGTGCTGTTCTCATTGGAGAGTCATCATCCCCCTGCTCTTTGTATGCTGTTGCCTTTTTATATGTCCTATCTTAGGGCCTGGCGCATATTAGATGCTCTGTAAATTTGTTGAGCACATGACTGAGGAGTAAAGCTGTTGGAAATTGGGGGAATAACTAAATGGAGAAGTTTGGAAGATTTTTCTACTGCTGAAATTTTGGGATTTTGGTGTCTTCTTAAGGCTGGGGTTGTTGGGAGAAAATGCTGCTCAAGCCACCGTGTGACTTCATGTGTTAAGAGGCAGCTCGGCCTCTTCTCCGCACCTTTCCCAGACGGAGTCTCTTGACACTTCCTAGGGTGTTCCTCTAAAGTGGGGATGAGGTGAGGTGAGGCAGGCAGATGGTGTGGCATGGCCAGTGGCCTCCTGTGGGTGCCTGGTGGACACAGGAGGGGCCGATGGGACCTGTCCTTCTCCTCTCTATTCCAGAGTTGGTTTGGGGATTAAATGAAATCACATCATTCCTCTTCCAGTTGCGGGCATTAATAATAAGGAGAATAAGGGCAGCTGATATTCAGAGTGCTGCTTCGTGCCGGGCGCGGTCCCAGGCCCCAGAGTGTGCTGCGTCGAGTCCTTCCTAGCCTCATGCAATGGGAGGACCTGCCATATAAAGTGACTCTCCAGGGCACACAGCCGGAGGGCCAGGAACCAGACCCGAGCCAGCCCTGACCTCACACCATCCACCCTCACACGGGGCCCTTTCTCATTTCCAGCACCGCCAAACCTAGGGTACTTCCACTGCCAGGAGATTCCTAGCTTCAGCTTTAGAACATTTTTTTCCATTCTCTGTTGCTCCAAGAAAGGTCTTAGCTGTTGAGGTAGTTGGAGAATTCTTTTGCTTTATAATAGCTTGTAGTATTTATCGTTCCTGTTATTAATAATAAAAGCCATAGTAATTCAGCCTTGGGGTTGAGAGGTGGTAGCAGCCAGCATCCTGACCTTGGTCATGATATGAATTCTCTCTCACAGCCTCTCCTTGATTATCCAGGCTAATGGAAAGGGAACCAGAGCCCGCAAATAATCATAAAAAAACAAAACAAATCAATTATCTGCTCCCTGCGGTGTTGACTGACAAGTAGGCACTAAGCCTTTTATGAGGCTGGCCTTAAACAGGACTGCTGCTCTGGCTGTCTTTGCAAGAGTGAGGTGGGAAATAACCCGCGCCCGAAAACAAGGATGGAGAACAGGTTTTGCTCGGCTTGGCATCTCTGGGTAGAGATGGTGTGTGGGTATCATCTACTGCCAAGGTGGGGTCGGAGCTGTGTTTCTCTTCGTGGAAGCAAGTCTGGGTGATGTATCAAGTTGTCTCCCCACCACCCCCAGTGTTTGGCTGGTTGGTGTGGCCACATGGAAAATGTCAGTGTGCTTGGCCCAGGCAGGCGCAGGCCAGAGCCAACGTGCCGAACAGTTCTGTGGGGCTGACGCGGTGTGCGGCCCTAAGGGGACAGAAAGGTCATAACGGCCTGGGACAAGAGAGTAGATGGGGCCAATTGCACTGTCTGGTAACATTATACGGAAGGTGAAATTGTAGTGAGAAGCCGAGAGATAGATGCAGGGCTGGGAAAGAGACCTCAGCATTTTCCATGATTAACTTTCTAATAGTAACTGCCTGTGTACAGTGGTTGCTTAGCAACGGGAGGCATCTTCTTGGAGCACGCATTGCTCTAGCTCTCCTGGCTCCCCACTGCTTTTCAGCTTCTCCCCATTTGTTTGAGGCAGGGATCAGACCACAGACCTGTTGTCCTTGACAGCCAAAAGAGGAGGCTGCTAAATTTGTCTCTTCTTCTAATTGATCTCTTCCCCCCCACCCCAACCCTGGGACTCCCCTGCCTTAGGTGACCACAGAGCCCTCTCTGAGCCCTGAGCCATGAAGAAGTAGATGCCTGTGGAGCTTACCCATAGGTTGGGGCAGAACTCCAGCTCTTAGATTTTTAAGAGGCTCCTGGAGAACGGAGATGGATTCATAGGAGTGTGTTAATGGCTACATGTGTCCAAAGGATGGCCAGGGAGGATGAGGGTGGGAGAGCATTGCTTAACCAATAAGCTAAAAGGGGGGGCCCGTGGGGTTTGGTGTCCCCAAGGCTTGCTGAGTGTTGCCACATTCTAGGTGCTAGGGCTACAGTGGTGAGCAATATTCAAATCTCCTCTCCTTCGGACTTTGTATTCCAATGCAGGAAGCAAAAACATCATAAATGAGAAATCATTTAACTTCAGATAGTGATGTGATTTTATTTACTTTTTTTTCAGCTTTAGTTGAGTTTATTGATACATTTTAGGGATATGGTACAGTTACATTCATTGTTGGGATCTTGTACCTGTGCATGACAGGTCTTGGTTCTCATTTTCTCCCCTTGTCCCTGCCCTCCCTTC
>NW_022900932.1:14279676-14287930 GCF_012274545.1 Fukomys damarensis
TTCCATGAATGAATCTATTTTGTCATTCTTTATGGCTGAGTAATATTCCATTTTATAGAAAAAACACATCTTCTTTATCCAGTTTCCAACTGATGGGCAGATGGGCTGTTTCCAAGTTTTAGCTCTTACAAACTGTGCTGCTATAAACATGGGTGCTCATACATCACTGTGATATGATTCTTTTAGTTCTCTTGGAAAGATACCCAGCAGAGGGATGGCTGGGTCAAATGGAACCTCCAGTCCAAGCTCTTTGAGGTATCTCCATATTGATTTCCATAGTGGTTGCACCAGTCTGCACTCCCACCAACAATGGAGGAGGGTTCCTTTCTCCCCACAACCCCGCCAACATTTGTTATTGTGTGATTTCTTGATAGCAGCCATTCTTTGTGTGGTGAGGTGGAATCTCATCTGCATCTCTCAAATGACCAATGATGTGGAGCATTTTTTCATATATTTACTTGCTGCTTTTACTTCTTTGTCTGAGAAATGTCTGTTCATTTCGGATGCCCATTTTTGAATCGGGTCTTTATATTTGGAGGGCTGACTGTTTTGAGTTCTTTATATATTCTAGAGGAGCAGCTGGTAAAATTTTTTTCCCACATTGTAGATTGTCTCTTAGTTCTGCTGATGGTTTCTTTTGCAGTACAGAAGCTTTTTAATAAGATGAGATCCCAGCTGTTGATTCTTTCTGCTAGTTCCCGTGCTACTGGGGATTTGTTCATAAAGTCTTTTTCTATGCCAGTGTCTTCCAGAGTTCTGCTTAACTTACCTTCCAGCAAGTTTAGTGTTTCTGTTTTAATATTTAGATCTTTAATCCACTTGGATTTTAATTTAGTGCGTGGTGAAAGATAAGAGTCTAGTTTTAATCTATGGCAGGTTGACATCCACTTTTTCCAACACCATTTATTAAAGAGGCTATCTTGCCTCCACTGAGGATGGTCAGCTCTCAAACCAGGGAAAGACGCAACTAAAAAAGAGAAATACAGGCCAATATCCTTAATGAATATAGAAGCAAAAATCCTTAATAAGATACTAGCAAACAGAATACAGAGGATTATCAAGAAGATCATACATCCTGACCAAGTCGGATTTATTCCAGGGATGCAAGGGTGGTTCAAATACATAAGTCAATAAATGTAATACACTATATTAACAAAGTCAAGAACAAAAACCATATAATCCTCTCAATAGATGCAGAAAAAGCATTTGACAAAATTCAACACCCATTCATGATAAAAAGCCTTCAAAAAATGGAATAGATGGTCTATATTTCAACTTAATAAAGGCTATCTATGAAAAACCAGCGGTCAACATAATATTACATGGCCAAAAACTGAAAACCTTCATGTTAAAATCAGGAACAAGACAAGGATGCCCACTATCACCACTCCTCTTCGATTTAGTTCTGGAAACATCAGCCACAGCAATTAGACAAGAGAAAGAAATTAAAGCAATAAAGATAGGAAAGGAAGAAGTTAAGTCATTATTTGCTGATGATATGATACTCTAAATTGAAGACCCAAAAAACTCCACCAAAAGACTTCTAGACTTAATCGACAGATTCAGTAGAGTAGCTGGATACAAGGTGAACACCCAAAAATCAATAGCCTTCTTGTACACAAATAACAGACTCACTGAGAGAGAAATTAGGGAAACAATTCCCTTCACAATAGCATCTAAAAAAATGAAGTATCTGGGAATCAATCTAACAAAAGAAGCAAAAGATCTCTACACTGAAAACTATAGCACTCTGAAAAAAGAAATTAAAGAGGATATAAGAAAATGGAAAGATATCCCCTGCTCCTGGGTAGGAAGAATCAACATAGTGAAAATGGCCACATTACCAAAACTGCTATACAGATTCAATGCAATGCCAATTGAAATTCCAACACTATATTTCACAGCACTAGAAAAAAGAATCCAAAAATTCATTTGGAACCATAAGAGACCTAGAATAGCAAAAGTCATCCTAGGCAACAGAGACATGGCAGCGGGTATAACAATTCCCAATTTGAAACTATACTACAAAGCCACTGTGATAAAAACACCATGGTACTGGCAAAGAAACAGGCCTGAGGATCAGTGGAACAGATTGGAAGACACAAAAACAAATCCAGATGTACTCAGCTATTTATTTACTTTTTAATTTTGGGGGATACATGAGGATAGAATCCAGGAGCATTCAATCACTGATCTATATTCCCAAACCTTTTTATTTTATTTTTTTTTATTTTGAGATAGAGTCTTACTAAATTGTCCAGGCAGGACTTGAATTTGTGATCCTCCTGCCTCAGTCTCCCAAAGTATAGGATTACAGGGGTGTGTCGTCATGCCTGGCTACCAAGTGGTTTTAAACACTAGGAAGGTGAACAGGGTAGTAATGTGAGTGTATAGGTGCCAGGGAGGATCCCTCTAAGGGCATGAAATAAAGTTGACCCATCTGAACAAGGGAACTGTGGGAACATCTGAGGGAACAGTGCTGCACAATGTAGTTGCTCTGTGGAACAGCTCTGAGCCTCCCTCCCTCTGTCCCCTGCTTTATTTTCTTCTTTTCTCCAAGCTCTGGTTGCCATACCGGTGTACTTTCTTGCCAGTATCCCCAGTTGTGATGTCTGCCCTTGGAGGGTGGTGTTGCCTTCTCGGTTCCCTTCACACCCTGCCTGGCAGGTGCTGCAGGTGCTGGTGCTTGGTACCTCTTGTTGAACGAGGACGTGAGGACAGGTGCCCATGGGAGGAGATGTGACCAGTGAGTGGGCAGAGGTGGGACACCAGGTGGTGGAGGAGGCTGGGAAGGTGGCCCCTTTTGGTGCCTGTGGTCTAGTGGGTGTCAGCATTTCAGAGCTCCGTGGTTCCCCGGGGCTGTGACCTCGTATGACCTGTAGCTGACAACCAAGTGCCCATTGCTGCCCCCGTGCCCCAGTGGCAATCTGGGTCCTCCAGGGGATACAGATCTGTGAGTTCAAGCCTGGTCTCCAGTCCCTGGGAAGGACCCCAGGCCTGGTGCCCAAGTGTGGAGCCAGCTTATGTTTCCAGTGGCGCCTGCCTCATCGCTGCTGCGTGAACTCCTTGTAGCCCGGATGTCAGTGACTTCGGTTCTTCCCACGCAGCTTGGTAGCAGTCGGGCAGCGGGTCACACAGAGGACCTCTTGTTGCGGGACACTCCTGTCCTCTCCCTGCAGCCTGAGATTATACAGAAAGAAGGGCTCCTTTCCACCACAGAGCCTCTGCTTCCCCCTGCTTTTACACGCACACCTAGGTCCCCAGTCCCCTCCGCCCGCTCCACTTCCCCCTGCATGCACCCACCTGCTGATTTCACCCATTTGCATGCGCACCTGCGATTCCTCGAACCCTCGCAACCCCCCTGCCCCATGCACACTCAGAACCTCCCATCCCCTCCTCTTCATATCCCCACCTACCCAAGGGGCCCTTCACCTGCTTGACAGCTTCCGAACACTGAAATGTGTAAGGTGTTCAGTGTGCAGAGTTGTACAGGTGTGCTGCCCACTGAGTGGACGGGCAGGAAGAGGAGGAGGAAGGGTGACCTAGGTCTGGCTGTTTCTCTGCGCAGGGCTCAGGAACCTTTGCTTCTTAATGGACTTTTAGAAATCCTCTCCAATCCTCTCCCCTCCCTTCCCCTCCCCCACTTGACCTTCACTCTCAGCTACATCTCCAGCTCTTGTTTTTTATTTTTAGTTTTTAAAATCCCCACACAGGGTCTCACTAAATTGCCCAGGTTGGGCTTGAACTTGCCATCTTCCTGCCTAACCTTCCAGAGTGCTGGGATTATAGGTCTGTGCCACCACATCCGGTTCCAGTTTCTTCTTTCTTAGATTTGTTTGTGCCGCCAACATTTGCTGAGTACCCGTCATGTGTCCTCACTATCCTGGGCCTTGAGATGTAGCTGAGACCAGCAAAGGCCTTGGCAGAGACGGACCTTGCACAGGATGTATAAGAAAGCAGGGCAGAAAGACCAGGCACACAGGGAAGGGGGCATTGCAGAGGACACACTTTTATCTGAGTTGGAGAGGGATCTTTTCTGCAGGGGGCTGTGGGCAGGGGTCAGAAAGGACATCACAGGCTGATGGAGCAGAGAGTGTGGAAGATTGGCCGAGGCCAGGAAAGGCCAGGGGAAGCGGCTGTGGTTGGGGCAATGGGGCAGTCTCCTTCATTTGTAGGGATTTCTTTTCCGAGGGTCAGAGATTCCCGAAGCCCCTGAGAATGTCACGCTCGTCTCCTTAGGCCTGTGCAGCCCCCAAGTGTTCCAACACCCAGTTCTGGAGAAGCTGCTTCTGTGCTCTGAGGCTGCGCTGGCTGGCAGCATGGGATGGATAATGCTCAGCCCTCCCCTTGAGTTGCCCCGGCCGGGAGAAGTCTGCCGGCCACCTGAATATTGTGAGTCTGGCACACTGAGCAGCGGAGAGCACTGTGCGGGGGCTGGGAGGGGGAAGGGTCAGCCTGGGTGGGAGAAGGAGAAGGGGAGAGAGAGGAGAAGGAAGGGGGGAGGGAGGAAGCCCTGAACCCCAAGGACTGGCAGTGTATAGGGTCGGAGATCCTTTCCATCTCTGGTTCCTTCCCTCAGAGTGGGAGGAGCCCACTTCCTGACTCCTTAGCCTTTGGCTGGATCCCTGTGTTTGGGCAGCAGCCCAGTAAGACCTCCCTGTGGAGAGGGACGGGGACCCCTGCAAGTCTCCCCAGTGTCTTGACCCTCACCTCCCTTCCAGAGGGAACAAACTGGAAGTCTGCGAGCATGTGTGTTTTTGCCTGCACCGGTTCACACTTAACACTTGTTTTTGTGTGTGAATCACCTACATTTATAAAGTAGGAGATTTAGGGTAAAATTCTGGGCTGTTGGCCTTTCTTACAAAAAAAAAAAAAAAGAAGATTTAAGATGCACATTTGCGGACTGGGCAGAGCCATGCACCCCCTACTTACCATAACAGGCCAGCTCCCGTAGGCATGGGGAGTGAGATCCCTTCCTTGGATTAAGGAGACAAATAGTAGTGTTGCGCTGCTCTGAGTTCTCAGGGTCAGCTCGTGAGCCTTTAAGCTCTTGCATGTTGTCCTCCTTTCAGGATGGGAGCCTGCACTGTGTAGCCTCTGCTGCAGGGTGGTGGGGAACAGAAATGGGGGATGGGGAGGAGGAATCTGGGCAGCACCTCTGCATGACACAGAGTTTCTCTGGGCTTCTGTCCAGTGGCATCTCGATGTGGGTGCACAGGCAGAAGGCCAGAGGATGTTTGCAAATTGCAAAGTCTAAGCCCAGAAAGTGCAAGGTACAAAACAAATGCTCAGGGCAGGAGGGAAGGTAGGGACAGAGTTTTAACTTCTTTCATGCCCAGCTTCTCTCTGGTACTGTCCTGGTCACTGCTCACTAAGCCAGATCTTTGTGACACTTCCTGGAAAGGTCAGGAGAGGTATGAGTGATGGAGGTGGCAAAGGATTTGATGAGATGCCTCCCTCCCCACCCTGGGGCACGGATTCTGTCAGTGGTGGGGTCTGCGGTGCTCTTTGCCACAGGACAAAGCCCTGCCTGGGCCTGCACTGGGAATCTCCCCTGCTGTACGCTCTTCTCTCGCCTCTGGTCTGTGCCCCGAGAAGATGATGAAGCACACTCCACTGGGGCAATCTCTAGACGTCACCAGGTGCCTGGTGACCATCTGGGGAGTGTGTCAGCTGCGCACCTACATCATAGCGTGGCTGCTTCCCCTCACCGGTACTTTCCAGGGTCCCGTGGTTGCCTCCAGCTTCGGTGAGGCCTGGCCAGCCCCAAAGGACACACCAGCACACCTATGGGTGCAACAGCTCTTAGGCACTGGAAGCGGCACGGCCAGGCCCCTCAGACTCAGAGCAAAGTCTGATGTAGGAAGGGAAGCCACACACTTCCTGCACTGATGCTAACAGGGAGGTTCCGGGCTCCAATGTAAATTGAGTTTTCAGCTTGTGGGACTTCTGAAGATGGGGCTGGTGTCACTTTGATGGCACTGGGGGCGCTGAGCCATCTGAGCACCTGCCCTCAGGAGGGAGCACAGACCCCGGCCAGCAGTATCACAGCAAAGACAGCCTAGATGCACGTGGGGAGGGCCTGGGGCAGCCAGACTTGCCTACCAGGTCCCTGGGAAGGTGTCCTGCTGCCTTGCTGCAGAGACCTGCAGCACTTGTGATGTGTCCAGTCCCACAGCTGGTGGAGCACAGTATGTGCACAGCCTCACATATTTAGCAAACGAGTTTCTTGATTGGTTTCATGAATCACTGCTTGAGTTGATTTATCCTCAATTGTCCATCCCTTCTCCCACATTTCCCCCCCGCTATTTTCTTGAAGTTACTTGACTGGCTCTTTGTGAAACTCTTTTACATTTATGCAGCACTTTATGGTTTGCAAAGCCCTTTCACATGCATTGCCCAGGCTGCCCATATTTCCTGAGCTCCTTCTAGACTCCCAGCAAGGACCTAGGTTCTGGGCGTGCAGCAGCAACTTAGCTACTGGATCTGCTCTTGGGGGCATGATGGCCAGCTTGTTCCAACGTCTAGGAAGGCAGTGGTGGGAAATGAGAGTGGATGTTTCTTTATGCTGGCGGGAAAGGCAGAGGAGCTATTTGCCTGGAGAAGAAGTCAGGGTGGAGGAAATTTGAAAGAAGAGCACTGTAAGCAGTGGGAACTGCTGGACCCTGGGGTAGGAGGACTAAGCTTGTTGGGGAAACTGCAGACTCCATTCTGAACAGAGTGCAGGGCATAGCGGCTGTTACACCAGGAGGTTTTCAGGGCTTTTTTTGCACAGCTTTGTAGGTAAAGTGAGGGGTCTGGCTCCCTGCCTCAGTATCCTGGTGCATGACTAGAGGGGTCTAAGCAACCATGTATGTGACCTAAGTGTCATTGTTTGAAGCTCACTCTTGTAGTAAGGCCCGGGAGCGAGGTGAGAGCTGCTGAGGCAGCCACTGCACGCGTGAGAGGTAGAGGCGCCATAGTGAGGTGGATGGCACCATCCCAGCCCTTGCTGCGGCCCCACAAGAGGGAGGAAGAATGGTGATTTGAAGATCACCAAAGACTTGCCTGGTAGCTAGTGAGCAGCTAGAAGTTGCAACAAGAAGCTCAGCACAAGGACTTCTTTCCTCTCCTTGTCACTGCTGGGTGTCTGAGGGACCTGGTGCCTCTGTCTGTTGTTAGTTGAGGGTGATTTCTAGGAGCCTGGATAAGTGTGCTCAGGCTGCCTGACAGAGTCTCACCACCTTACACGCCAGACAGTCACTGCCTCACGGCTCTGGAGGCCGAAGTCCAATGCTGGGTGTGTGTGAGACCCAGGGCTGGTTTCCCTTGAGGCCTAGTTCCTTCTTCTGTCGGTGTCTCCACCGTCTTCCCTGTGTGGGTGGCTGTGCACTAACCTCTCTTGCAGGGCCCTTGGCTCTATGTGGTGGGGAGCAACTGAGTGACCTCATTTCAACCTAACCATCACTTTAAGACCCCCTTTCTCCGCACAGTGTCCCACTCTCAGATCCTTGGGGTTAGGGTGTCAGCCTGTGAATGGGGGGACAGGCTGCAGCCTGTGACACCCTTTTCCTCACTGAGCCAGCTCGGTGGGCCACAGGGTGTTGCTGTCCCTTGGACACTCAGGGCTCACACTCGGTTTGTCTCCAGGGCAGTGACCCAGTGACTGAGTTCACAGATAACTGCGGATGCTCATGAGCAAGAGTAAGGTCCTCGTGCCACCAAGGCAAGGGAGCTCTGGAGCCTGGGGAAACAAGTGGAGTGGCGGTGTGTTTGTGCCAGGTGGTAGGTGGGAGACAGAATGTCCATAGTGGCTCTTACAGCCACCAGCTTGTCACCTGCCAGCACATGGATGAGGGACTGTTTACCAGGGAAGGGGGTGAAATAAGAAAGTTGGTGAGAAGAACAACCAACATTATCGAGCA
The DNA here is from genome assembly GCF_012274545.1 of Fukomys damarensis. Classification (NCBI taxonomy): domain Eukaryota; kingdom Metazoa; phylum Chordata; class Mammalia; order Rodentia; family Bathyergidae; genus Fukomys; species Fukomys damarensis. Next base: position 14,287,581 of record NW_022900932.1, read on the forward strand.
CTTACCAGGTGCCAGGCACCCCACCACACATTATGCGAGCTGTATTTTGACATCATGTACCTGCTCGGTCCTGTCTTAGGGACAGAGAAGCCGAAGCTGGAAAGTAGCAGTGACTTATCCATGCTCATTCCGCCAGTGGGTGCTAGAGTTGGGATTTGCAGATGTGCACTTTTCTGACTCCAAAGTCTGTTTTCCCTAAGGACCATGCCGTGCTTCTTTAAGAACTCATCCTAGAAGAGAATGGGTATTTCAAATTGTGAATTAGACTTGGCTTTTTCAGGGAGTGGATTGCTACAGAAAGTAGACAGTTTTTCCAGGGGTCTTGTGTTAAAGGTGCATGTGAAGGGGTG